>NC_143559.1:57784166-58423750 GCF_054136105.1 Typopeltis vanoorti | reverse complement strand
CAGGCAAACACAATTTTAAAATCATCAAAACAAAACATTTAATTCTGGGTTATACATTATACATATAAATTCAATTCTGAGAACAAGATAATATAAACGTCTTAGCTTAACTGGTCACAACATCTTACAGATTCAGTCTATAGGCTTTCTGCTATCAGACTTATAACTTTCACAATATTAAAATAACTTTTAATAGAGTTCAATATCACAAAATCTCTTAATAACTAATTTTACTATTATCACACAGTCAGCAAAGTCTCAATACATTACTGGTGGCAACAACTGCTTCATGAGTATAGACTTTCATACTTCATACTCTGGCTGATTTCAGCAAAAAACATTATAGTTAATGTGGGGAATAAAGGGAGGAATTACACATATATCTCTGCACTGAAGTAACATAAAATTGGATTCTTACCGAATAAATCCTTTGCTCATCAATTTCACTATGGGCACACTTTATACTTATATTTACTTAGCACACTATGGTAACACTATTTAGAATAAATCTTCTCAATGATAACTGAACTATTAATGGTCGCACTTCACGTGTATAGACGTACTTGGATAAAGGAAAATGCTCATTCCTTCTTTGACACTATTCGACCAATTCAGCTCTCTGTTAAAATTCCATGAAACTAACGGAGCACGTAGTAATTCTTTAACTTCTAGAATTGTTCTCGGTTGCCTATTGCTTTCCCGGTCTTTAATTAGTCCAATTATAGCACTGAAGTTCTAGACACAGCAATCCTTTGCATTCACTTTGCTGCCTCTCAGTATTCTCCTAGTCTGTCAGTGCTATACTCAATGCTCTCGTGTCCCCAGCATGGTCGGTCCTGAAAAAGAGAAGAGCCCTGGTTTTCTCCGCTCTCAGCTTATATACCTCCCTTCTTTTTCCCGCCCAAAATTGTTTCTCACGCTCTCTTATGTCAATTCCTTCTCTGCCGTTGAATACCATATCTCGCGATCCATGCACGTGCTAGCTATTTCTAGCCCGTCTCCATAGTAACAAACAAAATAAAATAAAAACAGAAATATTGCATAACATTATACCTTTTACATACTGGTAGTGATAAATAAAAAATGAAAATATTATAATTCCCATAAGGCATATTAAACTTATATATACAATTCCTCATAATATTAAATTAGGAATAATCAAAATAAACAGAATAATATATCAATACACGGTTCTATCATTGCTAATACATGCTTTAGATTAATTAATAAAATTTTATAAATAAACTCAAAGCAATTACATGAATAATAATTTACAATCATGGGATTAATATCAAATAATTTTTACAAGTATAGCCTTTGGTATGGTGGATTAAGTTGGATTCTGTAAGGAATATTAATAACTTAAATTTCTCCTTATTCAGAATCCAACACTACCATCCTTTCTTTAAATATGCTGGAGTTTATAATATCCCATGCTTGTGCGGTTTAAATTACATCGGCCAAACTTAGAAGCCTTGAGATAAGACAGAAAGAACACATCGGATATGTCAAAAGCAACAGACAAGATATATCGGGCTTATCTTCCCATTTCTCCAGAACCAACCATATCATTGAGTGGATAAAAGCTGTACTCCTTACATAGAAGAGGATTACCACTCTCGTATTTTTAAAGAAGCCACAGAAGTCGCCCCTTCTGTAGAAAATCTTAATAGGAACCAAGGTTTAATCTTATCAGAGATCTGGAAGACCCTAATTAATCTCTAAACACACAAGAAATGAACTTTAGTACCAGCTATAAAACGTTCCTAAACAACAAGTGAAATCACGTATGCGCCACACGTGTATTGCACACATTCAGTGTTTTGTAATTTATAATTAGAATTCTGTTAATGTCTAGTCTGTAACATGTTTTGTTAGCTTTAGTTCCTATCATCAGTCCTGTACCCTGAAGATGCCAACAGCTCAAGTTGGCGAAACTAGTTGGTATTAAATAGTTTTTTCTCAGATTCTTGATCAACATTTCCCAAATAGTCAATTTACATAGCTTCTGTGATCAAGAAAAAATGTCATTTAATATGTAGGAACAGTATTCTGAGGTTAGGTGCACTTGAGTTTTATAAAGTGTTAAGAGTTGAGAAGGAAGTACCGTTTGGAACAAAAAAGGATTTCCAAACTTTTTGGAGGGTCCTTGAGGCACCTTGAATCTTGCAGATTCACCTCCCCCCCCATATACCACTTTTTTGATATATCAGTCAGCCATCATCTTATACATGCCAATAGTTTATAATCCAAACCCATATTCTCCAATTTCTCCAACAGTCTTCCATGCTGTTGTATAAATATAATAAACATGAGGTCAAATGCCTTAGCAAAATCCAAAAGTATCATAGTGTATCTATTCCCCTTGTCTAACTCAGTGGTGGTAACATTATTTCCAAAATCTTCACTACCTACCACCATTTCTCAGATACTGATTGATCGATAGCCAGATACTTGGTCTTTGCACCATCCTTGTGCAGTGGGATTACCATACATTCTTTCCACTCTGTGGAATCTTCCGTGTTCTAAGACTCAAATTCATCATCTCATCCTCTTGATAACGGGTTGAGTCCACTAAGAAGAAAGGTTCTCCACTTATCGCGATCTTTAACCATCTCAATCATGACTCTATAGCTGGGTAGATGGGAATATTCTTTCAGCAACTTTATCCAAGTACTTCTTGGTCTGCCTCTAGGTCTTTTTCTTCCTATATATCCATTCAGAGCTAAATACAGGAGTCTATGAGGGGCCATTCTCTGAATGTGACCAAGCCATCTCAGTTGATGCTTAATGATTGTGTCTATTATATTATCTGGGAAGACTCAAATTATATAAATTATATATCATTACCTAGTGTTCCGAAAAACCAACAAAATAGAACCATGGTCCTGTTCCATTATTCCATGCACCTTAGCAGGCTAGAGTCTCGTTTGTTATCGGAATTAACCAGCAAATTGCTCCACCAACCAAGAATGGCCAAGCACCACCACCCATTGAATCAAGAAAGAGCTCTTAATCTGTTAATCTATAGCTGGGTAGATGGGAATGTTCTTTCAGCAACTTTATCCAAGTGCTTCTTGGTCTGCCTCTAGGTCTTTCTCCTTTCGACCCTAGGGTGGCATCTGTGCATGCATCCGTTCCGACATACCTTGCCAGCGAGCACCCAACTTTATCCAAGTACTTCTTGGTCTGCCTCTAGGTCTTTTTCTTCCTATATATCCATTCAGAGCTAAATACGGGAGTCTATGAGGGACCATTCTCTGAATGTGACCAAACCATCTCAGTTGATGCTTAATGATTGTGTCTATTATATTATCTGGGAAGACTCAAATTATATAAATTATGCTGTATTGTATGCTGAGTGAGGTTGGAATTTTTGACTAGAGCCATTGGGCAGATGATGAATTTTTGGTTTGGGCTGATTTTGCACAGTTGTTAGTGTACCAGGTTGGATAAGGGTTGAGGATTTTGAATAGCATGGAGAAGAAAAGAGTAGGTGCTAAGATCAAAAGAGCAGAAGCAATAATTAGACCATTGGCCAGTTGTAGTGCCACAGGATACAAAGATTTTCTGAAATTTCTTTATTTTTTTATCTGTATCTTTATCTTTTCAATATGTTATTATGCAGCATGAATAATTAAACTCTGTCATCTGTTCTATTATTTTATTTTCTATAACCATTTTTGATCTAACATGATACTGACCGTTAAATGCTATGACTTTTATCTTCTTTTGTGAAATTTTTAAATTGTATTATTGACTTATTTTGTTTAATTCGTAACTGATTTTTGAAGGTCATCTGCATTGTCTTGTAATATAATCTGATCATCTGCATACAACATTGTATTGATAACAGTTCTTCTGGTTAACCTGGATACTTTGTTTTATTGTTTTCCATATTTTAATAATCTGAATTTCATCATCATCAAATTCCTGACATGTACCCCGAAGGGGTGTACAGGATATGATAGTACTACATGAAAAATTTACATCATTACTAACTTCCTATCTACAATTTTCCTCCAAATCAGTCTGTTACTTGTCAAGACTCCAACATTATCAGATCTTATATTTCTATCGTCTAAGGCACTTTGTACCGTATCAATCCACCTATATCTTGGTCTTCCTCTGGGTCATTTTCCTGCCAACCTGGCAAAGAACATTTGTTTTGCTAATCGTTCCTCACCCATTCTGTTTAAGTGACCATACCACCTGAGATTAGCTCTGCTAACGCATTCCTGGATGCTGACAATGTCAAGTTCTTTCCTAATATCCTCGTATTTTTTATATGATATTGCCATTGATGCCATCTGTTCACGCCTCAAATCTTTCTCAGGACTCTCATATCTGTGGTCTCTAGTCTTTGGTCAAGTGTTTTACTTCTGACCCAGCTCTCAGATCCATAAGTTAAAACTGGTTTGAACACTGTCTTGTATACAGCTAATTTAGTGTTCTGACTAATTTCTCTCTTATTCCGTATGAATTTATTCAATTGACTTCCTACCATAACAGCTTTGTTGATTCTGTTGTCTATTTCCATATTTAATTTATCATCTTCACTAAAAATCGTGCCTAAGTAGCTGAAATGTTTTACTTGTTCCACAGGTTCCCCGTTCGCAACACAGTTGACATTTTCAACGATTCTACCTATTTTCATTGTCTTTGTCTTTTTAATGCTGACCTTCATACCATATCTATTACAACAGCTATTCAATTTAGTCAGAGAATCTTGCAGACTTGTAGCAGATTTATTTAGAAGTATAACATTGTCCACATAAAGCAAAGAGGTGACATTAACATCTCCAATTTTGATATGTTTAATATCACTTTCCTTCATAATGTGATCCATATAGATAGTGAATGACAGAGGGGATAATGTACATCCTTGTCTCACACCGATTTAACATTAAACCATCTTCCTGTACTTCCTTCAATTCTAACTGCTGACTTACAACTCAAATAAAGACTAAGTATTGCTTGATATAATGCCCCATTGACACCATATATCTGTAGCATATTGAATAGCTTCTCTCTCTTGGCACCTTGTCATATGCCTTTTCCAGATCAAATACAGATCTTTGTTATATTCCCATGCTTTCTCAACTATTTGTTGTAAAGTGAAGATCTGATCCTGACAGCCTGTATTTGGTCTGAATCCAGCTTGTTCTTCACCAAGCTTTTCTTCCACAATTCTTCTGAACCGTTTCTCAAGTATACTTGCATAGATCTTGCCAGGAACACTCTGTAGGGAAATACCTCTGTAATTCTCACATGCAGTTTTATTTCCCTTTTTATATATGGGTACTATTAGAGCTCTACTCCAATCATCGGGCTGTCTGAACTATGCAGTGTAGCCACCGTAAGACTTTTATACCACCATACTTCAGCATTTCTGGTCGAATATCATCTACTCCAGCTGCCTTTCCACATTTCAAGCCTTTGATGTTTGAAGGTTTTTTCTACTTCAAGTATGGATATGTATTCCTGACTGTATGCCTGTCGAGTGTTTTTTACCACTGTGCTATCACCGCTTGTTTCATTTAGCAATTTTTCGAAGTAATTACTCCATACTTCAAGGATATTTTTTCTCCTATTTTCATGTCACCTTTATCACCTCTAACTCCTTTTACAGCAACTCTTTCCTCCATTTCTAAGCTTCTTCAACAACCTTCAGACTATCTTACCACCTTCTTGATATTTATTTTCTATGTTCTTGCCAAAGTCCTCCCATGACTTTTGTTTAACTAGTTTTACACAGTGTTTCGCTTTCTTACATTTGTCTCTGTATTCTCTAAGAGCAAAAGCTGACTTATTTGCCAGGAACTTTTGATATGCTTTCTTCTTTTCCTTCTCTGCCTCTTTAACTTCCTGTGTCCACCATGGAGTTCTGATTTTTTTATCCTTGCAGACAACCTCACCACATGCCTCTCTGGCTGAATCAATCAGGGTTTTTTTTCAAGGCTTGCCACTGAATCTCCAAGGTTTGGTTCCTGTTCTCAAACTCTTTCATTTTTTCTTCAATAATCTTTGTGTATTTTAGTCTACAGTTCACATCTGTAGACACCCTCATCCCTCTCTTCTGTTAATTTATTACCTAATTGTAAGTATATTTTTGTATCTTTATATAAAAGTTGTGTAACATGTACCAAATGTAATGGATATCCTTGTTTTTTCATAATGTTCCATAGTTTTTCTCTATGTATTTCATCAAAGGCTTTTTCATAATTTGTAAAGGTCATATGAGTCTCTAAATTAAATTTTCATCTTTTTTCAATAATTTGTTTTAATACAAAAATATACATGATCTTCCATTCTGAAGCTATTTTGTTTTGCTGAAATGGATTGTTTGAAATATTTCAGTCTTTTATTCAGGATTTTATTGTAAATTTTGTAACCTGTATTTAATAAACTTATTCCTCTGTAATTTCCACAGTCATCTTTATCTCCATTCTTAAATATAGATATAATCTTAGTTTTTAACCAATCTGATGGAACCTCGCATTTCCTCCGACAGTTATTTATTAATTTTAAGAATCTGTGATGTGAATATTCTCCGCCACATATCCAAAGCTTTGTATTTATTTGTGCCATCTAATCCGGTTGATTTTCTATTTTTTGATACTTCTATTGCTTCTTTTAGTTCTTCCAGTTTTATTGGTTCTATATCAGTACTGATTTCTTCATTATTATTTTTTGTTATTAAATTTGGGACATGCCATAAATTTTTATAATGTTCTGTCCATTGTTTCTCTTGTATTATGTTGATTTGTGCTGTATCTCTTTCTTCATTGTTTAATTTCCTTTTTGTAGGCTTGCCTTGTCTTCCATGTATGTCTTCTATTTTATTAATAAATCTGTCCTAAGAATCTTGGTGAGCTTTCTGTACTATGGTTTTAGCTATATTTCTTTTGTTTTTGTATATTTCTTCTGTTTCTTTTGTATGCCATTTGTTTTTCTTTTCTTGCATTTTCTATATCTGTGTTCCAGATTTTTAATGTTTTTCTTTTTAATATTTTATTTTTCTTTCCAAGTACTTCAGAGGCTGCTTTATGGATTATCTTTATTAAAGTTTTCCCATTCTTCTTCTTCTTCTATATCTTCACTGATTTGGGCTTCTTTTAGGTAATCTGTTAATCATGATTGATATAGCATTCTAATGCTTTCTGGCTCATGCAAAAAGTTAAGCAAGCTTGAGTGCGGTTAGTAGTTGGAAGGGAAATCTTTCGATGCTGTTGGCACACTCTCCCTCGATGAGTCTTTGGAATCCCTGGAGGTGTCAAATAATAATAATAATAATAATACTTTTTATAGTTGTTCTATATCTTGTTTTTCTTTATTTCCTTTCTCCATTTTGCTAGTATTTCTATTTTAGAGACTACTGAATAATGATCTGAAAAAATTTCCCTTCCTCTATAAACATGTACATCTCTCACACTTGGAACTAATTTCTGATTAGTAATGATATAATCAATTATAGATGTAGTTTCTTTGCCATTCCAAGTATATTTATTTATATTATTTTTTTGAAAAAAAAAAGTATTGGTTATTTTCAAATTATTGAAAGTACAGAAGTCTAATAGTTCTTCACCGTTGTTATTCATGGAAATTTCTCTATATTTTCCTAAGACTTTGGGATTGGATTATTTCCAACTCTAGCATTATTTCCAATTCTAGCATTACGATCTCCTACTATTAATATATAATTTTTATTACATTTATTTAACTGTTTTTGTAGTTCCTCATAGAATTGTTTAGAATCCTCTTTTCTACCTTCTTTAGGGGCATACATGCCTGTGATATTTATAATTTGATTTGTTTATACTGTTATAATTTGATTATTTACAAAATTGTATTTTCCACTAATTATTGATTAAAATGGCCATACCAATAGAAGCTCTGATATGTTGGTTCCACTCCACTATATAGCATAGCAAAACCAATTATCTTTTTGTTAACTTTAATTTCTTTTTTGTTTCTGTTATCATGTTAATATTTTTAGTTTTTAGTTGTTACTAAAATGAAGAGCCAAAAGGCTTCAGTTCGGCAATGTAAAATTATATAAGCCAAGTGGATGTTAGATCCAGCATTATTTCAAAGCCTGAATGTAGAAACTATGAAAGTTTCATAAGATAAGTTGACCAGAGAGCTTATGGGAATACATTTCCCAGCATTCATGAGTTGCCTTAGTATGGACCACTTAGAAGACATAGGCACCACCAAAGCATCTATATATTCTCCTTTTATTGGTTAATTTTGATAAGGTTTCACTGACCTGACAGCTGTTTTGAACTGGTTGGTTATCCTCAGAGATCAGGTAGAAACCTTAAGAGATCAGAAACTCTCATTCAGTAGTAAGGAACATGAAATGTCGGAGAAAAATGCATCTCTCCAACATTTTAAGTTCCTTAATACTGAATGAGAGTTTTTGCTCTCTTAAGGTTTCTTCCTGATCTCTGAGGAGAACCAACCAGTTTGAAACAGCTGTCAGGTCAATGAAACGTTATCATAATGGATCAATAAAAGGCAAATGTATAAATACTTGGGTGGTGCCTATGTGTCTTCTAAGTGGTCCATACTAAGGCAACTTGTGAATGTCAGGGGAATGTATTCCCATAAGCTCTATGGTCACCTTACCATACGAAACCTTCATAGTTTCTACATTCGGCTTTAAAATAATGCTGAATCTGATATCCACTTGACTTATATAAGTTTTTAGTTGATTTACCAATTCTAATTCCTTTGTTGTTATGCTTTGCACATTCCATGTGCCTAATTTTAAAATGTCTGGTATTCCTAATCGTTTACCTTTATTCTTTCTTGGTCATTTTCTGTTGTTTTGGTCTGATGAATTTTCCAGTTCTAGCATTTGAGTTATAGAAATCTTTTACTTGGTAAAAGGCCTTATGCAAAACCCCCAACCCAGAGGACCAGGGTCTCTTAGTCTGGCCCCTTCCTCTCAACCTGTCCAGCTAGGGAGGTCCTATCAGTAGCTTAGCTTCCACTGGCATTGCTCTTGAGGTCATTGCTTTTATAATCGGGCACTAGTGCTCAAAGACATAGGAAGTCAGTTGATGTGAGCTGTTAAAAAATAAGTATTAGTAGTAAGGAAGGATATTTTTGTTTATTTCTTTACTGTACTAGTCTTTAAGTTTCTGTTGTTGAATTTGACGATGTTTTTTGTATAAGCGTGTTGTCTTTTGTTAGGATTTTATTGTATCCAGCTGTATTGATCATATCCAACGTGGTGGCCACCAGTTCTAACACATTTGTGTCCCAGCCCACTGCTATTTAAAGACTATTATTCTTAGCATAGTTGATGAGTTTGTAGCTTGCTGTGTATGTATCCCATTGTTTAGAGTGGCAGGTGAGGAACAGGAATGTGTATGTATGCATGAAAGGTAGATAGGGGGAGGCATGGGGAGACAAGTATTTCAATCTCAAGATTTAGCAACAGGAGATAGTGCTTCCGAAATGGATGAGATTCAATTTGTGGATACCAGTAGGGTGTTAGAGGATGGAGAGAATGTGAAAAGTATACATATAAATTTGACCTTGGGCAGCATGGCAGAGGAAGATGGTTTATCTGATGACCATGATTTTGTATGAAAGCAGGATGTGTGGAGTGAGAAATAGAACTGCTGAGAAAGGAGATAGAAGCAATGAAGATTGAGTTGAGGACTGTTAATTAAGATATTAGGAGGTTGGAGAGGTTGGTTAGTGTGAAAAATGAGAGTAGGTGTGAGAGAAGGGCATCAGAGAGCAAGGGAGAGTGGATGGTGATAGAATAGGAGAGAGGTGTGAAGAGAGAGAAAGTCGAGGGAATGTGGAAGCAAGGGATAGAGAGATGAGAGAAAGGGGAGAGAGATTGGAAGCAGTAAGAGTCAAGGATGCTAGTGAGAGAAGAAAGAATGAATCTGTTCGGAGTATCACATATGGAGATTCAATGATTTGGAGTGTGTAGAGTGCCAGAGGTGTGCTTGCCTGGTGGAATGGTAGTATGGCAATGAACAGGAGTGAAATTGAATAGGAGATAATAGTAATGGTTGGTATGAATGACCTGAGAGGTGGTGGGAATCATGTAGCATGAGATTTGAGGTAGATAGCATGTTGCCTGGTATGATAATGTGGAGTGGAGGAGATGAGCAATGATAATGAATGTTGATTATATTGAGAATGTGTAGGAAGAGAGGTCTGAAAAATGTTGAGGTTAGATTTGAGGTTAGAAGAGAGTTGCATGCAAGAAATGGGTTACATTTGAATGTAGAAGGATGGAGACATTTGGAGAGACTTGTTTTCTGTACAAGTCACTGTCAGGTTAAGAAAATTAAAATTGCATGGATGGAATGTAGCAACAGTGACCTCGTGCAGGGATAGTGACTTGAGAAATGAGAGGGTATACGCTATATTGCAGAGCCAGGCGAGATATGAGGGTAGTAAAAATGGCTATAAGAATGCTGGCAGTGCACTGGTTTTCTATATACAAATGCTAGGAGATTAGAAATAAAGAGAATGAGTTTGTGGTATTGATTGACTCTCTCCAAAGATAGTTGGTATCAGTGAAACTTGGTTAGCTGATGAGAATAAATGTGGTGGTGATGGTGTTACTCATGATAAGAGATGAATTGTGCCCTCTCAAGGGTTGGAGAATCACAGTGGAAATAACACCATCTTTGAGAGTATATGATATGAGATAGTATATGATATGATATGAGATGTTTATAAGACAAGATATTTAGTGGGATATTGCTGTGAATCAGGGAATATAGATGATGATGAGCAGAAAATGTTTAGGCAAATTAGTTTGGCAAGTGCAAAATTGAGTGATCATTGTAGAAGACTTCAACTATAACAATATAAACTGAGCAGAGGATGCAGCATTTACCACAATCAGTTCCACAGGGTTCAGTACTAGGACCATTACTGTTCAATCTTTATGTCAGTGATATTATCACAGGACTACAGAGAGAGAGAGAGAGAGAGATTCATTTGTTTGCAGATGTTGTGAAGCTTGGGGGAGTTATTAGTAATAGTACCAATGGTTTGGCGCTTCAAAAGGATTTGAATAAGCTTGAAAAGTGGGCAAATTAACAGGGATGCCAGTTTAATGCAACTAAATGTAAGGTTTTGAAATTTGGGATCCACAGATGGAATGCTTCATAAACACACTTCTAAAGTTACTTAAAAATAAATAAATACAAGTTTATCCTATATTGTTTATAAAGAAATCTACAAGTTTATCCCACATTGTTTATTTGTATAATGTCATTTCTTTTGAAACATGTCTCTCCTGTCCATTTTTTAATGTTGCTTATATGAGAGAATTTGCATATCATTGAATTTCACATTAAAGGAATTTTTGGAATTAGGTAGTTTTCGTTTTTATCCAAGGTATGATGTATAGCTTTTAATCAAAAGACTGTTAGGATATTATACTGTTCTAAGCAGCTAATTTTTAGGTTCCTAATAATAACAAACATTTAAGATAACTATATTTAAGATATTTAAGAAGTGAAATCTGGACAATAAAACAAAAAGACAAACAAAGATTAATAATAGCAGAAATGAAGTTTATGAGAAAAACTGCAAAGTATACCCTATTTGATCACAAAAGAAATGGAGAAATTATGAAAGAATTAAACCAAGAACCAGTAATAGAAGAAATTTAAAAATATAAACATAAACGGATGGAACACATTCAAAGAATGAAAACAGAAATATTACCAAAACAACCCTTAAAGTACAAGCCATTAGGGAAAAGAAAACCAGGATGTCCTCTTAAACGATTCAATGATAACTTCTAAGGCCGGAACAGGCCATGCTAGGCCTAAATCCTTGATACGCATAATGATGATGATGATGATGATGATTTAAGATAACAGAAATGACTTACATCAAAAACAACCTCATCTCACTTTATAGTATTATTGTTCATGAATTGATAAATTCAATGAATAAAGTAAAATTACTGAAATGCTGCTTTTGTGATTTCTGACATTCAGTTGTTTTAACATCTGTTATGATCTTTATTGATATTTGCATTGATCTAGTTCTTAATTCCTAGCTGATAGTATTTCATCGTAGTATGCATTACTATTATATGGACACAGTTTTCACATGATTACCATCTTATCACTGATGTAGTGATAAGATGGTAATCGTGTGAAACCTGATCTGTTAGCTGGAAATGAAAAAAAGGATTTCTGTCATATCTGCGAGTATAGTTTTTGGTCCTTTCAACCATATCACTGCTACTTTATATAAAACAAGTTCAAAAAGAACATGATAAATATACTCATAAAATTATGTACTATTTGGGTACTCTTCCCACTGCATTGCTTGCTCCTTCTTCGATGTTACATTTTTTCACCACATTGTAAATGTTGATTCTAGTAGTAAGACTTATACGTTGGTTAGACATAACTGGTAATTAATGTACGGAATTAACAACGCATATGAAGTATTTAATTAAAGATAACTTTAATGAATCACTTCTATATTTCGGCAATGTCACATTGCCATCTTCAGGAACATAAAGATATGGTATGTGCACTAAGGAACTAACAAAGCAAATGAGAAAGAAAGTAAGAAACTAATTTTGTTCATAAAGTCCTAATGGTGCCCTCTTGCGGGCTAATTTGGTAGTCTTGGCAGTTGGGCTGAAGTTCTCATAATGAAAGTATCCCAAATTTGGGGCAGTTTCATGCACCCAAATTTGTTGAGGTTAGGAACGTTATTTAGAGCTGCTGAAGATTCTTTAAATAATCTTTCGTATTTAAACTTGCTGCGATGGATTATTTTTGTTTTCTTCCAACGAATTTTATGGTGGGTATCTAAGGCATGGTCTGCCAACCCAGAGCGGCTGTACTGGTGAAACCGGATGTAGTCTTGGTGTTCTGAAATCCTGATATTTGTTGTTCTGCCTGTTTGGCCAAAGTAGGACAAATTGCAGCTGCAAGGGACATGGTATACACCAGGTAGGTCTAGGGGAAGTGGTTGGTCTTTGGTAGAGCGGATAAGGGATGCCAACTTTTTATATGGTCTGTAACAGGAAGTAAGGTCATATTTTTTGAGGATATTGGTTATTTTCTCAGAGGTGCCCTGGATGTAGGGGATAGTGATAGACTTGGTGTAGTCTTTATTGTGGAGGGGGGGAGGGGGGGGTTGTGGTTTACAGGTTTTAGTATTTTTTGGATTTTTTTGGGGTTATAGCCATTGGCTAAGAAAGTGTTGAGGATGTGGTTTAGTTCCATAGTCAGGGCCTTGTCATCTGAGCAGATTAATTTTGCCCTGTTAAATAGTGTTTTTATCACCCCATATTGTTGTGAGGGGGGGGGTGAGATTGCTGGTGAATGTATCTGCCAGTGTGGGTGGGTTTTCTGTAAACAGAGAAAACCAAAGATCCATCAAGCTGGCGGGTGATTAAAGTGTCTAGGAAGGGGAGGGTGTTGTTTTCCTCTTTTTCTAAGGTGAACTGGATTCTGGGATGTTGGTTGTTTAAGTGTGTTAGGAAGGAGTGGAGTGTGTCTGAGCCATGTGGCCAAATGGCAAACACATCATCCACATAACGAAGCCAAATAGTGGGTTTTTGTGGGGCAGAGTTTATGGCTTTCTCTTCAAATGTCTCCATAATATAAATTAGCCAAACATTTAGCCAAAACGCTCACACACTACACTGGCAACACACCATCACACATAAAAAACTCAGCCCACTTTAAAGCCAGTATAGAAAACCTCACACTCCAACACACTGACATAATGGTCAGTTTTGACGTCTCCTCCCTATTCACTAATGTCCCACTCAAAGAAACCCTTGAGCTCATCCAAGCCAAGTTTCCTCCCGATATCTCAGCCCTATTTCAGTTCACAATGAACTCAGGCTATTTCGTTTGGCAAGGAAAGTTCTACAAACAGATAGAGGGGACAGAAATGGGTTCACCGCTTTCCCCACCCTTGGCCAATTTCTTTATGGAGACATTTGAAGAGAAAGCCTTAAACTCCGCCTCACAAAACCCCATTATTTGGCTTCGTTATGTGGATGATGTGTTTGCTATTTGGCCACATGGCTCAGACACACTCCACTCCTTCCTAACACACTTAAACAACCAACATCCCAGAATCCAGTTCACCTTAGAAAAAGAGGAAAACAACACCCTCCCCTTCCTAAACACTTTAATCACCCGCCAGCTTGATGGATCTTTGGTTTTCTCTGTTTACAGAAAACCCACCCACACTGGCAGATACATTCACCAGCAATCCCACCCACCCCCTCACAACAATATGGGGTGATAAAAACACTATATAACAGGGCAAAATTAATCTGCTCAGATGACAAGGCCCTGACTATGGAACTAAACCACATCCTCAACACTTTCTTAGCCAATGGCTATAACCCCAAAAAAATCCAAAAAATACTAAAACCTGTAAACCACAACCCCCCTCCACAATAAAGACTACACCAAGTCTATCACTATCCCCTACATCCAGGGCACCTCGGAAAAAATAACTAATATCCTCAAAAAATATGACCTTACTTCCTGTTACAGACCATATAAGAAGTTGGCATCCCTTATCCGCTCTACCAAAGACCAACCACTTCCCCTAGACCTACCTGGTGTATACCAGGTCCCTTGCAGCTGCAATTTGTCCTACTTTGGCCAAACAGGCAGAACAACAAATATCAGGATTTCAGAACACCAAGACTACATCCGGTTTCACCAGTACAGCCGCTCTGGGTTGGCAGACCATGCCTTAGATACCCACCATAAAATTCGTTGGAAGAAAACAAAAATAATCCATCGCAGCAAGTTTAAATATGAAAGATTATTCAAAGAATCTTCAGCAGCTCTAAAAAAACGTTCCTAACCTCAACAAATTTGGGTGCATGAAACTGCCCCAAATTTGAGAGACTTTCATTATGAGAACTTCAGCCCAACTGCCAAGACTACCAAATTAGCCCGCAAGAGGGCACCATTAGGACTTTAGGAACAAAATTAGTTTCTTACTTTCTTCCTCATTTGCTTTGTTAGTTCCTTAGTGCACATACCATATCTTTATGTTCCTGAAGATGGCAATGTGACATTGCCGAAATATAGAAGTGATTCATTAAAGTTATCTTTAATTAAATACTTCATATGCGTTGTTAATTCCGTAAATTAATTACCAGTTATATAAATGTTGATGTTGTTGGCTCAGTTGATTTTCCATGAGTATGGCATTGTGGCTCTCAATTCAAACTAGCAACCACATTAGCATTAATAAAACAAAGTAGTGGTAATATTATTTATTTTAGATACATTTTCCTTCTATTTTCAATGACATTGTTGATTTGTTTAACAATAACTTCTTATTGCCTTGTTGTTTGTTGCTCTCTCTTTTAATAATATCTTCTTATTGCCAACACTGGTATGATTACCAATCAATATTCGATATAGCTAAAAAAAATTTTTTCTAACAGTAAGGTCGGCTAATCCTGTGAATTTGTTGCTCTCTAGTTTAATAATAACTTCTTATTTGCCAACACCGGTTTGATTACTGACAAATAGTTGATATAACTAAACTTTTTTTTCACTAACAAAATGGGTACAGTAGAGTGAGCTGATCTCACAAACTTAGCTTTGACATTATAAAAGAGCCACTCTTGAATGGCAAAGGTAGGAAACTTTCTTTAAAAAAAGTATACAAATGGCCAAAAGTTGCTTCAAGAAGTTTCCATCAGGTTTTGACTGTCATTGATAGTTGAAATTTTATCCACAGTATAAATAGTAATTGCATTTCTTCATGTTTATTCAAATTTTAACAAAATAATATATTAAAATAAAACCTGAAATGTAATGTGTGAAAAATCAATAACTTTATAATCATATTATCATAAAATATAAGCTATGAAAATCCCATGCCAATTACTTAGACAAATATGCAAAATTAGGCACATTTGGATCACAAAAGTCCATGTGGAACATGAAGATTACTTCCCCCCTCACCAACTGAGATGAATTAGGTTTCATTTTTATAGAAAGAGAGAGTCTTCTTCATGTAACGTAGATAAAAATGGCAGTTGTATGAATTTTAAAAATTATTTGCTCATGAATTACTGGGAATTGCTTTTTTTTTATCTTCCAAATATTTCCATTGCGAGAAATCATGAGTGCTTTATACAAGGGCTCATACATCCTAAAATATATCCTCTTTGCTGTCTTTAGTTTGCATTTGGTATATCATCCATTCTTTTATCATGTGTCTACATATATATATATCATTTGATTATTTTGCTGCTGATATTGCTAAAGAGATCTTTAAATAAATTACCTGATGAAATTTGTTTAACATATTTTTGTTAATTAAATTCTTAGTAATTTCCTTCTTTTGTTTTTTGAAAGCAATTATGTATTCCACTACTCTTATTAGACACTTAAAATACAAACATATTCCTGCAATTTTTTTGGACATTAAAAGAAAATTCTGATCTGTTAGAAATGAAAATTTAAATCTTAATGCATCTTTGGTAGAACAGGCTTATATGTTGGTTATTCATAACTATTATTTTTCAGGAAATAACATATACTAAAATATTAATTATAATAACTAATTAATACATTCTTATATTTTGGCAACATTACATTGCCATCATCAGGGATCACAAAAAAAAACAAAAAAACAGTTATATGTGCACACAGGCACTAATAGTGGACAAATGAGACTGAAGAAAGACAACCAAAGTTGAGCCTAGCATCCTAAATGGGTTACCCTTGTGGGCTAAATTGAGTGGTTTTGGCCATTGGGCTGAAGATCGGAGGACGAGGGCTTCCCAAATTTGGGACAGTCTCATGCATCCAAATTTGTTGCGGTTTGGAAAGTTTCTTATGGCTGAAGCAGATTTGAGGAATAGCCTCTCATATTTGTATTTACTGAAGTATAATAGAGTGGCCTTCTTCCAGTGTATCAAGTGGTGGGTGTCCAAAGCATGGTCAGCAAGTCCTGAGTGGCTGTGGGAAGCACTCAACCTGAGATCTTCAGCTTATCAGCCAAGATCACCCAATTTAGCTCACTTAGGTGCCATTTAGGCCTCTAAGCATGACTTTGGTTCCCTCATTTGTCCAGTATTAGTGCCTGCTGGACCTGCAATATAACGTTGCCGAAATATAGGAAAGTATTAATTAAAGTTATAATAACATAATATTTTATTATATGCTATTTCTTGAAAAATAATAGTTATTTAATGCATCTCATTCTTCATTCACTGCATTTACTGGAATGGAATTTTATTTGTTTGTTTAGTTTAGAATTTGTACAAAAGTTTTACTTGTTCCTCAAGAACAGAGAGATCCATGATGTTACAATTTTGTAAAAATTTATTTTAATATATGAATTTATTTTGTATCTTATTAGTCCATCACTTTAGATGTTAAATATGAATAAAATGTGTTGAGATACCCTTCCTTTGAATATAACTTTCACATTCATTTCCACTGAAATCTCTTTTAATGAGAATTTGTGTCATCATCATCGTCATCGTCCTTTATTTCAAGTATAAATAGGGAAATGTATATACAGTTACACATGCTTATAGAACAATTTGTGAAGATAGTCTGTTAAATGAAGGTCAGTCGAGTTGTTCTCTTATGTGCCAACTGATAAATGTCAGATGTTCATGAGTCTTATCTTCAAAAAAAGTTCTACGTGTTATATAGCCAGAACGGCTCTCTTGATCTTTCTCTTCCTCTCTTTCTATTAATTGGTAACATAGGTAAGGGTGGCAGTGTCTAAGTTAGTATCCCAATCACTTCAGCTGACTTTCCCGAATTGTTTATTTTAGAAGTCTTTGCTGGCTTTTTTTCAAGAATGAGTATTAGGAATATGATCTTGCCATGTATATCCTGGTATTGATTGGTAGTGTATATCTCAAATCTCTTGATGATAACTGCTTATTGGCAACATTACATTGCCATCATCAGGGTTCACAAAAAATGTTTCATGTCTGGTGACTTTTGGTGCTTGTGATTGCATTTCCAGTTATTAGAATTTTATTGAATTGAAAAATTTTGTGCTTTCTTTTCACTGTGAGAGTATTGATGCAAGTACCAAGGTATTGAAAATGTCATTTCCTCAAAAGAATGGTTGCTTAGCTTAATATTTTCTCTGATTTTGTGTTTTAGAGCTTTAATTTTACTGCTGTTGACTGTCAGCCTAATCAGTGCTGCATGTTTACATAAATTGTTTTATGTCACTGTGTATCACTGTGTAGATTTGTCCTGCTGACTCTTCAAGAGTTATTCCATTCACATTTCCTGTGAGTCTGAAAACACAGTCAAGGGTATTAATAATAATAATAAAAAAAAAAAAAGCTATGGTACCAAAGAGTCTCCCTGATCAACTCCAGTGGAAACATGAAAACTATCAGACATCTCTTCATTAAACACTACTCTTTCATTATAATTCTGGTATGGTTCTGATATTGCTTTATTTCCAAGGACATGACATGGTAATAGAGAATTTTGAACATCCTTTGTCTATTGATGGAATAATCAGGCTTTTGTTTTTTTTTATTTTTAATTATATAGATATGTGATAGTTAACTATTTATTTCTCTTTGGGGTTGTGAGTTGATACAATATCCAAGTGTGTGTATATATATATATATATATATATATTTGCTGTAGTTTATGCTCTAACTAGCTTATTATTATTTCATTTCTCATCATTATAGAAAATCGTAAATTTCCGAGTTTTGGATGTTTTTTTTTTTTAAGTTATTAACTACAAGTAGTTAATATCAACTATAAAGGATAATCAGGTTTGACCTGTAGACTTTTATTCCTTAAAACTGAATATTACTCCAACATAATATCTGTCTGTCCTTTTCTATTTTTAATGTGAATTTGAATTTTAGATGGCAGTTATTCAGAAATTGTACAAAATCTTCAAGGCCTGTCTGGGTATGCTTCAATATAATAACATATCTCCACTAGACAGGCAGCTTTAGGATTGCCTGTGCTGTAGCTTCTTCCTGAAATTTTTCCATGTATAAATTAGCGATTGGGGGGGGGGGGTAGAATGAGGATAGTAAATTACCATTCCTAGATATCCTTGTCAACAACAACCACCACACTGGAGGATAAACATTAGAGGTTTACAGGAAACAAACCCATATCAGCAGCTTAAGAATGATGAAATTAAATGTAAAAAAACTTCAAATCCTATTGGGTATTCTTCCAAAATAGCCACTCAAAGAAGTGACTAAAAAAAAAAAAATTATTTTCCGATGAACCGTCTTGCATTAACCCAGAGATCAATTACAAAGACACTGCCTCCTTACCATATGTTAACAATACATCAAGAAAAATAGCTCAGTAATTAAAATCATTGAACATCTGAATAGCTTTCAGATCACTTTATACCTTATAAAGTTTCTACTTTCGCCTAAAGCTTCTATTCTACAGATATTCTGGATATACGAGATTTTTTGTTCTTGTGTAAAGGTGTACTTAGGTCAAACTGGGAGAAGTTTCAAAATCTGTATTAAAAAAAAAAAAAAAAAAATAGCAATGTTGAAAATAAGAGAGAAGAAAGAAGCAAACTCGTAGCACACATCATCACAGAATATCATCATGTGGTAGATTGACAAGATTTCTTTCATGCCTTAGAAAAGGTATTCCTGAAGTATTGACTCTTTTGAGATTGTTGGCATGCTGAGTAGAAACCAAGAAATTATACTTAATGACATTTGGGCATCATGAATTGGTAACATTTACAACCTCTTATGTCAGCAATCACATACAAAGTTTACACAACAGTGTATAGACTTACCTACTGATGCCCAAGATTAAAACTATTAATACAGTATTTTTTCAATTTATTGAAATAACAGCTTTTAGAAATGTTGAGTTGTTGTTTTTTTTTTTTTGTTTGTTTGTGTTAAATGCTGTCTGCCATAAAGAATTAACATTCAGTTTTAATGAATAAAGGTCTGAATCAAACCCTGATTAATCATTATTTTTGAGTTATGATGGTATTGATCAAATTCAAAAAGTCAGTGTGAAAACTTATTGTAAATTTGGAAGGATGCAGCAGCTGTGCTTTCCTAAAACATCACTTTAAAACATGTTTTTATATAACATATAAAACATATAACGTATTTTTATAAAACATAATTGCTGATCATGGTGCACTAAGTTGTTCTGAATTAAAATCATGCAGAGGCAAATTATTTATGTTTTTAAAAGGCTTTAGAGGTACAACTTTATATGAGTGCTAATCATGCTGTTGTTTGCTGTATTCATTTAAACATTGCTTTGGATCATGTTATATTTAAGAGATGACCACATTACACCCTCTGTCCAAAAAGAAACCGAACTTTTCAAAAATATAAGAAACTAGTCGTGCCACTTGTATTTTTTTGTTGTTGAAAGTGACAACCGTCATTAGTGTTGTGTGAACTGTTTATGACATTTGTTTCATTAGAAGCCGAGTTATAGTGCCAAGAGTGAGAGTGTGTTTTGACGAACAGTCGGTTGTCACTATATTCATGCCGTACGAGACGAATTCTCACTATCAATCGCTTCAAAACTTCAAGGTAAAACTCACTATTGACCATTTGGCCAGGCAGAATGAATTATTTTCTGGATAACGCCCTTGGAATCGTTGTTTACTTTTGACTTTTCCAAGCGACTTTTTTCGGATGCCTCCCCCCCCCCCCTCTTCTGGTGGTCTCCACTCAGTACTCTGGCACTTTGTTTCGGGCTCATTACTCAAAACACCACATTTCGTCACCAGTAAGATTGAGTGAAGGAAGTTTGAGTTCTTATGAGTGGTTTTAATGAGGTCCTTGCAGTGTTCAATTCGATACATTTTTTGGTCGTCGATCAACTTGTGGGGAACAATTCTAGTAGCAAGGCTTATACGTTGGTCAGACATAACTGGTGATTAGTTTACGGAATTAACAACGCATATAAAGTATATTAATTAAAGGTAACTTTAATGAATAACTTCTATATTTCGGCAACGTCACATTGCCATCTTCAGGAACATAAAGATATGGTATGTGCACGCAGGCACTAACACAAAGCAAATGAGGAAGAAAGCAAGAAACTAATATTGTTCCTAAAGTCCTAATGGTGCCCTCTGGCGGGCTAATTTGGTAGTCTTGGCAGTTGGGCTGAAGTTCTCATAATGTAAGTCTCCCAAATTTGGGGTAGTTTCATACACCCAAATTTGTTGAGGTTAGGAACGTTTTTTAGAGCTGCTGAAGATTCTTTGAATAATCTTTCATATTTAAACTTGCTGCGATGAATTATTTTTGTTTTCTTCCAACGAATTTTATGGTGGGTATCTAAGGCATGGTCTGCCAACCCAGAGCGGCTGTACTGGTGGAACCGGATGTAGTCTTGGTGTTCTGAGATCATGATATTTGTTGTTCTGCCTGTTTGGCCAAAGTAGGACAAATTGCAGCTGCAAGGGACCTGGTATACACCAGGTAGGTCTAGGGGAAGTGATTGGTCTTTGGTAGAGCGGATAAGGGATGCCAACTTTTTATATGGTCTGTAACAGGAAGTAAGGTCATATTTTTTGAGGATATTGGTTATTTTCTCAGAGGTGCCCTGGATGTAGGGGATGGTGATAGACTTGGTGTAATCTTTATTGTGGAGGGGGGGAGGGGGTTGTGGTTTACTGGTTTTAGTATTTTTTGGGGTTATAACCATTGGCTAAGGAAGTGTTGAGGACGTGGTTTAGTTCAGTAGTAGTTAGGGCCTTGTCATCTGAGCAGATTAATTTTGCCCTGTTATATAGTGTTTTTATAACCCCATATTGTTGTGAGGGGGGGGGGGACTGCTGGTGAATGTATCTGCCAGTATGGGTGGGTTTTCTGTTAACAGAGAAATCCAAAGATCCATCATGTTGGCGGGTGATTAAAGTGTCTAGGAAGGGGAGGGTGTTGTTTTCCTCTTTTTCTAAGGTGAACTGGACTCTGGGGTGTTGGTTGTTTAAGTGTGTTAGGAAGGAGTGGAGTGTGTCTGAGCCATGTGGCCAAATAGCAAACACATCATCCACATAACGAAGCCAAATAATGGGGTTTTGTGAGGCGGAGTTTAAGGCTTTCTCTTCAAATGTCTCCATAAAGAAATTGGCCAAGGGTGGGGAAAGCGGTGAACCCATGGCTGTCCCCTCTATTTGTTTGTAGAACTTTCCTTGCCAAACGAAATAGCCTGAGTTCATTGTGAACTGAAATAGGGCTGAGATATCGGGAGGAAACTTGGCTTGGATGAGCTCTAGGGTTTCTTTGAGTGGGACATTAGTGAATAGGAAGGAGACGTCAAAACTTACCATTATGTCAGTGTGTTGGAGTGCGAGGTTTTCTATACTGGCTTTAAAGTGGGCTGAGTTTTTTTATGTGTGATGGTGTGTTGCCAGTGTAGTGTGTGAGCATTTTGGCTAAATGTTTGGCTAATTTATATGTTGGGGAATCAATGCCATCCACTATGGGACGCAATGGCACATTTTGTTTATGTATTTTTGGGAGTCCATATAATCGGGGAGGGGTCTAGAGTTATAAGGTTTTAATTTGTTGGTGACTTCCACAGGCCAAGAAGTGACCTTCTTAAGGAGTCTGTGGAGAGTTCTGATCTGAGAGCTGGTCAGATTATATTCAATGGGGAGGTAAGTCTTACGGTCTAGTACTAAAGCAGTTAGCTTACCTTTGTAGTCTTTTTGATTGAGCACCACAGTGGCGTTTCCCTTATCCACCTTGGTGATTACTATTTTTTTGTGGTTTTCAATTCTTGTAGGGCAGCATATTCGTTTTTGGGTAAGTTGGTTTTTGGAGGTTTGGCTTTAGTGAGAACACTGACTACATCCAGTCTAACGTTGCTGGCGATATGGTTAGGCAGGTTGCGAATCCCACGTTCTATCTGGATCATGATTTCTTCGGCAGGTATTCTTTTAGGAGCTAGGGCGAAATTGTGACCACGTGAAAGTGCGGTGAGTGCTTCAGGCTTTAAAACTGCCGACGAAAGGTTGACTACAGTGTTGAGTGGTGGCTGTGGTAAGGAGGTAGAATTCTTTGTCAGGTTTTCGTATTTTTTCAAGTGCCGACTTTGTATTTTTTCGAATTCTTTTTTTGCCGATGTGCACGAGACGTCGTGGAGTATAGACCATAGATCACGGCCGAGTGTATCCGAAAGCTCTTCCTCTAGTACTCGTAAGGGAGAGGAAGTAGTCAACTTCTCGTCGGCAGTTTTAAAGCCTGAAGCACTCACCGCACTTTCACGTGGTCACAATTTCGCCCTAGCTCCTAAAAGAATACCTGCCGAAGAAATCATGATCCAGATAGAACGTGGGATTCGCAACCTGCCTAACCATATCGCCAGCAACATTAGACTGGATGTAGTCGGTGTTCTCACTAAAGCCAAACCTCCAAAAACCAACTTACCCAAAAACGAATATGCTGCCCTACAAGAATTGAAAACCACAAAAAAATAGTAATCACCAAGGTGGATAAGGGAAACGCCACTGTGGTGCTCAATCAAAAAGACTACAAAGGTAAGCTAACTGCTTTAGTACTAGACCGTAAGACTTACCTCCCCATTGAATATAATCTGACCAGCTCTCAGATCAGAACTCTCCACAGACTCCTTAAGAAGGTCACTTCTTGGCCTGTGGAAGTCACCAACAAACTAAAACCTTATAACTCTAGACCCCCCCCCCCCCCCCGATTATATGGACTCCCAAAAATACATAAACAAAATGTGGCATTGCGTCCCATAGTGGATGGCATTGATTCCCCAACATATAAATTAGCCAAAATGCTCACACACTACACTGGCAACACACCATCACACATAAAAAAACTCAGCCCACTTTAAAGCCAGTATAGAAAACCTCGCACTCCAACACACTGACATAATGGTAAGTTTTGACGTCTCCTCCCTATTCACTAATGTCCCACTCAAAGAAACCCTAGAGCTCATCCAAGCCAAGTTTCCTCCCGATATCTCAGCCCTATTTCAGTTCACAATGAACTCAGGCTATTTCGTTTGGCAAGGAAAGTTCTACAAACAGATAGAGGGCCTTGTCAGAAATGGGTTCACCGCTTTCCCCACCCTTGGCCAATTTCTTTATGGAGACATTTGAAGAGAAAGCCTTAAGCTCTGCCCCACAAAAACGCACTATTTGGCTTCGTTATGTGGATGATGTGTTTGCTATTTGGCCACATGGCTCAGACACACTCCACTCCTTCCTAACACACTTAAACAACCAACACCCCAGAGTCCAGTTCACCTTAGAAAAAGAGGAAAACAACACCCTCCCCTTCCTAGACACTTTAATCACCCGCCAACATGATGGATCTTTGGTTTTCTCTGTTCACAGAAAACCCACTCCATACTGGCAGATACATTCACCAGCAGTCCCCCCACCCTCACAACAATATGGGGTTATAAAAACACTATATAACAGATCAAAATTAATCTGCTCAGATGACAAGGCTTTAACTACTGAACTAAACCACGTCCTCAACACTTCCTTAGCCAATGGTTATAACCCCAAAATAATCCAAAAATACTAAAACCAGTAAACCACAACCCCCTCCCCCCCCCCTCCACAATAAAGATTACACCAAGTCTATCACCATCCCCTACATCCAGGGCACCTCTGAGAAAATAACCAATATCCTCAAAAAATATGACCTTACTTCCTGTTACAGACCATATAAAAAGTTGGCATCCCTTATCCGCTCTACCAAAGACCAACCACTTCCCCTAGACCTACCTGGTGTATACCAGGTCCCTTGCAGCTGCAATTTGTCCTACTTTGGCCAAACAGGCAGAACAACAAATATCAGGATCTCAGAACACCAAGACCACATCCGGTTCCACCAGTACAGCCGCTCTGGGTTGGCAGACCATGCCTTAGATACCCACCATAAAATTCGTTGGAAGAAAACAAAAATAATTCATCACAGCAAGTTTAAATACGAAAGATTATTCAAAGAATCTTCAGCAGCTCTTAAAAACGTTCCTAACCTCAACAAATTTGGGTGCATGAAACTACCCCAAATTTGGGATAGTTCTCTTGGACTGAGAACTTCTGCCCAACTGCCAAGACTACCAAATTAGCCCGCCAGAGGGCACCATTAGGACTTCAGGAACAATATTAGTTTCTTGCTTTCTTCCTCATTTGCTTTGTGTTAGTGCCTGCATGCACATACCATATCTTTATGTTCCTGAAGATGGCAATGTGACGTTGCCGAAATATAGAAGTTATTCATTAAAGTTACCTTTAATTAATATACTTTATATGCGTTGTTAATTCCGTAAACTAATCACCAGTTATATGGGGAACAAATCGCGAATACAATTTTTGAAGGCCCAAACTCTCAGTCCAAATGTTGTGCACAGTTGATTTTGGAATCCCCAATTCATCTTCAATCAATCTCACAGATGATTTCGGGTTTTCGTTCATGAAATCATGCACTTTTTGGATGTTAATTAACTTTGCTCAGTCCAGTTTTTATGGCCCGGCTTTTGGTCATCCTCAAATGTCTCATAACCACTTGGAAATCGCTTAAACGACTTTTAAACTTGAGTACGGGATAAGCATTCATCACTGTATGCTTTTTGAAGCATTTGATGCATTTTTGTAAAACGTTCACCAAGTTTAACACAAAAGTCAATCGCAGTTCTCTGTTTTGAAACTCATTTTCCGACTGTTCGTCAAAACAAACTGCTACTCTTGGCACTGTAACTCGACTCTAATGAAACAAATGTTGTAAACAGTTGACACAACACTAATGAAGGTTGCTGCTTTCGACAACAAGAAGATACAACAGGTGGTGCCACTAGTTTCTTCTATTTTTGAAAAGTTCGGTTTTTTTTGGACAGAGGGTGTAAATTGGGAGGATCTGAGGTATTACTTCGTATTTTTTAGAGATGAAATTCATCATTGCAGTTACAAATAATGCCCAATTATATATGTGTGATTTCTGCACGATATAAAATAACTGTCAACACAGGATTCCTAAGAGATGTAAGTTAGTATGTCTTGTATGGTAGGGGCATTATTTTTCTCCCAGATTTTTTTTTTTTTTTTTATAACAAATAGAAGATATATGCTGCACAGCACAATTAATACATGCAGTACAACCAACACTGTGCTGGCTCCATAGCCTTAATTTGCTTTGGCTGTAATTCAAAACAACCTCCATTGAAAAGGTCATATCATATGGCAAAGAATGTTGTTCAGGCCATAATTTCTTAAAGGGGAATGTTAGTAAATGATATGTTAACATTTGTAACTGGTTGTCTTATGCAATGAGTTTAAAAATGGTGTTTTTCTTTGTGAGATATTGTTGCACCGCTTTATAGTTAGGGAGGATCATTGCATCCTGATTAGACAAAAGAGGTGTCTGTTTTTCTGTGGGAGAAGAATTCATAATTGTGTGTGTGTGTGTGTGGAGGGGGAGGATGAGAGAAACCTACTTTGAAAAGATTTATTGATGCTCTAGATGAAACTAGTGTTGTTTCTCATGATAAATTCCAGTGCTTAGTAGAAATTTCAACAATTAAAAATTTTAGGTAATTAACTGTTACAAGTATGTAGTAAAGATAGTGAACAGCTACAAACTAATAGTTGTTAGCATTTACTTATATTTTGACATTTTTAAAATAAAGACATTAATACTGCATAACAATCAAGCATGGAACACTAACAATTAATCCTGAACATTAGCACCTCTGTGATGCAGTCAGCTGGATTACATAATGTACACTCTTCATTATCATCAAATTCCTTAAATGTACTGTCAAGGGGTGTATACAGGATATTATGATAGTACTACATGAAAAACCTACATCATTACTAACTTCATATCAACAATTTTCCTTCAAATTAATCTCTTATCTGTCAAGACTCCAACATTATCAGATCTTATATTTCTGTCTTCTAAGGCACTTTTTACTGCATCATCCACCTATATCTTGGTCTTCCTCTGAGTCTTTTCCTGCCAACCTGGCAGAGAACACTTGTTTTGCTAATCTTGCTTCTCCCATTCTGTTTAAGTGACCATATACCACCTGAGATTAGCTCAATATCCTCGTTTTTAATATGATATTGCCAATGATGCAATCTGTTCACACTGCTAATCTTTCTCAGGACTCTCGTATCTGTGGTCTCTAGTCTTTGGCAAGTGTTTTATTTCTAACCCAGCTCTCAGATCCATAAAATTGGTTTGAACACTCTCTTGTATACAGCTAATTTAGTGTTTTGACTAATTTCTCTCTTATTCCATATAAATTTATTCAGTTAACTTCTTACCATACTGGCTTTGTTGATTCTGTTGTCTCTTTCGATATTTAATTTACTGTCTTCACTAAAAAATCACTATGCTAAGTAGCTGAAATGTACTTGTTCTGTAGGTTCTCCATTCACGATGGAGTTGATATTTTCAATGTTCTGCCTATTATCATTGTATTTATCTTGTTATTGCTGATTTTCATACCAAATTTATTACAACAGTTATTCAATTTAGTCAGGGACACAAAATTTTGCATTCCTTTGTCAAAGCAAAGTAATCTGCTACCAGTGTTTTGACTTACCAGTTGAATTTTTCAAGCAGTTCGCATGTTTGAACTGGGGAGTTTTTTCGCTCGGTTGAACAGCAGGAAATGACAAGAGGCCATCCCTGGAAGTTATGAAAGGAAACTGTGAGAAAGAGGGTGAGGAGTGGTTTTTTTTGCATGGAGGGTGGTTGAACCATGGAATGCCTTGCCTGATGGAGTGGTGAGAGCGAGAACGGTCAATGAGTTTATGGAGTGGTATGATAGACTTTGTGTTTCCTAGGAGGGACCTCCCTCGATGAGTCTAGATAGACTTGTTTTTCTTAGAAAGGACCTCTCACGATGAGTCTTTTGACTCCTTGAATGCCTGAATAATAATAATACCATTGGGTCATGCGTTGTCATGAATCAAAACATCTTCCGAGCCGATTAGGCCTTGTCGTTTGTTTCAAATAGATCACTGCAATTTTTTAGTCTCACAGTAAACATCATTTATTATTGTTTTTGAGGCATAAACTCAACGAACACATACATACACCCACTGTCCAAAAAGAAATTGAACTTTTGATAGAAAATAAAACACAGGCCAATTATAATTATTCAAATCATTTATTTCAATCAATATACTCTCCCTCAGCTTCAATACAGCATTTGGCATGGTAAATTAATTCGTTAAATGAGTTTTTTTATAACAGTTTTTGGGATACTGTTGAGGGTCGTGGTTACTGCCGCTTGAACATTTTCAATGGTGTCGTTTCGCTTACCTTTCATTGGAAAATGAAGTCGGGGGAAGAGAAAGAAGTCACAGGGTACTAAATCAGGTGATTTAAATACGGCAAGTGATTCAACACACAAACTTGGTTTTTGCTCAAAAACTGTTCACAATGTTTGAACGATGAGATGGTGCATTATCGTGCAAAAGCGACTAGCTGCCTCTATCACAATATTCATGCCATACATGACGAATTCTCACTATCAATCGTTTCAAAACTTCGAGATAAAACTCACCATTGGCCGTTTGGCCAGGCAAAACTTATTCTTTGTGGATAATGTCCTGAGAATCGTAGAAACAAATCAGCATTGTCTTTAATTTTGACTTCTCCAAGCGACTTGTTTTCGAATGTCCCTCTTCTGGTGGTCTCCACTCAGCACTCTGGCACTTTGTTTCGGGCTCATACACAAAACACCACATTTCATCACCAGTAATGATTGTTTCTAGGAAGTCCTTATGAGCAGTTTTAATGAGGTCCTTGCAGTGTTCAATTCGATACATTTTTTGGTCATCGGTCAAGTTGTGGGGAACAAATCGCAAATTCAATTTACGAAGCCCCAAACTCTCAGTCCAAGTGTTATGCACAGTTGATTTTGGAATCCCCAATTCATCTTCAATCAATCTCACGGACAATTTCGGGTTCTCTTTAATGAAATCACACACTTTTTGGATGTTAATTAACTTTGCTCAGTCCAGTTTTTGGACTGCCTGGCTTTTTCATCCTCATGTGGTCTCACGACCCCTTTGAAATTGTTTAAGCCACTCGTAAACTTGAGTACAGGATAAGCATTCATCACCGTATACTTTTGAAGCATTTGATGCTTTTTGGTAAGACTTTTACCAAGTTTAACACAAAAGTCAATCGCAGCTTCTCTGTTTGAAACTCATTTTCCTACCGTTCATCAAAACATGCTATCACTCTTGGCACTATAATTCGACTTCTAACGAAACAGATGTCATAAACAGTTGACACAATGCTAATGAAGGTTGCGCTTTTGACAACAAAAAGATACAACAGGTGGTGCTACTACTTTCTTCTATTTTCAAAAAGTTCGGTTTCTTTTTGGACAGAGGGCATAAGTCTCAAAACTCAATACACAACTTCTTGGGGGATGCTTTTGAAGATCCACTATGCAGCCATTGCATTAATTGCTGTACTTTCTGTTATCAGGTGAGAAATGCAGATTTCTCTTCCTTTGCCACAATGTGGTTCAAAAATTGGTCACCTTCATTACGATTCTGTTTCAAAAAGTTCAGTGCTGCCACCATGTATTTTGTTTTATGTTCGTTAGTGAGTAATTTTAGCACTCATCTTGCACACAACTTGTTTTACTCTAGTGTTTTATGATAGTTTCATGTACTAAAGAATGAAAAATGTGCAGGAAATTTGTACTTAACTTCACGTGGTCAAGTAGATCGGCAGTGATTAATGTTAGGCAGCCAGTTCAATTTTCATTATGCACATTTTCCCTCTCCTTCACTGAATATCTTACACTATCTTTACACCATTCCCTCACTCATAGCATTTTCTTCCCATGCTAACATACCAAGAAATTTCAGCCAGACAAGCATTTTTGGCATTCAAAAATTTTATCACTATCTCGTGACTGGCAGAATTTTCGATTTTCTTTTGCATGTTACACTGAGCTTATAAATGTAAACTGAGAACTGATAATATATATCCATCATATGATTCCTGTTACATCACTACACTTGCACAGCCATATACATGATCAGAATTTAGCTTCTGGATTCTTATGACATTTTGAAAGTGCATTTCTGGACTGAGAACAATTTATGAAAATGCACACTTAATCCATATAATTGGCACCTCCTTTAAACTGTCAAATAAACATTATATAACAACATTAACAATTCTACTCCCCTCCCTTTAGAACAAGGACTGTGGTGGCAAGCCATCCTTGAAGCCAAAAATAACCTAGATGTTTTCCACTGAAAGCACTGACTACATGTTATTTATAAACTGCCAGTGAAATTGCTGCTACATAGAAACATCCACTTAAGAAGTCGAATTTTTAAATATATTCATGGAATCATAGTATCTGCTCTAAATATTAAAGGCTATATTTCAGCTGAATAGAACAATTACCATAAAGTTTGATTGATACAAATCTTACTGTATGAAGATGGATTCATCACAATCTCCAATCTGGGCTTGTAGAACGTGCTAATAATGTGGATGATTCTAAAGGAAGCTTAAACTGATCTGCATTCAGAGATGGAAAGAAGAAAATTATTTTTGTTCTACAACGCAAAACATGCAGTACTACATGTCCAGGAATTTTGGACATGATTTTACTTCAGCCTGTTTTCATAGTCAAAATTCTTGGGAATGCTTGATTCAACGGAAAAGATGGAGCATTTAGTGAATCACTTGGGTAAGCAGAACTATACAGCGGAACCTTAATTCCAGTTCTAATTTAATGTCATAACCCCCCCCCCTCCCCATATGCAGCACAGCAGAATGAACATAACTGCATGAAAGAGGTAGCTGGTTCTATTTAACAGTTGTGTAATATTCGTAAATATCTTTTTTTGAATACTTTTTATTGGTGTTTTTCTTTGTACTTAAGTATTAAAACATTGGTAGTTTGGTAACATCAATATGCAGTGAAAACTAACAATGAAATCAGTTCTAATTTGCCTCCACATCTTTTTAATTTGGAATAACTCCTAGGTATATACCAAGTTCAGTTGCAAACATTGTTTGGTTTGAAGTATACATTTAATTTTTTTCCAAAATGTAATTTTTATGTGAAACATAAATACACCTAAGAAGTTGCATAAAAATTCATCCTATTCAAATTAATCTAAATTTGAACCATACTACCCATTTTACAGGTAATTAGGTTGATTTACTTATGACTTTAATTTTTTTCCCCTCATGAAGCACATCCCACTTGCCTCCAGTTCACTCCTAATATGACATCCTCAGTAAAGAAATACAGATGGCAATGCATTGAATGCAAGTCTTGTGGGCTTTGTGGCACATCTGACAATGATGTAAGTTGGAATTTGTTGTGCTGATAAATTAACTGATAATTTTCTTGAGCTAATGAACTATAATTAAAGGTACGTTTTCCTCTTTTGATGAATGGAATGTTCTGAGCAGAGTATGTGATACAGTTTGCATTTCTTGCTTTTCAAAATATTCATTTATACCAATCTATTTGGCTTCCATCTGATAACTTCCAGTTAAATTGTAATATCTTGAAAATAACTTCTAAAGTTACAACAGTGCACTTGGCTTCTCTGCAGAACATATATTCAGAATAAACTTAAAAAATCTGGCTGAAATGTTTGCAAGTATTATAGTTTTGAATCAGCAGAAAGATGTTAAAATTAATGGAAATATGCATATCTGTGTGTGCTCATGCGTGTACACACACAATCTGTAATAATTATGGCTTTTTTTTACTAGCATTTTCCAACAAAGCTGATTAGTGAAAAGATGTATTTCTGTGCAACGGAATAAGTGCGCATCTTTGATTAAATCTATCTTTTGAAGGAAATTAACATTTTCATAAACTGACAAGTTTAATTTACTTGTGACTTTTATTGCTAGTAATGTTATAATTAAAGTAATTCCTACCAGTAACTGTGGACTAAGTACTAATTATATTGTGCATTTTTTAATGTTCTAAAATATATTTAATTTTTATTATTAAAATAATGCCATTCCATTAGCTTAATAATGACGCTATCCAAAAAAGGTTTACTTTTTCATATTTATTTGTTATGTATGTATGTATTTAAATCTATTATGATGTAAATAAAAATATGAAAGTTACAGTGTGTAAAACACTGAAAATACACATTTGTTATCTTTTGTTTTATTTATTAAGTTCTAACTTTTTTCAAAATAATAGAATTAATACTGTGTTTCAGTTAACCATCCAAACAGCCATATGAATGAAATATATCAAATATATCAGACCTAATAGTATCTAAATGTTATTTTAATTTCATTTGACACTTCACATCTTGACATATGGACTTGTCAATGGCCAGTATGGTGGTTAAAGCTTATGCATGCAGTTAGCAGCATGTTGAAATGTAAACATGCTTAAATTTCATACAAGCACACACCTCTCGTGCGTGAGAAAGAGCATGCAGATTGATAGAATCTGTATATACTGTGTTGATTGATGTATTTTGTACTTGAAACAGTAAATATAAGAATTTTATTATTATTATTTTTATTTGTATGTTATTACTTAGTTTTGCTTTACTCCTCTGATATTTTTGCGATGTAGTTTTTTTGCATGACCAAATGAGAAAAGGAATCTTAATGCAAAAATGTAGCAGAAAAATGCTGTATAACTCCAACAACCTCTTTGCAGTTTCACTGGTTAAAGTTGTCAGTTTTAAATTCCACATGTTATAATAATTAACTACAACTATTCAAATCTATCATTTGTTTTCTATTGTATTCATATATTAATAATGATGTTTTATGAGCATCACTTGTGTTCCTCATGCATGCATTGTAATTTAAAATCATAAAAATGAAATTAAAAACATAAATAGTTATTCTTTGTATACCTGCACAATTTGTGTACATACTGTGTATGGTGTGTTATAAAGAAGTGTGTCTCAAGCTTTTAGCAAGCAGATTATCTAAAAATTCTTTCCCCCCATCTTACAGCTTTCCTTATAATGAATTAAATTTTAACCCCACTTCCCTGTCCACTCCTGTCTTTTAAGATGATCCTATGAAGAACTAATCTCATCTGAACAATTTACTGTTCTATCTAGCTTCATATTAACAGCAGAGAGAGAGAGATCTTAATATTTTAACATAAATCATCAATGAATTTATTAAAAGGGCCTCTAATACTTAATCATATTATATCCCACTCCTCATCAACCTACCAATTTCTTACTCATTTCACTAAGCAATCATTGATACTTATTTGATGTATTTTAATCAGCAGATTCTTATGTGGAACACTGCCAAAGACTTTACTAAAATAAGATGAATAGCACATTATAGCTATTACTTACTGTTATCTATTTTCCTAGTGATCTCTATATAAAAAAAAAGTAGTTATTTTAATTAAAACAGAAATGCAGTTCAGCTTTAATTTTTTTTTTTTTTTTTTTTTTTTTTTTTTTTTTTTTTTTTTTTTTTTTTAATATCTGACCAACACAGACTCCTGAGCACATTGGTGCCATGTGTGGGCAAGAGGATAAGATGAAAGGAATAATTTGTTGTGTTTTTTGAACAGCTGAAGGTTGTAATCTGGAGAAGACAGAGTGAGGGAAACTCTTCCTAAGGATGAAGGTAGATAGATGAATTGAAAGAGGAGTTGGAGCTGACTGTTAATAGGTGTTGACCAACAGCTGTTCTTGTTCTCACAGTTTTGGGAGAAACTAGAGGAAGGATAATTTCCAATTCAGCAGAGCATTATCAATTAAGTACTTGTAGGACTGGCATAAGGTTGAACATCTATCTATGAGAGAGAGTAATTGAAGTGCATCATTTGTGTACAAACTAGTTTTATCTAGCTAATAAAACAGATTTTATCCAGGATATTTATTATTTGTAATAAGTTTACCAAAATAAATAAATAAATAATAATAATTGAAGAGACTGAATGATAGACAAAATAAATGCAAAGTATTATCTTTATTTAAAAATAAGTAACATAAGTGTAAGTATGGTATACATAGATCTAATAGTATTTGTAAAATGTTTGTCTCAAGTGCCATACACACTTCAACCTTACAGATAAAGTTAATTATCTAAAAAAGTGCCTGCAGAAAATTCAGACATAAACATGTCATAAAAATAACTTCCAGTTTCTCTCTATAGAATCACAGGATTTTTTCTTAAGAAGAAACAAACAAAATTTCCAGTTAATGCCTTTAAGTGTAATAAGCACTATTTAATTCCTCCCTTAGTGATGAGTCATTGAAATCAAACTAGATAACTCATGCTTGATTTTTTTTCTTGCAAATTAAAAAAAAAAAAATTGTTCACAATACTGAAATTATGTCAAGTTCCTACATACCTGGAATTTAATTGTTTCGCATTTCACTTAAACATACATTGTTCCCATTTTGTTTCCATGGAGATTCAGAGATGCATGGAGATGCAAACAAAAATGTTTGCATCTTCCTTGTTTCGAACGTTATGCCAAAACTCTGACTGCTGCTCAATGTTTTTCAAAAGTAATTGATATTACTTTGGGAAACTATATACAGTAGATTCTGTTTAATTGGTCCACTAGTTAATCAGGGCAACTGTTTCATTGTAACAGGGTTTAAAACAGTGGTTCTTAACCTTTTTGAAGTCACAGAACACTTTTGATTATAAGAAAAATTTGGAGAACACCAAAAGCATTAGGGTCATAAATCTAACAATAGAAATATGCATGGACTTGCCTTTTATAAAAATGGAACTTATTTTAATGCTATACTTGAGGTTTGTCGGCTTTTGCAGATTTCAGCAATATCCTCATCTCTTTGTCTATATTAGCAAGTCTTTCACGCTTTTTAGTTTTTATATGGGTTAATATTGAGAAACCGAACTCTCACAAACATGATGTTGAAAACTGTAACAAAATTTTTAGTGCCCTTGTGCACAAGACCTGGATGTTTGGCTTGGACAAAATTCCAAAATTTTTCAAGAGTTATTTCAGAGAATTTTATTTTTAGAGTACGATCCGTTGACAAGGTAACTAATTGCTTCTTCTTGTAATGAAAATTCACACCTCGACGTATTAACTGTGCCAAATGGATTTCGTATCCAGTCATGATTGTGTGTATTTAAGTCTTTTTTTCCAATGTTGTTAAATGTTCTGTTATAACTTAAATAATTCCCTCTACATTTTTATTATGGAGCAAAGGAAACATATCTACTGTGCTTTTTTCTGATATGCAGTTTTTCCAAAGAGATACTTTTTTTCTGAAAAGCTGACAGTTTGTCAGTGGATATCAAAATATTCATTTTTCCTTTGGATACTTGTATTAACACTATTTGAGTAATTAAAAAGATTGGCTAAATATGTCATTTTAGCACACCAAATATCATTTTGAAGACACTTTACAAAAACATCTGTACCTTCATTTTGAAAAAAAGGCCAATAATTCATTCTTAAGTTCTAAAATTTGGAATAGCACCTTCCCTGGATAACCATCTTATTTCAGTGTGCAAAAGTGAAGACTCGTACTTGACTTCCATAGATATGCACAGTTTTTTAAAAAGGCATGCTTTTAAAGGTCTTGACTTGATGTAATTTACCATATTTATAACTTGGTCTAGTACAGGTTTTAATGTTGCCGGTAATGTTTTTGAAACTAGGATTCTCTGTGCAAAAAACAGTGCATAGATATAATATTTGGGTTTATTTTCTTTGCAAGGGTAACAAATCCTTTAATAGAGCCTACCATTGATGAAGCACCGTCTGTACAAATTCCTACACACAGCACCCATGAAATTTTAAAATTTTCTAACCAGGCAGATTCTTAAGTAAAGTGCTCTGTAAAAATTAGGCGATCTCCCGGACCACTCCCCCATGCATTGGCTCCACTCACCCTACCACTGAGCAGAACTGCTCATATTCCAGTGGAAACCATCCACTGACAAAACTCCACATGCCAGAAAACACTTTCCCCGGGGACTCAAACTGCCCTCCCAAGGCAATCCCCCATGAAATGTAAGCCCCCCCCCCCTACCAAAGTTCCAAAACAAACCTTAAGAGAGCAAAAACTCTCTTTCAGTACTAAATATTGGAGAGGTGTATTTTTCGTAAGCGAACTCTCGGTCAGTGCATAAAAGTATTTACTGAAATAAAGAGCCAAAAGGCTTCAATTCGGCGATGCAAAAATTACAAAAATCAAGTGGATATTAGATCCAGCATTATTTCAAAGCCGAATGTAGAAACTATGAAAGTTTCATAAAAATAAGTTGACCAAGAGAGCTTACAGGAATACACCCACCGGCATTTTCGAAACAGCTGTCAGGCCAGTGAAACCTTAAAAAAATGGACCAAATTAGAAAGCGAATATATGGATGCCTGGGCAGCATGCATGTTTTCTAAAGTGGTCCACGGTAGGGAGACTCATAAATGCCAGCAGGCGTATTCCTGTAAGCTCTGGTCAACTTATTAGACAAATAATGCTGGATATAATATCCACTTGATTTTTGTAATTTTTGCATCACCGGACTGAATCCTTTTGCCTCTTTATTTTATTAAAAAAAGATATTCTACTGGTTTAGAAGTCTATGCGCATAGCAGTCTTCATTTGTTAGGATCAGCCAATTACACTCAGAACTGCATCATGTGACATCTTTCACCAGTGGAACACTTGTAACCAGTTCGCGGAACACAAGTGTTCCGGGGAATAACGGTTAAGATCCACTGGTCTAGAAGAACAAAAACAAAACGAGAACACAACATGAATTTGCTTCATTTATTTCAGACATTTGTCATTTAATTGAGCCAGCCATTAACATCTACCACATGGAGTGTTAGAAAAGTTATATAATCTTGCTTCAAAAATATAGTTCTATTTATCTATAATATAAAAATAATAATAATAAAAAATGGGGAATATTTTATCACCACACCAGATGGCTCACTGCATTATAAACAGGCTACGTTTGGATCAAAGAAAGCAATGGATCATCTAATAGCATTATGCTGTTCAGATATGTCAGGAACTGGTAAACGAAAACTGTTAACTAATAAAAAAAAAAAAAAGTGCCAGGCATCTCGATACCAGTTCAGTATCATGCCAGCAGACATGACTGGATGATATCTGAATTTTTAAGAATTGACTTGTATGTTGGGACACAGAATTACAACAGAAATCAAGAAAAAAATTTACTAGTTCTTGACATTTTCTACAGAGGTCAGCACAAAGTTAATCTTTTACGAGCAGTACAGTTTATGGCTGATGATTAGGAAGGAATAAGCAAAATGACCATTCAAGACTGTTTTGCTTCTCACTGTGGTTTTAAGCATTCATTAGGGCAGCAGAACAAGAGGAAGCAAGACTACAGGAGGGACAGAGTGAAATTGTCGAAATGTAAGATTTAATGAAACAGACATGAAAAATGAAATGAGGAATATGTGGAGATATTAGACATTTAGTGGAAACAAATGATAATGTGCAAAAAAAGAGAATGAAAAAAAAAAGTAACAGAAGTGACAAGTGATTCATGAATAGCAGTTATGGCAATTTCATTGTTAGAGGATTGATTAATGAGAGAGTCTGCTTTTCAGGAGAGAGAATGAGCAAGATATACGAGGATGTGCTGAAAAGTTGTGATAATCACCATGAAGGAATTGAGGTAGAACCATGTAACTTACACATTATTCTGCATATTCCCAAGAAGTGTTATATAGTTGTTACAATGCTGCTGCATCATTTGCAAATCCTCACTTTGCTTCTCACTGTGGTTTTAAGCATTCATTAGGGCAGCAGAACAAGAGGAAGCAAGACTACAGGAGGGACAGAGTGAAATTGTCGAAATGTAAGATTTAATGAAACAGACATGAAAAATGAAATGAGGAATATGTGGAGATATTAGACATTTAGTGGAAACAAATGATAATGTGCAAAAAAATAGAATGAAAAAAAAAAGTAACAGAAGTGACAAGTGATTCATGAATAGCAGTTATGGCAATTCCATTGTTAGAGGATTGATTAATGAGAGAGAGTGCTTTTCAGGAGAGAGAGAGAGAGAATGAGCAAGATATACGAGGATGTGCTGAAAAGTTGTGATAATCACCATGAAGGAATTGAGGTAGAACCATGTAACTTACACATTATTCTACATATTCCCAAGAAGTGTTATATACTTGTTACAATGCTGCTGCAACATTTGCAATCCTCTAAGAGAAAAAAAAAGTCTTTCCCTTGTTACACAAACTAGTCCTCAGCTGCAGATATGACTTCATCTGTGGTAGATTTTGTTCCTTTCAAGTGTTTCTTTAAATTTGGAAATAGGAAATAGCCATATCTGGTGAATAGGATAAGTGAAGCAGACATTGAAAGTCCAAGTTATTGTCTGTTGGGTTTATGAGCAGTGTGAGCAGGTGCAATGTCCTGCAAAAGCAACACGTCTCTGCTCAGTTTCCCACATTTATCTTTCTGTACCTCCTTCAGTTCCTTCAGAACTGTTGAATAAACTGCTAAGTATTACACCATTCATATCCCATGACTTTTGGGTTTGGAACTTCTTTGGCCATAGAGAGCTTTTTGTCTCCACTCCATTGACTGTTTGGTCTCTGGGTCATAGTAATGAAGCCATGTTTCATCAACAGTCACAATACGAGCCAAAAAAAATGCACCTGATTTCTCAAAATGACTCAAAATTCCTTGAGATGACAGCACATGTTCTCTCTCTCTCTCTCTTTTGGTCAGCATTCAAACATTTGGGGACCCACTTCACTGAGAACTTTTGCATGTTCAGATGTTGGTAGATAATGACTCCAACTCTTTCCCTGGATATCTCCCGAGCCTTTGCAATATTTTTGGCTGGTATTCATCTATTATCAAAGATCATGGCATGCTGCATCAATGTTTTCAGGTGTGATCACCATGGAAAGTCTTCCTGCCCTGGTGGTATCTGTTGTCTTAGGATGCCCATTTTTAAATTTGGCCACCCATCTGACAATTGTTGGAAATGCAGTGGCACAGTCCCCTGAAGTCTCATACAAAACTTGGTGAATCTCAATTACAGACTTTTCTTGCAGCATGAAAAATTTGATGGCCCACACTTGTGTTCTTTGAAATTTCTTCAAAACCCTCTGACATGTCTTCTTATATATCCTAAAAGAAAAAGAACAAATTATTCCAATTTGATGAAACATGGGACTTAAAGGGTTTTAAGATATCTTCTTTCTTGTGGTTATATCAGTTGCTTTAATATCATTTTTGTTCTAGGTTTTTATCAGAACTTTTCAGCTCCCCCTTGTAATTCATGCTGACATGAAGAGGAAATGAGAAAGAGAATTAATGGTCATTGTGGGGATAAATAATTTAAATGAACATAAGGAGAATGTAAGGGCAAATATCAGGAAGTTACTGAGGATAGTGAAAAATAAAAGTAGTGGGAAAGGTTGTCGGTGTGTTGCTGAAGTATGATGAGTTGAGACCAGAATCATGAATAGTATGCTAGCAGAGCTGTGTGAGGAGGTGGGAGTGCAGTTTGTGGATGTTTGGCACGTATTTGTATTTAACAGAAGAATGAAATTGTATAGACGTGATGGATTGCATTTGAATGTCTTTGGAATGAGTGAGTGAGTGAACTGGAGAAACTGTTGCTTGATGGAAGCAGTGTGTGATGCAATCAAGAGATCAGAAGTAAGAGATAAAGTGAAAGATCAGGAGAGTGGTATTGAAGAGACAGAAGTGCTTGACAATGGAAACAGTGTGACAGATAAAGAGAGAATGGGAATGCAAGAGGAACAGAGATACAGGGAGACATGGCACAGGGAGAGTGGATGTTGAAAATAGTAGTGAATGCATGTATGGGGATCATTAGCATAGAAATGGAAAAGATTAGGATTTGAGTGGGAAAGTTGATACTGAGTGGATATATTTGCTAAACAGCGATAATGGTGATTAGGCAAGGGCAGGTGTGGTGAAGAAATTACAACCAGCAAGTGGCTTGGGTGGGACTGTTTATATGTCTAAAAGTGAATTGCTGTGTTTATTTATAAGTGCCAGAAGTATCGCAAAAGAAAGGGAGATGGTTTTACTGATTGAGTTTATTCGCTCCAAAATCATTAGAGTAAGTGAAACATGGTTGAATGAAGATAATATTCTAACACAAATAGAAATGGAAGGATACAGTGTCTTTCGCGAGGATAGAATGGTCAAGAAGGGAAGGAAAATGCTGTTGATGATAGCATGGGAATTATGTCCACTTGAGTAGACATGAAAGAGGGAAATAGTGGCATTTGAGATGAGGTAGTGTCATGTGAAGTGGAGGTTGACAGGAAAACATATTTGGTTGGATGATGCTATATGCCAGGGAATATGGAGAGCTGTGATGAAGAAATTTCACTTGAATTAGTGAAAAACGGAACAGTGATTATTATGGGTGATTTTAGTTATATTAGTATAGATTGGATTTGAAGAGATAGCATTTCGGAAAAAGGAAAATGAATTTCTTGAGAGACAACTAACTCAGGCAGCATGTAAAGGAGGGCATGAAAGGAAGGATCAAGAGTTTTACCTATGATCATTTCATCAGGGAATGTAAATGTGAGTGGGCTTATACAGTTTTCTTCCAGTTGGTGAAAGTGATCATGAAGTAATCACCTGTGTTGTGGCTAGTCATATGCAGACTTTTGCGAGGAAAGGATATATGTGGAATTATAAGGCTGGTGAGTATGACAAGCTTAGGAGACAACTTCGAGCTATAACATGGAACGAGGAATTGAGCGGTAAGGAAATGAATGCTGCATGGAAATTTACAAAGAAATACATAACAGCATCAATGCATGAATGTATCCCAAAGGAAAGGCTAAATAAGGTGAGTGTAAAATGGATGGAGGGGATTAAGCATAAAATCTAGAAGAAGGCACTTTGGAACAGTACAGATGAATAGTACAGGTAATAATCAGTTACATGAAGAGTATAAAGAACAAGCCAGGAGAGTGACTCAGTAAGGACAACTGTGCAGTGTGAGCAGAAATTAGCAACTCAAGTGAAGAAAAACTCTAGAGATTTTTTAGATATGTGGCAAGTAGAAGGAAGAATGATTATGGTAAGATAATGTTAACAAATGAAAATGGTAGAATGGTAGCTGCTGCAGAAGGCATCGTTGAGGTATTCAGTAAACAATTTATAAGGGCGTTTCATCCTCATTAGGGTGAAATCATGAGAAACTTATGTGTAGAGGACATAGGGGAGGATAACTTAATTGTGAGTGAGCAGGAGGTATATGAGGAAATAAACTCAATGTCAATAAGGTGATAGGATTCGATGACATATCACTCTGCGTCTTAAGGGAATATTCCAGGAAATTCATAGCAGTAGCATTTATATGCCTATTTAATAAATCTTACAACAGCACAGATTCCAAGTGAGTGGAAAGAAGGTAAAATTGTTCTAGTGCATAAAGGTGGTGATAAGGCTGTGTCTACAAATTATAGTCAAATCTGCATATCTGGAGTTGTGGTGAAGATATTAGAGAGATTGGTGAGAAGTATAATACACAAGCAGATTGATAACATCAGTATTTTCTGTGGTTATCAACATGGGTTTGTTAAAGGGAGATCATGTTTTACAACTTTCTTATGTACTATAACAAGATGACAAATATCTTGGACAAGGGCGATGCACATACAGTTGTATACATAGATTGCCACACAATAAGTTACTAAATAAATTGAAATGTACTGTACTGAATAACAGACTAGTGAGTTGAATTGGTGACTGGTTTTCAGATAGTTATCAGAAAATCGTATATGGGGGAGTGCAGCATCCAGAAAGAAGGTCACTAGTGGCGTGCTGCAGGGATCACTTTTGGGTCCATTGTTGTTCAGTTTGTATATTAATGATATTGAGGTGGGTTGAACTGGTAATATGCAGCTGCTTGTAGGTGATGCAGAATTGGAGAAGAGCAATGCAGAGTCAAGCAGGTGTTATTGCCTTAAAGTAAGACTCGAATAGATTCCATAAATGGGTAGGTTAGTGCAACTGTCAGTTCATTGTTGTGAAGTGTAAGCTTTTGAAATTTGGTAAGCAACAATGGGATGCAGAATATACACTTGATGGGGAAACTTTAAAGTACTGTAGAGAATGTGAGCGATCTAAGAGTAGTGGTGGACTGGAACCTAAAATTCAGAACCACATTACACAAGTTATGAAGATGTCACATCGGATAATGGCAATGATCCAGAGGACCTTGACACAGAGTTTATGGTGCCATTGTATAAGGCCTTTATAAGGCTTTATATGGATTATTGTGCATAGATTTGGTCCCTGGGTTTTCATGATTATGAGGATATGTTAGAATTGCTCCAGAGAAGATTCACAAAGGTAGTTAGTGGTCTTTGGAATGTGGAGTATGAGGACAGATTGAATGAATGAAAATTAAAGCCTCGTGAATTGGAGGAGGAGATGGGGGAGGATATAATTGAGACGTATATATTAGTCGATTGTTATCAGATTGACATGGAAGAGATTTTTCATAGAATGAGAGATGGGAGTAGAACAAGAGACCATCTTTGGAAACTGTATAAGGAGTGTGTGAGCAGAAGAGTGTAGAGAAGGTTCTTTACATGGAGAATGGTTGGTTAGTGGAATGCATTACCTGAGTGTGTTGTGAATGTGGACACACTGAATCAGTTAAAGGCATGGTTGGATGAGCTTTGTGTGGTAGTGTGTACCTCTGACATGAGTCTCTGGAGAGGTCAGATGTTCATATTATAACATGCTAGCAACTTTATTTGTGACATTTTTATATAAGGTAAAGAAACTGCACCATTGTAGTCTGCTTTTCTTGTATGTGTCAAACATTTGATGGCATTCATGAAGTGTTGCTGATAGTTTTAATATTATAGCCATTCTTTACTTCTGTGAGGTAACCCATTTATTTTTCCCTTTTGTTATTTGTCACGTGATGTTTTCTGGTGTTGAATTTTGATCAGTTATTGAGCTTAGAATGCAGAAAATGCAATATTCTGTTTTATTCAACTTTACTGTGAAACTTAGTTTGTGATGTAAAATATTCGGATCTCAGTAAAACTATGAAGTGTTTTCTTCAAACCCAGTCAGAGAAAGAAAATATCAATATACTTTAGCTGTATTTTTGGCTTTATGTTAAATTTATAAATGGCAGTCTTTTCAAAGGATTCCACATTTTTGCTAAATGTGGTGAAATCGAAGAACATGTTGCGAGATCTCCTTTCTGTCAATAGTGAAAGTCTAGTTTGAAAAGTTTGATGTCCAATAGAAAACGTTCTGACAACTGTATTGTGTCTTCTCTGAGAATTTTGCTATAAAGACTTATGTCCAAACTCACTTATATATCTTTCATATCTGAAATGGTACGCTCTATTAAATGACATTAACAAAAGGGAACAAAAAATGTTACCTCTATGAAGCACTCCTAAATGCAGTAATAATTTAGAATGGAGGTAATCTTCAAATTATTGTTGTTATTATTATTATGGACTATTCCATGAAGTTCTCAGACATCAAGGTAGGTCCAAGACATCACTAACCAACATTCGTGCAGTATCTATCATACTTCTTTGAACTCATCCAGTCATGGCACCCACAACAGACTAGCAACCTATTCCACTCATTCACCCTCTCCAAGTAAAATATCTAGTCCTGCTAAAATCCACCCTTTCTAACTACACTCTTGCTCAGTTTCCAAGGATGGCCCCATAGTTCTCCTACCACCAGTCCTATTCTGAAAAATTTTCCCTGTATTAATCTTGTAAAGACCCTTCAGTAATAGTATGTCTCAATGACATCAATTATTTTCCACCTGTCAACCAATTTCTGTAACCCACAGATCTTCAACCTGTCCCCATAAGATTCATTCCATAAACTTGATATCATCTTGATCCTCCCATCTCATTGCCAAGAAATCCAAGTGAGCAGATCTGCACACATTAGTCAAGATGAGATCTTACCAAGGTCCGATAAAGAGGTATAATAACCTACTTGTATCCCCCTTGTCAGAGTATTTTTCAGTAATCAAGTAATCCGATAAGCTGCTTTAGTCACTTTTGCAATGTGCCCTCTAAACTTTAACTCTCTATCCACTAACACCCCAAATCTCTGGCTTCATCAATTTCCCAGAGTGCAGCCCCATCAATGTGGTACACAGCTAGTAATCTTTTCACCATATTAAACTTTGCACTTACGCTTTATACTTTGTCATATTAAACTGATAATGATTCTCCTTTGCCCAGACTGCCAGTCAATCCAAATCATCCTGCAAAATTTTAGCATCTTTATTAATTATTGCTCTTCCCACTTTTGCATCGTCAGCAAAGAACTGAATAGTTCCTTTCAAATCCTTTCCTATATTGTTAATGAACACATTAAATAGTAGCGGTCCAAAATCAGAGTCTGTGGCATGCCACTAGTCACAGGCCTTCTACTGAACTCTGCTCCTGAATAAATTACTCTCTGATATCTGTCTGTCAACCACACTCTTATCCAATTCACCAAGTTTATATCCATTCCCATGTGCTGCAAGTCATTAATTAGAATTACATAAGGCAGGGTTTCCCAAACTTTTCCGATGACGGAACACTTAACAAATCCTGAAACCTTGGTTATTTTGTAATGTATTAATTAATAATTGTTAATGTAGCTTATTTTTATTAATTGGCATTAATTAATTGATTAACAATTAATTGATCATTAATTATTAGCGATTAAGTAATTAATAATTAATTCATCATTAATTAATTAACAATTGATTGATCATTGGCTATTGATTAATACTTAATTAAACATCAGTTAGACATGAACATCATTAAATTAATTTGTGCTGATTTTCATTGACACCCCATTCTGATCACCAAAAATTTATAATATAAGTACTTACGAGTGAATGCAGACTTTTTTTCCTGTGTGCTGGTAGTTTTCCCTTCCTTTTGTACATCCTGGAGATCGCTTTGTAGGATGACTCACTATCTGTTGCATCATTAACACCTTCAATAAGAGATTTCTTAATACCAAAATTAAACAAAGTCCTTTGTCCCTGATTCATATCAAAATTTAAATCTGTAGGCCTATTACTTTTAAAAAAATCATGGCACTATGGTTTCGAAACAAACACTTTTACCCTACAATATGAACTTGCGAAGAAAGTATTCAGTATTACTAGATTTAAGAACCGATACAGACTACCTTGATCTTCAATTTCAGTGGAAAAATTTTCTTTATACTTCCTTGCTGATTGGTCACTAACATTTGCAACACAGATGTTATATCATTCAGTTTTGAGAACAGAGGATACATATGCCGCCCATTGTTGTAATAGGCTTGCAGGCAATTTTTATGATCGGTCATAAACAGCGGTATTCTCTTTCCCGATTGTTGAAAGATTTTGATATTTGAAAATTAACGATAATTCATGAATATTTCCATATTTAAAAATATGTCGCTTGGTTACTGACATCTGCTACATAGATGTCATTTCCTTCAGTTTTGAGAACAGAGGATATGTCGCCCATTGTTATAATCCGCTTACAGGCAATTTTTATGACCGGTCATAAACAGTGGTATTCCCTTTCCCAAATGTTGAAAGGTTTCAATGTGTGAAAATTAACAATATGCAGATGTTATTAGGCATTCTGGGTCTGAGATTTTAGACATATTCATGAATATTATTCTCATCAGAATATTTCCACTATAAAATATTTATTCATGAAAAATGCTTGGAAAATTATAATGACAAATTCCAGGAACTTTTCACGGAACGCTTATTCACCTTCCCTGGAACACAGTTTGGGAAAAAACCCTGCCATTAGGTATATCCTGTCAAAAGCTTTTGCAAAGTCCTGCAGTATTACTATAAACCCATTACCTTTATTCAACTCAGCTGTTATTGTATTATGAAACATGAACAAGTTACTGAGGCATGACCTACCCATCACAAAATCATGTTGCACCCCACATAGTATCTCATTTCTGTCTATCTATTCCTGTATTTGGCACTTGACCAACTTCTCCAGTACCTTGACAATGACTCCTGATATGCTAATCAGTCAGTAATTTGTTACATCAGTCTTGGAGCCTCCTTTATTTATGTAATAGAACTATTTTCCACTCTTTCTACTTCCTTGGGACTAACCAAGAGATGAGACTTAGATTGAACAACATGGTCAAAGAGACTGTCAGTTTCTTAGCACCTTCTCATAAAACTCGAGCTGGTACTTCCCATGCACTATCAACATACAGCTCTTGCAGTTTCACATCCCATGGCACTGATCCAAACAGTCTCCTTATCTTACTTACTACCCTTGTAATTCCACATATACTCCCACTTAACTGATATCAGTAACATTTTACAGAAGCCACTGACTGCTTTCAGTACATATACGAGGGTGGTCTGAAAAGTTCTCAGACTAACAATGAAGACACGAATTTATAATTTCATGCTCCAGTGCCATTATCCCATCCCCGTAGTGGTTCTCAGTAAGATCTGCAAAATACCCTTCTACAGCTGCATTCACCTCTTGATTAGAAGAAAAACGCTGAGGGTGGATGTTCCAACAATTCATAGTGCAGATCCCCTTAATTTTCCCATTGCCAAAACACTTTTGTGGGCAGTTGCATTGTCCTAATGAAAGATGATTTTTTCCCTTCTGCAAAACAAGTCTTTTCTCATGAATTTTTTCGTCTAGTCTGGTTAAAAGATTGGAATAATATTCCCCAGTTATTGTTTTACCCTTTTCAAGATAATTAATAAACAAAATGCCTTTAGCATCCCAAAACACCGATGCCATGACCTTACCTGCTTCTGTCCACTGTTTGGATTCTGGTGTGTAATGGTGAATCCAAGTCTCATCCACAGTAATAAATCGATGCACAAAATTAGTTTTATTCTTGTTAAAATGCTCCAAGCACTGTTCAGAGATTTTCATGCGAGTGCGTTTTTGATCTGCTGTGAGCAAGCATTGGCACCCATCTTGCACAAAGCTTTTTCATTTGCAATTCTTCATGCAAAATATATCCTACAAATTCTTTTGAAATGCCTATAGTCTCAGCAATTTCATGCACTTTGATTTGCCGGTCATCCAATACCTATCGTGCACTTGATCAATGATTTCTGGTGATACACTTTTTGGATGTCCTTCACGTGGATCATCTTCAAGGCTGATATGGCCACGTTTAAACACTGTAGCCTATTTCTTAATTGTTGAAAATGAAGGAGAAGAGTGCTGATAAACTTTTATGAACTTTGAATGGATTTCTTTGGTGTTAAACCTTCTTTTACAAAGAATTTAATAACCACACAATTCTCAATTTTTTCCATTTCAAGGGATACAGACAACACTTGTGCTTCAGACAGCTGTATAAAACAAACTACTTGATAAAATAACTGGCAATTTCACATGGATGCTTATGACAGATGTACAAACTTAGAAAAAAAAATCTTGCCGATAATGTTGCCATCTATGGTCGAGGCCGAGAACTTTTCAGACCATCCCCTCATGCCAATGATAAATGTCTTCATGATGCTGAGGTCATCAAAACAACTTTATTCACCACTGATGAGACCAGGTATATGTAAATTTTGTTGCATATGATGTATCTCTTATATCAGACTAATCGGATGCTCGGGAAAGATTTATATGAAAGAGTATATCCATGATCTAGAGAAAAGGCGAGTGCACCAATGAAATACGTAAGTGCTTTGTTTGGCAACTCATAAGAATTCCACATATTGAATTCAATAGTTGTATTCAAAAATTCGAAGAAACCACTGAAATGACACATTGTTGAACTATAGTTAACATACACAAAATACCTAAGCTGGTAACACTGGTAACTAGGTTATGATAAACATTACGTAGTTTCAATTCACTACTGAATCGTGTTTAAAATCTTAGCACAATGTGTAGCATCAGTTTAATAACATTTCTGTATGGAGCAGTTTTGTTTTAGGCATCAGTCTGTTTTTTCTCATTAAAATAATTTATTCGTAATGAAGTTAAACTGACAATGACAATGACTGACCATTTCTTTAAATGGCTACAATATATCATATTTATGAAATATATCATATTAACAAAATATTAAATAACTGTTTGTTTAGATGAACTTCTGTTGAGAATAATAAATTAGTAAACTGTACTATATGTGGAGTATTTCCAAAAGAATTTGCTGTATTCTCTTCCTGGTGTATACATAATATCTTGCTCAAATGAGGTCTTAATTATTCTAGTCAAACTGATCAATCCAATGAGGGGAGACGTGAGTTATACAAGGTGGTATCAAACGTTTCGAGACTAGGTTTGTAACACGGCAACATATGCAACACAGTCACAGGGAGCACCTACCTTCATAAGTCAGTGTGCCAAAAGACATCGTCGTGTGTACATCAGGAGCTGTGCAACTGATGCTATTCTGACCACCTACGTTACCACATCTGTGATTTCCTCATGGACAGCAAGTTAGAACAAAGAGAAGACGTGAAATTCTGCATGAAACTGGGCAAATCTGCCACAGATTTGACATGATTCGGCAAGTTTACGGCGATGCTGCAATGAGTCGTTTGAGGTGTTTTGAGTGGCACGTGTGCTTCAAGAGTGGAAGAACATCACTGGAAGATGATGAGAGATCAGGAAGACCTTTAACGAGCTCAACCCCCAAAAATGTCGAAACCATTCGGCAACTTGTGCATGAGGATCGTCGGAGAACACTCCACAACATTGCTGCCATTGTCAGTGTGTCATACAGAACAGTCCAAGCAATCCTCACGTGTGATTTGAACATGCGCCGTGTTGCTGCCAAGTTTGTCCCCAGGCTGCTGACCCAGGAGCAGAAGGAAAACTGCGTTGAAGTCTGCCAAGAACTCCGTCAGCGTGCCATGGATGACCCATCCTTCATGTCGAGGATCATTACCGGTGATGAAATTTGGGTGTACGGATGTGACCCTGAGACGAAGCAACAGTCTTCACAGTGGAAGAGTCCATCTCCACGACCAAAAAAGGTGAGGCAGGTCCGCAGCTCGACCAAGTGCATGCTCGTCATTTTCGACATTCGCGACATTGTGCATCGAGAATTCATCCTCAGGGGCCAGACCATCGAAAGCGAATTCTTCTGCCATGTTTTCGGCATCTGAGGGAGGACATTTGGTGAAAGCAACCAGATCTGTGGCACGCAAAAAACTGGATGCTCCATGACAACAATGCACCCTGTCACCGAGCTCTCCTCACACGTGAGTTTCTTGCCAGAAACAACATGATCTCACTTCCGCACCCACCCTACTCACCAGATTTGGCTCCTGCAGACTTCACCCTCTTCCTGAAGATGAAGATCCAGCTCAAAGGTCACTGTTTTGACACCATTTCGGAGATCCAGTGCGAATAGCAGAAGGTGCTTGACATGCTTCGAAAAGAAGACTTCCAGGACACATTCCAGAAGTGGCAAGAACACTGGGAGCACTGTATTGATATGCAAGAGGACTATTTTAAGGTGATAATATGTAAACATACATAAAGTAATTTCTCATAAACAGAGCTAGTCTGTTTACTTTTTGATACCACCTCGTATTTGTTTCCAAAGTCATGGAATGTTAGGATTGGGTGACACTATATTAAAAGCAAGAAATGATGACTTTGTTGTTCCTTTCAATACACAGATTATTCATAGAATCTTCATAAGACTATACTGGTTCAAATGTGAACAAGAATGATTCCATGTTGCCCCCATAATGATTCCAATTTGACAAAAATTCAACATAAACCAGTGCATCTACTTTTTAAGAAGTTGTGTGTCTGTAACATATATGCAGTCTGTGACTTAGCAAATTATCCTGAAAGGGCTATGAAAACAACTCGAGTTAGAAAAATTTTACTTACATGCATATGTTACTCGCATTCCACCTTATAGGAGTTGCATATAAGGCAGACAGCTTTTTGGTGTGTATTCGTTACTGTTGAACAGAAATATGTCGTGTGTTTATATAATGCTGTCATAATTTTTAGTGTTTGTATGTGCTTGGGTAGAGTACAATCACAACTGGAAAAAGTGAACCCATGTGTAAATACACCGAAATTGATCCAGAGAAGAAAATTAAAATAAAAAAGCATAATTATCTGGTACTTAAATAACCACCCCTGGGATAGATAAGTATGAGTGTAGGAATGATTGTGAAGAGCTCGGGAAGGAGAGTGCTAATATCATCCTTAGTAGCAGCTGCTGTACACGTGTTGCTCAGATAAGTTATTTATAATAAATATTGGTAATTATTGTTAAATATAATTGGTTGTATTTTCTTTCTTTTTGACTGTGTTGTCATCACTATTATTACGTGATATTATTTCAAAACCTTTCTATATTATGGCACCAACACATTATAATAAATTTAGTTTAATCCTTTATCCAAGTGTGTGTGCAAACAAAGTTTGCGCCTGAAAGTATCTTCAGGACTGGGGGTAAAGTGGTACAACACCAGGCAGCTCCTTGCAAAGGTGGAGCAAGCCACCAATACTCCCATCTCAGTATCTCCCATAATGCAAAACACAATTCCTTGCGGATATGTATAATGTTATGCATTAAGGGAAGGGCCACTACCCAGACTAGTTTCGACCTTTATTGAGGTCTCTTCAGTGGGAGCCAGGCACAAGTAGAGATACCAGGCAAAAGTATCAGCAAGGTCATCTCCTCCTATAGGAGTTGCCATTACTCTGGATTTAGAGAAAGATGTTGAAAGTTTATTTTTCACTTGGTCAGACTATAATAAATTTAGTTTAATTCTTTATCCAAGTGTGTGCAAACAAAGTTTGCGCCTGAAAGTATCTTCAGGACTGGGAGTAAAGTGGTACAACATAGTGTGCACACTTGATGTTCTTGAACATGATACTTCTATAAAAAAATGCTTTCGTTACAAAAATTTCTGGATAATGCTGGTAAAGATGTTTTCTGCATGTCTGTTAAATCAGGTCTGTCTTTCCATGTCATTAGGTGTACAAAATAATTGGGAATTGGATCCCCCAATGCTCTGTGATCTGAAGAGTCCAAAGAGAAATAGTTGACACTTATGGCCTGTTATTGAGAACTTTATGAAGAGAAGAAAGAAGATGCTGTCCAGTCATCTCTTGATAATGAACAGCTGACTTTTTTTTTTTTTTTCCCACTCAGAAATAACCTTTAAAACATAAGTAAAGATTCCAAGAAATAATATTCTTTGTTTAATCCTTTATCAAAGTGAATGAAGTAATTTCAAGACTGGGCTATCAGTTTCCTTAATATCCCTTAATACAAAACACACACCTCTTTCAGATGTGTAGTGTTATGCATTATAGAAAGGGCCACAACACAGTTGAAAGTTTTTTCACTTGGTTGTACTATAAATTAAAGATTTCAAGAAATTATATCCTTGGTTTAATCCTTTATCCAAGTGTAAACAAAGTTTGCATGTGAAGTATCTTCATGACTGTGCTACTTGTGTATAGAAGCTAATGACTTCGATTGCCTTAGTATCCCATAATGCAAACTACATCCCTTTCAGATGTGTGTAATGCTATGCACGTGAGAGCCAAACCCAGAAGAGATACCAAGGGTGAAGTAATGAAGAAATCATACACTTACTGGCCACTGAATTAGAAACCTTTATACAGATATATGCAAATGTTGTGTAGTTTATATGCATTATACTTGGTCAAATAGCACTGATCACAATGGGGAAAAAACAAAGGATGTTTCAGAATCCAATAAAGGGCTCTTCTGTCTTGAGCTACGATTTTGAAAACAGCAGAGCTTACTGATTTCTCAAAAGGTGAGATATTCCTGGTGTTTAAGCAGTGGAAAAATAATCCACTTTGCCTAAGAGGTATAACTGTGGTTTTAAGACAGTCTGTCAGGAATTAGATTGCCGTCATCTAACATGCTGAGAAAGATTGTATGGACAAACAGAATGTTCTGTATGTATCAATTGACCAAAGCATTTAATGATAAGCTGTTCCTGACCCATATCTCACCAAACTATGTGCAGAGAATTGAGGAGGATCTGTATTGACAGTCACATGCCTATATGGAATCCACTAATTTTTGCAAAGAACTAGAAAGTTTGTCTACAGTGGTGTCAGGAACACAGTGACTGGGAAAAAAAAAGTCACATGGTCTGACAAGTCATGGTACACCTTATTTTGTACTGAGGATAGGTAGAGAGTTTGGTGATAGTCCCATGAAACAGTGAAACCAACTTGCTGTATAAACACAATTCAAGATTCTGGCATTGATGTCGTGCGGGGAATGTTCTGTTGGTATGCAATGGGTCAACTGATATTGCTGGAAGGTTAGGTGTCCTCGAAGGAATAGCTGAACTTTGTTGCTGATAAAGTCCATCCTGTAACGTTGACTTTTTATCCTGCAGTGGTTTAGCAAGCATGATGGGGACTTCCACCTAGGCCACCAGAAATCTCAGATCTGAATCCCATTGAGAATTTGAGACATTTTAGAAAAGCAGATCTGGGTGCAAAGTCCTCTTTCATCAAATCTGAGCCAGTTAAAGGAATGTCTAATGAATGCCTGGTATGTAGTAGGCATAGATGCAATCCAACACCTTGTGGAATCTGCACCAAACTGCATATATGCCATAATTCTGGCTAAGAGAGGTCCAACATGGTATTGTATAAAAGTTTCTAATTCAGTGGCTAGAATGCATATATCTCATATATCTCATTGTGTATTTCTCATTAATGAGAATGTGTATTTCTCATTAAAAGCGTGTCTTACATTATTATTAAGTTACTCGATCAGTAATTGATGTTGAGAAAGTTTTTTCACTTTTCTATATTGTAAATTAAACATACATGCTAAGAATGTTCTTGGTTTAATCTTATATTGAACTGTAATCAAACAAAGTTTGACTTGTATATAGAGGCTAATGACTTCACATCAGGACTGGTCTGGGTAGTGTCCCTTTCCATAATGCATAGCATTATACACATCTGAAAGGGGGGGGGGGTTTGCTTTGTGGGATACTAAGGCAGTTGATTTGAAGTCGTTAGCCTCTACATGTGAATAGAGGCTGACTCGACTTGTATGCGTTTAAAGATACTTCGCATGCAAACTTGTTTGCTTACACTTGGATAAAGGATTAAATGAAGAATATAATTTCTTGGAATGTTTAATGTATAGTATAACAAAGTGAAAAAATCTTTCAAACCCTTTAGAAACATTTATTTATTTTTATTTAGCACCTGGGGAAATGCAAGAAATTATTGAACAAAACTATATACAGACTGACTGTTCAGTTACATAATTGAATATATAAATGAAGAATATAATTTCTTGGAATGTTTAATTTTTATTATAACCAAGTGAAAAAAAAAAACTTGAAAAACTTTTAAAACATTTTATTTATTTTTTTTTTTTTTTTTATTTAGTATATGAGGAAATACAAGAAATTATTGAGCAAAACTAGTTAACTGAATTGTCAGTCTGTATATAGTTTTGCTCAATAATTTCTTGTATTTCCTCATATACTAAATAAAAATTTTAAAAAATGTTTTAAAAGTTTTTAAAGTTTTTTTTTTTTTTTTTCAATGGCAGTGTCTGGGAGTGAATGCAAGTTCCTGGGGCCTACATGGAAGGAGTATATGGGCAATCATCAGTGATATGATGTATAGTCTGCATAGCACTACATACATGCAAAGTATGTAGTGCTATGCAGACTATAAAAAGACTATATAAAGTCTCCACAGGTGTGAAAGGGGTCACAGCAGCCTTGTTCAGACCTAGAATCTGTTTAGCTGACTCCAGAGGTGTCAAGATGCTGGAGGTGAAAAGATATCTTGATGAATAGGAAGATACATGTTATTTCTGATTTTCTTTTATTTCTTTGATGATAGCTTCTTCTCTTCTGAAGCATGGAGGAGTGATGTGGGAAAGAACAGGTAACCATGGGAAAGGAGTGAATTGTAAGGTACCAGAGATGGTTATCATTGGTATGTTAAGCTGTGTATCCATGAGTCATGTGGTGACTTTGCCTCCAAACTGGTGAACAATGCTCTGCACCAGGGAAGACTACAGCCAGGGTTGCTGTTTTAAGAGTCAAAGCATTACAACCCAAAGTTGTGCCTGTCAGATTGTTTATGTTATGTTCCTGGCAGATATTTTTAACTTAGTTTTTTCCAAATATTTTTGGTAAGTCTGACTGTGGTCAAGTGTGACATCAAGGGTAACAAGGATTACTTTCATGGATTGGTCCTGTTGCAGAAGTTTACCTTTAGTTTACTATGAGCCTCATGGTTATTTAGGTGGAGAGCAGAAACAACAGTTTTGCTGAAATTAGGAGATAATCCTTGGCTTTCAAAGTAATTTTGTAGTGAGCTGAGATCTTTGCTTAATGTTTCTTCATGGTCTTGGAAGGTACTGTCTTGAGTGACAATAACTATGTCATCAGCAAAGATCTCAGCTCACTACAAAATTGCTTTGAAAGCTGGGGACTATCTCCCCAACTGATAAGTACTCAGTTGACTTATTGGGTTTTGGTAAGGCTATCATCTCTGATTCATGCCAAAGTTTTTGGGAACCATTCATCATTTATTATTGTGGAGAAGAAATCAGATAGCCAGGATTTTGCTCTTGGCCATGGTGAGTAAGAAAGTCTAGAAGAATGGCAACAAATAAAACTGTTTTAGTTTGAGTAATGCATCTTTTTCATCTATAGTTACTGGATTGGACTCTGCTTTAGATGTGGACCATGATAAGGAAACTTTTTTGTAAAGGTGATGGATATCTTTTTTGGTATCTATAGAAATTTTGGGTTTAGCATTTTGTGCTAAAATTTTTACAATACTGTTATGGTTTACTTTTCCTTTATTCCTGTTTGAAGTGTTGGTGCCTCCCATTCAACCAAACAGTAACCAAGCCTTGTGATTTGATTTGTAAAGTTGAGGTTCTTCTACTAGCAAGCTCTTCTTTACACACCGACTGAGAGTTCACTTATGGAAAATACACCTCTCCGATGCTTCGAGTTCCTTAGTACTGAGAGTTATTGCTCTCTTAGGTTTCTGCCTGGTCTCTGACGAAAACCAATGAGTTTGAAACAGCAATCAACTCCCTGCGCCCACTGTGGGTAGGGAATTGTTTGATGTAGTTCACAACTTATCTCTTCTTCTCAAACTGCTTCACCTTACACTTAGCTACATTAAACTGGTAGCCATTTACCTTTGTCTATACTGCCAGTCTATTTAAGTCATGCTGCAGGATGCTACATCTTCATTTACTATCACTCAAGTTTTACATAATCTGCAAATGATATTTTTACCATCTACAAATACTAAATGATACTGCAATGCTTTACCAGCATTGCTTTATCATTCAGTATTTGTAGATAGTAGAAACTCACTATAATAATGCAAAATGTTAACAGCTGAACAAGGAAGTTTCATGATATCATGTGCATCAATGATGCCAAAATTAAGAAAATCTAACAACATACATATCATGACATGCCATGATGTGTATTTTCATAATCCCTCTGGATTAATCCAATAAAATTCCCTCACCAACTTAAGTGTCTCTATTATATCACTCTTTTCCTCCTATCCACCAAACTCTGCAATTCACATTTTTTCAACCTCTCTCCATAGCCAGCATTCCAAAGTTCTGATATTGTCTTAGTCACTTCTCTCACTTCTCTGGAACCTCTCCATTGTTTTTACATCACATTGAAAACCTGGTGTTCAAATCTGAGTACGATAGTCCACATGTAGATGTGGACTATCGTACTCAGATTATCGTACCATCGTACGATAATCTGAGTACGATAGTACTCAGATTATATCGTACCATCTATCGTATCGGACTATCGATAGATGGTCTGACAGTGCTTTATACAGTGGCACAACCAACTCCTTATTCCTACATCTCAGAGTACTTTGTATCATAGTGACATTACGATGTGAAGTCTTTGCAACACTTGCAATATGTCCTCTAAACGTCTATCTACTGTCAACTATCACATCCAAATCTCTGCAGTATACAGCGCCATCAGTATAGTATACATCCTTATATTTCTGAACTCCAAAATGCAGTACCTTGCACTTATTAATATTAAAACTACAATTTCCCCCCCCTACACACACACACTCCTTTGTCCAAGTCAGAAGTCTATTTAAATCTTCATGAAGGGAATTAATATCAGCAGTGCCTCTTATAATTCTCCCCAACTTTGCATCATCAGTAAACAATTGAAGATCCCAAGTCAGTCCGCATGATATATCATTTACAAACAAGTTAAACAGTAGGAGCCCACAGCAGACCACTGGTTACCCTCCTTTTGAGCACTTCATCATACAACTTGCTGGTATATCGTTCAGAGAGCCAATCTCTAATCCATCTAACTAATATACTATTAATACCCATTGTCTGCAACTTATAACCAACTTATCATGTGGTAGTCTATCAAAAACTTCTGCAAAGTCCAAGAATATCACTGTGTGTGTGTGTGTGTGTGTATATGTGATTTTCCTTTATCTAACTCACTCATTGCCTTATCATAAAATGCAAGTAAATTGCTAAAACAAGACCTGCTCTTTACAAATCTATGCTCACCATCAAATGAATACGATATGCCCTCTAAACTATGTCCATCAACCCAGTCTTGCATTCCTAACCAATATCTCCAACACCTTGACTACAAATGCAGTTATACAGACTGGTTTATAACTGGAAACTTCTTTCCTAGAATATTATTACATTCACTTGTTAGTTGAAATTCACTAACTAAAACAATGTTTATCTCATGATCAAACGTTGACAGTGCAGAGTTACGATTACTTGCCACTAGTCTGTTATAAAATCTTGTTCTCGGTTAATCACTAGTAGAGGTTGCTGTATGCTGGTATACAGCAATGTGTACATATGAAACTAAAAAAAAATAAGGACAAAATCTAATAAAATAAAGTAACAATAAAAAGTGTCCAAAAAAAGCATGTGATTTACTGATTTGCCATTCACTGATACATTAAACCTATTGTATACTAGCTAATTTCTTTGACAAGGAATGATGATAACCACAGAATCTTTCATTAAACTTAAATTTATTTGTGGTTAGATTGTGTTGGATCAATTATACCTTTTTGAGAGAGAGAGAGAGAGAAAGATTGGAATGTTCATGTTAACATTTTCCATGGTCATTGTGTTAGCCTCGATAAGACTAGTGTTACACCAGAGAAAATATTAGCTATAAAATACTGAATAAATTTAAAGTTTGTTTTTTTACTAAGCCATTTCTGTTCATTTTAATTAATTAAAAATGATAACACTCAAATTAAAAAAAATAAAGTACATTTGTCTTAATTGATGCTCTCTTAATAGAATGATAATTCAGGCTCAACAAGTGATTCCTATCAGCGATACTCTGCATATGATTCTTAGGTATTTTCCATTATTTTATCAGTAGCACTTATGATTATAATTAACTGATCTATAATTTGTTGCTTTATCTCACAAATCTCCCTTGTGGAATAACCATTGGAACTTGGCAGAAGTTGCTGGATTAATAGATTTATTTCTGACCTGCAGAGATAAAAGATCATTCCGTTGTATAAGTCTCTGATCAGACCACACTTAGGCTATTGTTCTCAGATTTGGTCCCCCAGGATTTGAAGGGGATAAATTAACTGTGGAAAGGGTACAAAGGCAGATAACAAAGATGGTTTCAGGACTGTACCATGTTAGTTATGAGGATCGGCTGAGGGAATGTGGACTTCAGAGTTTGGTGGATAGAAGGATAGGTGATATGATTGAGACTTTTAAACTGTTGAGAGGTGGTTACAGGGTTGACACTGGGGAGTTCTTTCGCTTCGTTGAACAGTGAGAAGGAGTGATGACAAGAGGCCATCCCCTGGAAGTTACGAAAGGAAACTGTTTGCAAGAGGGTGAGGAGTGGTTTCTTTGAATGGAGGGTGGTTGAACCATGGAATGCATTGCCTGATGGAGTGGTGAGAGCGAGAGACTGGTCAGTGAGCCTAAGGAGTGGTATGATAGACTTTGTGTTTCTTGGGGGGGGACCTCCCCTCAATGAGTCTTGATAGACTTTGTGCTTCTTACGGAGGACCTCTCACAATGAGTCTTTTGACTCCATGGAGGCCTGAATAATAATAATAATAATAATAGTGACACATAGCTCACAACTGCTTTAAAAATAAAAGACCCTCCAACAGAAATATGAGATTTCAGTCAAATTTTGGATCCAGAGGAGAATTTGCCCATATGCTGAAACCTCTTGTATATGTGCTATTCGAGTACTGCAGATTGCAGTCAAAAAGCCCACTAATATCCTGAAGTGATACCGCTGTAGCAAGATACTCCTGAAGGAAGCCTAAAACTCGAGATGAAAGAAAAGTCATAAAGACTTTAGTAAAAGACTCTTGACTGAATGTGCGAAACAGAGTCTCTGTAAGTTACTTCCCTTTGTATATGTATATTTTCTTTTATAATCTAGGAGATATGTTGTATATGGACTGTTAAGAATTAGTTTAATAGTAATAAGAAGTGTCCATAAGCGAGTCAATTGGCATGTTAGAAGTTGATATCTAATTTGTAAAACCTCTTTGCGAGTAGACTAGAAGTTTAATAAGTTGAATTTGTAAGCAGAGAGTAAATTAAGTTTTAGAGTTAAAGAGATTATTTAGTGTTGAAGTGAAAGGGTTCTAATTTTATGCTAAAGATTTTTTAGATGGGTAGAGAAAGCAATCTCCCTGTTGTTTGATTCATGTATATTTCATATTAATGTAAATAAATGTGTTTTAATTTTTTTGTTAAAAGAGTTCTGCCTGATCCCTTATTTTACAACTGTGCTGTTCCTAAATAAATCGGACTTGTGAGCAGGAAACAACTAAGGCATTAAAAGTGCAGTTTAATTACTTAAGAACCACGACTGTTTACATAAACTTCGTTGAAGGAAGTTATGCTAGTAAGAGAGAGAGAGATCTACCGGAAGTTTTATTGAGTCTTATGCTGAATATTTGATATACTGATGGCATACTCTGACAAATAAATTTTTCAGTGTTCATAGGCATACGACTAATAAATCCGGAAGGTGGATAAACATAGTATGCAGTAGAATAAATGAGAAAGGTTACGAGAGAGAAAGCACGCACAGCCAATTAGTAAAATAGAATAAGATAAAGCTAAAGAATAGAGATATAAGAGAATAAAGATATTACAATACAGATATAGGAAAACAACACAATTTGTTACACTGATATGCTGGACTCTGTATAGATGTGCAGCAACAGAAATTCTTAACTAACTTTTGCCTACCCCTGTTTTTCAGCCGTTAGGAATTTTTGAATCGTATCTCATATCTCCTCATTATTTAAAAATAAAAAAAATCATTCATATATCAAACATTGTCAGTTACTAGTTGATTTTACATTAAGATTAAACAAATTCCTTCTATGTTGCATCCAATATTCCCTATAAGCTGTGCATGGATATGTTGGTAAAAAAGGAAGTGCACATGCCTGGTAACTGTGTTCACAAAATTTTTGCCTTCAGAATTTCTAATTTACAGTCAATTTTTAAACATACTATAAAAATGAAGTATATGATAAATCATACTTGTCATTTATTTTATTTTGTAATTTCTTCAGTCTCTCTACTCCAATGTTACTATAACCCATTCCAACTTAATACACTCTAATTAGTTACTTTTAGCCTGCACTGTGTGTGTAAGAACTGATATGATGCTGATGCCAACAAATTGCAGAGGGATTTGTTTAGTGTGTCTACTAAACAGAACACTCTAAACAAATATGCCTCTGCAGTACAGTTACTTGAGCTCATTCAAATGGGGATGGTTATAGGTACAGGTAATAGCTAGATGAAAAAAAGGACAACATTAATAGGAGAAATATTACATTAGCGGTTTTTGTGCATTAAACTCTCAAAATTAAAGCTGAAAAGAACTGCAAATTCATTTAAATTTGAGTGACTGGACTAATGTGACATAGTTTGTTGATAAACTGCATATATATATAAATGCAGTATCTAAATAATTGAAAGAGTAAGCATTTAGGTGGTGGTTATAGAAATATTTAGCATGCAACATATAAGATCTTTTAGCAAAGATGTTACCAGTTTTAGGCATATGAAATTAAGGGATTGTGACTTTTGCTATTGTGAGCATTGGCTATTGCACACATTGTGTCTGAGAGTGGAAACTTGTGCACAAAATATTTTTTTATGGACCAGCAAAAATTAGAGGGCATATTGGTTGCATCATTAGTGATCATAAATTTCATCTTTCAAATAGTATATCTTCTTCTAACAAGGCTTTTGCTTGCAACTATACTTGCTGTTGCTTATTAAATTTCTCAACCACCATATCATGGATCCTTTATTCTTGAAGAATCATTATGCTTAATTTGTTTCTTTTATGCTTACTTTTTTTATATAAACATTTTTTATTCATCTTAGCATTTTTAGGTAGCTGTTGTTAAAATGTGGTCTTTACAATCTTTAATTAACAATTTAGGTAATGCTAGGTCTCATTCACATCTATCATATTTACCACATAATTTATCAGACCTGTACTTTTTCCATAGCATAGCTCTTTTCTTATAGCATATTTTCTAAAGAAATTAGTTATTTGTCCAGCCAACTTGAGATATACCAGGGAAATGAAAATGGTTAAATGCAAATATCTGTCAAATGAATTGGCAGTAGTTAAACCTAAGATAGTTCATAACTAAATTTTTAAAACTGAAAATTCACTATATGATAAGATAGTTCAGAAAAGTGAGTTTGTCTACTTAAAATTTGTGCACATGGCCATTAACAGAAATGCTGACCGTGGTTTCAAGTATTCAAATTTTGAGTGTGTGATTTGTGTGTGTTAAGAATTTAGGCAAAATATTTTATGCTAATTCAATTGATGATAAATGTATCGTTTCATTTATAGGTATAATTAATTTAAAGAAACCGAAAAGTACAAGTCTCCTGTATATGCATTTCCCAAATAAGTAGATAGAAAAGGACCAAATTTTTTTTGGTCATCTCATAAATCCCAACCTTATACAGTAATCCCTCGACTTACATCCGGGTTCTGTTCCATCCGGCAGGACGTAAGTCGATACATTAAATCAACAGAGTTATAGGGGTTAGGGACTTAACCATAATAAGTATACTGTCATTTTAATTTTTAAACCTTATTATAAAACTGTACTGTGTGTTACTGCCACTATTCCAATGTGCTATGTTTATACCTCTTCTTCTTTTCATCATAAATTTGTTCATAGCAAGCAAACGCGTCATGTACTTTTGTTTCTACTAATAAGTAGCATTCAACATTGGGGTCCACTTCTTCAACCATTTTGAGAACATCACTAATTGCAAGACCCTTCACTGTGAATTGTTTAACTACATCTCCTTGTTTCTCTTTTCCCTCTTCCTTTTCTAATTTTTTCTTTTCTGCAACAGTTGTTCCTCCAGTTCGACCAATTCATCGTTGGTCAACTCTTCAGGGGAACTTTCTATGAGTTAAATTATGTCGTCATCATTCACTTCGAAATTCAGATTGTTTGCTTGGCCCACTGTTACAAACTTCCAAAATTATGCACAAACCTTTTTAATGTCTTTTTACATATGCCACTCGTACATTGAGAGGTCACTTCGTCCCAAGTGACAGCAATATTTTTAATAGCATGATAAATATTGAATGTTTTCCAGAATTGCATGAGAATCTGGTCATTTCCTTCAGTGGCAGAAATGGCTTGCAAAAAAATTTTCCATAGATAATAAGCCTTAAACACTGCAAGAACTCCCTGATCCATCGGTTTGATCAATGAAGTAGTGTTTGGAGGGAAAAACATGACCTTGAACTTAGTGAAGATCACCGCTCTAAGACTTACGAGACGGATGACCTGGGGTGTTATCTAGAAATAATAAAATTTTAAATTCTACATTTTCTTTCACACAATAGCTTTTTATTTCACTCGCATAACAATTGATTAAGACATCCTAAAACAATTTTTGAATAATTCACGACTACTTATTGCTCCGATAATGAACTGGGAGTATGCTTCCTAATGTTTTTGAAGATTTGTGGATTCTTACTGTGCCATATCACAAATGGTTTCAGTTTATATCCAGCCACATTACCCATAACAGAATCGTAATACGGGCATTAAGAGCTTTGAAACTAGGTATGGATTTCAACTTTTTTTTTTGGAAAGAATGTCTGCTCGGGGATTTTTTTCCAAAACAAAGATGTCTCTATCCATATTAAATAATTGCTGTGGCAAATAATTTTCCTCCGTAATAATTTTATCCAATTTTTCCACAAACTCCTTGGCAGCCTTCTTAACGCTTGCAGATTCCCATACATTTTCACATTATGCAGCGCAAACCTGTGCTTGAATCTCATGAACCAATCTGAAGAAGCATTGAATTCGTAGTCATAATCGGGTTCTGCTTTCTCCTTCAACATGTTGAAGAGATTTAGTGCCTTAGCGGTTATAGTCATAGTGCTAAGGGGTATGCATTTTTGCTTCAGGTCCTTTATATATAGCTGAAAATGTTATTTATTCCCTTATGGGACCACAGACATATCTTCGAAAGGACGTAACTTGAACAGACGTAAGTCGAGGGATGACTATACTTTTGGAATGATTTTTTACTCTGGGATTGTATATAAGCAAGTGTTTGAAAATTCAAGTACTTTGGATTTTCAAAATGACATGAAAGGGGAAGACATGATGGATGGAGTCTACATATTGAAAATGATTTCATTACAAAAGACAAAACTAAAGATACTGTAACTATGCTGGAAATTATTAAGTGTGCAGAGCAAGAAATGAATTTTAGGTAAAATTTGTGCCAAGCCACACATACAGTTTACATTGAACTTGTTCATCCCAGATAAAAAGGAATATGGGCTTTATCAATTGAAAGTGAGTTAGCTAAAATCATATGGAGGTAGCAAGGTTTTTCATCCTGCATACAGGCAAATCAGCCATGAGATTACATGCAATTTACAGACAAAAAATGCTGCTGTTGGTGTTGATGAGTGATAGATGATGTTGTGTGTGTGTGTGTGGTTGGACAGTTAAGTAATAGCAGAGAGAGAGATGGTGAGATGTATTTAGCAGAAGGGAGTGACCTCCCACAATGAGTCCTCAGAATCCTTGGATGTGTCATATAATAATAATAAAACCTTTATGCTCCAAGCTTTCATTCATAATAGTGTTACTTTTGTATCTTAATTTTTTAAATCAATATTTGTATTTAAACTACCAACTCAATATTATGAATTGACTTTGCAAAATAAATTTAAACATTAAATTATGAGACATCTTTCAGTGTTATCTATTTTTCATTGCTATCATTCCATTAAACACTGTATTTTAGTTAGTCTTAATTTTAATCATACCTTCAGAGTTAGTTTTCTTTAAGTTCCATCCCTGGTACTTCTTAATTATCATCCCTCTCCTCATTTTTAATTATCCTGCTAAAGTTAAATTATTCTGTGTAATTAATATGATCCATCACTTTGTCATTAAATCCAAGATCCTATCTATCTAGTATGCTGACATGCATGTTACTTCAGGTATCTATCACCAAGTCACTCCCAAAATTTTCAACTAGTTATATTATTTGCTGTTTCGTTCATCTATTTAATATTGCCAATTAATAACTTTGCTTTTCCCTCTCTCATTCTCTTCCCTGTTTGCATTGGTTCATAGTGAAGGAGACTTTTCACTGATGGTTCTTGTCCTTTTCATGTTTTTGTTGTTGTTTTTTATTTTATTTTGATGTTCTTCACTCGATTTATTGAGTCTCTCTCTCTCTCTCTCTATCATTTTTTTCCAGACTATCACTGGAAACTAATGTTCAGCCACTGTACTTGCCATGCGGCAAGATTCCTGAACATGTGGAAAGGGGGGATCTGGTGGTGTACATTCATTACTTTTGCAAAATGAGTAGTTCTAAATAGCCTGGCTAGGATCATTTGCCTAGTGGACTTACCTGCAACAGTTGGTAGCATTGTATTAAGTCTTCTTCTCCATTAATCAGGAACAGGGCTGAAAACTTGCTGCTGTTCTGCTTCTAAGTGCATTCATTGCTTGCTAAATATTTGGCATCCATGTGTGTACTCTTTGGCCATTTATAACTTCCTAAAATGAACAAATAAACACAAATCTGATGAATTCTAGTTTTAAGAGAAACTTGTGCCATAGGTCTATATATACACGAAAACACAAGGTAAAAGTATTATTTATTAAATATACTGGCATATATTTCAGTCTGAAATTAACAGACTATTGTCAGTGGCTTAAAAACAATTTTTACAAGTTAGAATGCAAACAATTGATTTATTCGAAATAGAACAAGCCGCATGATGCTAAATTTCCAATAGCGTCACACTTTCACTGAAGAAAAGGTTACTCGTAAGTGCAAAATAAATTGCATATATATGTATAGAATTTATAATATCATACTAAACAGATCATCAGATAGATGTAGTATCTAGTTGGTTTCTTAAGACCTTATGTCTTTATAAAATATCATTATTGCTCTTAATTAGTAAAAAAAAAAAAAAAAAAAAAATGTTACCAATGTTTTTAGTTAATATAAATACTTTACATCCTCGTATCAAATTTACTATGAAAATTGAGACAACAAATTATCATTTTTAGACATTCTTCTCATTTTCTCACCATCAGATAATTGAACAACATCAGTTTGTAGAAAACCCACTTTCACTGGATGTTACATTCTTCAACAATCTGTACATCATCCTTCTCAAAAGACTGGAATCATAAAATGTTTAATTTGTTGAGCGAAGACTAATTGTTCAACTCCTCCTCATCATCATTTACAGGAAGAACTCTGAACTATCTATTGAATTAAATGACTTCTCCAAAAGGACTACACATCTGCTTGACTCCTACAAACCTAACCCAAACAACAATAAATCAGTACATCAGGATCCAATCCCATACATCTCCGGCATTTCAGAACTGATTTCAAGAATTCTAAAGAAATATGATTTAGTAGTGACTTATATTCCTATTAATAAACTCTCAACGTATATTTTCCCCTCTACTAAAGATAAAGCTCTATAAAGCACCTATGTCTCTTCCAGGTGTATACAGAGTTCCATGTGACTGCCATCTTTCCTACTTTGGACAAACTGGATGCTCAATAGAAAAAAGAATACAAGAACATCAATTATATTTTCCACAAAAAATCTGATAAGTCTGGATTAGCTCAACACAGAATAGAGGCAGACTACAACATTTGTTGGTCTGTAACACACCTTCTACATGAATGTCGGTACAAATTCGAACACCTATTTAAGGAGAGTGCTGAGTCCTCCTTGCTTAACCACCCTAACTTGAATCGGAATGACTGCCTATCCTTATCAAAAATATAGTAAAGTTTCGACTTGAATAAGATATCATTAAAGTTTCTTTTAACTAATTAAGACCAATAATGATATTTTATGAAGACATAAGGACTTAAGAAACAACTAGATACTACATCTATCTGATGATCTGTTTAGTATGATATAAATAATTATATATATATATATATATATATATATATATATGTGCAATTTATTTTACACTTTTATGATTAATCTTTTCTTCAGTGAATACATAATGCTATTGGCGATTTAACATCGTGCAGTTCGTTCTCTTTCGAATAAATCAGTTGTTTGCATGCTACCTTTTAAAACTGTTTTTAAGCCACTAACAATAGTCTGTTATTTCAAACAGAAATATATTTAATTTAATATTAAATATATTTTATTTAAAAAATAATACTTTTACCTTCAGTTTTTATGTATATATTGTATAAATCTGACAGAGACATGCCTTCAGCTTCTTAGAAAGCAGATAATTCCACGAGCGTGGTCTGAAAAGTTCTCGTCCTCAACCATAGATGGCAACACTATTGGCAAGATTTTTTTTTTTTTTCTAAGTCAGTACATCTGTCATAAGCATCCATGTGAAATTGCAAGTCATTCTATCAAGTAGTTTGTTTTATATAGCTGTCTGAAGCAAAAGTGTTGCCTGTATCCCTTGAAATGGATAAAATTGAGTATCGTGCGGTTATAAAATTCTTTGTAAAAGAAGGTTTAACACCAAAAGAAATTCAGTATTCATAAAAATTTATGAGCACTCTTTCTTCGTTTTCGACAATTAAGAAATCAATTGCCAAGTTTTTAAACGTGGCCATACCAGCCTTGAATATGATCCAAGTGAAGGGTCCAAACAGTGTAACAACACCAGAAATCATTGATCAGGTGCACAATATGGTATTGGATGACCAGCGAGTCAAATTGCATGAAATTTCTGAGACTACAGACATTTCAAAAGAATGTGTAGGATATATTTTGCATGAAGAATTGCAATGAAAAAGCTTTGCGCAAGATGGGTGCTGTACTTGCTCACAGCAGATCAAAAGCGCACTTGCATGAAAATATCTGAACAGTGCTTGGAGCATTTTAACAAGAATAAAACTGATTTTGTGCATCAATTTATTACTGTGGATGAGACTTGGATTCCCCATTACTAATCCAAACTGCATTCAAAACAGTTGACAGAAGTTGGTTGTTCAACGCTAAAGAAGACAAATTCAGTTCCATCAGTGTTTTGGGATGCTAAAGGCATTTTGTTTATTAATTATCTTGAAAAGTGTAAAACAATAACGGGAACATTATTCCAAGCTTTTAACCAGACTAGACAAAAAAACATTTGTGAGAAAACATCCTGATTTGCAGAAGAAAAAAAATCATCTTTCATCAGGACAATGCACCTGCCCACAAAGGTGTTTTGGCAATGGGAAAATTAAAGGATCTGCACTATGAATTGTTGGAACATCCACCCTATTCCTCCGTTTTGGCTCCCTGTGACTTCTGTCTCTTCCCAAAATTAAAACTCTTCCTCGCTGGTCAGCATTTTTCTTTGAATCAAGAGGTGATTACAGCTGTAGAGGGGTATTTTGCAGATCTTACTGAGAACCACTACAGGGATGGGATAATGGCACTGGAACATCGCTTGAATAAATGTATTAATCTTAAGGGAGATTATGTTGAAAAAATAAAAATAATTTCATTGTTAGGCTGAGAACTTTTCAGACCACCCTCGTACAAGCCAAAATAAAGATAAATTGTTACAATTGTGTCATGAATTCTACCAAAATATTGAACGTCAGGGCTCTTCTGCAGGAAACAGTTAAAACTAAATGAGGATCCAACATAGCAGAATTTTACTGTTTGCTTATTATTCATAACCAAAGTTGCTTTCCTGCATATTCAAAATACTACCAGTCTAGAAGCTGTAGCTATTAGTGTTTTAGTGCAGAATGTTCCATGTACTTACCATTGAGTTAACTCAGACTGGCTTTGCTAATCTTACATTGCAATGGCATTCCCCCCATAACTTCTTACAAATGATAACTTTATTGAACAATACTCTATGTGGTGGTAGTGCAAACACATGAAAGAGGCTAGGTTATTGAGCATATGCTTGATGATGATAATCTCTTTCTTTTTCTTGAGCAATGGAATACTTTCATATACCTGCCCTATTCAGTTTGAAGAAACTGGATTTGATTTCCATCTAAGATGGGAAACCACACCCTCACTTGTAACTTTTCAGCTGAAAGATGTATTCCTGTGGAGATGGCATACCCCACAACAGACGACTGACAAGAACATATTGTATTGCGTTGTTAATCGTGAGTACATGTTTGTGTGTTAATGTTAACTGTCTGAGCATTTTCTCACACAGTGTTTGTACCAAATTTCAAGACTTCACCCATAGAAAATTCCTGAGCCTTTCAGCTGAAAAGCATAGGAAACATTATGAAAGGAGTAACAGATATTGTTCAGAAGGCATGATTTTTTTTTTTTTTCAGTCTGTACTCAATATTTAGAATAAATTTTATATTTGTAGTCTACTGGTAGAGAGCTTTAAAAATTACAAATTTCATTATATTTCTTTAAATACATTTGGAGCTATAATGGCCTGTAAAGACTTAGTGCTGTTTAACTACACATGTATGTGTAGCATGTATGGTGCGTTACAACATAGAGTAATATCTATTCTGCGGTATTTTGATAAGGTAAATGTCAGCCTAATTTTGTTTGCATTTAGCAGTTTAATTGTTTTCTATGATTTTTTAGGTTTTTAAAATGCGAGTTTTTTTATCCCACTCACGAAAGGCAAAAGAGCCTATAGCAAACAGATGCCGTGTGAGGGTAGGGTCAGGAATACAGTAATCTGATGGTCTTTTTTAACTCTTTGAGATTTGTAGTCCTTTGGAAATGCTTCATGATGGGGACTGTTCCACAGAATTGATTGGAAGGAATGAAAGATGACTTGGAGAGCAGACTCAGAGAGTGTGCAGTTTGACTGTAAAAGGATGCTGAGCAGCTGTATTTAGAGTTCCTATAGATCTGACAGAAATATGAGGCATAATGGATGCTCGTTCTGCTGAACAGTGGCCATGGAAATATCCATAGAAGAGAGACAATTCAGAAGTCGATCTTCTATAGGATAGTGGCTGAAGAGAGAATCTGTAAGAGAAATGTCATTTATCAACTGGAATACCCTTTAGCAGCATCGAGAATTTTTGGGGGAGGTCTTAAGTCCACCACTCCATACATGAGTTGATGTGTTTTCTGATTAGAAAATATATAGTGATATGCATCAGCCCATTGTACCTAAATTTTATAGATTTTGCTAAAGCATTTGACAATATTGACAGAGAAACGTTATGGTTAATTCATAGTGAAGAATTTATGGAGACAAAAGCACATATGTTGGAATGATTACTTATAATTAAGAAAATAATATTTGATGCTTCGAACTCTGTATTGAGGTCATCATCAGGGAAAACATATGTACCGGACACAAGCTACATGACACTACACAAAAGTAAGATGAATCTAAAGATGTTAATTATTTACCCTAGCCTGACCTCTAGCGAAAAAAAAAATTAAACAAAATATACGAAATTAAAAATTAATTCACAAAATAAAATAAACTTTTCATGCATATCAGCATAATAATATACCGATGATATATATATTATTATTATTATTATTATTATTATTACGGGCAACTCCAGGGAGTCCTTAGACTCATTGAGGGAGGCCCCAAATCATGTTCATCACAACTATTCGACATTCACACAGTATCTATCATATCTTGCCTTAAACTCATTCACTGTCACAGCACTCTAAAAGTAAAGAACCCAGCTCTAACACCCTTACTAACCACACTCTTGCCCAGCTTCCATGGATGTCCCCTAATCTTCCCACCACCAGCCCTGTTCTCAAAAATATCTTCTGAATTAATCTTATAGAAACCCTTCAGTAATTTGAATGTCTCAATTATATCTCCCCTCCTCTGCTTATCAACCAATTTCTGCAACCCACAAATCCTCAACCTGTTCTCATAAGGTTCATTCCACAGACCTGCTATCATCTTGGTCACTCACCTCTGGATCCTCTCACCCTCCTCCCCATCAAGAAGAAACCTAGGTGACCAAATTTGGGCACAGTAGTCGAGATCGGGTCTTATCAAGGCTTGATACAGAGGAACAATAACATGCTTGACTCTGCTCATCAATGTATTCTTCAGCAATCAAGTGATTTGATGAGCTGATTTGGCCACTTTTGCAATGTGCCCCCTAAACTTCAACTCCTTATCCACCAACACTCCTAAATCTCTCGCCTCATCAATTTCCTGGAGTACAGTTCCACCAATGTAGTAAACTGCTGCTAATCTTTTCACCCCAAAAGGTATAACCTTACATTTTGCCACATTAAATTGACATCCATTCTCCTTAGCCCAGACCTCCAATCTATCCAAATCATCCTGCAAAATTTTGACATCATCTGCATTCACTATTGTCCTACCCAACTTTGCATCATCTGTGAACAAATGAACTGTTCCTCTCAGATCCTTTCCTATATCATTAATGAACAAATTAAACAGCAGTGGTCCAAGAACAGACCCTTGTGGCACACCACTAGTCACAGGCCGTCTTTTGAACTCTACTCCTGAATAAACCACTTTCTGTATGCGTGGATAGGCTTATGTGTTCATCAGACATGTTGTAATAGGTTTCACAGTATAATAAGAACACAGATGGTTAAGAAAATAACCATTTATTAACTTAAAAGGTAATATTTCGCTGGTATTATATCCAGTATCTTCAGAGCACACAACACAAAGTTTGTTACAAAGGCAAGACAACCACAATCCGGTGTAACAGTGGGGCTAGTAAAAGTGATTGCAGCGTGCAATACAAGACTAAAGTCCTAATATGGCGGCATCTAGGTTAAAAAAAAAAAAAATTCAAAGTTTTGAAATAGTAGTCCAAATGATAGTCTTAAAAAGTTTGTAAAGTATAAATTAAAAAATAAAAGTAATAAATATTAATTTGGTCTTAGGATGACTGTCTCCCAAATCTTTGGTAGATTTATACAGCCATATTTGTTAAGGTTTGGAGTATGTTTTAAGGCTTCTGTTGATTCCAGGAATAACCTCTCTGACTTGTAGAAGCTTCTGTGCATTACTTTTGTTTCTTTCCAATTGATCCTGTGTGCAGGGGTATCCAAAGCATGGTCTGCCAGACCCGACTTACCATAGCGAAAGTGTCGGATATATTTTTTGTGTTCACTGAGGCAGATGTCCACATTGCTTCCTGTCTGTCCGTAGTAGGCTTGATGGCAAGAACAGGGCACTTCATAGATACCTGGATGTCTATGAAGTGCCCTGTAAGAGAAATGTCATTATGATAAAAGAGTGCATTTGTCCTTAAGTGAATGGATGAGAGTTTCTAATTTTATATAAGGTTTAAATACTGTGCGTAGTTGGTGTTTGTTAAGCACCCTTGATATCTTTTCAGATGTGCCTTTAATTATGGGATGGTAATGGTTTTGTTGTATTCTTCTGTGCTAGATGGAGGGGATTTATGGGTAGCATTTAGTATGTTATCTATTTTACGGGGATTATACCATTGATTAAGAAGGTTTGACGTAGGTGAGAAAGTTCAGCAGTGAGAGCAATGTCATTGGAACAGATTGCTCTAGCTCTGTGGGTTAGTGTTTTTAAGATACCATATTGTTGAGAAGGGTGATGGTGTGATTGTTTGTGTAAGTATCTCCCTGTATGTGTGGGTTTTCTGTAAACCGAAAATGATAAGGAACCTTCTGGAAGACGTGTGATCAGTGTGTCCAAGAAGGGCAGGCAGTCATTGGCTTCTAGTTCCATTGTAAAGTGGATTTTAGGGTGCTGGCTATTTAGATGCACTAAAAATGTATTCAATGTGTCTGGGCCATGTGGCCAAATAGCAAACACATCGTCAACATAGCGTAGCCAGAGACTAGGTTTGAGAGTGGCTGTGTTGATAGCTAATTTTTCCAGATGTTCTATGTAGAAGTTGGCTGGGGGGGGGGGTGAACCCATAGCTGTCCCATCTAATTGTTTGTATATTTTCCCTTTCCATGTAAAATAACCTGCCTGTACTGTGAATTTAAATAGCTGGACTATATCTGGGGGGAAATTGTGAATTTAGTAAGTTAAGTGTTTCAATGAGTGGTACATTAGTGAATAATGAGGTGATATCAAAACTCACCATTAGGTCTGAACTATTTAAGGTGTGGTTTTCTAAAATACTTTTTTAGGTGGGTAGAATTTTTAACAAAAGAGGGAGAATTGTTTGTGTAAGTGGTTAGTAATTTTGCTAAATGTTTAGCTAGTTTATATGTAGGACTGTTTATACTATCTACAATAGAACGCAAAGGTGTACCTTGTTTGTGTATTTTAGGAGCACCATATATTCTGGGTGCTTTAACGTGTATGGGTTTGAGTTTTTTGACAATTTCTTTAGGCCAGGAAGTGAATTTGTTCAGTAACTTGCACACCTTATTCTTTTGCGAGTTGGTGGGATCTCGATCTATGATTTGATATGTAGACCGGTCTTGGAGCAGTGCATGCATTTTGCTTTCATATTCTGTTGTATCCATTACTACAGTGGCATTTCCTTTGTCTGATTTGGTTATTGTAATGTGGTTATTATTGCGTAGTTCTTTTAGAGCTATTATTTCTTTATGTGGGATATTATTTTTGGGAGGCTTAGAATGGATAAGGATATTGGCCACGTCTAACCTAATATTATTGGCTATGGCTGGAGGTAAGTGGTAAATCCCACGGTCAATGGAAGCCATTATTTTGGTTTTAGGCACATCTTTTGGAGTAGCGGCAAAATTGTGTCCAAGACTTAATGCACTCGTGGCCTCTTTGGATAAGGTTGTCGATGCTAGGTTCACAACGACGTCATCTTGATGAAATTGCGGCTGCTGTGTAACATTGCGTTGCTGGAGGATTTCAAATTTTTTCCGGTGTCGGTTTTTAACTTTAGCAAATTCTTTATTGACTGTAGAGTCGGAGATTCTATCCAAAATATCCCATAGCTGCGGGTTCAGAATGTCAGATAATGTATCACGAAGTACACTGATCGAGGAATTTATTTTTGAAAGTTCTCGGCGAGTAGCGTATACCTGTTCCCGCAATAGTGCTAAATTCACTCTTTTATAAATATGTTGGGCTTTGGTCGAGTGAAACGTGTTCCTAATTTTTATACAGTTTGGTATCAAATTGGTATCTCGGCACCTTTTTAAGAAGGCTAACCTGTTCAGTTGCCGTGCCAATTTTACTTTCCACTTACTGTATTGTCGTGCCTTACGTACGATGTTATTTCCATGAAGAATATTTATACGCTTGGATAGGCTTATGTGTTTGTCAGACATGTTGTAATAGGTTTCATGGTATAATAAGAACACAGATGGTTAAGAAAATAACTATTTATTAACTTAAAAGCTAATATTTCGCTGGTATTATATCCAGCATCTTCAGAGCACACAACACAAAGTTTGTTACAAAGGCAAGACAACCACAATCCATCTTCAGAGCACACAACATTGTGTGCTCTGAAGATGCTGGATATAATACCAGCGAAATATTAGCTTTTAAGTTAATAAATAGTTATTTTCTTAACCATCTGTGTTCTTATTATACCGTGAAACCTATTACAACAAACCACTCTCTGATATCTCTCCGTCAACCACCCTCCTATCCATCTCACCAATCCTATATCCATCCCCATATGCTGCATTTTACTGATTAGAATTCCATGTGGTATCCTGTCAAAGGCCTTAGCAAGGTCCAGTAGAATCACTGTAAACCCATTACCCTTATCCAGTTCAGCCGTCACTTCACTGTGTTATAATACATGAGCAAGTTACTGAAGCATGACCTACCCTTCACAAAACCATGCTGTCCCCGATACAGTATCCCATTTTCTTCTATCCACTCTTGTATTTTCCTCTTGACTATTTTCTCTAAGACCTTGATAACAATTCCTGTTATCCTGATTGGCCGGTAATTTTCAACAGCAGCCTTGGAACCACCTTTATGCAGCAGGACTATTATCACCCCCTCGGGACTGACCCAGACCTGAGGCTCAAATTAAACAAAATGGTCAAGGGTACTGACAATTCTTTAGCCGCTTCACGTACGACATGAGCTGGTATACCATCCAATCCCACAGATGTATTGACATTGAAGTTCTGTAATAGACTATTTACCTCTACTTCATTCATCTCAATTCCAGTATAAGCTGTTTGGTTCTTCCATTCCTGCAATGTCACCACCTGGATGATATACTCTTGCAAAAAGCATATCATCCAGGTGGTGCTCGCTCAGTAATTCCACTATATCGACTGATTCGGTTACCTCCCTACCCTCAGCATTTTTTAAAATCATTCTGCCATGAACGTTTTTCCTTTTACTTGCAACATATTGAAAAAACTGTTGGGATTCTCTTTAGCCTGCATGGCCAATATTCTTTCATAATCACTTTTTCTTTTCTTACCACCCTTGTTACTTTCTGGCCTGAGCTTTTATACTGTTCCTGCACTTGCAGGTCACCTTTCTCTTTAAATTCCCTCCACAATTGTTTCTTTTTTTGCAGCTCATGCTTAATGGTGTTATTCATCCATTTAACCCCTACTTGATTTATTATTCGGACTCTTGATATACAGTCAACCATTGCCTTCTGCAAACACTTCTTAACCACCTCCCATGCACCATCAACACCCAGCCATTGCAGTTTTACATGCCATGACACTGAGCCAAGCACACTCCTAAGCTTGTCATATTTACCAGCCCGATAATTCCACATGTACCCTGTCTTAATTGTATATTCCACCCCTTTTGCCACTTCCCAAGTCATGACCTTATGATCACTCTCACCAATTGGTGGCAACATGGTCATGTTCGTTACAGCCACATTCTCAGATGCGATTACTAGGTCAAGCACTCTCTGCCCCTTAGTATTTTCCATTACATGCTGTCACAGATAGTTTTCCCTTAATAGCTGCATAAAATCCAATTCCTTCCTCCCATGTGCCCTCTCCTCCTTCCAGTCTATGTTACCATAATTGAAATCCCCCATAATAATTACTCTCCTTCCACTCATTTCTTCTATTTGCCTATGCATACTATCCCCACCATCTATTCCATCACCTAGTCTATAGCAGTAACCAATTGTATATTTTGTTCTGCTAGCCTCTATCTCACACCAAATAGCCTCAAATGTGCTCTTTTCTCTATCCTGCAGTTCAACTTCTATACTCCTTGACTGCAACTCATCAGCTATCATCAATAACACATCCCCCCCCCTTTTTGTTCTCCCTGTCGCTCCTGAACACGCTATACCCATCACATTCAATCCCACTAGCTTTATCATCTTCTGTCAGCCATGTTTCACTAATACCGACAACCTGTGGCCTGGAAGTGCCAACAAGACCAAAAACTCCTCCTCCTTGTTCCTAATACTCCTGGCATTAATGTACATGAATTGCAGAAGCCCGTTAGTCCCATCCCTACTTTGATGCCTTATACTAACTATCCCATTCTGATTTGTTGTCCTTCTTACTCGCTCGGGCATATTATACTCATTCATACACTCAACTGCCTCCCTAAAGTCGGCATATCTACTTCCCACCCCCTTAATAAATCTAGTTTCCCTGAGTCTGTACATCCACTTCATTCATCAACACTTTTTCAAGCCTCCATACACCAGATCCATTCCAATGCAAACCATCCATCTTATATAAATCCTTTTGCCCATCAAACTCACTCCACACATCCACAAATTCCACACCACTCTCCATGCATAACCCATGCGTAAAGTCATTGGCAATTATAGCCCTCCTTCTAAACATTTCACTGTCATACCGCAGCAAAATACTCGCCATCTGAACTCTCTCACTCTTCTCTTTTGCTACCTCAAATAATTCCCTTACATCCTCTATCAGGATCTATGAGGAACAGTTCATTTGTTCACTGATAATGCAAAGTTGGGTAGGGCGATAGTGAATGCAGAAGATGTCAAAATCTTGCAGGACGACTTGGATAGATTGAAGTTCTGGGCTAAGGAGAATGGATGTCAATTTAATGTGACAAAATGTGAGGTTATGCATTTTGGGGTGCAAAGATTAGCAGCAGTATACCACATTGGTGGAACTGTACTCCAGGAGATTGATGTGAGGCCAGGGACTTGGGAGTGTTGGTGGATAGGGAGATGAAGTTTAGGGGGCACATTGCAAAAGTAGCTAAATCAGCTCATCAACTCACTTGGTTGTTGAAAAATACCTTGACGAGCATAGATAAGCAAGTTATTGTACCTCTGTACCAGGCCTTCATAAGACCTCATCTCGACTGCTGTGCCCAGATTTGGTCACCTAGGTTCCTTCTTGATGGGGAGGAGGTGGAGAGGATCCAGAGGCGAGTGACTAAGATGATAGCGGGTCTATGGAATGAACCATATTAGAACAGGTTGAAGATTTGTGGGTTGCAGAAATTAGTTGATAGGCAGAAAAGGGGAGATATGATTGAGACATTCAGATTGCTAAAGGGTTTCTATAGGATTAATTCAGAGGATATTTTTGAGATCAGGACTGGTGGTAGGAGAACTAGGAGACACCCATGGAAGCTGGGCAAGAGTGTGGTTAGCAGAGGTGTTAGAGCTGGATTCTTTACTTTTAGAGTGGTAAATGAGTGGAATAAGCTGCCAGTCTGTTGTGGGTGCTATGGCGGTGAGTGAGTGCAAGGCAAGGTATGATAGATACTGTGAGAATGTCGTATAGTTGTGTGGACATGTTTAGGGTCTCCCTCGATGAGTCTAAGTACTCCCTGGAGTTGCCCATAATAATAATAATAATTTCCATTTTGTCTTCTTTCAAATCATTTGTTCCTGCCACGATTATCATTTCTTTCACCCTCGGTTTTTGTGCTCTAATAGGCTCGCTGACGTCCTTAATGTTCGCACCTGGTTGGTACAATTTCGTCAAACTCTCAACTATAACACCTCTTAATAATGAATCTCTGTACAGCACTCGCTCCATCATTTTAATTACATTTACGAACATTCTCTTAATTTTCATATCAGACTTTCGCCGTTTATTAGTTGGTACGTTCGGTACACATTTTTGCATATGCTCCAGCTGCTGCTTTGCTCTAGGTATTGGTCTGCTCAAACATGTGAACTCACTACTTGTATCTATCTCACCATTTTCATTATCATTTAAATCATCCATTCATTCTATATTTTTGCCTTCAATTACACCTTCAACGTTGCTCTCACACCTATCTGGTACTACCTCGCAATTTCTTATCACATCACTATTTTCTATATTCTGACTTTCTTTAACGATATCACTTCGCCACCCGAAACACGCTTTAGATCCTCATTCTCCTTACACTTTCTGCACATATTCACTCCACATATATAAAGGTTTTATAGCAGAACTACATTAGCCAATTTCTAAATTCCTCTGATATTAGGTTTCTTCTGTTTGCGGTTGTTCTGGATGCTATATTTTTATTTATTTTTTTTTTAATTATAGATCAAGCTAGGGTAAACGATTAACAAAGCATTTAGATTCATCTTACTTTTGTGTACTATCATGTAGCTTGTGTCCTGTACATATGTATGTTTTCCTGATGATGACCTCAATATAGAGGTCGAAACATCGAATATTTTCTTACTTATAAGTAATTATTCCAACATGTGTGTTTTTGTCTCCATAAATTCTTCACTATGAATGCTGCCCACCGTATAACCTTAAATGAAAGAATTATGGTTAATTATTAAAAGTTATGAAATTACTGATGTAATCAAAGAAATGTATAAAGGAAGTAAAATTTTGTTATTGCACAGCAAACAACATCCAAATGATTTGAGATAAGATCTGGTGTAATGTCTGGGTTATTGTTTAATATAGCCACTGATTGGCTTATGAGAAAAGTTTGATATCACCAAAATACATTGACATACAAAGTGGAAAGACTTGTATAAAACAGCTGAAATGGTTGGGCTTAAAATAAATATGACAAAATCAAAAGTGCTTAAATTAAACAGCAAATGTCACAAAGAGATCAACATCAATCAGCATACTGTAAAAGAAGTTAAAAATTTTACCTATTTGGAGCAAATGTAGATACTGAAGGTGAAACTGATATGATGCAAAGACTGACAAAAGCCAATACTGCTTTCAGAAAATATTGTATGCAAATCTTCAAAATATCGTAATAAAACTAAAAAAAGATCTTCAATAGCAATGTTGAGGCCATATTATTATATGGATCAGAGACATGGAAGCTGACCAAAAAACAGGAAGCTAAATTATAAATAGCTTTCAAACAAAATGCATAAAATATTAAAAAATATTTTGGCCAATGTATAACAAACAATGATTTATATAAGCTGACTTCACAAAAAAAAAAAAACATTACTGGTGAAATTAAAAAATGCAGATGGAAATTGATTGGACACATACTAAGAATGGACAGCAGAGAGATTCCTAGAATGGTTTTCACATGGATCCCAGAAGGAAAATGAGAAAAGGTTGAAGACCTGAACTAAGTTGGCAGAGAATGATAGAAAAGGAAGGAAGAATGGCTGGCTACAGAAGTACAAATTATGCACGAGCTGTAAAAATTATATATGTGAAACTGTAAGGAGATGATTATAATAAACAGAGAACTTGCATGGTAGTGGAATCAGCAGTGTATGGGAGGAGGTCAGGAGTGTCTAAAGGAAGCTATAACTAATTGCATCACCATTTGCAAGGAATTAAATGGATGAACAAAACTTTAAAGTATGCTAGCTGATAAAGAAAATTTTATGGAAGCAGCATCAGAAGAAATGTCATGACCAGGCTCAGAAGGAGTGTAAAGAACAGGTGAGGAGAGTGACGGCTATTGTGAGAATGCAAAATCAGACTAGAAAAAGAAGTTGTTTGAACAAACTGAAGAAAATCTGTGAGAATGCATTTGCTGTATGGTGAACAAAAGGAGGAATGACCATGGAGGGATAACCTTAGGGATTATGGATGGTAGGATAGTGTCAAATGTAGGAAATAGCTGAGTTATTAAGTGATCCCTTCAGTATATATTCCAGACATTCATTTATTCTGTGAAAGATGGATAGAGGTGGATGAGTTAGAGGTATTAAAGATATTGCAACAAAGGTAAATGTTGCTTTAACAAGCTACTCATTTTACCATAGTGACAACACAGTTGGATAAGGGGAATGGATATACCATGATACTGCTGGATTTTGCCACAGCAGTGATTTGACAGGATTCTACATTATACAAATTCATAGGAATGGGTATACAGAATAGGCTTGTTTTAGAGATAAGAGTAGAATAGTGGCTGACTGACTTGTATCAGAATGAGGTGTGGTGATGCTGAGTATGACACAGATAGTGATTGGTGGAGGTATTACATGGTTTCATGCTTAGACTATTGCTGTTTAGGTTGAATGGTCTAGAGGGGGAATATCCAATTATATGCTGATGATGGATGCTAGGTTGTAAGAGACGTTAGATTGAATCCCTGCAGCCTGATTTAAACAGACTAAAGAATTTGGAAGAATCCTCAATAGGAGAATGGCAGCTAATGACATTCAGAGCTTTAATCATAGTTTTCAATTTAGCAGTCAGAATCCTTTCATTAATAGTTATATCTAAGAAGAGCATTACCAGTATTTCTGTTAAATAATGGTTCTTACACCTTGATGATGTTTGCTATCCTCATGTCCTGGATATATGAATCAAGTTGCTACCCTTCTGAATGTCACCTTCTCTTGTCCATCTTATTTCCTGTAGAGCAAGAATCTCCATCTTGCACCTGTGAAATTCTTCAGTAAGGACATCAAGCAAAAAGTCTTGATTCATTGTTCTAATATTTCAGGTCCCTGTGGAAAGAAAACTTGTTTCTGTAAAAAAAATAAATAAATAAAAAATAAAAAAAAATTACATTTTTTTTAAAAAAATCAGGCCCCTAATGTGCAGGCATGGGACAGTATTCTGCCTCTTGACTCCCTTCAGCTTAAGCCACATAAACCAATTGTCAGTGACATATCAGTTGAGGTAGTGATGCTTCCAGAATCAATAGGATCCATGTACCTTCAATGACACCTAATTAGGTCATTATATTAGGTATTGTGACTATTTATGAGCAAAGTTATCTCATGCACCTAAACTCCAATGTCACTGCAGTTATTTATATTAAATTGAGTTTTTATTAGGTATCCTGTGTATCATTCTACCTGAGTACAACAGCCTAAGAAAGTGGGAGCTTTTCTTTCAAAAAAAACTATTAGTGCAACTGTGTTTAAAAATATATTTTTAAATGTTTGAAAATCATCATCAGATCCAGCCAGTTTAAATGGTCTAGTCAGATCTCTGAAGTTGATCACTACTCAGCAGGATATTGGCAGTAGCATCAGCATGCCTATTTAATAAGAGTCTTACAACAGCACATGTTCCAAGGGAATGGAAAGAAAATATCAGAATAGGTATCAGAAAATTGCATATGGGAAGTGCAGTGTCCCAAAAGAAGGTCATTAGTGTTGTGCCACAGGGAGTCACTTTTGTGATCATTGTTGTTCGATTTGTATATTAATGATATTGGTATGAGTTTAACTGGTGATATGTAGTTGTTTGCAGATGATGCAAAATTAGGGAAGGCAATGTGAAGACAAGCAGATGTTTTTGCCTTACAGGAGGATTTGAATAGATTTCATGAATGGACAGGTAAGTGGAACTGTCAGTTCATTGTTGCAAAGAGTATGGTTTTGAAATTTGGTAAACAATGATAAGATGCAACGTATACGCTTGGTGGGGAAACTTTAAAGGGGGGTGGAGGAGATGAGAGATCTAGGAGTGATGGTGGACAAGGATCTGAAATTCACATTACATAAATTGTAAAGATGTCACATCAAATAATGGCAATGATGCAGAGGACCCTATTTTGGTCACCGGGTTTTCATGGTGACAAGGATATATTAGAAAGGGCTCGGAGAAAATTCATAAAAGTGGTCATTGGCCTTTCAAATGTGGAGTACAGTGACAGATTGAGAGAATGCAAATTGCAAACCTCATGAATAGGAGGAGGAGGGTGGATATGATTGAGACATATAAATTAGTCAGGTTGTTATCAGGTTGACATGAAAGATTTTTCATAGAATGGGAGAGCGGGAGTAGAACAAGAGACCATCCCTGGAAACTGTATAAGCTGGATGTGAGCAGAGGAGTGAAGAGAAGGTTCTTTACATGGAGTGTGGTTGGTGAATGGAATGTATTACCTGAGTATGTTGTGAAAGTACATTAAATCAATTGAAGGCATGTTGGATTATCATTGTGTGTGATAGTGTGTACCTCCCATTATGAGTGTGACTCCATGGTGGTCAGATGTTAATAAATAATATACTGATAGTACAGTCCTTCACATTTCCTCCTACTTTAGATGTTATGCTTATACCAAAAGTAATCAGATGCCATATCTCCATTTGTAACACATCATTATACAATTAGAAGATTGGGTAGCAATTGATGATAGGCTATATTTTGCATTCATTACCTCTTATGATTCATGTAAAGAACAATGGCAATTCATGCTTGTACTTTCCACCTGTGGTTTATTGTAAATATATTCACTCTGGTTAAGCAGTAACCAAATATATTAATGATTATTTTCACAAGCTTTGACTGTAGTGATGAACAATAGCACAATTATTTTGAAAAGTCCCTGTATTTTTTTATTTGACAGTTGTTGAGTCCACAAATGACCTTTTATGGTTTTCACAAACGTTTCCACTAAAGGTAAATTATCTTATTCTTAAGAATTTTCAGTAATAGTGACAAACTATAGAGAACCAACATTCCTTCCTTGTGTTTGATTTCCTTTTTCTTAAGGGAATCGCCAACAATTCTCCCTTTTCATATCTCTGTTCCTTTTTAACTTCCTTTTCAATCCATTGGCTGTTCTGATATCATAATACAGCTTGCTCACTGTTCTCAGTGATTTGCAACTGCATGAATGATGTCACAACAGCCAGGTAACACAAACAGCAAAGAATTGTTCATTGATATGACAGACACAGTACATTTGTCACTGGCCCCTTCAAATTGTTACTTCTCTTTTAATGGATGTCTGTTTAATATAGTCTGCAGAAAAATGCTTGCAAGTAATTTTGCTCAAACATGAACCATGTATGTTTTTCTGATTGTTGTTGTTGTTGCTAAATAAGATATTTCTATCAGTGACTTGAACTGTGAGGCACAGTATAGGCTTAATTACTTTACTAATCTTATTCTGATTGTAAAACTGCAAGTCTGCTGCTACATTTTTCATACAGCACAATACTGTTCTAACAGAGATCTTATTAACATAATTAGATGTATCTTTTATTTCAATTTAATAACTGAACTGAAGCAAACTTTTTCTGTAGACAGATTATGTAATGATATATGAATTTAAATGTCTTTGTAGTGTTGTTAGTACTATAGATTAGGCAGAAAAATGGAGAAAGTAAAGAAACTTTAACATTGAATTTGAAGACCTGGGCATTGTACTCTTCCTGAAATATGTAGGAGTGAAGAATGTTCTAAAAGACTGCAATAGATGAAATGAATGAAGAGGGAGAAAAATTTGTTCTTTGAGTTTGGAGTTGAACTGTGAAGCAGCTAAATATCTGCTTTGTATGCTTTAACAAATTTAGATGAGAGTGGTTAAGTTATCAATGCCAATAAATTATCACCCTTCCAGAATGAGACTTCATGGACATTTTCCCCCAATTGAAGGCAGAATTGCAATGTGGTTATGGATAAATTTCTGATGGTATTACTAAATCCAGTGCTCTGAAACCTCTGGTTCCCTTCTATCACATGCTGTTTCAGGTTGTAATTACTCTTAGTAGCTATAAATTTCATTTCCATCTTACCATATGTCCTTTCCTCCTTTCATTATATATCCCCATAGTCGAATTTTTCTGTGATAATTGCTCAGCCTATGCTTATTTTGGTAATCTGATGCTGGCATCAACATCATCTTCCTTCAACCCCCCCCCCCTTATCTATAACATCAAGCAACACACCAGATAGCCACAAATGAACTCTCTCTCTCAAATCTAAAATCCTCCATAACTTCTGGGTTTTTTGGTTGGCAGTGCCCCCCCTCCCCTCCTGGCCTATTTCTCCTATTTTCTCTGAAAATACAATACTCCTTACATTCTATTCCTGTAACTGTATCATTTTCTGTCAACTATCTCTTGTTAATGTTGGTAATTTTTGGCCAAGTCAAGCAGACCAGTGCCAAAAACTTTTCTCCCTTATTTCTGATACTGCTAGCATGCATTTCAACATCCACTTGGGCCCACAGTTATCCTTGTTTGTTGCCATTACCAACCCATTCAGATTCAAAACCTGAGAAACTGTACTCAGCTGTTTATGATCATTTTTGCACTGACTCTCATTTCTCTTAGGGGTGGCTAGACACATGTTTGACTGTATCCCTTCTAATACTTCTAATTTAGTTGAATTTTCACTTCTAACCTTCCAATGAACAACACTTTCTTCAAAACATTTAACTCTAAAACTATTCAAATGAAGTCCAAGCATATAGAAGTCCTTTCATCCATCAAATCCTCTCCATATATCTATAAACTGCACACATACCTCTTTTGCAATCTTCTCATTGACTCATTAGTAATCATGGTACATCTTATGGAGTTCATGCCAAGAAAATAAATGTCATGATTTCTAGAAAGTGGAAGGGAAAAGGTTATTTTCTTGTGAAAAATGAAGTAGGATTGAGCTGAAGCTAGCCCATTTATCAGAATTCCACTGAATGATGATTTCATGATCAGAATTTATGGTTGTAGAAGTTAATATTTTGGAAATTTTTGATTTGTGTAGTACATGCAAGGCTTATCAGATGAGAAACGAGTGCATTGCACTGACATCAGCAAAACAATGTATTGGATTTTCATTTTGTTGGAGAAGGGAGAGAGTAGGTGAATATAAGTTTTAGGACAAGGATCCATCCATCATCATCACATGTAATGTTTGTCTAGACAGAAAGCTGGCACTGCAGAAGTAATTGGCACTTACATTTTTTTTGTACCAAACCTGATCAAATGCTTCGCAGATATCAGGACCAACCACTCAAGATTCCCCTCACTTTTCCATGACATTTATCCATAGATAAGTGATGTAAGCAAGATCATTCCTTATTGATCAATAATAGTGGAATCCATACTGAAGATTGTTTATTACTCAAAATGCTTCCAGATGGTGTAGATGATTTCTCTGTTACTTTAGAAAAAGTGAAGCAAGTGATGAAGAGTAGGTTGAATGTGAGCCACTTTCCAAGCATCAGAATAATTTCCAGTGGAATAGGAGAAAATTTTTGCATAGAACAAAGGCCTAGTCTGGAAGCACAAAACTGTCAGTACATTTGCAGAAATTCCCTTGGAATCAGGAGACTTTTTGATATCAGTTTGGACAAGAATCTTCTGATATCTTTTTGATGAAAACTCAGAAGAGGTGCTGAAATGGTATGAAGACATTTATTGTGCAAGAATTTGAGAAACTAAGAAGCCATGAGATTAGCTTTTTCTGTGGGTGACAATACAATTGAAGTATTGTCACCCACCAAGTGCAAAAAAAAAAAAAAAAGTGAAAAAATGCAGGGACAGTCATTGACTTTAGCAAGAAACCAGAAAGAATGACTGCAATTTAGATGAGATCCAAGTTCTGCTTTTAGCTCTTCCAAAATTAATTTGGGATATTTTGATAGTTATCTTGCAATTATTTTGGGCTTGGAAATAAACAGAAAAGGAATGAAAAGCCTGCTGTATGCATGGTTCTTCTCTTGTGCAGCCTTAACACTGCAAGAACCAAGACTTGTGGTATGGGAATTCAAAGTTGAAGGGAGAATAACTGATGCAATAACAATTGCTTTAGTGATATGTTCATTGTAAATGATTGGATCAGAATCTGAAAACAATAATGCAGTCAAGAAATTGTCATAGTAGTCATGAATAGCATCCCACCTGTATTCTTGTAATATAATCCAATACATGGATGAGAGTGATGTGCGAATGTTGATTTATAGAAGAAGAAAGCAACATTAGCTTATTGTTGGAATTGTTTAGAGGACATCTATAGTATATACTTTGAGAAGAGATCTAATAGCTAATGTGGTCACTAACCAGTCTTTCCCACTATTGAGTGATCTTACTAGATCTCTTTTTCATTTTAAAGCCATTTAGTTTTCTGTTTTTCCATTTGGAATAAAAAAATCCAGATTGGATTGTGAACATAAAAATCTCCAGGAATGATGACTTCAGTATTAGGACGTTTGGACTGGAGCAGATCAACATTCAAAGAGAGGAAGCAGAAAGTTCAGAATGGTTAATAGCATTAGAAGAACAATAGAAATAGCATATGAATTTGATAGAATGGAGCAAAAAGATTTTTAGTCAATGAAGATTTATGATTATTAAGAGTGCACATGAAAATTTAAGCACATGTTTTTTTTTTGGAATGTGATTTAGCAATGACTAGCCCCATGTCCTATGCAGAAATCATAGGACATGGACTAGTCATTGCTTACTTTTATTATCATTAGTAGTAGTAGCAGTAGCATTTCTTTTAAAACCATGATCTATAAATGTGAATCTGCACTGCTTCAATAATCACTACAGCTATGAACTGATCTTCAGTTTTAATTTAAAAGGGGGGAAATGTGCACTGTTTAATGTTCATTAACTACACAAGAAAAGTTTAATTTGTTAGGAATTTTTAAGAGTCTTCAAGTATTTAGTCAAGTGGCAGTTTAAGAATTAGATATGAGTAAATTGATACTCTTGGTCCCTAAAACAAAAAGCATTCTTAACAAAATAAAAACTGGAGTAAAAGTTTAATCAATAAATAAAATAATATCATTATGAAATAATATATCATCATATAATAAGATAATTACTTATTTTATTTTTTATATTTTATATAAAAAATAAAATAAGAAAAACAATGGATCATCATTAATTCCAGATATGAGCTCTCAAGTGGTGCACAGTATACTACAGTAGCACCACGTGATTAAGTTTGCATTATTAGTAAATTACTATGAACAATTTTCTTCCAAAGTAATCTGTTATTTTTCAGGTATCTAATATTTTAAGATCTTGCATTTCAGTCTGGGGTGCTTAAAGATCAAAGCTGTATAACTGAGAGGAAACCTCCACATAGCATTTAAAGGAATGCGGAGAACCGACCAGGGCTTCTGACCTAATATCCAATCCTCACCTTCTCGTGATGCACCCTGTTAGGTATCTACCTGGATACTGAACAAATGAGGATGGGCTGTCAATTTGGGATTTAGCCGAACAAATTGTATTCTTATTGGCTTAAACCAATCTACAAAATGATGGTACAAAATGACAAAATTTCATGCCGGCTGGGGCATCGCCTGGTTAAACAATGCCCCCATTGTTTTCGCCAGGGAACCAGGGCGAACAGCAAAAAGTCAGCTACTGGAACAAATCTGAAAGCACACCCCAACTCAACATTACCAGAGTTAAATATCGGTACTATCAACATAAGAAGCCTGAATGGCAAAGAAATGGAGCTAGCTGAGGAATTAGATAAGTACCAGATCAACATAATAGGGGTGACTGAAACAAAAAAAGACAAAAACTGGTGAGATCTTTCTGAGCAATAAATACAAAATGTTATATTCAGGTAATAACAATCAAGGGAAAGAAAGAGTAGCCATAGTATTCAACACAAAATATGAAGCTAATCTTCTTAAATGATAGACAATCTCAAGTAGAGTGATGTGGGCAAATATCAGAATGGGGAATTGGACAATGAGACTTATTTGTGCCTGTGGACCCACAGAAGGTTCTACTAAAGTAGAAGTGGAGGAATTTTTTGACGCTTTAAAAAAAGCAACTGACACAATGAAAAAGGAAAAGTTGGTCCTTGTTGGGGATCTAAATAGCAGAATAGGAAATGATTGTCAGACATACAAAAATATTTTGGGAAAATTTGGAGAAAAGAGCAAAGCTAATAATAATGCCAAATACCTGTTGAATTCCTGCTCAGGACATGAACTGGTTATTACTAACACCATGTTCCAACATAAAAAATATGCACAAATTCACATGAGAGAAGAGGCAAGGAATAAGAAAAGTCTCATTGACTATGTTATTGTTGAAAGTGATGTTTTTTCCCAGGTGCAGGACACCAGCGTGTACAGAGGATTTGAAATTGGAAGTGATCACTATTTAGTCTTGAGCAGGATAAAACTGAATTTCATATTGAAAAGAATAACATGTAAGAAAGTTTTAAAGTGAATAAAAGTTGAGCAAATCTCAGATGTAAACAGTAGACTAAAATACGCAAAGCTTATTGGAAAAAAAATGAAAGAGTTTGAGAACAGGAACCAAACCTTGGAGATTCAGTGGCAAGCATTGAAGAAAACCTTGATTGATTCAGCCAGAGAGGCATGTGGGGAGGTTGTCTGCAAGGATTGAAAAATGAGAACTCCATGGTGGACACAGGAAGTTAAAGAGGCAGTGAACGAAAAGAAGAAAGCATATCAAAAGTTCCTGGCAAATAAGTCAGCTTGTGCTCTTAGAGAATACAGAGACAAATGTAAGAAAGCTAAACACTGTGTAAAACTGGCTAAACAGAAGTCATGGGAGGACTTTGGCAAGAACATAGAAAATAAATATCAAGAAGGTGACAAAATATTCTGGAGGTTGTTGAAGAGGCTCAGAAATGGAGGAAAGAGTGTGTAAAAGGAGTTAGAGATGATAAAGGTGACATGAAATAGGGAGAAAAAGATATCCTTGAAGTATGGAGTAACTACTTCGAAAAATTGCTAAATGAAACAAGCAGTGATAACACAGCGGTAAAAAAACACTCAAGGAATACATATCCATACTTGAAGTAGAAAAAGCCATCAAAGCCTTGAAATGTGGAAAGGCAGTAGGAGTAGATGATATTCAACCAAAAATGCTGAAGTATGGTGGTATAAAAGTCTTACAGCGGCTGCACTGCATAGTTCAAAAGGCCTGGACAGAGGGGCAAATTCCCGATGATTGGAGTAGAGCTCTCATAGTACACATATATAAAAAGTGAAATAAAACTGAATGTGAGAATTACAGAGGTATTTCCCTACTGAGTGTTCCTGGCAAGATTTATGCAAGTATACTTGAGAAACGGTTGAGAAGAATTGCAGAAGAAAAGCTTGGTGAAGAACAAGCTGGATTCAGGCCAAGTAGAGGCTGTCAGGATCAGATCTTCACTTTACGACAAATAGTTGAGAAAACATGGGAATATAACAAAGATCTGTATTTAGGTTTTGTCGATCTAGAAAAGGCATATGACAAGGTGCCAAGAGAGAAGCTATTCAATATTCTACAGTTATATGGTGTGGGCATTATATCAAGCAATACTTAGTCTTTATTTGAGTTGTAAGTCAGCAGTTAGAATTGAAGGAAGTACAGGAAGATGGTTTAATGTTAAATCTGGTGTGAGACAAGGATGTACATTATCCCCTCTGTCATTCATTATCTATATGGATCACATTATGAAGGAAAGTGGTATTAAACCTGATATCAAAATTGGAGATGTTAATGTCAGCTTTTTGCTTTATTGCAGATGATGTTATACTTCTAAATAAATCTGCTACAAATCTGCGAGATTCCCTGATTAAATTGAATAACTGTTGTAATAGGTGTGGTATGATGGTCAGCAGTAAAAAGACAAAGACAATAGAAATAGGTAGAATCATTGAAAATGTCATCTGCATTGTGAACGGAAACATGTGGAACGAGTAAAACATTTCATCTACTTAGGCACAATTTTTAGTGAAGATGGTAAATTAAATATGGAAATAGATAACAGAATCATCAAAGCTGGTATGGTAGGAAGTTAATTGAATAAATTCATGTGGAATAAGAGAGAAATTAGTCAGAACACTAAATTAGCTGTATACAAGACAGTGTTAAAACCAGTTTTAACTTATGGATCTGAGAGCTGGGTCAGAAGTAAAACACTTGACCAAAGACTAGAGACCGCAGATATGAGAGTCCTGAGAAAGATTTGAGGCATGAACAGATGGCATCAATGGCAATATCATATAAAAAATACGAGGATATTAGGAAAGAACTTGTCATTGTCAGCATCCAGGAATGCGTTAGCAGAGCTAATCTCAGGTGGTATGGTCACTTAAACAGAATGGGCAAAGAAAGATTAGCAAAACAAGTGTTCTCTGCCAGGTTGGCAGGAAAACGACCCAGAGGAAGACCAAGATATAGGTGGATTGGTATGGTACAAAGTGCCTTAGACGATAGAAATATAAGATGTGATAATATTGGAGTCTTGACAAGTAACAGACTGATTTGGATGAAAATTGTAGGTAGAAAGTTAGTAATGATCTAAATTCTTTTTATGTAGTACTATCATATCCTGTACACCCCTTGAAGGTGCCTGTCAGGAATTTGATGATGATGACATTTCAGTCTTCTAAGACACTACTAACTACTCTAAGGACCTACCAATTTTCAGTTCAAAAAAGAATCTTTCAGATCTGTAATGACTTCTAAATAGCATATTCGTTTTCTTCCATCTAATCCTGTGTAAAGGGGGGGGGGGGGGTATTCAAAGTGTGGTCTGCCAGTCCTGACGTGCCATAGTAATAGTAGCAAATGTATTTACATTCGCTAAATGTACTTGCATTTGCAAAAAAAATACGTTTGCTACTATTTACTATGGCTCATCAGGAATCGCAGACCATGCTTTGGACTCTCCTTCACACAGGATTAGATGGAAGCTAATGAATGTGCTATTTAGAAGTCGTTACAGATCTGAAAGATTATTTTTGAGTCAGCCATGGTTTTGAAGAATTCTCGTAACCTGAACAAATGTGGTTACATTAATTTGTCAAAAAATTTGGGACACTGTTATCTTAAGAGCAACTCCCACATAGCTGTAATGATTTTTACAACATTAGAGGGCACCAAAATAGGACTTTAGATCTTTTGTCCATTATAATTGTATTGTTTCACTTACTGACTGTCGCATGCACAAACTTTGTTGTGCTCTGATGATGCTGATTTGAAATTCAGCAAAATATAAGCAGTTAATAAAACATCGTTTGATAAAATTGTTTGGTGTTGTTAATACTGTTAAATATAAGTCAGGAGGGATAGCCTATAATTTATGAAGAGTAATTGAATATGGGGAGATATATAAGATAAAGAGTTATAAAGGTGGGTGGGAGCAGGTTTAGAGAAGTCACAATGAGGAGTGGCATGGATAGGACTAGTTATAGACCAAAATGAAGCTGTACTTATTTATGAATGACATTAGTGTCAGATATAAGCCAGATGAAGTTGTTGCATAATTGAGTTTATTCACCCATCAACAGTTGGAATAAAATGAAAGTAGAAGGAATGTTGAGATAAGGGAGAAATAGTGGCAGTGGTTTTGAGGCAGTATGAAAAATGAGGATTGTAGGATGACATTGTTAGCTGAATATCGCTGTAAGCCAGGGAATGTGTAGGATGGAGACAAAGAAAAATATAAGCAAATTGGTTGGTGAACAAGAGAAGAGTGATAATGATGAGTAATTTTAATTATAGTAGTAACTGAAATGAATAGGTAGCATCTGATAATAAGGAAAACAAATTTCTTGAGCTCTTAAGGAACAACCATCTCAGGCAACATATATTAGAGGGCATATAAGGGTTGAGAACCTCAGATCTGATTATATCAGAGGATATGATTGTGAATGGGCAGGGCTTGAAAAATGTCCTCATTTGTGATATAAGTGAGAATATTTAGAAGTTTCAGTTAATTATCAATTTTATTTATGATTCTGTTTTATTTTGTAAATATTTTAATTATATGTATTCTTTACTTATGAGAGGAAATGATATGCATGCATCATTTCATTTTTAAAGAGTGCTCAGCTGCACCTTGAGGTAACCATTTAAATGCAATACGGCAACCTTCACATAGTAATTATTTCTTACTCAGTAATGAAATATGCAGAATTTGACTGTTAGTAGTGGATATTAAAACTCTTGGAAAGTCAAGAAGTACTTATTTTCCCAAAATATTTCTCTATATTGATTCAAACTTAAATGTGTCAGGACTTGAAAAATGTCCTCATTTGTGATGAGTGAGGATTTTCAAGAGTTTCAGTTTAATCATCAGTTGTATTTATGTAATGCCAATTATGTTTTATCTTTTAAATATTTTATTTGTATACCTTACTTATCACATCTATTGGGAAATGCTGGTCATTACAAATGCTTGTTTGTCGATTATTACTGATTTTATCTTATGGAATACAATCAATGAGAGGAAAAGATATGCATGAATCATTTCATTTTTACAAAGTGCTCAGCTGTACCTTGAGGTAAATGCAACACTGCAACTTTCACTCACACAGTAATCATCTTATTTTTTACTCAGTAATGAAATATGCAGAATTTGACTGTTAATAGTGAATATTAAAACTCTTGGAAAATGGAGAAAGAAGTACTTCTTTTCTTAATATTTCTTTATATTGATTCAAACCTAAATGTGTTTTTTGATTGTTTTTCTGAGTAGCTGCAATGTCCTATCACAATAGTGGCCCTGTAATGATGTTTTGGAACCAATCAGAATTCATAAACACACTGATAGGACCTAAGGATTTTAATTTATTCAGAGTTTTTATGATATTGAATTGTAGTTATACAGGGTAAAAATTAGCAATAGCTTATAAACTGACCAGATCTGGGCTTAAACATGTGACTATGATATATTAAGGCAATCATGGTAAAATACACCAGACTAATATCTGACTGGTGAGCTGGCAAAATTGTTCAGGTCCCATGAATGAGGGTTTCTAATCTTCCTCCAGTTGGTGAGAGTTGGGGGATCACCTGGGTTGTAGCTAGTCATATGAGAACCTCTTTGAAGAAAGGATGTGTGAAATTGTATGGTTGGCAATTATGAAAAACTTAGGAAACAACTGAGAGCTATAGAAATTGACAGAGAAGTTGGGTAAAAAGATGGATGTTTCTTGGGCACTGATAACGAGCTATTTAACTGTAGCAACATCTTAGTGTACTCTGAAAGGACTAAATAAGGCAGGAATAAATTGGGGAAAGAATACATTACAGAGGCAGAACAAAGATGAAAAGTGATTTGGATGGTAAGGACTGCTGAAGCATGAGTGAACAGAAAATGGACAATCAGGCTAAGAAAAATCCTAAAGAGTTCTTTCAATATGTGATAAGTAGAAGAAAGTATATTATAGGAGGAGGAGGATGCTAGTGGAAAAACATAGTCAATGTAATTCTAGTTGATGTATTTATCAACTAGAATTACATTGTAATTCTAGTTGATAAATACATTTTATCAACTAGAATTTATAACATCTTTACAAATCTGACATAGGGATTTGAATATACAGAGCATGGTAAAGGAAGACTGATGGTGAGGTGAGTAGGAAATATGAATATATAAGGAATTAAGTAAACTTGATGTTAATAAAGCAGTAGGACTTGATAACATATCACTATCTGTCTTAAAGGAATGCTCTAGGGAATTAACAGCACTATTTGCATACCTATTTGACAAGTGTCTAACAATACGGCAAATCCACAAGGAATTAAAAGAGGATAAAATTGTACCACTTCAAGTGATAAGATTGAGGCTTCAAATTATAGGCCAATATGTGTGTGTGTGGGGGGGAGTGTTGTTGTTAAGAGGCTGGAGCTTGATAAGGGCTAGAATTCAGAATGGGGGTTTAAAATAGCAGCATTTCATTGCAGTATTCATAATCAAATATCCATTAAAGAGCTGGTGATGCGCAATATATAGCATCTCCCAGCAAAGTCAACACTGTTTTCTTGTGATAGCCTGTTTCCACAAAGAGAACTGGCAAAGTACTGCAGATTTGTCTTTAGAATGGGTCTTCAGTTCCCCCCCCCCCTCTCTTTCTTCCTACATGCAGTGTGTGTGTGGTTGGTGGTGGTCTTGTTGCCATGCAGTAATTACTGAACTAGAAAGCCAGTACTTCCTCCATTTGAAAGTATATGGGACCAAACTTGTAACAGATTCAGTCCAGTTGCTCAAGTGGTTAGCATATCTGCTCTCTAACCAATAGGCTGTGAGTTCAAATCCTGCTATGGACGTGGATGTTTGTGGTTGTCTGTAAATAAGAGATGAATTTCATCACCAAGTGCGAGGCCACCACCTGATTACTGGCGGCCTAAACTGGCTTGAAAAAGTTTTGTATCTAGAGCAGGATTTCCGGACCAGGTAAAAAGGAATTTTTAAAAAATTACAAACATTAATAAAAAAGTAAAAATTTCATGGGTAGAAGTCACAAAAACTTTGGTGGGTTTCCCAAACAGTTGGTAAATAAGCCTATTGCTGCTGCTTCTTACTGTGCTAGATTGCATGTGGTGGGAGTCAGAGTATAGCAGCTTGCTGTGTGTGTGTGTGGGGGGGGGGTTACTGAAGCCAAGCTTCGATGAGTTTAGCTGTCTGTGTAGGAATCGTGACCGCAAGTCTTTCACCCTTACATGCATGAACAATTCTATAAATTTTAACAATATTCTAACATGAAAGATAACATAAAACTTAGTGTTGCTGCGGTTAAAAGAAGTCTCCATCCACATAGAAAACCATTCAGAGAATATCAAAAATATGACAAAGATATTGCAAAAACAATAAAAATATACCCCAAAAAATCCTTAGACTTGACTAACATCCCAGAGCTGTATACCAATATCAACTATATGAGACCACTTATTACACGCCACTTATTTCAAATTCAGTCTGTTATTTCATCACTGAACCACAACTTGGTACTTTATATGACTACAACTTCTTTTAACTTTCCACAGTATATCGTGTATAATGTTTTCCATAAGAAGGTTTAAACGTGCTTTAGTGAGGTCTGATATAAGCCAAAAGTGTATCAGACCTGGAATTTCTTTTATACGATCTTTGTCTCAACTTTACCTGCCTTTACCGCTCTTCAAATTCTGATGACAGGCATTGATCTTTTTGATTATCTATCTCTGAAAGATGATCACATTCTAATCACCCAAAGAGTTAAATAATCTTCTTTGAAGATTTCAATGCCCACAATTTTGACTAGATCCATTTCTTTTACTTGACAGATCAAGCTGGAAAAGTAGCTGAATTGTATGCCTTCAGCAGTATGTGGTGGTAAATTTGTAACAACTAGCTTATAAAATAAAATAAAATAAAAAATAAAAAAGTTTGTCCAGAATCGAGAATTGCTTAAACATTAAACCATAGTGTTGCAGACAATCACATGTGAAATGTGAACATCAGTCATGCTTCCTTCCACACCACTGTCTCTTTGGAACCTATGAGGCAGGTCCGACCTTTGTGAGAATGACAACCTATAAAAAGTATAACCAAATTCCATTATCAGTAAAAATCCAAATTTTGCCTGAGCCACTTCTTCTTAAGGTAACGATGACTTTATTAGGTTCATGACAATTCTAGAAACATGAAATATTTGAGAGACATCAAGTATGGGAATGTTACTTCACGAAGAAGTGATCTAGGCAAAATTAAGCAGATGTTTGTTAGAAAATTTTATCCCTGTAAAACTGCTAGAGAGATAATCTTGACACTGTCTGCTACATAGGGAAGAGGTGGAAGAAAGGTTGCCGAAATCAGGTCACACCCTGCTGGATTTTTCATATCATCATATACAAGCTTATTCTGTCAAATGCCTTTTACAAAGTCTAGCAGCAGTATCATGGTATAGGCATTTTCTTTAATAAATTCCACTGTCACTTTATCATGAAGTGTGAGTAAATTACTAAAACAAGCCTATTTTTAATAAAACAGTGCTGGCCATTATAGAGGTTTTTTATTCCCATGCCTGAATTTTATCTTGAACCACCTCTTCCAATACTTTAACCACCACTCAAGAGATATTAATCAGTGTGTAGTTTGCTACTTCTGTCTTGGAGCCTCCTTTATGCAATGGAGCAATCTTACCTTCTTTCCATTCCCTTGAAACCTTGCCAGAACTGAGGCAGATTGAACAACTTCATCAGAGGTAATGCCAATTTTCTTGCATATTCATGTAGTACATGGACTGACATGTCATCCAGCCCCATTCATCTATTGACATTGATATTTTTCAATATGCCCAACACCTCATGATCATCTGTTTCAATTCTGACACGAGTCTCTGTCACATCAGCAACTGCAAAATCTCCATCTGGATGATACACCAAAGTGGTCACTCAGGAACTCAACTATTTCTTTAGCCTCTGTCACCTTCCTACCATCAGCTTTGATTAAAATCACCCTTCCAGTCATTTTCTTTCTTACTTGCTACATAACAATAAAAAAAAACTTTTGAATTTATTTGGCCCCTGTTTAGCTACTTTTCTTTTCTCACCATAATAAATCACTCTTCTTGCTTGCACTGCTCATGAATATGCTGATTGCCTTCTTTATATTCCCTCGAGAATGTTTTTTTTTCCAGCTGTCTCCTGATATCTCTATTCATTCACTTAATCCCCCACTTAGTTTGTACTCCTGATCATGGGTATGCAGTACAATACTGCTTCTTTCTGACTACTTCTCATACACTGCTGGATTCTTTCCTTGTAGCTTCTCAAGCCACAGCACTGCTCCAAGATGTCTCCCAGGTCTGTCATAATTACTAGCTTTTTATAGTTCAACATAAACCCTTTTTTGACAGATAATTCCAAATGTTTAGCAACTTCCCAGAACCAGACTGAATGGTCAATCTCTCCAAATGCTGTATCTGGTAATAGCATCAATTCCATTTGGAGAGATCAGTCTCTCCAAATGGAGGTAGAGTGTCTACCTTGTTTATGATATATCTTTTGATGCTATTACCAGATCCAGCACTCTCAAACTGTTGACCCCCCTCTATTCCTTAGCAATTGTGTAAATTCCACTTTCATCTTGCCATGTCCCTTTCCTACCTTTGATCTATTCCCATAGTTCCCATAGTTAAAGCATCCCCCCCCCCTCCATTCATCACCCAAGCTTCCAACTGGTTTTGACCTTTATTGAGGTCTCGTCAGTGGGAGCCAGACCCAGAAGTGGTGTCACTAAGGCAGAAGCAATGGAGAAGTCATATTTATCTATACGAGTTGCCAAAAGATGTACCACCTTATTATTAAATTACTCTGGATTTAGAGAAAGACGTTAGAAGTTTTTCCCCACTTAGTTAGACTATGTGTAGCAGCCTTCCCTTAATGCATAGTATTATACATGTCCACAAGGAGATGTGCTTTGCATTATGGGAGATACTGGGACAAGGAGTGATGAGAGCTTGGTCCACCTTTACCACAAGTTGCCTCAGTCCTGAAGATACTTCAGGTGCAAACTTTGTTTGTTTACACTTGGATAAAGGATTAAACTAAATTTATTATACAAAGAGTTACATGTTCTTGATGATCTGATTGGACTCAGTTTTGTCACTAATGCTTATGCTGTAGCCATATGAAATGCATAACAACCTCTATTGTTATCAAGCATTAAGGAACATCTTTACTATATAAAACTTTTAGATGACTGACACATGTAGAAAAAATATAGACTTTATTAAAAATCTCCAGTATATTTTATCCAATGTAACATGGACATCATTAGGGAGAAAAGAGGAAATTGATAACTACATTCACTGGTAAGAGATATGCAGGAGGGTGACTGTTCATTTGAAACAGTCTGGTGAAACAATCAAGGCCAGTAATACAAAATATACACTTGGTTGTTGCTATAGGTCAGGGATTCCACAGATGATCTGGAAGACATGCATCAGCAAATTATTATAATGAGTGCAGGATGAGTGATTATTATGAGGGAATTCAACTATATAAATATAGACCAGAAGGAAAAAGATTGCAGTGATGGAGGGGAGTAGGTCTGTGAGTGTATTGGACCTGGCCATAGGATCAGAAGAGCTGTCCATAACCAAAGTGACTGACTACTTTGTCTCCGATTGGTGAAAGTGACCATGCAGTCTTGACTTTGGAGATTGTAAAACATGAGGAATTTTCTGTCAAGGAGTGCATGTGAAACTACAAGGCAGGTGATTATGACAAGCTTAGGAGGAAGCTTGAATCTATGCATATAGCATAAAACATATCAAGGGAAGAATGATAATAGGGCATGGAAGATAGTTAAGAGGCATTTAGAGGAAACAATATTAAATTGTATGCGTAAGGTGAGGAGGGTAGGAATCTGGTAGGATTTCTTCTTCTTTTCATGGACTACTTTGACTTCCTGTGTTCGTTGCAGGATTCTTATTTTATTTACATCACATAGTAAATCAGTGTGACACCTTCCCAAAAATATCTGTTGTGAAGTTCTTACAATTTTTTTGCAATTTGACCCCTAAACTTCAAGTTTCTGTCCACCATCATTCCCAGGTCTCTTCCACCTCCTTCAAAATTTCTCCAGTAATAATCTGCATCCCAACTTTGCCTACCATATTTCAAGATATTGCACTTTGCAACAATAAGCTGATATCTTCACTGACATAATCTGTTGAGATCCTCTGCAAAGTTACAACCCCTGCTTCTCATAGTTCTTCCCTGTCCTAATATCATTAATGTATAATTTAATTAATTTATTCTTGGACAAACCCCTACAGTACTCTGCTAGTGACTTCTCTTTTTTGGGATAACACTTCCCCCTATATACAACCTACTCATACCTGTCCAACTAAATAGTCTTATCCAGTCCCATCTGTTTCAGTTTAGTTACTATCTTGTCATGTGGCAATTTATCTTATGCCTTTGAAAAATACAAGTATACTGCTACATATGCATCTCTCCCTAAGCCAAGAATTTGTCACCTTGTACATAAGGTGATTGCTAAAACATAACCCCCACCACCACCACCACCACCACCACTAATAGTTTAAACCCATGCTGATGATAGCATAGAGAATACTGCTATTGTCAACTCAATTTCAAATCCTAGCCCTCACCAATCTCTGTCACCTTGACAACAATTCCAGACATACAGATCGGCTATGATTTGTAGCATCAGTCATTCCCCCCCCCCTCTCCCCTTTGTGGAGTGGAACAATTTTTCTAATTTTCCACTCCTTTGGGACTTGCCCTGTCACAAAATGTGTTAAACAGGTGTGCTAAGGGTATGTTAATTCCCTACAGCATTCCATCCAAACCTGGTGATATATTGTCAAGTACTATGCCTTGTTAACATCAAATTTACTTAATTCCTCATATACCTGTTCATTTACCATCAGCCCCTCCTAAACCATACCCTCTACACTCAGTTTCCCATGATGTCACCTTCAGAAGGATGAAATATCTTGATTAATTGCTCATTAAATACTTTAGTAACTGATGCAGAGGATACAGTCAATCTTGTAGCAAGAATGACTATAGCAGAATGATGTTATATGATGGCAACGGTATCATCTAACATCATTTTGCTATAGTCATTCTCTCTTTCTCTTCTACTTGCTGCATGTCAAAAAAACTCACTAGGATTTTTCTTGGCTTGACTAGTTAATTTTTGCTCATACTGCATGTTTGCTGTCTTTACTAACCACACTGTATTTTGATTTGCTTCAGTATATTTTCTCATCTCATATCCATGGGTTCACTTTGTACTTTAAAAGTATCTACTTTTATGAGGAATATTATAAAAACGGTATGTAGTTATGGAATTAAGAGTTAATTTTATTAGAGTTTATGGCTAACTGGTATTACAAATGGAATTATGACAAAAATGCATTATTATTTATTAAGTTATTATTACCATTATGACAGTAAAATGTGGTTTTAATTAGTATGTTTGTTTGTTTGTTTTTTTAAAAATCATTATGCTTTGTCTTTAGGACCAGTTGCTATTTTGTGATGACTGTGACAGAGGTTATCATATGTATTGTTTAACACCACCACTCTCAGAGCCTCCTGAAGGTAGGACAAAATATTTTTTAAAGCTAACAAATATTTTGAATCTAAAAAAGAAATTGTAAAAAAAATCACAAACTTTAATCAGGTAGTTTGCTGATTAAAGACTGGTCAACAATTTAAAACTTTTTTTAAACTAAAATTAATTTAGATGAATCTACTGTATTTCAAGTTGCAAATCCAAAGATATTCCATTATCTGAGAGGGGCTTTTTTTTTTTTTTTTAATAACAGATATGCATGATTTTCATAAGCTTTCCGAATATTCTGTCATAAATTAGTCAGTAGTAATACCAAAATTTCAAAATGAATTGCTATTTTATAGCTGTACATGAGTACAGCTATAAAATAGTATACAAAGTAGATATCTATAGAACTATAGATATCTATAATTTGAAAATAAATGGAGCCAGCATGTTTGAACATACGTGAACATATCTTAAACTTGACATCAGGGATTATTGTAAAATGCAGACTCGGTCTGTTAGTTTTCTCTTGTGCAGAAATCTTAAAATCTGTGATTTCTTTAATTTATTATTGTCACATTTATAAGTTAGAAGTGCAGACTGGCTTTTGTTGTGTGTGTGTGTGTAATTTGTGAAGTATTATTAATTCTTAATTGTAATAATAAACAGTGGGCATCTCATGACACATTTATGATTTTGGGGCACTAGCAATTTGGAAAGAACTAAAAAATTCATGTAACAGATTATTTACTTCTATTTAACTAATGTTGCTGGATTTTCTGTTAGAAATACCTAGAATCCACTATAAGACCAGTATTACTCCTTTATCTTTCAGCATTTGTTCCATAAGATATTGATAGATATGATAGGAATGATAGTCTGCTTCCATTGTGGATAGGAAGTCATCATCATCAGACGAAAGCATTTATGAAGTTGCCAACAAACTTCATCTAATTGAATAGAAGGAATTATATGATCTTGTTAGAGATTTGAATTCATCTAAACGTCAATCAGAACTGCTTAATCTTATCTTCAACAATGAAAGTTATTAGCTCCAGGAATAAAAAGTTCTGTTTTTAGAAATAAACTATATCCCATTTTTTATTACTGTGACTTGGATGACTTTTTTGAGAAATGAAGTTAATGAACCAAAAGATTGGTGATTGTTTGTGGAGTCCTCCAACTTAAATGAGATGACTTCCATATCACTCACACATGCAGTAAGATTTTTTATTACTGTGACTTGGATGACTTTTTTGAGAAATGAAGTTAATGAACCAAAAGATTGGTGATTGTTTGTAGAGTTCTCCAACTTAAATGAGATGACTTCCATATCACTCACACATGCAGTAAGATAATTTTGAAAATATATTCAAGTTTATGGAAGTATAAGGACTATATTAGAATATTTATGACAATTTAAAATTCATTGCATTGATGTTGGGTAATGCAGTTACTTGACATTTTTATGAGGCATCTACCCTGTGCTTTTGGGACAACAGCATGTGATGATACCACATGTCAAGAAAATATAGCTGCCCTAAAAACGTGTTATGTCTGTAAAAAAGTATATGAAACAAAAACTTTCTCATTGTTAAAATGTTAAACTGGGCTTGTGAAAAATTTGGTTAAGGCCCTGGACAAAAATTGACTATATTCCTCTACTTAACTGCAAGTTTTTCAAAAAATTTCTGAAGATCTATGAGGCTTAAAATATATTTTGTTGAACCTCGTATTGGGAAAACATTAAATGCAAAGAATCTGAGATTCACTATAATAGAATGTGTCGCCTAGAAATTGTTCAGCGATATCATTGAAAGGCTTAGGAAAACAAGGCTGAAAATTATAAAGCACTAGGTGATTAGCTTATAACAGAGTACCATCAGGATGTCACTGATGATTCACTTCTTTTATACTGATCTAGACTTATTTCTGAAAACCTTGGCACTGTCAATTTCCAACAAGATGAATGGTTCCATCAGAACATTGTGGTAATGTAACATGCAACAATACCAGTAAAAATAGAATGCTAGTTTCATTGTTGTTTAAGAGATACTTGTGCCATGAGAGGCTTCAATTAAGACGAAAAAACACAATGGATAGCTAATGAATTATCAGTATTGCAGTATTTCCTCATACGATTGTGTTGTTTTATGTATAACATCACATGGCTCTTACTTTTTCAAATCAATCGGTTGTTGACGTTCTACTTTGTAATTAACTGTTGTCATCACTGATAATGGCCAGTAATATTCAGGTTGAAATATATGGCCTTAAATAAATAGTATTACTTTTTTGTGCTAGTTTCATTGAAATCTACTTCTGGTTTCTTCAGGAAAGAGAGAGACATGCACAAGAGGAAATGAAGTGTTTATGAACACACAAAACGTTTTATTTTCTTACTCATTATAAATATGGTTAGGTATATGCAAATACTTGGATTTTTGGCTTTTTTATATTTGTCAGTTATATATTGGGTCTTTATTTATTTATTTATTTTTTTATCTTTAAACAATAATACTTAGCCAAGTGTATGTCTTAGCATATTTGTGATAAAGAACCCTGAGGTGCTGGGTGGTAAAGGTTTCATGTTTATATTGTGTCCTAAAATACAATTCACCTAATTTGATCTTAGTTACAAAATCCTGGTTGATCAGTGTAATTATTTTCTTTCTGCAATCATTTGAGGGTCAAATTTCCATTATGTGCTGATAATATAAAAATTTAACATGACAAAAAAAAAGATGAAATTCATAATTTTTTTAATGAATTTATTTTTTAAAATTCATTTGAAAATAATAAAATTATCCATGACAGCTGCCTTTGGTACTATATCTAAAAATGTTTATTAGGTTTATTTTAAAAATAATAATAATAAACTTCAATTTCCACAATGATGATCACGAGTTTGTCAGCTTAGTTATTAATACAAATACAAGAAAGCTTATTAATACAAACACAAGAAAGCAATTAATATGATTTAAAACTGTGAGAGATCCATGAATTGTATTGATGGATCATCTGAAGACAGCAGCAGAAACATTACCAGAAAATGACTTATGGCTGAAAGAATAAGCATTAGATTTTAATATATATATATATATATATATATATATATATATAAATAATAGTTGTTGTTGAGCTTGAGCAATTTTCATTTGCTGTGTGAGGCCACTAGCCTGCTTATTGGAAGTCTCAAAACAGCAACAAAATGTTGGGCAGTAACTCATAAAAGACAAAACAAAACGCATTTTCCTTCCTTAAAAATGTGTCAACTATACACTAACTTGAGACATAATCTGTGGTCCTAATATTTTAACAATATTCCATCTTTGTTCATGGGTGGTGAATCATGGCAAGTGTGATTGTTGCTATAGTCATAGAGATTCTTCTTTTTTCCCACTAACCTGCACCTCTATCATATCCATCCTTAAACTTGTTCACTGAGTTTGAGAAGTGATATGATACACTGTCTCACATTTTCCTTAGTAACCCACTCCATTCATTCACTACTCTTCAAGGCATGGGAGGGTTTGAAAGGAAACCATTGCTGACCTCTCCCTCGTTATCTGCCCTCTTATCACTTATTGAAAACTTTCTTCTATGTGTGTCTTATAAAAGTCCTTTAATAATTTATATGTTACTGCCATATGTATCATCTCTTCTACCTATCAATCAAGTTTTGCAGCCTGCAAAATTTGATTGATCTCTTAATCTATCCTCAACAGTAAGCATTCCACAGACCCATTACCAGCTTGGTTAGCTATCTCTGAATTCTTTCACTTTGTCATCCCCACAGTATCCTGTTGGTCAAATCTGAACATAGTAGTCCAGATGTGAGCGTTAGCTTGACAAAGAGGGATAATGACTTCTTATAAGCCTATATATTCTCCACTGTTGGGTAAAGGCCTCTCCCATTGTGGGAGGTTTTTTGGGTCTACTTCTCCAATGGTGACCCATTCCATCTTGGGAGAGTATTTATACACTTGTATGAATGAGTGTATGAAGGTGGAAGACAATCGCAAACGTCCATGCCAAGGCAGGATTCGAACCTGCTGTCTTTTTGGCTGGAGAGCAGATACGCTAACCACTCAGCCAACCAGGCCAGCAGGATAATGACTTACTTGTGCCTAAATATCATGGTGCTTTGCATCATTACATGGAATTGTTTGTGATATTTTGTTCTATGCCTTGTGATTTAACTCCTCATATGATTCTCAAATTCTTAGCCTCCTGATTTTCCAGCAGTGCAATATGCAGTTAGTAATCTCTTCAGCTACCATAACCTTAACTTTGCAATAATGAACTACAAACCATTATTCTATGCATGCATTTTCAACCATTTCATCTTCCTGCAGGATCTCTATATTAGTTTGATTTATTGTTGTTCCCCCCCCCCCCAAAAAAAATACCTTCCACTCCTCTTGCTCATTTGACAAACCTCAAATAAACCAGGCTTTATTATCTTCTACAACATGTGCCTTAAACACGAACCTTTTTTTTTGTGTTTAAGGATTTTGGCTTTTTTTCTTGTCATCCCCTTGATAATACACCAATCACCTGACAGGATCAGATATCTATTCTTGGACGCATTGCATCATTTGCTTTTCAGGAAATGCATTTCAACCTCCAAAAACTCTCCATGCAAAAACCTACTCCTCATCACTTTATTCACATCCTCCTTGTACAGCTTCCAGGGATGGCCTCTTGTTTTTTCTCTCTCTCTCTCTATCCACCCATTCTGTGAAAAATCTGATCCACATCAATCCAATAATAACCGCTTACCAACTTACATATTTCAATTGTGCCCCCCCTCCTCTTTGTATCCATTAAACTCTGAAATTTACATTCACTCAATCTGTTCTTCATATTCAACATTCCAGAGACCACCTTAGTTAATCATCTCTGAATTCCCTACCTCTAACATCTCATCCTTTTGAAAATCCCTTGACCAAATCTTTGCAGACAGTAATTGATATGCAGTCTAATCAAAGTCTTATACGATGGAATCATAACATTCTTATTTCTGCGTGTCAGTTTTCTCTGCATCATTGCCGTTATGTGCTGAATTCTCCATCACAATTTCAGTAAAATGTCCCCAAAATTTGAGGTTCTTATTCACCAATATTTCCAGATCCCTCATCTCCTCTAAGATATCCTCACCAATCTTATAATCTGCATCTCATCTCTGCTTCCCAAACTTTAAAACCTTACTCTCTTTGCTACATTGAACAGGCAGTCCCCATTCAGCTTCCTGCAAGGCTACAACATCCATTCTACTCTTCATAATTCTTCCCAACTTTGCATCATCTGCAAACAACTGTATATCACCATTCACACCTTCCCACTATCATTTACATACAAATTCAACAGCAATGGCCTAATATTACTAATACCTATCAAACCGCCAATCTGCAATCCAGTATACTAATCTACTATTCAACCCCCCATCTGTTCCAGTTTAATTATCAGCTTTTCATGTGGCATACTGTCAATGATTTTAGTAAAATCTAAATATACTGCTGATTATATGCATATATTTATAAATATAAATATATGCATCCACTTTGCCCATTGCACCTGTCATCTTGTTCTAGTAAGTAGATCTAAAACACGATGTCCCTTTAGAAAACCCATTCTATCCAGCAAAGAAAATATTGTCAACTCAATTCTGAATCCTGGTCCTCACTAGCCTCTATAATACCTTTACCACAACTCCAGACAAACAAATAGGCCTGTAATTCTAAGCATTAGTCTTATCACCTCCTTTATGAAGCAAAACAATTTAGCCTTTATTTTACTTCTTTGGAACTTGGACAAGAATTGGCTACTAGGTGGTGAAGAGAAAGCTGTGTTCGTCAAGATTGCTGTGAAAAGATAAGTTTAAATTTTGAAATTGTATGTGGTTAGTGAAAGTTTTTTTTAAATATTGTTGTATGATAGTTGTGATCAGCAGACAGTGTTCAGTGTAGTTATAATTCTGTATTTATTGTACTTTTTTTGTGTTTTTTGTGTACAGCTTTGAGTACAAGGAAATGGCATTGAAACGTAAGATCGCAAAAGACAAATGCAAGTAGCATGGATTTTTTGAAAATGGTGAGATACCGTGAATGCAGTATGCATGCTTCAGGAGAGATTGAAGATATTTATGTGGAGAGGAAAAACAAAAGAGACGAGAGAGTTTAAGTGTGTAAGAAGTGCAGCATACTTGTGGATTATGAGATATCATCAAATATAAGCAGAAGCAGGTGAAAGTGACGACGAGTTAGCAATATTGACAGGTAAGACAGTGTGCATAGATGACAGCAATCAGTGGTATGAGAGCCAGCAGTGAGTTAGTGAAAATATGATTTGCATAAATGGTACTTCAAGAAAAGCTAATTCAAGATATGAAAGCAGCATTGGCAAAGATGAGGTAAAAGATTAAACATATGAGGAATGAACTGAAGAGAATTAAGGATTTGCATGGGAATGTGAGGAAGAATGGGATGAAAGATTTGAAAGAAATATTGAATAATTTTAGAGTGGCAATGTATGGAGATTCAGTGATAAGAGGTGTGGTGAATGAAAAGGTGCACAACATCTGTTTTCTGGGAGGTAGAATGAGCAGGGTGGTTGAAGTATTGGATAAGAGGAGTACACAAGCAAAAGAGTTAGTAATGGTAGTTGGCTCGAATGATCTGACTGGTAACAAGAAGAATGTAAGCAGGGATGTCATGAGGCTGTTAAGGAGAGTGAAAGATAAGGTAGTCAGTGTGTTGCCCAGGTATGATGAGTTGAGAGGGCAAGCGAGGAATCTGAATGGTATGCTAGCATGGGTGTGTAAGGAGAAAGGAGTTCATTTTGTGAATGTGTGGGATGAGTTTGAGGAGTGGATAGATCTGTATGAAACAGATGGTCTACATATGGGATTTGATGTGAGTCAATTGGAGAAACTGTTGCCGCAAGAGAGCATGACTAAAGTGAATATAAGCCCTGAGGAATCAAGATATGTGGAAGAGCAGGAGATTGCCCAGGTATGATGAGTTGAGAGGACAAGCGAAGAATCTGAATGGTATTCTAGCATGGGTGTGTAAGGAGAAAGGAGTTCATTTTGTGAATGTGTGGGATGAGTTTGAGGAGTGGATAGAGCTGTATAAAACAGATGGTCTACATATGGGATTTGATGTAAGTCAGTTGGAGAAACTGTTGCTGCAAGAGAGCATGACTGAAGTGAATATAAGCCCTGAGGAATCAAGATATGTGGAAGAGCAGGAGAGTAAGGAAGGCAAGTTTGTGAATGCAGAGGTAAGTGGTGCATGTGAAGAGAATAAGAGAGAAGGAACATAGAGCGGGCAAGGAAATGGGGGAGGTGGATATGGAGACACTGCATGAAAAGTCTAGGTGATGGTTTCAGGAATTCGCATGAAAAGATTAAGGCAGTCAAGGGGTTTAATATTAGTGATGATAGACAGGAGTGTAGAGGAATCATGTCTGAGAAGTGGGGTTAGTGTGACTTTTTAAAGAAACAGAAATGAGCTAGCATGTATGTTTACAAATGCTAGAAGTATTCAAAACAAGGGGAATGAAATTGTAGCATTGATAGAATTCATTTCCCAAAAAATTGTTGGCATAAGTGAAAAATGGTTGAATGAGAATGACATTCTGACAAGAATAGAGATGGATAGATATATTGTCTTTTGTGAAGAGAGATAAAGCAAAAGAGGAGAAGTGTTGTTGATGGCAGAGGAGTTGTTAATCTAAGGGTGGATATGCAAGGAGCAAATACTGACAGTTGTTTTGGAGCAGTATGGTGAAGTAGAGGTTGTTTCTTAAATTTTGTTATAATTTCATTCATTATTATTTTAAATAAAGATGGACACCTTGTCTGATCCTATTATGATATTTTTTTTACATATACTTTGTGTGTGTGTGTGTGCATGTGCACACCTGTCTTTCATTTTCAATAATTTGCTAAGTATATTTTTTGACTTATCATACACCAGTATCATAGGTGGGTGAAGGGTTAGATAATCTGAATATCTTACTCTAGGATATTCAGGTTATCTTTAAGATGTGTCAGACAAACAAACTTTAAGATGTGTCAGGTCTCCAGTAAGCAAAGAGATGGTCTCACACCAGGTAATTTGTTTCATTGTAATATGTTCTAAATTATTATTAAAATGGCATATTCAGTAGTGATAATGCCATTGATTAGAAATATTGAATTCAAACCTTGTCTAGGGCATGAGGAACTTTATATGTACTTTTCAACTGAAAGTGAGTTAGTGTCACATGGAGGTAGCAGGATATTTTTTTTTGGAAACGTAATGCCCTCTCCTTGCAAAACAGGCTGGAGAATGTATGTATTGACTAACATAACAGACCATGTAGCTAAGTTATTACAAAATCTCTATCATTACAAAAATTAGGTTTATAAGAAATTAAGTTATTCAGCTGCAACAGGTCATTGGACATAATATATAAAGAAATGAGATTATAATAATTATTTATGATTTTAACAAACATTGTATTTTGGTTTTGGAATTTGAATTGCTGCTAGAAAGCATATGGAGAGGGGGAGGGGTTATTGCCACCTGGCTCCAAAAAAGATAAGATTATTTTGTTTATAATCTATTGATGTTTTATTTATGCTAGATTTAGTTTATTGAGATAGTGGTAACTGAGAACAGAGGGTGTTTCAGCAGTTGGTAAGTGATTTGTAAAGTTATTATTGCATATTATAAGATTATAATATTAGATTATAATGCAGTATCAGTGCATGGCTACTGTATACCAGAACAGCAGCAACTAAGATGCCATGTTTAAAGAATACAGCATGCAGGATTTTAGGAGTTATTGTAATGTGATACGTACTCTTTATCAAAGGTGAAAGTTTTGTGGTATGAAAATGAGAATTGCCATAAAATGCATCAGAAGTGTATTCAAAGTGAATTCCAAAAGTGTAGGTGGTGTTTGTGTCAAAAGCAAGAGAGTAAAATGGTGAATGAGTGTTAGAGTATAGATGGAATGTGGAAGTCAGCAAAAATGAAGGAGAAATGTTTGGTGTGTGATACAACAGAGAAGAGAATGAAAGGAAAGGTAAGAGAGAAGGCAAAGTGAATTTGGAAGAATGTCATGGACTGCAAAGATTATTTGCAGAGGCTACCTCTGACCATTATTCATTCAATTCCTGTTATTCACCTCCCTTAAACTCATTCACTGAGAAAGCGCTGATGACTGCCTTTGGTAACCCATTCCATATATTCATAACTATTGGAGCAAAAAATTTAGTCCTCAGGACCTTGCTAACCCAACCTTAAAAGAACTTTCAAAAGGAGTGACTCCTTGTTCTCTGTAGTTAGGTTAAATATTCAAAAATTTCTTCAGCATTCTCTGTTAACCCCCCCCCCCCCAACCGGCCAGGACGTATATATATACGTCCAGATAAATCTGGATACGATTCTGTAATAACATCTATTGAATAACATGGATAAGAAGTGCAAGTTGGTCTCACTATTTCATCCACCTCAGCCTGTAGAGAGGTTAAAGCTCTAATTTATGTGTTTTGGTCTCTTGCCACTTCCGCATCTCCAAGAAAACTAGATGACCAAATCCCAAATCCATGCACATATGTGGTCGTATCAAAGGCTTATAAAGATGGATATTAACTTTGTAACACTGACAAGCAAGGATAAGGAAAGGATGACATCCTTCTTCCTGATTGTCAGTGTATGTTTCTTAACATCCAGGTGATCCTTTCAGCTATTTTGCTCACTCTTGTGATCTGTCCTCTGAATTTCAGATCTGCCCACCATTAACTTCAAATCCTTAGCCTTATCAGTTCCTTACAGTTCAATTCCATGTATGTGTCTTTGCACATCTTGTAGGCTTTTCATCCTAAGCAAAGTAAAAAGTTATGCCATGTTGAACTAATATTGTCAACCTGTTTGAGTCATCTTGTAGGATATCACTTTTATTAACTATTGCCTTTCCCCATTTTAGAATATTGTTTGGTAATTCCATGATAAGAATTGTACTTGATAAGAACATGATAAAATCATGATTGCAGGTATAAGGTTGAAGGATGTTAGTAATAACACTTTTATAATGCAATGAGGGAAATTGAAAGAGCTTTCTTGTTTTTGGGAGAGATGCACAAATGATTTGAAAGGTGACATGTATGGAATAAGAGAATATATGAAAGAGTTACTCGAAGAAATGAAAAAGAGTGAATGATAGATTTGGTTTGTATATCTGCTGCTGTGGTATTCTAGGAAATAGAGAAGAATGACAATGCATAGGTTGTACAGGAGAAATTGTGTTCATTGATGGATGAAAAGACTAATATATGACTGGTTGATTGCACTTGAATGGATTTAAAGTTAGGTATCTGGAGAAAGAGGTGCTATTCTGTAAAAGTAGATAGCACAAAATCATGGAAAATGGATCTTTTGTATGTGGGGGGGATGGGGGGGATAAGAAGTAGAGATGGACATGCATGCAGGTGCCCTTGAGTTTGAGTGAGTGTGAGAATAGGAATGATCAAGAAATGCTGAATATAATTTCTCAGTTCTTGGCTTTGAATAGGACAGTCATAAGATGCAAGAGAATATTTTTACCTTGTGTATATGAATGCCAGAAGCATCAGAAATAAGTGATAAGTTTGGGACATTAGTTACTTCCGTGGTCAAAAATTATTGACATTAATGAGATTTGTTTGACAGAAGATGTTATAGACTGTAATACTTCTTATATTCTATTTTCAGGGAAGTAGACAGAACAGGTAAGGCATGTTGTATGATCACTGAAGAGCAAACAGTTACAGTTAAGTTCAGCAAGAAGGCAAGGTCATAACAGGTGCAGATGAGGCTATCTGGGGTGAGATATAGGCTCACAAGGCAGAAATACATAGTTGCTTCTGCTATAAGCCAAGAGGTACAAAAGAAAGATGAAAGGGCTATGGATCAGCAAATTAGCTAATTGAATGCATGCATATAATAATTACAATGGCCTTCATCTATAACAGGGTTTCTCAAATTGTGTTCTGCGGAACATTGGTGTTCCACAAGAAAGTGAATAAGTTTTCAGTGAAAAATTATCAAAATTAATATTAATATGAGCCTGGAATGGTTTAAATGCTGTGACTTTAACCAATTTCCGTTAAAAATTTCATTATTTGTGAAGTGTTTCGTTATAGGAAAAATTTGGGAAATGCTGATCTATAGGAACATAGATTAGAAGGAGGAAAGGACACAGGGGGAAAAAGGAAATGGAATTTATTAGTTAACAAGAAATAAATACCTGAAACAGCATCTGATAGTGTGGAGAGTGTGAGGGTGCTGGATCTGGTGATAGCTGGAGAGGGTGTCCAGTTGGAGAGTTTTCAGTTAAGGACTATACAAAACTACAGAGCCAGCGATTATGACCAAACTAGTACTCAGTTTGGAGCAGGGTCAGAAGAAATGGCAAGGGAAGATAAAATGGTCGAGGATGTTTGACAAAAATAATACAATGCTGCATACCCATAAATCAGGAAAGAGAGCAAAATGGATGAACAGCATCATTAAGCAGGAGCTTCAGAAAAAGAGAAAAATTTTGTGGAGGGAATGTAACCAGTGTAGTAAGGAAGTCAAAATCACTACCAGAGAGAGAAAATTAGCTGAGTGGAACAAAGGATATCCCCAATGTATTCTTTTACAGGCAGAAGGAGGAATGCTGATGTCATGGATGATGATATTAATCCATCAATATCAATGCTATTAAAGGATTACAGTTGATGAGCAAAAGGAATAATTGTGAATTACTGAGCAATCACTTTACAAAGATTCAGATGGAGATATCAGTGACAGATGTGACAGGCAACAGTGTGAGAATATAGATAAACTGTGGAGGTATTTTGGGCAATACTGAATCTCACTGATCGGACATCAGCCCTCTGCATTGGGAAAATGTGCAAGAGAATTGGCATTTTCACTGACCAAGCTCTTTAAGGTAAGTCTCAGCTCAAGCAGGATTCTACACGAGCAGAAGAAAGGCAAAATATATTTCCATTATATGTAAAGGAAGCTCCAAGAAGAAAAGAAAAAAGTAGCAAATTACTGATCTGTCGTTTGTTAAGAGTGGTAGTTAAGATATCAGAAAAGTTTAAGGGTAGAATTTGGGAATTGTTGGATAGGAATATAGATACTTTATGGGGGAGTCATCACGCTTTGAAATGGCTGAGTAATTTACCTTCTTTCTATAATAGAGCAGCAGTTGAGTTAGATAGAGGAAATGGCTAGGCTACACCCATTATATTGATGGATTTTTTAGAAGCATTTTGAAGAATATCACATATGACATGAATAAGAGAGTAGCTGATGGAGATACCGAAAAGTAATATATGGCAGAATAGAGGCCAAGTAGTTTTTGCAAAGTTTTGCACTTTGGCCATTGCTGTTTAGTTTATATATAATGATAAAGACAATTATTGTGTGTGGGGGGGGGGTATCCAGTTTTTTGCTTATTGTGTAAAATTGGGGAGGCATTCAACAATGAATGTGATTTAGAGATCTGACAGATTGATTTAAATCGACAGACAGTTTGGACAAAGGATAATGGTGAAAAGTGTCAGATGATGCACTCTGGAATGAAGGATTACAAGCTGTGAATTACAATGATGGTAGTAGAAATAGGAATGCAGAAAAATTGTCGAGGCTAGGAATTTGTAGGTGATGGTGGATATGAAGTTAACTGGGCATATTATAGATGTGGGAAAAATAGCTCAAAGAATTCACTTGAATATTGAAGAATGCACAACAAATATAGATAAGGTTATTGTAATTACTAAGGGTTTTGTTACAGCCACATCTGTAGCTGTGCACAGATTTGATCATCTGTGTTTCTTAGGAATGCAGAAGTGTTGGAGAGGTTCCAGAGGCAAGTGTAAAAAAAAAAGAAAAAAAAAAAAGAAAAAAAAGTTGACTTTTGGGTCTTTTTCTAAGGATAGACTGAAGATTTGTGGATTAATAAAGTTTAGTGATAGGAAGAGAAGATATGATAGAAACATAAAAGTTACTGAAGAGTTTTTAATAGAGCTGAAGAAATTTTTGAGTACATGGCTGTATGTGAGGGGAACAAGCATTGCCCTTCTTGAAAGTTGTGTAAAAGGCACATGAGTAAAATTAGTTCTTCTAGAAGCAGTCATGAGTGCTTTATTGATGAATAAGTTTGTAGAAAGAGAGAGAGAGATTTGATAGGTGTTGTGTGGATAATGGTTAGTGTGAGCATCTCATGATGAGTCTTTTAATAGATTAATTAATATTTTTTTTTACAAAAGCCTTAAAGTCATACACCAGTGGAGGTCTAAGAGTTTTGTCATGTACATGATATACAATCATGTGACTGAGAATATTACATCATCGCTGTCACTTAGTATAGACATTTCCACTTCTTTCCATTGGGCATATTTATCCACTGTTAACTGCTACTTATTCTTTCTAGCAACTGACTACTACTACTGTGGCAGCATAAATTATGGCCAAAGCAATTGGTCGTAACTTCTGCCCGACATTATTTCCAACCCTTATTGCATCGTCACCACAGAAAAAAGCCAATTTCCTGGCTTCACACTTTGCTTCCAATGCATGCATAACTGACAATGGTAAATGCTCTCCCCTAACCATTCCAGATGCCCAACATACAATGTCCCCTTTATCCTTTTGCCAGAAAGAGATCAGAAAAAATACTGTCCAAATTAGATACAAAAAAAAGTCTCCTTGCCCCTGATGGCATTCCTCCAATTATCCTGAAAGTTTGTGCACCAAAACTGACTCCTATCCTATGTCACCTGTATGTGCTCTCTTACTCCACTGGTATCTATCCCACAGGCTGGAAATTGGCCTATATTCAACCCATTCCCAAGAAGGGTGATAAATACTACCACCTAACTATCACTCTATCTCACTCACCTCAGTCCTGTCTAAAGTAACAGAAAAAATCATGAATTCCCAACTCCTACATTATCTTGAAGGCGTCCACCTAATAAACGACCACCAGTATGGATTCCATCGCCACCGATCAAGAGGAGATCTGCTCACATATGTCACCCATCTCTGGACAAATGCCATGAAGAAGTTCATCGAATCTCAAGTAGTTGTACTTCATATCTCCAAAGCTTTTAACTGGGTCTGGTACAAAGACTTCCTAAGCAAACTTCCATTGTTTGATCTGTCTCAGGACTTCTGTAGTTGGTTTGCCAGCTTTCTATCTGGATGCACTGTGTGTGTGTGTGTGTGTGTGTGTGTGTGTGTGTGTGTGTGTGTGTGTGTGTGTGTGTGTTGGGGATGGTTCCATATCCTCTCACCATTCAACTAATGGGGGTCTCACAAGGTTCTGTCTGCTCACCAATTACTATTACTCTTCATGCTATATATCAATGATCTACTTCAGTTGACCTCCAACCTAATACACAGTTTTGCAGATGACAACACATTGCTTTCCTCCGTTTCATTTGATAAACCTTACTCTACACAACTCACTTCAACCTACAGAGCATCAACCACCACTGCCCTCAATTCTGATCTCTAAGCCACCCTCCAATGGGGTTCAGATAACCTTGTCAATTTCAATGCTCATAAAACCCAGTTCTGTCTTATTTCTCACAAAAAAGAATCATTTTCTCCCACTATTACTTTTGACAACACCCAAATTCCCAGACAAGATGAGATTTTTCTTCTTGGAATTACTCTGACATCGAGCCTCTCCTGGCATAAACACGTCACAACCTTTGCATCTTCAGCTTCTAAAAAACTAAGATTTCTCTTTCTCTCAAGATGTTACTTCACCTCTGAACAGCTGTTAACCTTATACAAATCTGCCCAGCTATTAAATATTGATCTCACATTTGGAGTTAGGGGTCCCCCCTAAAAGCTCCCTCAAAATGCTTGCCTCAATACAGAGGAGAGCTATTAGATTTATTAATGACCCATATCTTACCAACCCACTTCTCTCACTTTCACACAGATGTTTGGATTTGGCAATATGTGTATTCCATAAATATTTCCGTGGGAAATGTTCATCTGAAATAGCATCAATAATTTCCCCCACTTAGTACTAAGCTCGTTAGAACACTTGCAGCTGCTGCTCAACATTTCAAGGTGCACAGTGCACCTTGAAACCCACAGAACAAGTTTCTTTTCCTCCTCCTTCATCCTTGCTACTGCTGTGTTGTGGAATAGTCTTCCCCCTGAAGATGTTTCTCAAGGAATTACAATATACAGTCTTTTAAAACAAATGTAAACAAGTTCCTCCTTTCCCAACCCACTACCCATATACAGTACTAATATACTATAGTTGATAAGAAAATAATTATTTATTAACTTATTACTGATATTTTGCTGATATTTGTCACAGTATGCAAAAGAGCAACAATCTGGTTTAAACAATTGCAGTGGACAACACAAAGACTAAAGTCTTAATTAGGTGCCATCTGTGTTTGAAAAAAAAAAGAGAGAGAGAAAGCAAGTATTAATTAGGTCTTAAGATGAGGTCTCCCAAATTTTTGGTAAATTTATACAGCCATACTTGTTGAGGTTTAGAGTATGTTTCAAGGCTTTTGTTGATTCCAGAAACAGTCTCTCTGACTTATAATGGCTTCTGTGTAGCACTTTTGTTTTTTTTCCAATTGATTCTGTGTGCAGGGGAATCTAAGGCATGGTCTACTAAACTCGACTTGTCATAACAATGTTGGATGTATTTTTTATGTTCACTGAGGCAGATGTCCATAGTAAGCTTGATCGCACGAACAGGGCACTTCGTGAATGTGATAAAGAAGAGATTCTGCCCTTGGGTGAACGGATGAGAGTTGCCAATTTAACATAAAGTTTAAATACAGTGCGTAGCTGATGCTTATTATGCACTCTAGATGTCTTTTCAGATATGCCTTGAATGTATGGGGTGGTGACAGTTTTGTAATTGTCATAAAAATGCTAAATGCTCTGCTCCCCAGAAATCCTCCCCCACTGTCTACTGTAGAAGACAGTGTGTGGGGGGGGATTTCTGGGGAGCAGAGCATTTAGCATTTTTTCTATCCTATGGGGATTATAGCCATTGGCTAAGAAGGTGTGATACAAGTGAGTGAGTTTAGCAGTGATAGCATTGTCATTGGAACAAATTGCTCTAGCTCTGCGGATTAGTGTTTTAGGATGCCATACTGTTGAGATGGATGATGGTGTGATTATTTGTACAGTTATCTCCCTCTAAGTGTGGGTTTTCTATAAACTGAAAAGGGTAGGGAACCGGATATTTGCCAGATTAAAAAAAAAAAAAAAAGAAAGAAAGAAAAAAAAATTACAAGCTCTGTCATTATGAAGAATTAAGTAATAATTCTGAAGGATGATGTGGATTCAGATGAGTTTTTAATTACATGTGTTTTTCAGTGTGTTTGTGTGACAGCTGTTGTAGAACTTGTGTGTTTGTTTAATTTTTAAACCATTTGAAAATAGAACAACGTGTTACTGACTGGTGCAGAAAGTAAGATGGTAGCTCTTTTTAACACCGTGCACTTTGACTTCAATTATTTCATGAATTGTGCTATGTGTATTCAGTATATATATATATATATATATATATATATATATATATATATATATATATATGGTAATGTGTGGGGTTTTAAAGTAATTGAAAGGAGAGTGTATGTGTGTATAAAGTGTGACTTGAATGTAGAGTTGATGGGTGGGGGGGGGGGGCAGAGATAGATAATATATCAGTAACTGAGGGTAAAAGTAGGAGAGAGAGAGAATGCTACACAAAGAAGAGTGCTCATCTGATAACTAAGAAAGATTAATGTGAAAAAGCAATAAGCGGTTGATCAATCATATGAAAGAAGTCATTGATAGTGTGAAGAATGTAAGCATCACAGCAGAAAGAAAGTGGATCAGAGTAACAGCAGTGTAATTGCAATAAATGACACTAAAACTGGTAATTAGAGGAAAAAATGAAAGACATTGAAATGGTAGAAGTGAAATTATGGTAACACAGTTGATATGAAAGATATGCATGTAGTGAAGATATTAGAAATGAATTAGTAAATTTGAGGAACAAATTAAGGCATGTGCAGCGTAAGATAGGGAATTTAGAGAAGAGATTGGCTATTTAAAGTGTAAGAGAGGAGATACCACTGGAATAGGATGAATAATTATAGTGGAAAGTAGTATAGCATTGAAAGGATGTGGAAAACAGAGCAGGTGTTGAAAGTAAATTTGAGAGGATTGAAAATAGGAAGTGAAACTGTGGAGATGAGAGGAATTGCATGAAAAAGAATTGATTGCTAGTAGAAACAAGTAATTTGTGAGGATAGAAACAGTGAAGCGGAGAGGGAAAATTGTATGTTACCAGGGTATTATAGTAGAGCTGGAGAGAACAGCAGTGATTATTAATGGTGTGATCGCTAGGATGTGTAGAAAGAGAGGCTCTGTGTATGTGGATATATGGAATAAATTTGAAGGCAGGAGAGAGTTGGTCTACATTTGAGTGAGGTTGAGGTGAGCAGGAATTTTAGATATTGTAGTGGGGGTATATAATTGATTAGAGCAGATTGAACTCATACATTTAAAAAAAAAAAAAAACTAAATAATTCTTCTACATGTTTTGCTGTCTTTTGGCTAATAGCATCTTTAGGAACAAAGAACACAAAAAGATCTAAATGGTTCAAACAGCCACTATTTTACAAATTGAAAGATTGTGACCTGTCAGCCAGTCAATTGATCACCCATATCATTAGGCACATCATGCATAGTCTGTATATTGTTGTTTAAAACTTGTAGGTGATTACTGGCATAACAGAGGCCTTGAATGTTACATACACAGAATTAGACTTACAGATGTCACAAAGTATAATTCCTTGCTTTCTCTTTAATGTGCTGTGTGAGCCAATTACATCAGATGACTCTTTGATCATTCTTGCAAAAGTGTTTCCTCTAAGTAAGACACGGAGGCAGATGGCCAGTCCAGAGTGTGATTCTTGGCAAGAATGTGTGCAACCAGACCACTCCTTTCTCCTCTCTGGTTTCCCACATTGCCTATAGACTCATTTTTATGGAGAAATAAAAATGTATAAAGCCCTAATCAGGCCTCATGTTTCATGTGGATTAATGTGTATAGGTTTTGTACCCTGATTTTCATGGATATATTATAAAGGGTCTAGAGAAGACTTAGATGGGAACTGGTCTTTGGGATGTGGGATATGAAGACAGATTGAGTGAATGCAATTTGCAAAGCCTTGTGAATATGAGGTGAATAGGAAATATGAGTGAGACATTTAAGTTAATAAAGAGTTGCTACCAAATTAATGTGGAAGAAAAAAAAAATTTTTCAGATTGGGAGATGGTAGAACAAGGGGGCCCTTACCTGGAAAGTGTATAAGTAAGGTGTGAACGAGGGCATAAAGATCGGGTTCTTTATATGGTTGGCGAGTGGAATTCATTGTCTGACATGTGGTGAATGCAGATGCATTGAATGAGTATAAAATGTGGTTTGATGGGCTTTGCATCTAACAGTGTGTGCCTTCCAAGATAAGTCAGTTCCGTGGAGGTCTGATGTTGATAATAATAATAATCGTTATATCAAACAGTGGAGGAATTAGAAATGAGAATCATTAAGTGTTAAAATATCTTAAGATGATCAGAATGTCTAAATGAAAAAGATATTTTAGTAGATCGAAGGGTCTAATCAGTCAGTTCAGAAACTTAGTTTTCTGAACTGATTTTTTTTTGCATTTTATATTATGCAAATATATCTTCCCTTTAATGCTTTCATTTAAGGTTTTAAAATCTGGAAATTCATATATCAAAGGATGTGGGAAAACATTAATATGATATGCAAATAATTAAAGTTGCCTGGATGCATCTGTTAAAAATTGCATGCATTCTTTTTTAAGATTTAGAAGGAAGTAGAAAAATTATTTTTGTTAGAATTCTAGAGAGTCAAGAACTCATTGAGATAAGCCATACGTCATCCACACCAGCTGGCATATGTTTTCTTAAGCTTATTCACACTAGAAGCACTCGCTACTTCAACATGCAAGCTGTTCCACTCTTCATGGTGCTGTGAGAGAAAAATCTAGCTCTTACATAAATCATACATAAATTATAAATAGTGCATGTCACTGGAAAATTGTAATGGGTGACTTTAATTGTAAAGTAGGTAAGAAACATTAGGGAGAAAGTGCTTTAGATGTGCAAGGTATGGGCCAAAGAAATGAAAAAGGAAAGAAAAGGGACAAAGACTAATTGATTTTGCAGAAAACGAGGGATTGTATTTTCGTTTAGGTTGCTTTTCTTTTAAAAAGCAACCTAAATGGACCTGGAGATCACCCAGTGGAGAAGTTTTTGATGAAATTTATTATATTATATTGATATTATGGTGAACAACATGGATATACTAGAAGATGTATCTGTTATCAGCTAATTATGATAGTGATCATAGGTTAGTAAGAGCAGGATAAAAAATAAACATCGAGGGAGAAATTGAAATTGTTAATGAAAAAAACCTATGCTAAAAGGTGAAGATATAGTAAATCATAAAGGAAAAATGGATGAAATAATGGAAGGAAAGTTGAAGAAAAAAGTATGAATGAATCAGGCTTATCTGATGGAATGGAGAAAATAGCTTCAACAATAATAGAGGTTTACTAAAAGTTTAAGAAAATCATTATCAGCAAATAGAACTTCTAGAGAAAAACTTACTTTACAGTCTAAAAACTTACTTCTGATCTAATCAGAAAAAAAGGGAATAATTAAGGAAAAAGAGACACATAAGTAGCAAAGATATTGAATTTGTAAAAATGCAAAACTTAGAAAAGAAATCAAAAATGACATCAAAAAATATAATTTAAGAACAATTCAGAGCATTATAGAAAAAAAAAAAAAACCTCTTAAAATTATCAAACAAGGGTTACATGGAAGGAAAAAGTGCATTCTGAAATTTGGAATACAGTAAATCTTCGAATTAACGGATTAATAGGGGCTAAGGGGGTGTCTTTTAAATCGTGAATTTTTTAAAATAAAAATATCTTTAACATTATACTACAATTTTATCAATATTAGCACTGTAATAACAAAAAAAATTGTTTTTCACACACTTTTAGATAAGTTAATGTTCAATGTTGAGACGCTTAGTTTAGATAATCCTGCTTTGAAAAAACTATGAAGCAAGGAATAATGCAATACATAAATGTGAGTTTTATAGGGACCTGTGCATAGGCATTGAAATGGATACAAATCCTCATCTATATTTAGATGAAGCTGATTCAGAGCCACCCATCATGATGGAAGAATTATGGAATGCCTGAATTCAGCACAGTTCAGCAAAGAATAAGTCCTGGAGAAGATGCCTTATTAGCAGAACACACAAAATCAGGAGGTTCACAGTTTCAAAGTCATATTTGGATATGTTCAGTGATATTTTAACTACAGAAAAAGTTCCAGTACAGTGGCAGTAAATCCTGGATTATCTTATTACATAAAAAGGGCAGCAGAGTTGATATCAAAAACTATTGGCCAATCAGTTTGCTATCACAATTGTACAAAATGTTTATATCCATTATATTAAATAGAATCATGTTTTTGGGTGATGCATAGCCATATGAACAAGCAGGGTTCAAAGCAAGATTCTCTACAATAGATCATATCCACGCTGTTAACCAAGTAATAGACAAAGCAAATGAATATAATCTTCCTGCATGTTTCCTGTTCATCTTCTTCTTTTTATGGTGCCATCTTCTATCGAAGGTCAGCGACCATCTTGGCGAACAAACTATGTTCTTGCACATCTTGGTGTTATCAAACCAAGATATTCTTCCTCTATCTCCTTTGCGATCAATTCTTCCTACCAAATGGTTTGTAGAAGCTGATATCTGCCATTTCTCATGATGTGGCCAAGATATGTTTTTTGTTTCTTGATTGTTTGTATGAGATCTTTGGCTTTGCCAATAGATTTTAAGACATCTTCATTGGTTATTTTTTGTGTCCATGATATCTTTAACATTCATCTATATAGCCACATCTCAAAGGTTTCAATTTTCTTGATGGTTGCCACCTTCAATGCCCATGTCTCAACTCTATAGAGCCAAATGTACCAGATGTAACATTTCAGCATTTGGCATCTGTCTTCTGTGTTTAAATCTTTATTGCAGAATAGTGTTCTCATTTTCATGAAAGACTGTTGCAACTTCAATCCTTGTCTTTATATCTATTTCAGGATCCCACCTTTCATTTAACCAGCAACCAAGATATTTATACCTTGACACTTTGATAGTTTCCCCATTGAGTGTCAGTTACAGAAAATGTTCCAGTGGAATATTCTTGATATGATGTTTGCTGATGACCATGTATTTCGCCTTATTGATGCTTATATTTATTGCCATTCTTTGACTTTCTATGTTTACTATGTCAATGAGTTTTTGGAGATCCATGATGCCACAGAAAAGGGCCTCTCTAATACCAAAACCATTCTGAAAGCCAAACTGTTTCACTCAGTTTTTTTTTTCTTCACATTTTCTATAAATGTGATTCTGAATTACTTTCAAAAGTATTTTTAATACTTGACTCATTAGATTAATAAGTCGGAAGTCACCACAAGATTTTGCTTTGGATTTCTTTGGGATAGTGATAAATGTAGATTTGAGGTCAATAAGGTTAATTCCATCGAAAGTGACAAATGGAAATTTGTCACTTCCATATATTTTATTGAACAGTTTTTCAAGAAGTTTGATGTTATCTGGTTCAATTAATTTTAAAAATTCTATTTGCACACCATCTGGTCCACTGGCTTTTTCTGTTTTAGCATTCTCCATTTCACATTTCAGAATTGCTGGTCCTTGAATGTTATCTTTTATATTTATAGGCTTCTGTCTATAAATATATATCATTGAAGAGTTCTTTTACATACTTTATCCAAATCTGTGCTTTGTTTTCTTCTTCTAGAACTAATTTTTCATTTTCGTCTCTTAGAGACACTGTTTGCTTTTTATTGAGTTTTCCGGAAATTTCGTTGGTTTTCTTATATAGATTGAAATGGTCATGTTTCTTCTGAAGCAGTTCAATCTTGGTACATAAATTTTTCATCCAATTTTCCTTTGCTGCCTTTATTTTTTTCTTGATGATGTTATGTGTTTCTGTATATTTGGCTAGGTCTTTGTTTTTGTACATTCTTTGTGTATCAGTAAGAGAAAGAATTTCATTTGTCATCCATTCCTGTTGTTTTACATTATTCACATAATGTAAAACAACAGGAATTCTTCAATACTTGTTACGATGATTGTAACAGATAAGCTTAAGTGTTGACGGTTATTCATGACTTATTTTTTAACGGTATTAACAACACTAAATAATTTTATCAAAGAGATGTTTTATTAACTGCTTATTTCGCTGGATTTCAACTCGGCATCATCAGAGCACAACACACTTGTACACACGACAGTGAGTGAGTGAAACAACGTACTGTCCTGTGTACAAGTGTGTTGTGCTCTGATGATGCTGAGTTGAAATCCAGCGAAATATAAGCAGTTAATAAGACATCTCTTTGATAAAATTGTTGTTAATACCATTAAAAAATAAGTCATGACTTATTACGATAGCATTATGTAAGCTATTCCAAAGAGATTCCACTCTTTCACTTTCTTCCATGTTAATCTGTTGTAATCGCATGTTAAGTTGTGTCTTGGTTCTTTTATTTATCTTCCAGTCTTTTAGTTTTTCTTCTTTTGTGATTTTTTGACTGAGTTTAGTCTAAGATATATTTCTGCAACTATGCGATTGTAGTCTGATGAGGTATCTGCTCCAGGATAAGTCTTTGCACTCTTTATACTACTGTGGAATCTTATTTATCAATATGTAGTCAATTTGATTTCTGACAATGTTATGTCGGTCTTGAGGCAATTTCCAAGTGTACAGTCTTCTGGGTGGAAGTTTAAACCAGGTGTTTACAATTGTTAGATCTTCTTCCTGAGAGAATTGGACAAGGCAATCTCTTTGTTCATTTTTGGTGCCTATTCCATGCTCTCCAACAATTTCTCCATTACTCTGTCTGCCCACTTTAGTGTTTATAATGTTCAGTTTAAAACAACAAGCCATTAATAATCATTAATAAATTAAGTTTTAATAATCTACAAACTATGGTAGATTATTAAAACTCAACAGCCAGTAGAAAGTTATAATATCAGGGAAAGGAATTTGGTATTAGGAGAGGAGTAAAGCAAGGAGATCCTATATCACCAAAATTGTTTTCTGCTACTTAGAAATAATAGACAGAGCAAATGAATATAATCTTCCTGCATGTTTAGTGTTCATAGATTTTGAAAATGCATTCGATTCTCTATATGAGTCAGAAATAATAAAAAGTTTAAAGCAACAAGTCATCCCAACAAAATATGGTAGATTATTATTATTATGGGCAACTCCAAGGAGTCCTTAGACTCATCGAGAGAGGCTCTAAACATGGTGTCAAGAACTATCCAAATTTGCGCAGTATCTATCATAGTTTGCTTTGAACTCATTCACAGTCATGCATCCACAACAGAATCTGGCAACCTATTCCACTCATTCACTACTCTCCAAGCAAAAAACTTAGTTTTAACACCTTTGCTAACTACACTCTTACTCAATTTCCATGGATTGACCCCTAGTTTTCCCACCAACACACCTGTTCTGAAAAATTTCCTTTGAATTAATCTTATAAATACTCCTCAGTAATTTGTATGTCTCAATCATATCATTCCTTTTCTGCCTATCAACCAGTTTCTGTAACCCACAAATTTTCAACCTGTTCTCGTAAGGTTACCATATTTTTCTGACGATATGACGCACCCCAAATTTATGAGATGATTTTTAGAAAAAAATATTTTATTATATAAAGATATTTACAAATTCTTACTTAATTTTTATTTATTGTTATAATCATTTGTATTAGCAATATTCAGTTCATCTTCACTCTCTGTACTATCACTTGTCTCGTTAATGTCACCGTTCGTATTAATTTCGTCTGAACTATTGTTGTCACTCCCTTCAGTACCATCTTGGTTGCTTCTTGGTTGATTCTGTTTTATGCGCTCTGAATTGATCCTACACTAACATCGCAGGCGTTTTAAGCAACGCACCTGGACGTTTTGCCCATATCTTTTGTATCTATAATTTCATTCCTGTTTCGTCCACCCAGCCTTTATCTTGAACGTGGATAATAATGCCACAAGGAATTTCATCTCTCGGTTGATTCTTGGTTGATTCTGTTTTATGTGCTCTGAATTGATCCCACACTAACATCACAGGCTTTTTAAGCAACGCACCTGGATGTTTTGCCGATATCTTTATGGGCAAAACGGATGTTTTACTCTTGAAGATTAACATGGGGGTAGTTTTGTTCCGTCCTCGCAACAAGCTAAAACTACAGTGTAGTGTGTTTTTTCGTGACCTGTTGTTTTGATCGCTATTGATTTGGTGCCTTTTGAATCTACTCTCCGATTTGAAGGAACATCAATAGTTAGAGGCACTTCATTCATGTTTGCAATTTAATTAAGCTCAAAGTTAAATTTCCTTCTCACTGATATGACAAATCTATGTACTTCTATAATTTTAGCTTCATAATCAGCCGCCATTTTTTGAGCTAGAGTGGTTTTTGTACGCATGCATAACCTGTATCTTTTTATAAATCTAAAGCACCAAGACAGTGATCCAGTAAAATCTAAAATTCCATTAGCAGTTGCCCATCGTTTCGCTTCAAAAATTATCATTTTCGTAGAAACAGATATTCCCATATTTCGATGATTTGTTACCTAAATTTTCATTTGTACTTCTAATTCTGGCCATTTTTCTAGGTGCTAATCGAATGTTTTCTTGTGTTTACATAGCAGTTTTAATTGTTCCTCTTGTTTTCTCCACTCACGAACCATTTTTTTCTGTTGGCGGTTGACCAAAATGTCTTTCTGCTGCTCTGTTTCCATATTGTTTTGCATAATTTATCACATTTAATTTATAACTCACGTTATATGAAAGTCTTATTGTTTTACACTCATTTTTTCTAATTTTAAGATAAAAATTTTAACGACTTATAAAAAGTAATTCAAATGAACTGTACAAATAAATTGGTGATTCACCCACATGCAGCGAGATAACTTAGGTACCTACCTTCAGTGGCGTACTTACTAATTTTATTAACATATTACGCCAGTAATTGAACTTCGCTAACAGCTTCGGTACAGTGTAAAGATTCGTATTTTAATGTTACCTTCGGACCACACCCCAATTTTCAGTCGATTTTTCTATGTAAAAAGGTGCATCTTATGGTCCGAAAAATACGGTACTTCCATAGGCCTGCTACCATCTTGGTCACTCTCCTCTGGATCCTCTCCACCTCTCCTCATCACCAAGAAACCCTGGCACCCAGATCTGCACTCGGTAGTCAAGATGGGATCTTATCAAGGCTCGGTAAAGAGGAACAATAACCTCCTTTTCTCTGCTCCTCAGAATTCTTCAGTAACCAAGTGATCTGATGAGCTGCTTTAGCCACTTTTGCTATGTGCCCCCCCCCCCCCTAAACTTTAACTTCCTGTCCATTAACACTCCCAGATCTATGGTTTCGTGAATTTTCTAGAGTACAGTTCCACCAATGTGGTATATGGCTGGTAATCTTTTCACCCCAAAATGCATAACCTTGTACTTTGCCACATTAAATTGACATCCATTCTCTTTTACCCAGTCTGTCAATCTCTCCAAATCATCCCACAAAATTTTGACATCTGTATTAACTGTTGCTCTACCCAACTTTACATCATCAGCAAATAACCGAACAGTTCCTCTCAGATCCTTTCCTACATCATTAATGAACAAATTAAACAGTAGCGGTTCAACACCAGAACCCTGAGGCACACCACTAGTCACAGGCTTTCTTTTAGATTCTACTCCTGAATAAACTACTCTCTGATATCTCTCCATCAACCACCCTCCTATCTATCTCACCAACCCTATATCCATCCCCATGTGCTGCAGTTTACTGATTAGAATTCCATGTGGTATCCTGTCAAATGCCTTTGCAAAGTCCAGCAGTATCACTGTAAACCCATTACCTTTATGCAGCTCACCTATTACTGTATTAAAAAAACATGAGCAAGTTACTAAGGCATGACCTATCCTAAACAAAACCATGTTACCCCACACAGTATCCCATTTGCATATATTCATTCATTTATTTTGCTCTTGGCCAATTTCTCCTGCACCTTAGCAACAACTCCTTATATGTGGATGGGTCCGTAATTTTTTACATCAGTCTTAGAGCCTTCTTTATGCAATGGAACTATTTTCCCCTCTTTCTACCCCTTCGGGACTAACCCAGAGCTGAGACTTAGATCAAACAATATGGGAAAGGGCACTGACAATTCCCTCACTGCTTCACATAAAACTCAAGCTAGTATACCATCCAATCCCACAGCTATATTCACATTAAGGTTCTGTAATATGCTATGCACCTGCATTTCATTTACCTCAGTTCCCATATATCCCTTTGGCTCTCATTCTGGCAATATCACCACTTGGGTGATATATTCTTGCAAAGTGTTTGCTTAGTAATTCTACTATTTCGACTAATTCAATTACCTCCCTACCATTGGCATTTCTTAAAATCATTCTGCCATATACGTTCTTTCTTTCTTTTACTTGCAGCATATCGAAAGAACTGTTTGGGATTATGTTTATCCTGCATTGCTAACTTCCTTTCATAATCTTCTTTTGCCTTTCTTACCACAATAATTAGTCTTCTGGTCTGTGCCTTGTACTATTCATGTGCCTGCAGGTCACCTTTCTCCTTAAATTCTCTCTATAATTGTTTCTTTTTCTGCTCCAGCTTGATGAATGATATTCATCCATTTAACTGCCACTTGATTTACTCTCCTGACTCTAGGTGTCCAGTCTACCATTACCATTCTCAGTAACTCTTTTACCACTTCTCATGCATCAACATGCAGCCCTTGCAGTTTTACATACCATGATACCAATCCAAGCAATCTCCTAAGTTTTTCGTACTTACCAGCCCTGTAATTCCACATATACCCTATCTTAACTGAAAATTCCACACATTTGGCCACCTCCCAAGGTGAAGACCATATGATCACTCTTACCGTTTGTAGGCAACGTGGTCATATTTGTTATAGACAAATTGTCAGATGCAATTACTAGATTGAGAACTCTTGAACCCCTAGTATATTCCATTGCATGCTGTCTCATGTAATTAACCCTTAGTAACTGCATAAAATCCATTTCCTTCTTCTCATGCGTCCTCTCCTCCTTCCAATATGTGTTCCAATAGTTAAAATCCCCCATAATAATTACCTGTCCTCCACTCATTGAGTGTATTTGCCAATGCATACTATCTCCATCATCTTTTCCATCCCCTGGTCTATTATTAAAACTCAACAGCCAGTATAAAGTTAGAATATCAAGGAAAGGAATTTGGTATTGGGAGAGGAGTAAAGTAAGGAGATCCTATATCACCTAAATTGTTTTCTGCTACATTAGAAGAAGTCCTTTAAGAACGTCTCCTGGAGAAACTATGGAACTAGCATCAATGGAAAAATTCTCAATCACTTACATTTTGCAGATATCATTGTTCTTTTAGCAAAAAATAAAAATAAACAGCTCAGGAAATGCTAAATGATCTTGATTGAGAAATGGGAAGGAGAGGAGGTTTAAAGACTCACTAAAACCAAACTGATGACAAATTCACTTCACATTGAACTAAAATTAACATTTAAACATATTAAAATTGTAGAGGACTATATTTACCACCTTGGTCAGTTAGTTTTAGGAAAAAACAAGATAAACAAATAACTTGAAGAATCACACAAGGAAAAAACATTTAGGATGTATATGGATTCTGTTAGGAGATGTACCTATATGCCTTAAAATAAAGCTGTTTAATATAAGCATCATTCCAGTGTTTACCTATGGAAGTGAAACATGGGCAACAATTAAAAAAACAGGAACACAGGTTACATATTGTCCAAAGAGCCTAGGAAAGAAGATACTCCACTTATCAAAAAGGGATAGAATAAGAAATACTAGAATTAGTAATGACTGGAGTAGAATATATTGTGAAGCATTATAAAGCATGTAAATGGAAATAGGCTAGACTGGACTGCCAGATGGAAGGTGGACAAATGAAGCACTGAGTGGATACCAAGAGAATGAAAAGTCACCAAAGAACAAAATGAAGGGATGATCTACAAAAGTTTAACATGAGATGATGGACATTGGCTAAAGACAACTGGAAAGTTAAGGGAGAGGCCTATATCCAGCAGTTAATAGAAAGTGGCTTAAGAAACAGAACCTTTTCCTGTTTGACTACCCTCCAAACCTCCAAACCAGTACCTAATGATCACTCTCATATGTATACCTCAATGATATTGATGTTTATTTTCAACTTTCATCTTGTTCAATCACTGCTCTCGTGTCACTTTTTTTTTTTTTTTTTTTTTTGTCAGTTCCACATTCTTTGACTCTTTTCATCTCATAGGTGGCATTTATGTATATCTTCCAATAACTCATGTCAGTGTCAGATTAATTTATCATCTCTAACACTCATCTAATGCCACTAGCTACTCTGAATTTATTTATTTTCTATTTTTAAATATTGATTGTTTTCCAATACAACTTTCTTGATAACAAAGCCAGCCTTCTTACAGACATTCATAATTTCAACTGTCCTTTCAAATGCACTGATCTATCAAGTAGTCATCAGTGATCTCACACACGTTGTTCACATGCCTGTCAGCATATTACATAACCCTATACTTGATTTCTACCCCAACAGTGATTCTCCTAAATATTTATGGTTGCTTGTCCTCTTGGCAGTTCAGATCAATCTAATATTGATTACTTTCCCATGTAGAGACACTCTCACAGCTGCTGCACATGCCATCTGGATTCTGTGAGTGAAATTGTGGTTGCCCTTTCAGTCCATCACTTCAAATAATAATGGATTCATTAGACATTAAATTCTCTTCTCTTATGTGTGCTTCCATTTTCTAAGAAATGTTCCAAGGCTATTATCAGAAAAGTCAAACATATAACTCTGAAATCTATCTTATTTTTCACTTTATACGAGCCTGAAATTGCTGCAGTATTATATTATCAATAAAGCAGTTGCATTGAACAAATTATCGATGCATCCAAAATTGATTTGAAACTGTTGAAACTGGGAAAGTTTCATCATGTTCAATCATGCTTCCTTAAATACTGGAGATTGCTGATTTATTAACAATTATCCTTATGTAGATACTTAGATGCAGATTATTATTATTACAGTAACCTCCATGGAGTCAATATACCATCATGGAAGACCACTCAACCAGCAACATGTCTAATATAACGAACTTTGAAATTATTTACACTCCCTGCATTCATAGTGCACTTCAGCAAATGCATTCCACTCACCAACAACTCTCCACATAAAAATCTACTTCTCACACCATACTTTACCACATCTTTATACAACTTCTAGGAATGGTCTCTCATTCTTCCCATCTTAACATCTATTCTTTTTATAATTACTTCTTTACACACCTCTCCTCCATGAGACTTGCATTTCTTTAATCTTTCTTCATGCTAAACATTCCAGACACTACCTTAGTCAATCATCTGTAGATCCTTTCTATTATAACCTCAACTCCTTAAAAATCACCCAACCAAATTTAAACATTGATCCCTGTGTGGCCTGATCAAGTCTTTATACAAAGGAAATATTAGCCTCTTACTTTTAGATGTCATTGTCTTTTGCTGCATTACAATAATCCATTGTGATGTCCTCAATTTTAGCAGTATGTTCCCTAAATTTAAGGTAATTCTTCACCCCTAGATCTCTTATTGCCTCCAACTCCTTTTATATCTCCTCACACACTAATTATGTACCCTTTATCTGATCCTTGTTTCCAAATTTTAAAACCTTATACTTTGCAATACTGAACTAACACAATCTGTTCAAATCCTCTAAAGTTATCTATGCTTGATAGTTTTTCCTCACTTTGCATCATCTGCAAACAACTACATGTTCCCATTTAAAACCCATCCTGGTATCATTAATATAAGAGTTGCAGTAGTCCCAAAAATAACCCAATGCACATAAAGTTAACACTATAATAATTTTAGTTTAATCCTTTATCCAAGTGTAAGCAAACAAAGTTTTCGCCTGAAAATATCTTCAGGACTGAGGTAAGGTGGAGCAAGCTCTCATCACTCCTTGTCTCAGTATCTCCCATAATGCAAAACACATCTTGCAGACATGTGTACTGCTATGCATTAAGGGAAGGGCCACTACCCAGACTGGTTTTCACCTTTATTGAGGTCTCGTCAGTGGGAAGTAGACCAAGAGTGGTGATACTAAGACAGAAGCAATGGATAGGTCATATTTACCTATACAAGTTGCCAACCAGTGTACCACCTTATTATTAAATTACTCTGGATTTAGAGAAAGATGTTGGAAGTTTATTTTGTACTTGGTTAGACTATAATAATTTTAGTTTAATCCTTTATCCAAGTGTAAGCAAACAAGTGTTTATGCCTACAGGAAATCCGATAAATCTGGATTGGCTCAACACAGAGTAGACACAGATCACAACATTATTTTGTCTGAAACACACCTACTACATTGCTGTTGATACAGATTTGAACATTTATTTAAGGAGAGTGCTGAAGCCTTGCTTCACTGTCTGAACATGAATTGGAATGACTACCTATGGTTATCACAAATATGGAAAAGTCTTATTAGAATAACACATTATTAATTTTTTTTTTTAATACTTACTATGAAAACCATGAATGGTATTTTATGAAAGCATAAGGTCTCAAGAAACTAACAAGATGCTGTATCTATCAGGTGATCTGTAGTATGACATTTAATTTTTTTTAATTAATTTATTTTTTAAATATATATATATATTTAAAAAAAAAAGAAGATTAAATGACTGAAAGCTGAGAGATAAAAGTAAAAAATACTATTTTAATTAACAACACACTTCTCCGTGCCTCCTTTTATACTGGTAAGTGAGGTTGTAGTGACAACATCTAGACGTCAGTTTATGAATTACAGAGGGGGGGGGGGTTGTCTCCAGCTTTTGATCAGATAGTGTATATGATATAATGGATTTACTCAGCTGAGAGACTTTTTTTAAAAAAAAGATTGAATGAATGAAAGCTGAGAGATAAAAGTAAAAGTACTATTTTAATTAAGTAGATTGCACGACTAATTTCGTCTTCATAGAAGTCTTCTTCAGGTGCATAACAAGAGGGAACTGCCAGCAAAAATTGCAAAAGACCAAAAAACTATACATTAAAGCATTAGCGTATTAACATTTGAAACTGTTCTGTGTATCTCTTCATTGTTGGAGGGTGCACGCGTTCAGCATCTCGTGAACACCAAAGTTGGATGGCAGCACCATCTAATTAAGATATTATAGCTGAGGTTAGTGTTGAGATGTACTTGATTAAGGACAATTTCTTTAGATTCTACAATTCTTCTTCTTTCCAGTTCATCATAGCATCGAAAGATATTTTCAGATTTGTTCCATAAGACCAGATGAATGAAATTTCCCCATAAGTGTCACAGAATTCAGGACATGGTTCAACAGAGCACTAGATCTGGTTCTGCCGTATGTGACGTCTCTTTTATGTTCCTGAAGACGTAATTCGATGTATTTTCCCATCTGGCTGATATAAGGCTTATTGCAGTTGCACCAAATTCTGAAATATCCTGTCGTTTACCGAATTTGGTGCAACTGCAATAAGCCTTATTTCGGCAGAAATTACGTCTTGAGGAACATAAAAGAGACTTCGCATACAGCAGAACCAGAGCTAGTGCTCTGTCAAACCACGTCCTGAATTCTGCTGATGCTAATGGGGAAAACTTCATTCATCTGGTCTTATGGAACACATCTGAAAATATCCTTCGATGCTATGATGAACTGGAAAGAAGAATTATAGATTCCAGAAATCGTCCTCAATCGAGTACATCTCAACACTAACCTCAGCTATAATTTCTCAAACTGTCATTGTGCTGCCATCCACCTTTGCTGTTCATGAGATGTTGAACATGTGCGCACACCCAACAATGAAGAAAGACACAGAACAGCTTCAAATGTTAATACGCTAACACTTTAATGTATAGCTTTTTGGTCTTTTGCAATTTTTGTTGGTTGTTCCCTCTTGCTATGCACCCAAAGAAGACTTATGTGAAGATGAAATTAGTCTTGCAATCTACTTAATTAAATTAGTACTTTTACTTTTATCTTTCAGCTTTCATTCATTTAATCTTTTTTTTTTTTTAATGTCTCGCAGCTGAGTAAATCCATTATATCATATACACTATCTGATCAAAAGCTGGACACCTCTCTGTAATTCGTAAACTGACGTCTAGATGTTGTCACTACGACCTCACTTACCAGTATAAAAGGAGGCATGGAGCTGTGTGTTGTTCAGTGATAAGAAGTATGAGCAGAATGGATAGGTCAAGGGAGCTCGGTGACTTCAAATGTGAACTAGTTATTGGTTGCCACATCAGTAAGAAATCTGTCGGAGACATTTCAACCCTCTTCAAGTTGCCAAAGTCAACACTTGGTGATATGATTGCAAAGTGGAAATGTGAAGGCAAAACCACAGTCAGGTAGGCTGCGTTTAATAATGGACAGGGACCATCAAGCATCGAAGAAGGTGATTCATGGAAATCGCCAGACATCGAGTAAAACAATCGCCCGGGAGTTCCACAGTGCTACTAACTCTCCAGCTAGCACCATGACTATGCGATGAGAGTTAAGAGGAATAGGGTTCCATGGGCGAGCAGCTGCCCAAAACCAATAATTTCTCCTGTGAAAATGCTAAGTGCCACCTGCAATGGTGTAAAGAGCAATGACAATGGACAACTGGAATGTGATTTGAAGTGATGAATCGCGCTTTACCATGTGGCAGTCCGATGGGAGGGTCTGGGTGTGGTGAATGCCTGGAGAATGATTCCTGCAAGTGTGTGTAGTGCTAAGAGTGAAATTGGGAGGAGGTGGCTTTACAATGTTGGGGGTGTTTTTCATGGAATGGACTTGACCCCCTCTCGTTACACTATACGGAAATCTAAATGCTGAAGGATACAAGAACATTTTGTGACGGTTGTGTACGGTAGAAGGTCATTTCGGTGATGAGTGTTGTCTGTATCAGCATGACATTGCTATCTGCCATAAAGCAAGGTCTGTAAGGGAATGGTTTGTGGACAATAACGTTCCAGAAATGGACTGGTTGGCCCAGAGCCCTGACCTGAATCCCATAGAACACCTTTGGGATGAATTAGAATGCCGACTTTGTTCCAGATCCTGACGACCCACATCACGAACTGCTCTGACTACAGCTCTTCAGGAAGAATGAGCTGCCATTCCTCCAGAGATGTTCTGACACTTGGTAGAAAGTCTCCCTGGCAGAGTTAGAGCTGTGATAGAAGCAAAGGGTGGACCCACCCCGTATTAATGTCCACTACTGGAAAGTGTGTCACTGGGAAAGTCTGATTACAGTTTCGAGTAGGTGTCTGAATACTTTTGTTCAGATAGTATATACATGCACACGGTTATGATTAACCTTTTCCTCAGAACATAACATTACTCAAAATATAACATCACAGAGCTCATTCTATTTCAGATAAATCCATTGTTTGCATTCTACCTTGTATCAACTGTTTTTTTTTTTTTTTTGGCTACTGACGATGGTCTGTAATTTTCATACTGAAATATATGGCCTTATAATCAAATAAATTGTTACTTTTACCTTGTGTTTGCCTTATTATCTTTACCTTAAATTATTATCTTTACAAAAATGGGTTTGTTAAAACAAATCCATTTTTATATCCTATCTCTCACCAACCTCTCCAATAACTTAACTACAACTCCAGATATACAGATTGGTCTGTAATTTGTTGCCTTAGCCTTGTCACTGAAGTGGAACAATTTTGCTTTCCTTTCACTCCTGGGACTTGTGCTGTTGTACTTTTGTTGTTCTTACTAACTGAGTCACTCTCCTGGCCTGCTCTTTATACTCTTCATGCAACTGATTATCATCATTATTCATCTTGTGCTGCCTTCTTCCAGATTTCATGCTTAAGCTTAATTCCCTTGTTCATCCTTTTACAGCTACCTTATTTACCTTTTGACCTTCGGAATATTTTCACACACACTGATGCTGATGTATTTCTTTGCAAATTCCCAAGCAGCATTTATTTCTTTACTGCTCAACTTCTCATTCCATGCTATAGCTCCAAGCTGTCTCCTAAGATTTTCATAATAATGAGCCTTGTATTTCCATATATATATCCTTTCCTCACAGGTCTTCATATTACTAGCCATAACTTATACGATCACTCTCCGACTTACCCATGTTTCACTTATACCAACTGGAAGGAAGTGTGAATCCCCACTCACCATTACATCCTCTGATGAAATGATCAGATTTAAAACTCTTGATTCTTGTGTGCTCTCCTTGACATACTGCCTAGATAGTTGTCTTTCAAGAACTCGAGAATTCGTTTTCCTTATTCCCAAATACTGTTTCTTTATTCTAATCTGTACCACCATAATTAAAATCATCCTTTTCTTGTTCACTAACCAAAATTGCTTATACGTCTTCATCACCTCTCTCCACATTCCTTAGCATATAGCAACATCCAGCTACATATCTCTTCCTGTCAACCTTCACCTCACGCCACAGTGCCTCAAAACCATTGTCACTATTTCCCTCTTTCATTTCTACCTTATGTGGACAAATTCCCCCGATATCATCAACAGTACCCTCCCCCCTTCTTGTCCTTTCTATCCTCACAGAAAACACTGTATTTTTCCATTTCTATTCCCATTTAGGATATCATTTTCATTCAACAGTTTCATCTCACTAATTTCTAATACTCCTGGCATTTTAAAATAAACACAGCAGTTCACTTTTAGGTCTATAACCAGTCCTACCCAAGCTGTTTGGTTGATTTTCTCACCACACCTGCCCTTGCCCAGTAACTTTTATTACCACTTAGCACATATATCCGCTCAGTTTGAACTACCCCACCTGCATCCCAATCTGTTTTATTTCTGTGCTGATCATTTCCATACATACATTCACTACTACTCTCAATATCCACTCTCCATATGCCATGTCTCCCTGTTCAACCGGGCTTCATTGTTCCTGTTGTATTTGCATTCTCTCTTCTTTTCTCACACTTCATCTCTTCAATACCACTCTCTCTTGATCTTTCACTTCACCTCTTACTTCAGATTGCTTGCTTGTATCTCTCTCTCTCTCTCTCTCTCTCTCACACACACACACACACACACACACACACACACACCCCACTTTCACCTAGTTTCTCCAGTTCACTCACTCCAGAGTCATTCAAATGCCCTGTCATATCTGTATAATTCCCCCTCAACATGCCATACATCCACGAACTGCACTCCCTTCTTCTCACACAGCTTCGCTAACATACCATTCATAATTCTGGCTCTCCATCTCAACTTATCATTGTCATAACCTCAGAAACATACTGACAACTTTTCCCACTATACTCTTATCTTTCACTCTCCTCAATAACCTCCTGATATCAACCTTTACATTCTCCGTATGTCCACTTAAATCATTTGTTCCCACAACCAACACTAATTCTCTTATTTCCTCCTCATATACAAAGCATGATTTATCTTGCTCATTCTCTCTCTCTCCTGGATAGCAGACTTTATGGACACTCTTATTAACCAATCCACTAACAGTGGAATCTCCATACATTGCTTTTCTCGAATCACTCATTACCTCTTTTACCTTTTTTCTTTCATTTTATTCTTTTGCACACTTTCATTTGTCTTCATTGAACATATTATATCACTCCACATATTCCTCATTTCATTTTCATTTTAAATAACTCTTTCTTCAAATTTTGCATTCCGGCAGTTTCACTTTGTCACTCCCATAGTCTTGCTATCTCTCATTCTGCCATACCCTATTTTCATTTCCTTATTCATTCTTCCTTTTGCTTTCTCTTATCACTTACTTTTGCTTTTTCATGCTGCTTGAATTCTTTCCCTCCCTCTCAGTCTAACTAGCTTTTGTTCCATTTCTTTCATTTATGCTAACTTTCTTCTTCTCTTCTGTCTAAGGTGGGTTGAGTCTTCTCTTAAGCAGGATCTTCCAGTCTTCTCTATTCCTTGCTGTTCGAAAAAGTTCCTTATATGTTCTGTATCCCGAGATGTTCTTTATTAATTTCAGCCAGGTAATTCTTGGTCTTCCAGGTCTTCTTTTTTGGAAAAGTATTGATTAGGACGTTAGGAAGTCTGTCTGCGTCCATGCGTACAGTGTGTCCAAACCATCTCAGTTGTTGTTTTCTAATTTTTTCTATTATTATCTTTTTATACAATAGTTCTTGTCTGACTGTGATGTTCGTTTTCTTTTCTATCCAACTTGTTCTATTTATTTTTCTTAAGCATTTCATTTCAAATGCCAGCAGTTTTTTCTCCTCTCTTTTTTTAACTGTCCATGCTTCTGCTCCATAGATGACTGTTGGTATAATTATTGCTTCATATAATTTGATTTTGGCTTGCTTAGATATCTTGTTTGTTTTCCAGATTTTTTGTAATTTTCCCATGGTGGTCCATCCTATCGCTATTCTGTGTTTGATTGTTTTGAGTTCATCTATTGTTTCTGTTAGTTTTGATCCAAGGTATATGAAGTTGTCTACTTGTTCTATTTGTTCTCTGTTAGGGTGGCTGAGATGGTAGTTCTGTTCCTCTCTATTTTCATCACTTTTGTCTTTTGTATATTTATTGTCATGCCATATGTTTTACCGGTTTCGTTTAGCTTGTTGATCAACTTTTGTAGTTCATTTGGGATTCTTGCAAGAAGGACAAGATCATCTGCATATTTGATATTATTTATGTTTAAACCATTGACATTGATTCCAGGCTCATTGTCTATTGCCTTCTTTACAACTTCTTCTAGATATATGTTGAATAGGCATGGGGATAATGGGCATCCTTGCATTACTCCTTTTTGGATCTCTATGGGTTCTGTTGTGAGTGTGTCCTTTTTAATTATTGCATTTGTCTTACAGTAATATTTTATCAGAAACTGTATTATATATTTGTCTATTGCTTTTTTCTAGTAGAATTTTAAGAAGGATTTCTCTGTTGATGTTATCGAAAGCTTGTTTAAAGTCCACAAAACAACAATATAGTTCTTTATGGTCTTCCCAGCTGAGCTCTGCCAGTTGGTGCAGTGTGAAAATTTGGTCTATTGTTGAATAGTTTCCTCGGAAACCAGCTTGTTCTATGCCTGTCATTTCTTCGTAGGTGTTTTTTAATCTATTTTGTATAATTCTTATGAATATTTTATAGGTGTGAGGGAGTAAATTGATTGATCTGTAATTTCTGCAGTCTCTTTTGTCTCCTTTCTTGTATATTGGGATGATCTTTCCAGTTCATCTGGGATCTCTCCTGTTTGTAGTATTTTTTTGAATAGGGTTGTTAAATATTCTATTGATTGTCTATTGTTAGCCTGTATTCATTAATACAGGCCAACAAAATGTCGCACTTTCTACAAATCCATACTTTCTCTTGTGTTTTCTTCAGTCTCTCCACAAACACATCTTTCACATTTTGCCATGCATACATTTGCAGTCACGGCATTGAACCATTTTTGAAAATCTATGTCGTTAATGTCATTCAATTTTTGCACCACATGTAGCTTTCCTAGTTGACCTCATGAATACTGCTGTTGCATTCCATTCAAGGCAGGATTCAAAAATTCAATAATAATAAAAATAAGTCAGTAACAAATCCACAAGGTCAGTAGTCATGCAGACACACCAAGTTATCAAAAATAAACAATAGCATGCTAAAATGCAAGCGATATCACCAATTATTACACAAAACAGCACTTATCTTTTCCAGAGCGCTTTGCCAATATTAAACACATCACAGCCCTCTAGCAGCCAATTATGGGAAGAGCCATTACACAGACTGGTTTTGACCTTTATTGAGGTACTATTAAAGTGCAGGACACAAACTCTGAGTGAACTTATAGATCTCCCCGAAATCTCAATGAGTGACTATGGGATCACTGCTGAACACATCTCTACTGACCTGAATCACTCCAGGACAGGATACTCAGCCCCCTCAATGACAAAAACCAGCTGCCATGAACCAGAACTGCTCTACTCCCTGGGAAGCAAGCTCAGTAATGAACATTATTAAATATCATCAGTGGGAGTTAACAAGACTGAAGTAATGCAAAAGTCATATTTCTTATATACAAGTAGTAAAAAGGTGTCACACCTTATTATTAAAATACTCTGGATTAGAGCTAGTTGTAGAAAAAAAATTTTTCACTTAGTTATAAATTGAATTAAAAATGCCAAGAAATTATATTCTTGTTAAATCCTTTATCCTTTAAGGGTCAAAGCTGTATAACTGAGAGAAGACCTCCACATAGCCTTTAAAGGAATGCAGAGAACTGACCAGGGCTTCTGACCTAATGTCCAGTCCTCAACTTCTCATGGTGCACCCTGTTAGGTATCTATCTGGATACTGAATGAATGAGGATGGGCTAAGAATTTGGGATTTAGCTGCCCAAATTGTACTCTTATTGGCTTGCAAAATTTGAAGAAAGAGTTATTTAAAATGAAAATGAAATGAGGAATATGTGGAGTGATATAAGATCTTCAATGAAGACAAATGAAAGTGCACAAAAGAATAAACCAGAATATAAAATGATGGTACAACGTGACAGAATTTCATGCTGGCTGGAGTGTCACCCAGTTAAACAAGGCTGCCCCCCCCCCCATTGTTTTTTCCAGGGAACCAGGGCGAACAGCAAAATGTCAGCTACTGAAACGCATCCCAACTCAACATCACCAAAGTTCAAAATTGGTGCTATCAACATAAGAAGCCTGAATGGCAAAGAAATGGAACTAGCAGAAGAATTGGATAAGTACCAGATTGATGTGATAGGATTAGGTTACTGAAACAAAAAAGACAAAAACTGGTGAAATCTTTCTAAGAAATAAATACAAAATGTTATATTCAGGCAATAACTATCAAGGAAACGAAGTAGCTGTAGTATTCAACACTAAATATGAGGCTAATCTTCTTGAATGGCAGGCAATATCAAGTAAAGTGATGTGGACAAATATCAGAATGGAGAATTGTACGATGCGTTATTTGAGACTGCAGTCCTACAGAAGATTCTACTAAAGCAGAAGTGGAGGAATTTGAGGTTTTTGAGAAAGCAACTGACAATGAAAAAAGAAAAGTTGGTCCTTGTAGGAGATCTAAATAGCAGAGTAGGAAATTATTGCCAAACATACAGAAAAATTTTGGAAAAATTTGGAGAAAAAAGCTTTGCGCTTGCTCTTTTCTCCAAAGTTCTTTGTATATAATGGCAAATACCTGTTAGATTTCGGCTCAGGACATGCACTAGTTATTACTAACACAATGTTCCAACATAAAAATGTGCACAAATTCACATGGAGAGAAGAGGCAAGGAATAAGAAAAGTCTCATTAACTAAGTTATTGTTGATAGTGATGTTTTCTCACTGATGCAGGAAACTAGTATACAGAGGATTGGAAGTACATCATTTAGTCTTGAGCAGGATAAAATTGAATTTCATACTCAGAAGAGGAACGTATAAGAAAATTTTAAAGCGAATAAAAGTTGAGCAGTTCTCAGATGTGAACTGTAGACTAAAATACACAAAGATTATTGGAGAAAAAATGAAAGAGTTTGAGAACAGGAACCAAATCTTGGGGATTCAGTGGCAAGCCCTGAAGAAAACAATGATTGATTCAGCAGAGAGGCATGTGGTGAGGTTGATCTGCAAGGATAGAAAAATCATAACTCCATGGTGGACACAGGAAGTTAAAGAGACAGTGAAGGAAAAGAAGAAAGCACATGAAAAGTTCCTGGGAAATAAATCAGCTTGTGCTCTTAGAGAATAGAGAGACAAATGTAAGAAAGCTAAATACTGTGTAAAATTAGTTAAACAAAAGTCATGTGAAGACTTCGGTAAGAACATGGAAAATAAATGTGGATGGTGGCGATGAAGAAATGTATAAACAACTTGGATTAGTGAACAAAGGAAGGATAATTATTATGGGTGATTTTAATTATGGTGGTATTGATTGGAATGAAGAGATAGCATTTGGGAAGGAAAATGAATTTCTTGAGTTCTTGAGAGATAACTATCTCAAGCAGCACATAAAGTAAGGCATGCGAGGATCATGCGTTCTAGATTTCATCAGAGGATGTAATTGTTAGAGGGGGGGGGGGATTTCACATTTTCCTCCAGTTGATGAAAGTGATCATGAAATAATCACCTGTGTTGTGGCTAGTCATGTACAGACTTTTGCGAGGAAAGGATATATGTGGAATTATAAGGCTGGTGATTATGACTAGCTTAGGAGACAACTTGGAGCTATAACATGGAACGTGGAGTTGAGTGGTAAGGAAATAAATGCTGCATGGGAACTTACAAAGAAATACCTAATAGCATCAATGTACAAATGTATCCCAAAGGTCAAAAGGCTGAATAAGGTAGGTGTAAAATGGATGAATGTGGAGCTTAAGCATAAAATCTGGAAAAAGAAAGTTCTTTGGAGGAAATACAAGATAAATAATGGTAATCAGTCACATGAAGAATATAAAGAACAAGCCAGGAGAGTGACTCAGTTAGTAAGGAAAACAAAAGTAGAGTATGAGCAGAAATTGGCAAATCAGGCTAAGAAAAACTCTCGAGAGTTTTTTAGATATGTGGCAAGTAAAAGGAAGAACGATCATGGAATGAAGTTAAGGGATGAAAGTGGTAGAATGGTAACTGCTGCAGAAGACATTGTTGAAGTATTCAGTGATCAATTTATAAGGGTGTTTCATCCTGCTCTGGAAACTTAAGTGTAGAGGACATAGGAGAGGATGGCTTAATTGTGAGTGAGCAGAAGGTATTTGAGGAAATAAATAACATTGTTAATAAGGCAATAGGATTTGATGACATATCACCACTCATCTTAAAGAACTGTTCCAGGGAACTTGCAGTAGCATTGGCATGCCTATTTAATAAGGATTTTGCAACAGCACAGGTTCCAAGGGAGTGGAAAGAGGGTAAAATTGTTCTGCTGCATAAAGGCTGTGATAAGACTGTTCAAATTATAGGTCGGTCTGTATATCTTGAGTTGTGGTGAAGGTCCTGGAGAGATTGTGAGAAGTAGGATACAGAAATGGGTTGATAACAGCGGTATTCTCTGTGGTTATCAGCATGGGTTTGTTAAGATCATGTTTCACTAACTTACTTATGTACTATAACAAGGTGACAAATACCTTAGACAAGGGAGATACATATACAGTGGTGTACTTGGATTTTGCAAAGGCTTTTGATAGACTGCCACATGACAAGCTCTTAAATAAATTAAAACAGATGGGATTGGATAACAGACTTCTGTGTTGGATCGGCGACTGGCTGTCAGATAGGTATCAGAGAGTTGTATGTGGGGTCAGTTTTGGGGCCATTGTTGTTCAATTTGTATGTTAATGATATTAGGTTGGGTTTAACTAGTGATATCCAGCTGTTTGAGGAGGATGCAAAACTGGGGAGAGCAATGCACAGTCAGGCTGATGTCAATGCCTTACAAGAGGACTTGTATAGATTGCATGAATATGCAGATAAGTTGAACTGTCAGTTCAATGTTGCCAAGTGTAAGATTTTGAGATTTGGTAAGCAACAATGGGATGCAAAGTATAAACTTGGTGCCGAAACTTTAACAAAAGTAGAGGAGATGAGAGATCTAGGAGTGATGGTGGACATGGACCTTAAATTCAGGGGCCACATTGCACAAGTTGTGAAAACATCACATCGAATAATTGCAATGATGCAGAGAACACTGACATGTGTTCCAAGATGCAAGAACTCTTCAAATACTTCATCGTGGTGGGCAACGTAGAGCGACAAACTTCGAAAGGCATTGAGTATGAGCAATTTATTCATAAACTACTATATTCAAACATGCAACAGACAACACTATATAAGTTTTTAAAACAAATTTTATGTTGTTGCTTATTAAAAAGTTGTTTATAACAATAAATTGGAATAAATGACACAATTTTTTATATCCTTTGCATAATGTTATCAGCTGGTTATTGTTATCGAAACGTGACTTTCCCAAAGTGATCACAATAAGCGGCGTCTAATGTACTTTGAAAAATTGCTAAACGAAACAATCACTGATAGCACAGTAGTGAAAATCAGTAGGCATGCAATCAAGAATACATATTCATACTTGAAGTAGAAAAAGCCATCAAAAACCTGAAATGTGGAAAGGCATTGCGAGTAGATGATATTTGTCCAGAAATGCTCACGTATGGAGATATAAAAGTCTTACAGTGGCTGCACTTCAGAAGGCCTGGACAGAGGGAAGAATTCCAGATGATTGGAATAGAGCTCATAGTACCCATATATGAAAAGGGAAATAAAACTGAATGTGAGAATTACAGAGGCATTTCATTACTAAGTGTTCCTGGTAAGATTTATACAAGTATACTTGAGAAACAGTTGACAAAGATTGTGGAAGGGAAGCTTTGTGAAGAACAAGCTGGATTTAGGCCAAATAGAGGCTATCAGGATCAGATTTTCACTTTACTACAAAGAGTTGAGAAATCATGGGAACATAACAATTTGGTAAGCAACGATGGGATGCAAAGTATACACTTGGTGGGGAAATTTTAACAAAAATAGAGGTGATGAGAGTTCTAGGTGGACAAGGACCTGAAATTCAGGGGCCACATTGCAAAAGTTGTGAAGACATCACATCGGATAATGGCAATGATGTGGAGGACCCTGACATGCAGAAATAGAGAGGTTATGATTCGTATTGTATAAGGCCTTGATCTTGCGCTCAGATTTGGTCGCTGGATTTTCATGGTAACAAGGATATGTTGGGAAGGGTCCAGAGAAGATTCACAAAAGTAATCAATGGTCTTTGGAATGTGGAGTATGTCAGGGGTTAGGTTATTGGGTCGACAACGAAGAAATTTTTCATAGAATGGGAGAGGAGAGCCATAAGGAGGGTGTGAACAGAGGAGTGAAGAGTAGGTTCTTTGCATGGAGGGGGTTGGTGAGTGGAATGTATTTTAAGTTTAACCAGTTTAAGGCACAGTTGGATGAGCATTGTGTGCAATAGTGTGTCTTCCCATGATGAGTCTCTGACTCCATGGAGGACAAATGTTAATAATAATAATAACAACAAAGATCTGTATTTAAGTTTCGTAGATCTGGAAAAAGCATATGACAAGATACCAAGAGAAAAGCTAATCAAACCACTACAGTTGTATGGTGTCAGTGGAGCATTAAATCAAGCACTACTTAATCTTTACTTGAGTAGTCAGCAGTTAGAATTGAAGAAAGTGCAGGAAAATGGTTTATGGTAAATTTGGTGTCAGACAAAGATGTGCATTATCCTCTCTGTTATTTATTATCTGTATGGATCACATTATTAAGGAAAGTGGTATTAAAATTGATATCAAAATTGGAGTGTTAATCTCAGCTCTGTACTTTATGCAGATGATGTTATACTTCTAAATAAATCCAGTACAAGTCTGCAAGATTCCTTGGCTAAATTGAATAACTGTTGTAATAGTTTTGGCATGAAGGTCAGCAATAACAAGACAAAGACGATGAAAATAGACAGAACCTATAGAACAAGTAAAACATTTCAGCTACTTAGGCACGATTATTAGTGAAAATGGTAAATTAAATATAGAAATAGACAACAGAATCAATAAAACCGGTATAGTAGGAAGTCAACTAAACAAATTTATATCAAATAAGAGGGAAATTAGTCAAAAACTAAATTGGCTGTGTACAAGAATGTTCAAATCAGTTTTAACTTATGGATCTGAGAGCTGGGTTAGAAATAAAACACTTGACCAAAGACACATTGATTGCAGATATAAGAGTCCTGAGAAAGATTTAGGGGGGGTGAACAGATGGCATCAGCGGCAATATCATTATAAATGAAGATATTAGGAAAGAACTTGACATTGTTAGAATCCAGGAATGTGTTAGTAGAGCTAATCTCAGGTGGTATGGTCACTTAAACAGATGGAAGGAAGGCCAAGATACAGGTGGATTGATACAGTAAAAAGTGCTTTAGAAGACAGAAATATAAGATCTGATAATGTTGGAGTCTTGACAGGTTTGATTTGGAGGAAAATTGTTGATAGGAAGTTAGTGGTGATGTAAATTTTTCATGTAGTATTATCATATCCTGTACACCCCTTGAGGGTACATGTCAGGAATTTGATGATGATGATTCTTTATCCAAGTGTAAGCAAACAAAAGTTTGCATGTGAAGTATCCTCACAGCTAGTGATATATATATATATAGAGAGAGAGAGAGAGGCTGATGACTTCACATTGATTGCCTCAGTAATCTCTCCATTCAGACATTGGTACTGTTAAATAGTTCTTGAATAGTGCCTAAGCTGCATTAATTCCTTTCCATCCAACTCCTCACTCTGTACTATAGCTCCAAGCTATCACCTAAGCTTTCTATTATCACTGGCCTTGTAGTTCCACATTCTCTTCTTCTCAGAAGTCCTTATGACTGGCCACCCAACAGCTAGCTGGTGAGAATGACCATGATCCTCTCATGGTCATTCTCTCTAGCTGAAGTTGGTGCATGGGACAGTTTTTCCCACTGTTTGGGGGGGGGGATAATGGTATAAAGTGTTGTTTATGAGAAGAAAGCCATTGATTATTGGCAAAGAAAGTGTAAGAGAGAGAGAGATGCTATTGATTTCATTTAGTATGGATGGTATAGTCTGAACAGATGGTTCTAGATCCATAGGCTAATGTTATTCCAGTACTATTTGGGAGGTGTGGTGAGAAAGATATATATAGATTTCCTGTAGGCAGAGAAGGATAGGGATCCATTGAGCAGGCAAATAATTAAAGAGTGGCAAAAAAAAGAAAGAAAAGAGTATCCTAGAGTTTTAGCTGTTAAGGTGTGATGAAATGTTTCTAACATATCTGTACCATCATATAATAAGATCCTAAATACCACATTACTTAAACTCAACAATAGTGCAAACATATGGTTGCACTATGTTGATAATGTGTTTTCCCCTTGTAAACATGGCACAGATATGATAGAAATGTATTTTTAGCACACATCAACAGCCAACAACGTGGAATCAATCTGCTTTACCATTAAAAAAGCAAACAGATTGTCTGCCCTTCCTTGATACTCGAGAACTTGCCTTCTGAATGGAAACCTGTTGACACAGTAAGCACAGCCATAATCTTCCACACAACTAGTATGGTGTTATTAAAATACAAGTAAATACAGCCTGCTTGCACATGCATATTCTGATCTTTATGCCTATGAAGATGCCATGATGACCAAGGCATTGTATTAGCCCTAAACATCTGTTTATTCCATTAAACTAAACATGAATATTAGTAATCAATTTCTACACCCTAAAACCTTTGTTAATTTTTTAATATGGATTCTGCCACTGTTCAATCACTTGGGCATCTGTTTGCTTATGCCACAGTAAACTAGAAAATGGTGGTGCTAATACATCCCAAAACCTTTTGACTTGGTGCAGAAGAGAGCAGTTAGGCTGATTGACTCATCCCTCAATTCACACAGCCATTCAGGTTTTGCTGCTTGCACTTTTGACAAATATTTCCATTGGTAACAGTTCATCAGAATTGGCATCAGTAATTCTTCTCTCTACTCTAAATTTCTTGCATCCATTCAGCAAGTTTCACCACTCCTTCCCAGTTGACATTCATAGAACAAATTTTTCTCCCTCCCTCTCTCTATTCGTTACTGTAATGTGTTTCTTTGGAACAGCCTCTTTTCTTCTTTATTTCCTGAAGAGTATATTCTACAACTCTTCATATGTAATGTTAGCAAGAAGTGTGTTCCCTCTCCTCAACTTTCTTTTTATCCATTGTACTAATGTATTGTAGGGTGAACAAATGATCATGTTTGGGATTACTATAAAAATATATATATAAATTACTACCTTCTCTTTCATACAGATGTTCATTTGCATAGATATTTTTATGATGACTGTTCATCTGAATTGGCTTCATTAATTCTCCTCACTCTCCTCTAAAGCTATTATGTCTCCTAAAATACAGTGTCTATTCAACATCTCAAAAAGGAAAAGTCTTTCTCGTGTATTTCCTAAATACATGAGTATCAAAAAAATTAATTGTTGAAAATATTTACTCTTGGCCTTATGCTTTGTGAAATTAAGGAACTGGAGTTACCATTTAGAGGCGAATGACTAATTTATGGTTTATTATTATTGTTGTTGTACCTGCACCTCCATGGAGTCCGAAGACTCATCACGGGAGTCCCAGACTATCTTCACCAGTATTTATCATACCTCTCCTTGTTCCCATTAACAGACAAAATGCTCACATCTGACTCAGGAGCTCATTTCCATTTATTTGCAACTCTCCAAGGAAAAAATCTAGTCCTCACACCTTTACTAACCAAACTGTTACTCAGCTTTCAGGGATGACCTCTTGCTCTGTCCCTTCAATTAAGTGCTGAAACATTTCCCTTGTATCAATCCTATGAACCTCTTTAAGTAACTTATGTTTCTATCATATCCTCTTTTTTTGCCATTTTTTATCATCCAACTTCTGCAACCCACATACCTTTAGTCTCTCCTCACAGGGCATATTCCATAGACCACTCGCCTCTGAATCCTCTCCACCACTTCCTCGTCCCCAAGAAACCCAGAAGACCAGACCTGAGCACAGTAATCCAGATGTGGATGTATGAAAACCTTATAAAGAGGAATAACTTTCTAATCTTTATGGGGAGAGAACTGAACAGTGAGGTGCTGAGTAGACACTGTGTGTGTTTTAAGAGAGACAATAACTTTAAAAGAGAATGAGGAGAATTAATGAAGCCAATTCAGATGAAACTTAGCAATATGCTCCTCTAAACTTCAACTCTCTGTCTACTACTAATCCTCAAATACCTAGCTTCATCTTTCCCTGGAGTACAGTTCCAATCAATGTGGTATACAGATTGTAATCTTTTTATCCCAACATACATAACTTTTATTATGAAAATAAAGAGCCAAAAGGCTTCAGTTTGGCGATGTAAAATTATATAAGTCAAGTGGATATTAGATCCAGCATTATTTCAAAGCTGAATGTAGAAACTATGAAAGTTTTGTAAAGTAAATTGACCAGAGAGAGAGAGAGAGCTTACAGGAATACATTCCCCGGCATTCACAAGTTGCCTTAATATGGACCACAGATGCTTGGGCTGCGCCTATGTCTTCGATGTGGTCCATGCTAAGGCAACTCATGAATGCTGGGGAATGTATTCCCGTAAGCTCTCTGGTCAATTTACCTTACGAAACTGTCATAGTTTTTACATTCGGCTTGGAAATAATGCTGGATCTAATATTCACTTGACTTATATAATTTTACATAACTTTATCAATTATATATTTGGTTTAATCCTTTATCCAAGTGTAAGCAAACAAAGTTTGCGCCTGAAGTATTTTCAGGACTGGGGCAACTTGTGATAAGTTGCCAAAAGATCTTGCACCTTTTGGCAACTGGTATAGGTAAATATGACCTCCATTACTTCCACCTTAGTATCACCACCTCTGAGTCTGGCTCCCAGTGATGAGACCTCAATAAAGTTCCCTTAATGCATAGCATTATACATGTCTGCAAGGAAATGTGCTTTGCATTATGGGAGATACTAAGGCAAGTGATGAGAACTTATTCCACCTTTACCACAAGTTGCCCCAGTCCTGAAAATACTTCAGGCACAAACTTTGTTTGCTTACACTTGGATAAAGGATTAAACCAAATATATAATTGGTAGCATAGCCAAGTGAAAAAACTTCCATCAATGTACATATTACATTTCTACATATTTAACTGATATCCATTATCTTTTGTCCATACTGACAGCCTATTTCAACCATCCTGCATGCTCTCCACATTACCTCCATTAACTATTACTCTTCCAATTTTGCATGATTAGCAAACAACTGAATATTTTCCTTCAGATTATTTCCTGTATCATTTATGTACAAATTAAACAGTAATGGCCATAGCACAAAACCTGCAGCACACCACTAGTCATTTGCTTTCTCCTGATTCTGTTCCTCCATTTATCACTTTTTGGTATCTGTCTATCAGCCACCCAGTGTCATATCCTTTATTTTCCAATTTTGTTTAATTTGCATAGCAAAGTTCTATGTGATATTTTGTCAAATGCCTTTGCAAAATCCATCTGAATCATCATGTGACCATTCCCTTTATCCAACTCTGCTGTCACTCTGTTGAAAAAAAGTTAGTAAATTACTAAGGTATGACCAACTCTCACAAAGCCATGTTATCCCCTCATAGAGTAGCATATTCTTATTCACCCATTCTTGAAATCTCTTTTTGACCAACCTTTTGAGTACTGTATCTCAAGAGTAGTGGTAAAGTACTCAAAAGGTTGGTAATTTGAAGAGTAATTTGCATATTTATATAAAGGAATTATTTTGCCCTCCTTCCACTTCCTCAGAACTCTACCAGAGCTAAGACTTAAAGAACCTAGTTAGAGGCATTGCCATTTCCCTTGCACATTTTTGTAAAACATAAGCTGATATCCCATCTAATTCCACAGCCATATTTACATTGAGATTCTGCAGTAACTTAAGTACCTCCAATTCATCCACCTCTACTCTCACATCAATCTGTCACATATGCCACGGTAGTAACCACACTTGGATATACCTTTGCAAAGTGGTTCATCACTCAGTAACTCAACTATTTTATCTGCTTTTGTGATCTTGTCACCATCACCTCTCATTAAGGTTATCCATCTACTTAATCAAAAAAAAAAAAAAACTTGTGTTTGTTTGTTTGGGGATTAACATTAAAAAATTGTCTATCAATAAATCCTAGTATTTACATGTTGACATTGTATATTTACATCATGTTAGTAAGATGATTAATGTACTAGTAGTATTATTTTCAGGAGCATCATGAAGAATGATTATGTGCTCATTTCAGAGAGGAACTTCATGTTTTGTTTTGTTTTTTAATCCTAATTGTGCATTGATTAAAGAAACTTAATTAGGAAAAGCCTGTTTCTAATTGAAGTGTGTTGCTTAAGGATACTTATTGTGTGTGGGGGTGGTGGAAGGGGGGGTTAATTTAATCTAAAATTGGTGGAAGAGAGTTTGTTTCATTTACTAATGAAGAATTTTCTCTGAGAAAATAATTTGTCTGCTTAAATATTGTGAGATTATTTAAAATCACATTCCCACTTTCTATCACTCTGCAGTGTTTCCATATGCTGTGCTTTAATTAATTTCATTACTTTGATTAATAATTATATTGAAAAAAATAACTCATCGCTTTAGGTTTTGTGATGTTGAAGAATTAGCATTAACATTTATAGAAGAATGAATCATTTACATATGTGTAATATTTATATTAATAAAAAATTATATGCCCAGGAGATAACGTGACACTTACCAGCGAAATCTTCATGTGCTGTACTGTGTCCATTCTGTAACTTAGTTCATGTTCTTAGTTATACCTGGGCACATAGATAAAATCACACTTTTTTTATCATTAATTCTGGCACTATTTAATTTTCTATAACTGGTTTCATTTTTTATTCCAGAATGTTTAATTAAAACTACAAGATGATTGTTTATAAAATGGTATATTCGTTCAGATAGTATAATGAAATTAGTGTTCAAAAAAGGTTTCATTTTTAATGACCTTGTGGGGGGGGGCAGAGAAACAGATTCATCTTGAAACATAATTTGTGAGGTCTGACATTTTTATAATGTTACTATTCAACTTTGCAGTTGGTGTCTTTTATGATTAATAAAAATTCTGTTACACTAATGAAGAATAGAATACTAGCTCCTAAAATATAATGGCTGGTTTGGTAGTTTACATGCTTATTCTTGAACGTGTATAGAAATGTTTTATGTATGAATGAGTGTGTATGTGTGTGTTTACACACACATAGGAATGCTATCTAACTAAATTGCATTGTGTTGCAATGTTCATTTTTTAAGGGTCTTGGAGCTGTCATCTGTGCATTGAGGAATATGGCAGAAAATAATAGCAGTTGAAATCGGACCTCATTATGTTCTCGTCACCATTAAGTGATGTTCCTACTGTATCTCAAGGAAGATTCTTTACTTGATTGTGTATCCAGAATGCTGTGACACTGCCATGATGTTGACAGGGGTCCCTGATTTTTATTTTATTTTTACTGCTTGTGTATATTATGGATAATCTATAGTAGTTGCTTAACTTTCTAGCACCCTGGGGAAAGGGTGAAAGTATGATCCTCCTTGTATATTTGTTAATAAATAATCTCTATTATAGTACAACTGAGAAAAAATGCATATAAAAATTGTTTTGTTTTAGCTTCTTTTTTTAAAAAAAAAAAAAAAAAAAGAAGGGTGTAGTATGATTCTTAGTTTGCAGATGATGGTTAATTTTTCATTGGTAAAATATGTTTGACAGAGCATATATAATTTTGTTTGTGGTGATTGTCCTGATAGACATAAGTGCTGGAATATGCTCTTAACATCAGGAGTGCAGTTAGTATTCTGTTAATTCATGGTCTCTATTTCTGTTGATGGGCAGATTACAGAATGTGTGACCTGTTTTAAGAAAAAAAATTTTCTCACCATTTTTCATATATGTTATATTAATATAATGATAAAATACTAATGCAGATTAGTTTTTCGAGGAGAATCGTACTTTTTTTTTTCCTGTGTTTTCTGTTTTATTATTTTGCTTTTACTAGTATTTTACTTTGTTAATTTTTTCTTAATTTCTTTTGCATTAAATAGTATTTAAGCAAGTTTTCAGTTTGTTATTTTATTTTTTTTAATAAACCCCTTTTAGATCAGAATGCAGTGTTTCATTCTGCACAATATAAATTTTTTAATGAAAACATTATTTATCTATTACCTTATTCTTGAAGTTGTAATTTACAGACTGTTTTTGGGGCATAGATGTTAGGAAATGGTTATTAAATAAAAGCAAAGTGAACTTTTTTGCATGGAAGATAATAACAAAAACAAACAAACAAAAAAAAAAAAATACATGGATGCAAAATGTTAACTGTTTTGATGTTTTATTAAGTAACAAAATTTTATATATCAGAATGAAAGTATTTTTTTGCCCCAGAATGCTTCCATGTATAGAATGGACAGTTTGTCTGCTGTGTTGTCATGATTAGATAGATGAATGATTTTCTCCACAAAAAAAGAAAAAAGAAAAAAAAATCTTCTTTTATACAACTATAGAGTGCAGATGTGTTATTCATACATTACTACCTCTTCATATTTTTTTTCTGTGTGAACTTCACGAACATGAATTATGTATACATACTTGTAATTCTGCATAACCCTGTATGTTTTTCTTTTCCTATTTGATGATATATTGTTTTTTTTTTTTTAGTTTTTTTTTTACTCTCTGCATGTAGTAAGGGAATACTTTAAGATAAATGCAATTATACTAGTTTTAGATTTAGTCACTTTAAAATAAATGTGTTTGTTACTACTTGGCTGCATACTATTTCATAGGTTAGTTTATTACTAAATTTTGACAATATCTATGCACAAGAAAAAAAAAATCAGTTATTAGATTGACTGATGAAGAGTTTTGAATGTTCAGGGAATTACTACAGCATTACAAATATGGTCTGAATAGAATTTTACCTAACTGTATATTCTTTATATTGTCTGCATTTTTTTTAAAGATCTTATCAAGAAATTTGTTAACCTTCCCATTTCATATTAATGATACAAAAGGTAATGCTTGTTTTAATTACATAATTAATTTTTTTTTTTTTTTCAAATCAATTTTGAATAAGTCAATTTGAAAAATTACTAAAACCAGTTGTACTCATTATTCTTTAATGTTGCCTAAGTATCTGAAAATTTTTTTGATATGTTCTTATCACAAAGCACCTGAATGATAATGGAAAAATTTTAATTAGATAATGAAATTCAGTGCTTTCACTGTTAAATGCAGTAGTATCCCAGTTAATCAATACGTATTACATGTCTCCAGGAGCCAGTACAAATCTGTTTTCCTCAGGTAGTACACATAGTCTTATATCAGAAGAAAAATAAAAGCCAAGGAAATTGTATTTTCTTAAAAATAAAAAAAAAATATATATATATATATATGTATATATATGTGTGTCTATACATATATCAGGATAATAAGTATGATCCTCTTGGAGCACTTATGAATTTAGTAAAGGTTATGCAGGGTCATTTTATATGATGGAGATCTTGTAATTTACAAGGCTTTACCAGAGAAATAATGCAGGGGATGAAAATACGTACTCAGAAAGCTATAGATGATCTGTAAATATAGTGGTGATGTTTCACTGCTATGTGTGTTAAGACATTGTTGATGTGAAATCATTTAGTAGTAAATGGTATGATAGATGATGTGCTAGGAAATAACAATGACACAGAGAAACCTCTTGAATGTGAAATAGATAATCAAGGTAGTTTATTAATAATGGAAAAATCATATTGCATTACATATTGAGCTAACACCCAAGAATTTACCAGTGAAACTTTTAATTTCTCTAATTTTTAACTCTATAACTGAAATATTCTATCTAAATGACAATCACATTGTGAGTACTCTAGACTTGTGAATCATTAGGGATTGTAATCCTTTATCAACCTGTTGGATGTTCTGTTTCAGTAACAGCATCACCATCTAGTGTTAATAAATTTTCAAATGCTTTAGAAAGTATTTGAAATTTTTTGGTAAGCAGCAAGTTAAATATGGTTGTATCGTGTATATAAAAGCACTTTTTATTGGAATTTAAAATTCAAATGAGGTATTTTTTGTTCTGGAAATCTAAAACTTATAAAATGGTAAATGTTATCACATAATGTTAATTGAAATCAGATCAGTTGAGTTATTTTGATTTCATTTAAAATAATGTGGTGGCCGCTAAATCGCGATCGGGTGTAAAATAAGTGGTTGTTCATAACTAATTAAAAATATCTCCAGGTTCTGTATTTCATTATGGCAAAAAAGAATAAAAATAATAAAGTTATTAAATGGTATGATAGATGATATGCTAGGAAGTAACAATGACACAGAGAAACCTCTTGAATGTGAAACCCCCTTCGTGACTAGGGCCACCCTGTAGAATTGAACCTAAAATACAATGAATGTTTGTGTAGAGCAATAGCAAATGGAGCAGAAGCCATCCATTTCTTATAATCTATCATAAATGATGTTTGATTACATATTGTAATTATTAAATATGCAGTGCTTATGTTAGCCTGGATGGAAAGAAAAAAAACAATAAGAATTTAACATTACAAATTGTGCCTTAAGTTGAATTCTGATTTTTATTATTGTTTGCTAACCATATTTGTTAGTTCTGTATATATTGCTATTAGCTATTTCCATATCTCTGATTATCTAATTTGGGTTTTAGTCATATATTGGAAATGATATAGTTCTAATGTATATTCAATGCACATCTTCTCCAAATCACAAGTAATACATGAAAATTATATCAAAGTTTAATTTATTCTTGCTTTCAGCTTTGTTTAGAAGAAATTTTCACTAGCTAAAATTTCTGAGCAAGGAATAACTGTGGGCATTTTTCTTACTGAGTAACAGCTCTTTGATTATGCTACATTTGTTATAATTGTCTTCCACAACATTTGTCATTAGCTATTTATTCGTTTAGTGAGAAGTCCCTGGAAAAACACCTTGAAGCTTGAGACTCAAGACCTTTCATAAATTTAAAATCATGAAACAGAAAAGTTTATTAAAATTTTATTACAATTTTATAAAACTATATGATGACTGCAAAAAATATACTGTTCTTCATTAATTCATACACCTAAATATAATACAGTAACATAATTAGATCACTAATAAGACTATACATTACAGCCATAGATGATAAATATTTTTATTACTTACCAGCTCTGAGCCAATTTGCTTTCAGAATTATCCCACTTATCAGGTGGTTCATTAGTTAAATGAAAACAAAAGATCACTTTTACATTTTAAAAGGACTGTTAAAAGAAAATAAAAGAATTGAAACTGATCAGTCAATTTTAAACTTTTGTAAAACAAAGTTAATAGAGATTGTATCTAGATTTGCTACCAAAGATGGAATCTCAACTCGAAACAGTTGTCAATAGTTCTTCTATACACAAATCAATTTCAAAGCAGAACCATGCATTACCAAAGAACTAGTCAGGTATCTTTGAGTTAATTTTGGACTTCTATGAACATAAAAAAGAAGAGCAAATAACGTAAGTTAAAGAATTCACAGAATCGGATTGCTGTTTTAGTCTTACATTAAATGAGTGGGACCAGTATTGAAGATAAGATATTTCAGCACTGTTGTTCATTCAGATGACACAGAAATTTTTAAGTGAGGATTAGCTCATATACCCAGAAAATGTTTTCATTTGATATTCAAAATATTTTAGACTTAACGAATGCAAGAACTTTGAAAAATTTTGCGAAGAACATCGTGACTGTAATGACAGGTGAAGCTAGTGATGCAAAAATGGGGATGTGACTGCTCATTCAAAAATATACACCCCCCTAATTGTGCTATCATTTAGTAGTTGTTAATGCATTTTATAAACTATAATAAATTATATATTTTAAAAAATTAATTTTCATTAGTGAAACCATATAGTCCCACAATTCCCAGGATTTCGAAAAAAAAAAAAAAAAAAAAAAAAAAAGTCTGAATTCCTGGGAACAGAAAAATAGCTGAGACCCAGTAATTCTAGTGAGAACTCCTCCATTTATATATACTTCGTTATTGAATCTGTGCACACTCTAAATATAATGAGATGAGTGATTTGCCTTTTCCAGAAATTATTATTATTGTTACAGTGCAATCTCTATAGAATCAGTAGAATCATTGTGGGAGGCCTACTTAACCAGCAACATGTCTGTAATAGAACCCTTAAAATTGTTTTCACCCTCTGCATTCACAACATACTCTGGTAATGCATTCTCCTCACCTACCACTCTCCATATAAAAAAAAAATCTACTCTTCACACCCTTCTTCACCACATCTTTACACAACTTCCAGGGATGGATTCTTGTTTTTCCCAACTTCCCATCTCCTCTTGTTATAATTCCTTCTGTATTAATGTTGTAAAATCCTTTAACCAGCTTGAGAGCCTCTATCATATCACCTCTTTTCCTCCTATCCACCAAACTCTGTAATCTATATTCTCTCAACTGCTATGCATAACTTACACTCCAGAGTTCTGAAAAAGTTTTAAATTTGAAAATTCATGCCAAAGCATGTTTTTTTTATTTCTGCCTTTAATATTAATATACTAACTTCTGTTATCAGAGCCTTTACACTGTTAAAACGGTTATTAATCTTCTCCTGAATCCCAATTCTTCAACTACATGTTTGTTTCTTTTACCTCTTTGTTCAAGTCTCCTCCTCCTCCTCACCATGATAGCTAACCAACTAGCTATATTACATGAAAGTTAATTTTTCATAATATTTAATGCAGAGAAGTACAGAAACTATAGCACTATTATAAAGAGAGATCACTCTCACGAATGACTCTTGGTATAATAAAGGGACTGTCACTCATTAAAGGAAATGCTAAATGTCAGTTTTTTTTTGTGTTTTTTTTCCATCTGCAAGGGATGCCATCTGTAGATATGTCTACACTGAATTACTAGTGCACCTGGTTTTAAAAGTGTTTTATAATGTTTTAAACAATTTCCAAGCCAGGTGTTTTAAGTGTATGTATCTGTGCCTAGTTTGCACAAGAACTGTTTTAAATATATAGATGCAGAAGAGCAAAACAATATAATATTAAACATAAAGCATATTGGGTAAGTGATGAAGTCTTGCCTAAGAGGTTTCACTGTGTGTTCATGTCAAAACTATTTACAGTTAAAATGTTCTTATTTAATATTCAAGCAGTTGTATAGTAGAATTTTATCACATGAGTGAAATTTTACTTCAATTTTGACTAAATTAAGGGTCTTAAAAATATATTTGATAATTATGCAGTTCATTGTATAAATAATCCAATATATGCTCATATGCCCTGCATATCACTACAAATTAATTCGAGCATATACTGCAGTTTAACTTTTGAAGATGCTCTCATGCATATTAGATACTTCTACTACACATTCATATGCTATCCATCCTAGATCTTAAATATTTAAGGATTAATTCCTGTTCTGAAATGTATTACTAAGCATTGAACTGAAGTGTAAATGACATATAATATAATATGCTGTTAAGGAAATCTGCTTGTTTGTAATATGCATACATAAAAAAAAAGTTCTCTGCCATAAATATGTTTTAAAATATGTGCAATCTTTACATTTGTTAATAAGTGCATCTTTAAATTTGCATTGATTATCATTCCTTTCATTAAACTATACTGTATTAAGTTTATGAAGAATTGCAAGAAGGTATTCACATATACTTTTCTCAGGGTAATTTTTGCCTATTAGTAATAATGGAATGTCAGTGTTTGCATCCTTTGTGTCCTGTTGCATATCCCTGTTGCTGTGGGGAATAAAAAAAAAAAAAAAAAAAAAAGAAGAAAAAAAAACTTTGTCAGTACAAATAAATTCCATTCCTCAGGAGAAACACCCAGAATAGTTTAGATACAGCATTTGCTTATTCTCTGGGAATAGCTCAAGAGGTCATAGTACCTCCTTTTCCTGTATACAAGTCAGTATTGTTGTCTTCTTGTTTCATAATTTGAATGATATGTCATAGTTGAAAAGCACTTGTTCAATTCATTAAATTATTTGTTTGCTTATTAGCAGTTAAAAACAATAGCATAGGAAGTATTTCTCTTTGTCTATTTTAATAAGCGTACAATCTCCAACACATGGTTAATAGCAAAGTGTAATCTCTTTTCTCTTAAATGTCCAACAAACAAGCCAAAACAAATTCAAAGCTGCAAAATGAACATTTTTATATAAAATGTACAAAGTAGTTGTAATCATAAAAACATCTTTTACTCAGAAACATTTCATTTTATGTTTGCTAATTGAAGCCATCAAAGCATTTTTAGTTAAACAGTTTTTCATCACAATATTGTGCACCTGTACTTTTTCAAATATCACTGTATTTATAATTATATATGCTAATGGTATTTATCTACAGTTGTGGAAGATAGAATGTGAATTTTTTTGTTAGCTGCATGCACATAATTTTAGAATCCCAGAACAACATATCTGTTATTTCACATTTGCTCTTTTTTTCAGTTGCTTGTTAGTTGGGCTAGCTGAAATCTCTTCCAAGTATTGTTAGACATCAACAATCATTTGAAAAATAACATATAAAAATAAAATAACAGATTCAATAATAATATATAAATAATAACAAATACAGTAAACCCTCGATTTTATGGACTTCAGATTTAATGGACAAAATTTTCGGTTCGTATGTCACGTGAAAATTGACACCCTGTTAATTTTAAAATGCTTTTAACCAAGATTTGCTTATAATTTACAGGTTATTTTTCGTTATTAATTTCCTGTTATTTTTAACAAATTTTGGCAAATAGGCCATCATATGTAGGAAAAACTCTATAGTAATTTAGCCGACATAAATGAGTCACCGCTCATAAAACATGTTCGCCGATTGATTAGCACGTGATCACACCAGCAGTCTGTAATTGGTTCTTTTGTCGTGTGGCATGACTTTCTGCGGCAGTTTTAATGCATGCTGACCGATATGCGCTAAGCCACGCCCAGTAGTGTGCATTTGTTTACTCACGGTGAATGGTTTATGTACATATGTATTTTATAGACCTATTCAATGTAAATTTAAAATTAGATATGTATGAATGGTAAAACACATCTTTGTAACCCTAACCTTAAAATATGGACAAACAGAAAGGAGTTAATTTAATGTTAAATCAAAAATTAGAAGTGATACAAAAGTTTTTTCATAAGTTAAAACATGTAAATTAGCTAATTTGTCAATTTTTTAACATACGCATTTGGAAAATTTACTTTATTATATAATGGACTTTCGGATTTAATGGACACCCCTCGCTCGAATTAGTTCATTATATCGAGGTTTTACTGTATTTATGACACATTTCAAAACTACAAACAAGCAATCTTCTGCAAATTACATGTTAATTATGCAAGAAAGTTTGTGCAAAGCTCTGAAACAGTTAATTGTTATGTTGTTTATCATCACATATTTGCTAGTATTTGATCACTGAATTGCATAAATCTTGGTTTGATGATAAAGGTCTTAAAAAAAGGGGAGAGGGGTAAAAATTTCTAAATAGCAATAACAATGATTAAAATATGCAAGGAATATTTTTTAAAAAATAAAATATATGTATGCAGTCAAAAAATACATTTTTCCCTTCTTTTTTTTTTTTTTTTTTTTTTTTTTTCTTAACTACTAATGATACTGTTATGATATTTCACTTGACATTATGCTTTTATTAATGATTCATATCAGTGCATCATCTGATTTTATATAACTTCAAAGCTTTAAGTGAAATTGTCTTATAACTCTATAATAAAATTAGTTTAATCCTTTATCCAATTGTGAGCAAACAAAGTTTGTGCCTGAAAGTATCTTCAGGACTGGGGTAAGGTGGTACAACACTAGGGCAACTCGTTGCAAAGGTGGAGCAAGATACCAACACTCCTATCTCAGTATCTCCTATAATGCAAAACACATCTCCTTGCGGATATGTCTAATGTTATGCATTAAGGGAAGGGCCACTACCCAGACTAGTTTCGACCTTTATTGAGGTCTCTTCAGTGGGAGCCAGGCCCAAGTGGAGATACCAGGCAGAAGCATTAGCAGGTCATCTCTACCTACAGGAGTTGCCCTAGTGTTGTACCCCCTTACCCCAGTCCTGGAGATACTTTCAGGTACAAACTTTGTTTGCTCACACTTGGATAAAGGATTAAACTAATTTTATTATACTCTAACCAAGTGAAAAATAAACTTTCAACATCAATGTCTTATAACTCGATGAATGAAGCAATTTCTTTTCAGCAGAATATTAAAGTAAACATATGCTTTCAATACATATGCACACATATATATGTGCATATGTATTGAAAGCACTTGTTCATATATTATTATTAATTATTGTTTCATGATACCTCCAAGGACTCACTGTTGAAGAGCACTATATATAATCCAATCCTTCATCCACATACTATGCCATAGTCCAACTACACAGAATTCCATCACAGCCACTAATAGTATTTTTTCTCTCTGTAAATTGCATGTTCATACTTGGACTGATTTGCCTTGGGATGAAAAATCCATGTGTCCGGGAGCTAAAAACTCTGCTACCTCCATATGAGATCAGCAAACTCTCCTTCAAATGAGGGGGGGAAAAAACTATGTAAAGATTCCTCTAATCATAATGAGAATCGAACTCTGGTCTTTTCCATTTAAAGGGTGCAATGTCCTGTTGTTCTTTCAATTGTTACAGAGGTACTTGCGTGTACAGACACAATATATAACTTGGATATTAAATATTTCTAGTAACAGAAAAGTGAATGTTGATGAGTAATTGAATGAAGCTTATCTTTCTTTTGGAAGTAATCCTTACATTTTAAAAAAAATGCTATTTCAGTGCTTTTTTTTTTCTTTTTTGAGAATATCTTCAGCAAAAGCATACATTCATTAGCTTTTGATATAAGACAGGAATGATTTATTCATTATTTGAAAATTAAAAATATTTAAATTAGAATTCTTCTGGAGTTTATTCTTCCTTTCCATAATTCCTAAAGTTTTTCTCAATTTTATGAATAAAGCTGTGTGTGCTTTCATTCTTTCCCAACAAATTAAAATATTGTTTTGCTTTGAAATGAGCGTTGGTGAGTGACTGATTTTGACATCAACATAAAATTGTCCTAATCACTCCAGTTTTTTCAGAAATCAAAATTTTGATGACATACTAATTGCATTTCACTTGAATCTATAGCATAAAAAATATTCAGATGTACCTATACATTAAAAAAGTAATACTCAAAGTGATCTGCTTATGGTGATTTCTGTGATTAAGAACTAGCAAAAATCAATCATACTGGAGGTTCTGTTCCATACAAGAAATGCCGAAGTTGTAGAAACTACTATTGTGATGTGTTTGTACCAGGAAAGGCCAAAGATAAATATTAATCCAAAAAAGAGATCTGATCCCTGTCATCTAGTGATCATGTATTATCCAGGGTAAGGGAAGATGAATTAAGATCTATTTTTTGAGTAAAAAGGCATTACTATTTATTGATAACATGGAAAGTAACTGCATTATCCTAGTACCATCAAAATGCATGAATACTTTTACGTTTAAGACACTGGTTATAGAAACTCTTGAATCCTGGAGCAGTAAGAATGGAATATACTACCATCAGCAAAACTATGGGTTATTGATCAGTGAAAAAAAGTTGTTGGATGATAGAACAGAACCCTAGGGCACTTGCATTGGTAGGAAGCCATACACCTTGACATTCACAGATTGAACAGAGAGAAAACTAACTACCCAGTTACAGAGAATTGGAAGTAGACTTTTAGTCCACCTGGATGGCAGTTTGATGAGCAGGCCTTGATGTCAGGCCCAACCAAATGCCCTAGAAATGTTAAGAACAACAGCATATGTTTTTCAAAACCTTTTCATGACATGTATCCAGAGGTGAGTAATGTAGCTAGATCTCTGGATCTGAAGTGACAGAATCAATACTTTTGGTCATTAATTAACTGGTGGGCCTCAAGGTAGTGAAGTGGTTGACTGTTTGATAACTATCTTCGTTATTTTAGAGAGGACGATGTTAAGATAGGGACAGAGGCTTTTTTTTTTTTTAATTGGCTGGCTGTAGACTTATTTCATTGCTGTGTGGTAAATGCTATTTGGATCTGTATATAAGAATACAGAGATAATGCAAGATGTGTTCATTTTGCACCATTTTGTGTTCATAAGTACAATTAGGGATCAGAAGTCATTATTGTTATCTAGGTTATTTCAGATTCTTAGATTGTCTTTCTATGAAAAGACCACAGTTAGCATGTGTTGCACTCTTTCTGGTATCTAAGGAAGGGGATCAGAGGAGGAATAGAATGATTGCCATTAGATTAGCTTTATCTTTAGGTATTGCTATACACGACTTATTTGCAGTTGATGTTGAAAGTTTATTTTTCACTTGGTCAGACTATAATAAATTTAGTTTAATCCTTTATCCAAGTGTGTGCAAACAAAGTTTGCGCCTGAAAGTATCTTTAGGACTGGGGTAAAGTGGTACAACACCGGGCAACTCCTTGCAAAGGTGGAGCAAGCTACCAACACTCCTATCTCGGTATCTCCCATAATGTAAAACACATTTCCATGCGGATATGTATAATGTTATGCATTAAGGGAAGGGCCACTACCCAGACAAGTTTCGACCTTTATTGAGCTCTCTTCTTTCATTTCTGCATTACTTATTCTTGCAAACTTGTTCTATAATTCCAGAAAATATTGTTTATTCTAAAACCTAACAAAAGTTTTATCATACCCCATATTATTATTATTATTAACATTTGACCTCCATGGATTCAGAGACTCATTGTGGGAGTACTCATTATTGCATACAATGCTAATCCAACCGTCTTAAACTGATTCAATGTGTCCACATCCACAACACACTCAGGCAATGCATTCTACTCACCAACCATCCTCCATGCAAAGAACCTGCTTTTCACTCCTTTGTTCACACCTCCTTATGCAGTTTCCAGCAATGTCTCTTGTTCTGCTCCCGTCTCGCACTCTATGAAAAATCTCTTCCATGTCTACCTGATAACAACCCCTGACCAGCTTATATGTCTCAATCATATACCCCCCCCCCTCCTACCCCTATTCATGAGACTCTGCAACTTACATTCTCTTAATCTCATACTCCACATTCCAAAGACCACTGACTACATTTGTGAATCTTCTCTGCATCCTTTCCAAGATATCCTCATCACCATGAAAACCCACTGACCAAATCTGTGCACAATAATCCATATGAGGCCTGATCGAGTGATGAGTACAATGGAATCATAACCTCTCTATTTCTGCATGTCAGAGTAACAAATCAATGCTAAATTTGTTAAGAAGATTATCACATTAAGGACTGATAATTGCAGGATTTTCTACAAGAATTCTGTTGTTATCAATCCAGAATTCTATCCCCCTCTGGCATTCTAATAATCACTTCAAGTACACAGAAGAATACTAAATAAGCCTTCACTCATAATGCCCTTTTTTTTGTGTGCAGCAGAACAATATATCCTCTTTTCACTCCTTTGGTATATTTTGTTACAAAGCTTGTCAAACAAGAATGCTATTATCATACCTCTCTGAAACATGCCTTTAAAAATGTGGTAATGTGTAATATCTCATTTTCCTCCTACTCACTTTTAGTCCCTCCTCCACCACCATTTCATTCTTACTCATACTTCATAAAAAAATGACTAGGATAAAGATACCTGAATAAATTGGTTATTAAATACTTCAGTTATATCCTCTTCGGTATTCCAATATTAGAGTTCCAGAGGTTAGGAAGATAAATAAGTAGGTGTCAAATGGATGAATGAAGAGTTAAGCATGCAGTTTTGAAGAAGAAGAATGTGTTATGGAGGCTGCACATGATGAAGGATTTAATCATTTTCATGAGGAATACAAAGAGCAGCCAGGAAGTTAATGCAGTTTTGTTCAGGATAGCCAAAGTGTGGTATGAACAGAATTTAGCTTATCAAGCCAAAAAAAAAAAAAAAATTCCCTAGAGTTTAAAAAAAAAAAAAAATGTGGCAAGTAAAAGAAAGAATGAAAGTGGATGAAAATAGTAGATTTATACTGCTGCAGTTATCAGTCAGCTCAGCTCTTTAATTACAAAGAGGATTTAATATACCTTTGAAATGGACAGCAAAGTGGAGCTAACAATTTAGTGGTGTAAATTTTTTAACATTTTTGAAAGGCAAGGATGGGTTGTAATATATTCAACTGGTAAGGATAGACTGAAGGAGAAAACAGATGTGAAGGTGATTATGGTAGACAAGGATATGTGAGAAACAAAATGATGAGGTGGATACTAACATGTAGAAATAAAGAGGTTATGATTCCACTGTACAAGTGCCATATTTAGGATAACGGTACAGAGTTGGTCACCTAGTTTATGAGATTTTGAAATGGATCTAGAGAAGGTATTCCCTCATAGATAAAGGGAATACTTATTCTGTAGATGATATTCTCTCCATCTTTTACTTACTTACTTAATCCTCCTCTTCTACCTTTACGGTGTCGAGGTTTTGCAGAGACCGCTCTCCATTCTTTCCTTTTTTGTGTAAGTTTTCTGGCGTGGTTCCATTCTATTCCTCTCTCTCTTTCAGAGCTTTTTTTTAACTCCATCTTCCCATTTTGTTCTGGGTCTTCCTCTTGGCCGGGTACCCTCACTTTGCACAATATACCTATCTTGTATTGACTGTGATGTCTCTATCTAACAAAGTCCAAGTTTCACATTCATATGTGAGGATTGGTACAAATGTTGTTTTAAATATAACCTTCTTTGTTCCTTTACTTATTTCATTACTATTTAAAATTCATGGTTAACTGCATGATACATTTTCCCAGCACTATTAATTCTAGTTCTTGTTTCTTCATCTATTCTTCCATCTTCATTTATAATCATTTCCAAATATTTGAATTTTGTTGTTTGATCAGATACTGTTCTTTTATACTGAGATTATGTTCTTGATGCACTTTATCTATCCTCATTGTTTTGGTCTTGGCTATATTTATAACCATCCCTCTCTTCTCCATTTCTTCACTCCATACATTAGATTATACTGTAAATTTGTTTCTGATGAAGCCACAAGTACTACATCATCTGCAAATACCAATTCTGATATCGTCACAGGTTTCATTTTCCAATTTCCCACTTGATACTGTTTTGTTTGCATTTTGCAGGCTTTAATTACAACATCCATTAAAATGGTAAAAAGATATGGTGATAGTATATCACCTTGTTTTACTCCAGCTGTAGTTTTAAATATTTCTGATTCTGCATTTGCTGTTCTTACATAATTCTGACAATTCCTACACAAACTCTGAATTGCCTTTATTAAACTTTCATTTACATTTTGTTTCTTTAAAACTTTCCGCACCTCCTTTCATGGTACTTTATCAAATGCCTTTTCCAAGTCCAAAAATGCCAAATGTATTTCTTTCCCATATTCTATTGCTTTTTCAATAATCTGTCTTATAGTATGTATATGATCTTGTGTACTTCTGTTTGGCCTGAACTCTACATCCTCAATCAACTATAACTATAGCTGAGGTATTCATTGAGCAATCTATCTATAATCCAGCCATCCAGATAGTGAGGTCATCTTCCTAGGCAACCTGAATGTCCACAATTCCAACTAGCTTCTTTTTCCAACACCACTGACTAAGCTGGACTTAGAGATCTAGGAAATCTTTGCCATAAGCAGTGACATAATGTAAATTGTTCGTCTATCCACACGAATTCCTGATAACCCTCTTCACTCTCCCAATAATCTCAATCTTTTTTTTTAACCATTTCACCTTCCAGATACATTGTAGAGGCAACCTCCCCTCTTGGCAACTCAGACTACAATCTTGTACAAGTCTCCTCTCTCTCTCACAGAATGCTCTTCCTTAGACCACTCTTATCCTGACATCCTCTTGTACTACGAAGGTGCCAAATGGGATAACCTTTGGAACTTCTACTCTTCCTCCTTTCCATGGTGTGATTATTGCTTCAGCTCATCTGACAACACCTGCTTTGATTGAGTCACAAAAATTATCCTCACCAGCATGAAGGACTTCATCTCCCATTCTACCCAAAATACTCATCTGCTTTCCAAGCCCTGGCTCAACAGAAAGTGTATCAAAGAAAATAAAATTCACCTTACTGCAGGTGGCTTGTCAAGAACTATCAAGAACTTTTAACTTCATACTCTGTTTATACCACAGCAAATGCAAAACAATCATCAGCAAATCTAAATCTGATTTCTTAAAGGCCAGCAGCAGAAAACTTGCCTCTTGTCTAAATGGAAGGCCGTGTCTTCTAGTTTCTTACTAAGGCTATTGGGTGCAACTTCTGCTCACCTGTACTTCCACCTCACACATGCACCAATGGCACCACTGTTACGCCACCCAAAGATAAAGCTGACCTCCTAGCATTGCTCTTTTCCTCAAATTCCTGCATTGATGACAAAGGGAACTTTCCTCCTACCATACCAGAATCTCAGCTAACTCCTGTCCTGTGTGAAAGCAATCAGCCTTTTCCAAAAAAAGGGAGATAGAAGTCTACTGTCAAACTACTGACTGATCACTATCACTTCTGTCTTCTCCAAAATAACCGAGAAAGTCATCAATAGCCAGCTTCTCCACTACCTAGAGGCCCACCAATTAATCAGCAGCCACACTATAGAATCCCCCATTCAAGATCCATGGATGACCTATTAGTTTACATCACCCACCACTGTACATGTGCCATGTAAAGGTTTGAAGAAACTTGTGCTGTTGCTTTTGACATTTCCAGAGCTTTTGATTGTGTTGGATATTGAGTCTGGCCAAACAAATGACCATTGTTTTGGTCCACCACTGGACCAAAAAAGATGTCACCCTCTGTAATTAGGATGCCAGATCCTCTCTGGGCATTCATTGCATGTCATAGTTGATGGCTTCCTCTCTTTGAGGAGTCAGATTCCTGCAGGAGTCCCTCAGGAATCTGACTTACTATCTGTTTTGTCACCTATCCTCTTTCTCCTGTACATAAATGACTACTCTCAATCACCACTAATCCTATATACAACTTTTGCAGACACTAGTACTTGCCATTCATCCTACTAATTGGAAAAACTATGCATTTTGCAGGCATCCTAAGTGTCAAGATCATCTGCAACATATTATCCTTCAATTGGACATGGACAGTCTGCTACCTTCAGTACCACCAAAACAGTCTTTTCTCTTCTCACACAAAAGCAATCTCAGCTCACTTTCCCTTTCTCTCAGTAATACACAAATTACCAGATAAGATTAGATCCCTCTTCCTGCTTGGACTAACATTTTCCTCCAGACTCCCCTGGCACAAACATATCACATCAATAGATTCCTCAGCATCCAAAGTGCTAGACACCCATTGATACCCAACCAACTCTCAAATCTGCCCACATTTAGAACACTGCTCACATGTTTGCCAGCCTGGTTGGTCGAGTGGTTAACAAATCTGCTCTCCAGCCAGAAGGCTGCAGGTTCGAATCCCACCGTGTACATGGATGTTTGCGATTGTCTGTGAAAATACTAGTGGTGGTGGGCTGTAGATGGTGAATGCAGTTATGGTTCGTTGTAGTTGGTGAATTGAGTGTGAAGACAGAGAATTGTAGAGTAGGTTCTCTCCCTCGATTCATTGGACTCCCTAGAGGTGTTATGTAATAATAATAATAATAATAATGTTTGGGAGAGGGAGGGGGGGAAACACCAGAAACTTCTCTAAAAATTCTAGACCAGTCCTAGATCCCTTTACTTTATCAGAGAACCTCTGCTGTTTTTCTCAAAGTCCAGCTACTTTTTAGACATCCCAAACCATCTCTTCTTTATATTGACTACCCTCACACACACACACACACACACACACATACATTCACTACTTCTTCTAGTATCCAGGTTCTCTGTATCTCTTTGTCTACTCTTTCTCCTTTTGCTATTGATACTCATTTTCCATTTCTCTATGGTTTCATGGTGTTCTTATCCATTCACAACCGCTGCTTCAGTGATAGCTATCCTGCTCTTTCATATCTCATCTTACCTCTTCAGGTTTCTCATTCATTTTTAACTCCTGTTACTTTCTTTCTTACTATTCAAACTAGATCAATTCAAATGTAATCCATCATGTTTATAGTGCCATCCATTCATCCTTCAAATTCTCACTTCTTACATTCACAAACTGTGCTCCCTTCTCCTTATATAGCTCTACCAACATAGTCATCATTTTGATCCTCTGTTGTAGCTAGGCACATTTGCCACTTTTTCTACCACTGTTATCTTTCATTTTTGGTAATCTTCTGATAATTATACTTGCATTCTCCTCTCTCCACATCATTTGTTCCTACTGATATCACCAATTCACCTGCTTGTTTACTCCTTATCCAAAACCTCAATCATTGTTTCCCTCTCTTGCAACAAAACAAACCTTCTTCCCCTCTAATTTTAAATTAATAATGGAGTGCTTAATGTTCCTCTTGAATCATCCCTTACCTCTTTCACTTGGATATCTTTCATGCATCCTTCCATTTCCATTCACCAGCTGCATATAACTCATTTCATTTCTCAATTTCACCTTCAATTTGCATCCAATTAACTGCATTCCTTGTGTTTTGTCACTCATATTTTGCATAGTGGTGCTCATACTTAGCTTGCTTAAATTGCACTTGTTGTTCTCTTGCTGTTCTGCTTGCAGCACAGCAAGCTAAAAATTATTTTTAGCATTTTATCACTTGGTTAGCCTAATTATTGTTGTTCTAAGCAGCACTCCTACACTTAATCATTTATGGAGGAGGTACAAGACATTTGGTAGTGATTGGATCCATGAAGAGTATAAAGCGCAGGCTAGAAAGGTGATGAGCACAGTAAAGATCAGGCCAAGGTTAACTCAAGGGAATTTTTCCACTATATGGCAAGCAAGAGAAAGAATAATTATGGCAGTTAACATTGGTGGATAGTCATGGCAGCAGAATAACAGCTGCAAAGGATATAGTGGAATTATTGAACGAGCACTTTATCAGCATGTATCATACTGGTGTAAATGATGGCATGCAATATATAGAAGGGAGGCAAGTATTAGGAGAATTGGAAGTGAATGAATCAGAGGTGTATCAGGCGTTGGTTGGGTTAGATGTTAACATGGCTGTGGGAATGGATGACATATCACCACATATTCTTAAAGAATGTACACCACAGTTGGCTATTCCCTGGTTATTTAATGAAAGTCTTGCAGTGGGTAGGGTTCCTAAGGAGTGGAAAGAAGGCAAAAGAGTACCACTCCACAAGCATGGTTCTAGGATAGAAGTTTCCAGTTATAGACCAGTCTGTATAACTGCAGTTGTGATCAAGGTGTTAGAGAGATTGGTTAGAAATAGAATACAGGATTGGATTGATGAACGTAGTACTCTTTATGATGGTCAGCATGGATTTGTAAAGGGCAGGTCCTGTTTTAGCAATTTGCTTGTATTTTATGATAAGGTAATGGATGTTAGATAAAGGAGAATCATATACAGTGATATTCTTGGACTTTGCAAAGATTGGATTCTTGGATAGATTACTACATAAGTTGGTGAACAAGCTGCAGAGGATGGGAATAGATAGTATATGATGATATATCAATATTCAGAACTTTAGCTCCCCATCCACCTAAATCTCTTGACCACAAAAGTGGTTACAAAATAATATAAATAATTTTTAAAAATTAAATAAATAATTAAATTAACATAGAAGAGGGGGGGGGGAGAGAAGTTACTTGTCATTTATCAGGATGTGACTCTCCCAAATCTCTCCATAGATATTCATTCCAGTTTGGGTGGGAAGTGTTTCAGCACTCTCTTTAAACAACTGCTCAAGCTTAAATCAACACCAATGTAACAGGTGTGTATTGAACCAGAGGATATTATGGTCAGTGTCCACTCTGCGCTGTTTCAGGCCAGATTTTTTCAGTCTTTTTTTTTTCTCCCATGTGATTTTAATTTAATTTTTCTTATTTATGTAATTTCTTTTAATATTTTATATATTTTTTTAATTAATTTATTTATTGTATTTTATTTTGTATGGGGGGGGGGGGGTTAGGCTGCTGAATAAATGTAGAGGGAATAAGAGAGAAATTAGCTAAAACACCAAACTAGCAGTATACAAGACGGTGTTCAAACCATTATTAAGTTATGGATCTGAGAGTTGGATTAGAAATAAAGCATTCAATCAAAGACTGGAGACAAGACCACAGATGTTAATCTCTAATCAAATGGGTTCTGAGAAAAATTAGGAGAGTGTACAGATATCAACGGCAGAAGCATATTAAAAATGAAGGTGTTGGAAAGAAACTAAAAAATGTTGGCATTCAAGAATGTGTAAGTAGAGCTAATCTAAAGTGGTATGGTCATGTAATAAATGGAAGAGGGAATGCTAGCAAAACAGGCATTTGATACCAAGATGGCAGGAAAGAGACCCAGAGGAAGACCAAGGGCTGGGTGGAATGATTCAGTCAGAAGTGCTTTAGAAGAACAAAATGTTGGATATGATAATATTGGAGTGCTGACAAATAATAGACTAATTTGGAGGAAAATTGTGGATAGGAGATTAATAATAATGTAATATAATGTAACTTAATCATGTAGTGCTGTCATAGTAGCCTGAACACTCCTTGAGGGTATATATATATATCAGGAAATTGATTATATTTTATTGTGTAGTGACCCATTGTAGAGAGCCACTCTAGCACCTGGTTCATATCTCTTAAAAGGAATAACATTTCATTGTTTGTGCTCCACATTATGAATGTGCTTGTGTCTGATAACAGTCTGTTTAGAATTATCATTATTAAATGATATTTAATAATGGATGGGCCACAACTCTTCCATGATTAATTTTAATACTAATATACCCATTCCTCTTTTATGCTTGCACGGTGATCCAAGTACATTTTTGAAAATTATGGAGACAACTACCGTGTTTGAGTAAAACTTTAGTTTAATATAACTAAACTCTACATTCGACGTTTCAATCTTTATATCAAGGTCATCTTCTGGAGCATATGCACTATATACAGAGAACAAGCTACACTACAATCTATCTGGTTTGTTAAAGTAAACTAAAGTTTTACTCAAACACGGTAGTTGTCTCCATAATTTTCAAAAATGTCCTCTTTTATCCTTTTTCTTTTCAAAAAAATTCTATAACATCATATCCTATTTCTGGTAGTTTATTATCTTCTGTCAACTATGTATCACTGACACAAATGATTTGCAGACTAATTTTATCAAGGCCACAATTTCTGCACTTTTATTTCTCATACTCCTTTGCATTGGCAGTATATATGCATAGTAGCTTCTTCCCTGATCCCCTTTTCCTTTCCACAATTCCTCATCCCAGCCTTGCACTGTCATGTATTACACACGTAATAAAATTTTGTAAGCACATGATAAAATATATTTTCTTGACTTTTAAATAAATATCACAATATGGTTATGAAATCATATAAATAACTTAAGATGGACATGTGATGTAAAATCCCTTGCAGAAGTGAAGAAATAGAAATTCAGAAAAATCAGTGTTATAAATGAATAGAATTTCAATGCAATTATTGCAAATTAATATCTTAATAAATTTATAGTTTCACTAGAATAAAAAAAAAAAGCATGTGTGATATAAATTGCTTATTATTATTATGCCTTGTTAGCAGATGATGCTAAGCAGAGCTTCCTTATATAGTGGCAGGCTTTTGCTATCTGCTAGCCTGGGGACCCAAAATAATATGAAAGTATTATAACTCTTATACAACTAAGATTTCCTTTCAGTAATCCAGTATACTCTGTTTTGTCTAATCAATTATAAAACTTGCAGAAAATACCTGTTAACTAATGAAATACAGTAAACACTCAATATATAATGAATATATGTGTGGAATTTGTAAATTAAAAATTAAATTTTAAACAAATTAAATAATTTAAAATATCAGATATTAATTGCATTCAGTAGCAGCATTATATAACCAAAATATTTTATTCCTGAAAATTGATGAGGCTAGGGATTTAGGAGTGATTATGGACAGGAAGTTTATGGTTAGAATGCATATTGCAAAGATGTCCAAAACAGCTTTATCATATTGCTTGGATGTTGAAGAACACTGACAAGAAGGGATAGAGAGATTATTATCTCTGTAAGGCTTTAATAAGAAAGGTCGCATTTGGATTACTGTGCACATATCTGGTCATCTGGATTACTTGGGGATGAGGAGGTAATGAAGAGCCCAAAGACAACTGACCAAGCTTATGATATGTCTACAGATTTTGGGTCTGTATTTACAAAGGCTAGTTGCCAAGCAGAAAAGAGGGAAGTGTGATAAAAAGAATGGGGTATGTGAAAGTTATTAAAGAAATTTTATAGAATTAACACAAAAGCCTTTTTGAGTATTTGGCAGAAAGTAAGAGAACAATGAATCATTAGTGGAAATTGTGTAAGAGTGTGGTTAGCAAAAGTGTGAAGACTAGATTTTTTGCTTAGAGGGTGATGAATGAGTGGAATGAATTGTCAGAGGCATTTGCAAGTGCTTGTTCAGTTAAATGAGTTCAAGCAGAAGTACAATAGGTGTTAAATGAATAATGAGCTTCTCACAATAGGTATTTGACTCTGTGACGATGTCTGAGAAAATAATAATAATTAGGTACTGATTTTCTATTTAAAATTATTTAAAACCTACTTTATTTTTTGTCAACAACACTAAATTTCAAGTTTGTGTGATTGAGTGTTAAATAATTATTCTATTATTTCCAACTTTAAGCTTCTAGTTTCTGAGTAACATCATTTACATAAACTGGTTGTATTGTTTTAAACAGTCTAGAAGGTTGGATTGTTTGAAACTACAACCAAAAGAAAGTTTCTGAAGTCGGTGTATTATAAATCGGCATATAATAAAAGTTCATTAATTATTGCATATGTTCTTCTGTCTAGTTGCCTGTTTGGTGGGATGAGAAATCTGAGTTTCCAAGAAGTGGATCTTTTCAGTCTCTCAGTGAGACTATGTAACTCATCTTCAGTTGAAAAGCCCTTATAAAGGTTCTTTGTATTCTATGCAGGATTTGAACCTAGGTCTTTCCAACCAAATAAATTAAACTATGAAGGCTACCAAAAACCAGAGAATCATATCATGCATAATGCTTGCCATGGTGAGTACGAATATAGCGCATATTTTACTATGATGGGTTTATTATTATGTGGGAACTTATTGGAAGTCCAAGTAATCACTTGTTCAGTTCATACACTACTTGCCCTACTTTTCCTTAAATTTGTTCAAGGAGAGTGCAGTTATCACTATCACTAGCCACCTATTCCACTGCCTCATTACTGCCCAATGAGCGAATGAACCCCTAGTTCTCCCCTTTCCCTCCCTCCCCCTGCACACTGAAGTCATTGTGTTGAAAATTTCCTCTGTATCAGTCCTATAAAAACATGAAGTAACTCGTGTCTATCATCTGTATCCCCTTTTCTGTCTATCCCTGTTTTCTATAATCCACAAATATTAAACCTATACTCGTAAGTGGCATCCCATAGATCTTCCACTAACTTGATCACTCACCTCTAATCCGCTTCCCTATCCTCAAGAAACCCAGATGACCAGATCTGTGCACAGTAGTCCAGATAGGCCGTAACAAAATTTTCTAAAGAATATAACTCTTTCTCTCTCTCTCTCTCCCATCTGGGTGTTTGTCAATAATCAGATAACTCTGAGCTATTTTAGCCATTTATGCAATATGCTCTTTAAATTTTAACTCGATCATCTAGCACTCCCTAATCCCTAGTCTCATCGGTTTTCTGCATCCTAATTCCATCACTATAGCGCACTGTGCGCACACATGCACGCACGCATTGGGGGTGAGGCATAAGTCACGAAGGGGTTTAAACATTGAATAACTTTATTTATTATTTTTATTATTATTTTTTTTTGTTATAATGAAATACAGAACTTGAAGATTATTTTTATTGGTAATAAAAAACCACATCACATAAATGCTTTTCATTTTTGGCTTCACAAAGACAGGCTCTTTCTATGGCATGTTCCATGACAGCTGTTAATATTTCTAACTGCAGTACCAAATTTCTACACTGATGTTCTTCTTCAGGTTAACCCTATAGGAGGAAGTTGGGAATTATGAAATTAGGAGAATGTGATGGCCAGTTAATTGCAGATCTTTGCAAAATTATATTAGCTTGAATAACTGAATGCTGATTTTCAAAATAAAATTGTGCAATTTTGGTTTGTTGTTGGTTTGTGAACTTTTCCCATGATTATTTTCCCAGATGTTACTTAGAATACCTGAAAAAAATAAAATGAAAAAATTAATAATCAGAAAAAGTTATTCACATTTTAAACCCCTTCATGACTTATGGGCTATCCTGTATGTATTGAAGTTGTAATCTTACGACATTCCTTCCAAATTGTAATTCAAAAAATAGTGTATTATTATCTGACACCTCCAAGGAGTTCTTGGACTCCTTGGAGCTGTCAGGATTCTTGGAGTGCCTCCCACCCATTGTGGGAGGGCACTCTAATCCACTCTGCCACACACATCTGTCTCTTTTACTACTTAATTCTACTTTACACAACTACCATCAGCACCATCTACTGCCCATCACCACCACCACCAACAACAGTATTTTTTTTTTTTGTCTGTAAATTGTGTGTATGTTCTGAAGGCTCTATGCAGGATGGAAAACCTCATTTTCTGGGAGAAAAAACACTGCTACCTCCATATGAGATCAGCTAACTCACTTGCAAATGAAAAAACCCATATAATGATTCCTTTTGTTTGTAGTTAAAAAAATTGTTAACACTTAACTGACATTTAAAATTGATGTAACTAATAATAATTGTCATCATTTAGGACGATCGTGGAAGTTATGCTTTAGATAACACAAGCTGTTATATCACTTTTAAACTCATTTATTGTCTGAACTCTGTTCTTTCAGACAGTCATTCCATGCTTTTACCATTCTCATGCAAAAAAAAAAAAAAAACTATCATTTCACTCCCTCGCACAACTTTTAGGGATGACATCTTATCCTTTCCTCTTGTTCTTTCATATGAAAAATCTTGCTAGCATCCATCTAGTAAATACCTTTCATTGTAAATGTCTTAATCATGTCTCCCCTTTATCTTCTATTCACCAAACTTCAGCTTCTCCTCATAACTTCCACATTCCTGATGTTGTTGTCGTCGTCCCACTTTATACCCTTTTTTTAAAAGTTCCTTCAGATCCCATTGAAGAGATATAAGCACAGTAATTCACATGTGGTCTAATCAGGACCTTATACAAATGAAATCCCTGACCTCTTATCTCTGCTAGTCAGTGTCTCCTCTCAGTTTACCAATAGGATATACAGCTTGCAATGTGGATCCCAAAATTCAAAATCCTTACAATTAGCTGACATCCTCATTCCTTCCCATTTTATTCAAATCATCTCAAGAACCACAACATCAACATTATTACTTATAACCCTCACCAGCTTCACATGACCTGCAAATAACTAAATATCTTAATTTCACTAGTGGCATTACTATGGACATAATGGTTTGAATAGGAATGGTCCCAGTACAGAACCCCACTTGCAATTTTCATTCTCCTAGATTTGCTCTCCTATGCCCAAGTCTGATAGCTAATTGGTACTTTCATTCTCCTAGATTTGCTCTCCTATGCACAAGTCTGATAGCTAATTGGTACACCAGACTGCCTGATATCTGACTTCTACTTTGCAACTTAAATATTAATTTGTTGTATGACAACCTGTCAAGTTTTTGCAAAATTCAGAAAAATTACAGTATATACCTTTTCATCATCAACCACTTTTCCTCTAGTGTGCAAGCAGTGTTATACATTGATTGTTACTCATAATTGATTTTTTAAGAAGATGAGAGCATAATGATATAATAATTAGAAATTATTTAATTACTATTTCCTGTATTTTTTCCAATATCAAATTAGCATCTTTGCAAAGTGATACACAGGAAAAGATATATGTACATAGACCCTACGTGAATAAGTGAGAAATGACAGATCATTTTGTTCACTAGCTTCATAAGTCACTCCCTTCCCGCACACACAGATGCATTCAGCCAATAGTTACATCACCAGTATCACCCTCCCAACAGTTTGTTATCATAAAAACATTAAGAGCAAAATCAATTAGTTGCTCTGACAATAATGTCCTCACCCTTAGCACAGTGGCTGCAATCCCCTATTGAATCAACAAATAGACACTCCATATCCCTTCCCCCAAACATAGACTGCAGTGAATCCATCACCATCCCATGGTCACACACAGTCTGACAGTGGTCACACTACATAAAAAATTACAGTCTCATATATACACTCCCCTTCTCAAACAAAATTGTTATGATCTTGCTAATGTGCCTTGCAGCTGTCCAAACAGGAAGGACAGTCGACATCAGCATCTCTAAATGAATACATCTAGTACTACTAATTGGCTGCCAAGGACTTGCAGACAATGCCTTTGATATCTGCCATAGAATTCACTCGAAGGGTTCTTGACTTTGCTTCTGCCATAATCTGAAACAGAAATGTCCCATCATATTGCTTCTATGATAAGCAGTACACTAACATGTAGAGATGAGTTGGTGGTGGTTGTTTCAATGCATAAAGCACTAGTCAGACCACACTTGGACTCTTGTGCTCAAATTTGATCACCTGGTTTTCACTGATATGGTAACATTGGAGAGGGTCCAGAGACGAGTGACTAAGACAATATCAGAACTCTGGAATGTTGGCTATGAAGAGAGGTTAAAGAAATATGGATTACTGAGTTTGGTGAACAGGAGGAAAAGAGGTGATGTTATAAAGATGTTGAAGTTAGTGAGAGGATTTTATTAGATTAATACAGAGGAGTTTATAAAAAAAAGAGTAGAAGGTGAGAGGAAGAAGAACTAGAAGCCATCCCTTGAAGTTGTGTAAAAGTGTGGTGAAAAGGGGTGTGAGGAGTAGATTTTTATATGGAGAATTGTGGATGAATAGAACACATTACCAGAATATGTTGTTAATGTAGGAAGTGTTAAGGATTCTAAGATTCAGTATGATAAATATGTTGTCAGTTGAATGAACCTCCCTTGATGCACCTGCTGACTCGATGGAAGGTGTGATAATAGTAATAATATTACCAACATTTTTCCAATTCTAAGTTCACTAAATTTGGATGCATGAAACTGCTTCAAATCTAGTAAACACTCAGACATTGCCCCAGTGATGGACAAGACTTCGTGTTTTATTTTGTCACTTCAGTCCCACTTTCTCATATAGTGCCTACATGGTGTCTTTATTTGTATATTATTCCCAGTTTGACTTTGGAAGAATATAGGAAATAATAATTAATTGTTTTAGTTATCATCTAAGTTGTCATCTCCATTCTAAAAATACTATATCTGCTGTTCTTGTTACTTTATTATAAAAGCTGACCAGATTACTGTAAAAGAAATGTCACTTGACAGACCCATACTATCTTCAGAAATATTATCCACAACTGTCCAGTGCTAAATTCAAGCTTATAATTTTCCCAAAATCTTCAGACAGCTACAAAAGAAATACAAGTTAATCTGTACTTTAATGCTGTCTCCATTCTAAATTCCACCACTCTTATGCAGTAGCACTATTTTATCTCCCCCTCAGTTATTTAGGAAGTCTTCCAGTTGTGAGGCTTTCAGTAGCATTGTCAGTCCCTTACGACATCCCCTTAAAATGCCTGGTGAAATCTCATCCAGTATCCTTGCTGTCTAATAGTTGTTAATATTCTAAATCATCAGTTCCCAGTGGTATGCATATCCCCAGGGGTACGCGTTATTGACGCTTTATTAGTTCAGTTATTGACTGAGTATAAGTAAATGCATTACATTAAGATAGGCACGGAACAAAAGTGTCAGTATTTAAAAACAGCTATTTTAAAAACAAGGGGTACAATTAATAGAAATGGTACATGTAGGTACACAAGTGGAAAAAGGTTGGGAACCATTGTTCTTAATACATACTCTTCATATGCTTCTTATCCTTCAACCTTTCCTTTTCCTCTATAGGAAAAAATTGACATCCAGAAAGAGATTGAGGGAAGCCAACTTTAGAGAGCCTTGTGAATAGAAGAAGAAGAGAGAATATGATTGAGACATATAAGTTGGTGAGTGGTTGTTCAAGATTAATGTGTAAGCGATTTTTCATAGAGTAGAGAGAGGGAGGGGTAGAACTAGAGGCACTAACCCTGGAAAATGTATAAGGAGGGAGTGAGAAGCAGATTGCCTGAAAGTGTTGTGAGTGCAGAAACTGTAAATGGGGTTTAAGGAAGGGTTCAATGATCTTTTTGCATGAAAGAGTATGCAAAGTATCTCAGCACTCCTGTGATAAGTCCTTTTGATTCATGTAGGTCAGATGTTAATAATAATGGATATCTCTTCCTTCAAATATTGTATCCACGTTATTAACTTCAGCTGGTTTCTAAGTATTACAGTTACCTGTCTTGTTAACACCACATAAATTCCAGACATGCAGAAATCTTCTCTCTTTGAGACCCCTACTTGTTAATCTCCCAAGTCAAGATTATACAATTACTTAACAATCAGATCCTTTGCTGCTATGACCAAATTCCAAATTCTTGATTAATAAATGGTTAGTTCATTTAATGGTTAGTTCAAAATAAATAGTTCATTTATTAATAAATGCCATTTTCTTTATCTTTTCTATGTTAGTAAAGTTAAATTCTTCCATATTTGATCACTTGCCAAGCTAAATTTAATTTAAACCTTTCCTGCTCACCATCCTTTAACTCCTGGCCTATATCAGCATTATTAATTATTTTATATTAATAGTTATAATTATTACACATTAATGTAGATAAATATGTCATTTTAAAAGTTTATGGCATTAACTAAGATATAGCAAGCCTATAATTGTAATAGCAGTTTTTGTTTTATTTTTATTTTTTTTAATTTAACACTGAATATTCTCTGTCAAAGTTCATAAACATTGAAAACTACTAAACTCTAAGGGTAGGTAATTGATAGCAGATAACAGTTCATTATAGAGGAATAATTTAGACCGATTTCTGATTAGTAAAGATATTAACATGTTTGAAAGAGTTCGTTAAAAGTTTAGGGTAATGCAGAATTAAATATAACATCTGTAATGAAAAGACCATAATTAAAAATGCTTAAATTAAAATAACTGATGTTTAAAATTTGAGATTAATGACCCTCACCCACTTACTCCAAGCTGATTACTTTCCAGTGAGTCAAATAAACGTTTTCTTTAAAGTTTCTCTAAACCAGTCCTTAGTTGCTGTTTTTTTTTTTTTTTAATTATTTTATCTTATTTTTCATATATGTGCTTCATTCCTTTATTTTACATCTTCTTATCTTTACACAGAAATTTTAAATATGTGATCAAACCAGATACTAAATTCATAACTTATTTTTAATGGTATTTACAACACCAAACATGCTAATTTATAAAAACATTAAAAAAATAGGCTTATTACTGTCTTATATTTTGCTGGATTTCAAACTAGCATCTTCAGAGCACAAAGCAGCTTCTTAACGTTTACATGTAACAGTGAGTAAGTGAAAGAATTCAAATTGTAACACGAAAGATCTAAAGTCATTTGACACCCTCATGTTCAAAAAAACAAAAAAAGTAGTATTACAGCTTTATAGGAGTTCATCTTAAGATAACAGTCTCCCAAATGTTTGGCAATATAATGCAATACTACTTGTTGATAACTGTAATAATGGCTCACTCTAAAAATAATCTTTTTAACCTGTAACAACTTCTAAATAGCACACTGGTTTTCTTCCATCTAATCCTCTGTGAAAGGGGGTAGGAGGTGTCCAAAGCATAGTCTGCCAGTCCTGACTTGTCATAATAATGGTAACAAACATATTTTTTTATGTTCTCCAAGGCAGATGTTAACAGATCTTCCTGTCTGCCCATAGCAGGCCAAGTCACAGTCTATTAGATAGTCGAATACTGAGTTTAATGAGTAGTCAGATTATATGTATAGAAAGGCTAAGGTTTTGTTGATTATTCATAATACCACTTCATGGTATAAACAACACCAAAAACTGTCACCAGAAAGATGACCCATGAATTGTTAAAATAAGCTTACTCCAATACTACATTACAATTGCATTTTTTAAGGTTAAAGAAGGTGTAGAAAGAATATAAATTAATTTGGAAGGTCAAAGTTTTGATCCCTTTAGTTTATCTCCATTTATGAATTTTGTGGGGATATGGTTGGCCTATGTTATGAACCATTAAGTCTGCAAATTTTGAGCTGTGTCCCCATTTAATGGAAAGACTATAGACTTTAATGGCTAGCATCGTTGGCCAGGTGATTGGCATCTCTATTCTCTTGTTTGGGGCAGGGAGATTTTTGGTAAATAATTTATATGGCCTGGTATTATTATTATTATTATTACGTGACACCTCCAGGGAGTCCAAGCACTCATTGAGGGAGGGCACCTACTCTACAGCTCTCCATCTCCACCACTCAATCCACCAAGTACAATGAACCACAACTACACCAACGCCATCTACCACCACTAGTGTTTTCACAGACTATCACAAACATCCATGCCCACGGCAGGATCTAACCACTCGGCCAACTAGGCTGGCCAGATTATACTAACACCTTGCTTATTAGAAGCCGAAGTGGCTTGAAAAGATAGGATTGATATAATTTTAAGAAAAAGGGGACAAATTTTGATTCTCTACATTTTTTGGCTTATATCTTCAGAACAGTTGGATCTGCTTCCATACAGTTTTGCATAGCCTTGCAATTTGACTATTGGAAGACTATGGGATATGTCCACCCATCTATCTCTCTAAAATTTATGATTTTTCACTTCTGTCATAGGAGCTGTTTTTCAGGATGCTTTCTTCATTTTTTTTAATATTTTGTAATCCATACAGAAGGTTAAAAATAATATTATATATATGGCAGTATCTTTTCTTTTGCCATTTACTGAATCTAGAATTCTAAGAAGCATGCTTCACATTTTTTGACAAAAATTTAAAAATTCATAGAAAAGAAACTTCTTAAAATTTATATGAAAATTAGGTGGAGATGTGTCCCTATAATTTTTAATAAAAAGAAAAAAAATTGGGTTACATTTATTATTATTATTCACATCTCACCTAAGTCCCTTGACACCATGGAGTCAAAGGACTCATTGCAGGAGATCTGTACTCTATCTCTCTCATGCAAAAAGATCATCGAAATGCACCTTAAATCTATTCAAAGTTTCCATAATCATCATCATGCTTCGGGCATTTCATTCCACTCACTAATCACTCCATGCAGAGAACCTGCTTTTCACTTCCCCTGCTAATACCCTCCTTATACAGCTTCCAGAGATGGCCTCTTATTCTACTCTTGCCTCCCTCTATTCTACAAAAAAAATTTTCTACACATTAATCTGGTAACAGCCCCCTCACCAACTTATATATCTGTCATATTCCCTCTTCTATTCACAGGTCTCTATAAGTTGCCTTCCCTCAATCCCTCCCTGTATCTAACATTCCATAGAACTGACACTTAGTAAACTGTCTCTGGAACTTCTCCAAAACATTCTCATCCTCCTGAAAACTAGGCAACCAAATCTGTGCATGGTAGTCTGTATGTGGCCTGATCAAAGCCTTATATAGGGAAAACTCAGTGGTGTAGCTAGAGGTTTTGCCACCTGGGGTGGTCCCTGAATTTGCCACCCCTCTCAATACACACCAAAAATACTACAAAAAGTCAAAACGACATATAGGGAAATAAATTAAAACACTTTGTTTATTTCTGAAGTAGAACTTTAATTTCAACATTCTAAAATGTTATTTTTCTTGCTTTTCTGTTAGCAAAATTGTCGATAACATTAGCAAAGTCTATTTCATAGTAATGTAGGTAATTCTTAATCAATTTTATTTAGAAAAACTACTCTCACAACTAATAACATTTACATCAATTGTGAGGAAAATTTGCAGTAGTATTACAATATTTGGAACTGAGTTCTCGAGACTGTATATCAGAATTAACTGCAAAAGTTCAAAAAGGTTCAACGTGCTACCCATGGCAAACTGTCCCCTCCGCCCCACCTTAGCTATGCCTCTGGGGAAACCATAACTTCTTTGCTTCTGCATGTTAATGTCCTGCTCATTTTTGCCATTGGGATGTTCTTACAATTTTAGCAATGCAATCCCTAAACTTCAAGCCTCTGTCCACCATCACTCCCACATCCCTTCCACTTCCTTCAAAATTTCCTCATTAACCATGTACTTTGTATCTCAACCTTGCCTACCAGATTTCAAAACTGTGCACTTTTCAACATTAAACTGAAAGCTCCACTCATTTTCCTTCAGATAGTCTATTTAGATCCTTCTGTAAGGCCACAACATTTGTCCTACTTCTCATAGCTCTTCCCAACTGTGCATCATTGGCGAACAGTTACTCATCTACACTTAAGACAGCCCCAGTGTCATTAACATACAAGTTAAGCAACAATAGTCCCAAAACAGATCTCTGTTGCACTCCACTAGTGACCTTTCCTCCTTTGGAATACAACTAAACAGCCTGGTTGGCCGAGAGGTTAGCATATCTGCTCTCCAGCCAAAAGGCTGCAGGTTTGAATCCCGCTGTGGGCATGGATATTTGTAATTGTCTGTGAAAATACTAGTGGTGGTGGTGGACAGTAGGTGGCATTGGTGTAGATGATGATGGTAGTTGCGGTTCGTTGTGATTGATGGATTGGGTGGTGGTGATAGAGAATTGTAGAGTTGGTGCCCTCCCTCGATGAGTCTTTGGACTCCCTGGAGATGTCACATGATAATAATAATAACTACTTCATACACAACTTGCTGATACCTGTCTGAAAGCCAATCAGCTATCCAGCTCACTAGTCTGTTATCTAATCCCATCTTTTTCAATTTAGCTACCCACTTTTCACGGGGCAATCTTATCAAAGGCCTTTGAAAAATCCAAGTACAGCACTGTATTATACATCTCCTTTATTCAGTGAATTTGTCACCTTGTAAAGAAAAAATAAATAAAATTCTTTAAGAACTGGCAGGTTTATGTTAAGGGTAAAAAAAATGAATGAAGATTTGATAATGTTGTTACCTACTAGTTTTATGTACCATAGGAAAAGGAAAGGTTTTTAAATCCAAGGATTTGCATTTACCATTGTAGGCATGGTATATCTTAGTTAAGAATCATTGGTCTGAGTATCGTATAGATTGTTTCTTACATTTCTTGGGAATGAGAAGTGGCAGAGAGAAAGAGAGAGAGGATTTAGAGATAGGTGACCCAGATGGCAACTGGTGCACCACATAGCATAGATTAAAAGTTTGTTAGTTACAAAATTTGGTTGATAATGGGGAGAAAAGAGATAATATGATAGAAATATATGTTACTAAAGGGGTTTTATAGAATAGATTGAAAATTTTTCGCTACATGATAGTATGAGAGAGAGAGAGGGAGAGAGAGAGCAACGGGTGACTCCTGGAAGTTGAGTAAGAGTGTGACGAGCAAAGAAGGCTAGGGCTAGATTTTTTTCTTAGTGGTGAATGAGCAGAATGGGTTACTAGAAATGGTTGAATGCTTTGCCAGTGAATAAGCAGAAGTATTATTGTGCGAATAATTTTTGGTGTAAACCTCCCACTGTTTTCAGACTCTGTGAAGATGCCCAGGTAATAATGACCATTTAAGCAACATGCACTCATATCTGGAAATATTTGATATCTGCTATTATTTTTGCTAGTTAAATGATTCTGTAAGGATTAACATTGCCATCTATATTTGTGCCTGTGTATTCCTCTTTCTTTATACAGAAATTAGATCTTTTAGAATATATGCTAACATGTACTAAATATATATGTATTAAATACAGTATAAATTACAGTCAATTTTTTTTAGATTATTCAAATGCTTAAAATGAGTAAATACAGTACAACGAAAATTATTTTGCAAAAATGCACTTTGCTTTTTCTGCACAAATGCATTATATTATTAAATTCAGAAATAAGGTTAAGAAAAAAATATCTATTTTTAGTAGGCTGTATATTAATTAGAATTAATATATTAATAATAACAATAATAATATTATTCTTCAGGCCTCCATGGAGTCAAGAGACTCATCATGGAGGACCTTCCTAGGAAACACAAAGTCTATCATACCACTCCTTGAACTCATTGACCGTTCTTGCTCTCATCACTCTATCAGGCAATGCATTTAATGGTTCAACCACCCTCCACACAAAGAAACCACTCCTCACCCTCTTGCTCACTGCTTCCTTTCGTAACTTCCAGGGATGGCCCTTTGTCATCGCTCCTTCCTGCTGTTACACCAAATGAAAGAACTCCCCAACCCTGTAACTGCCTCTCAACAGTTTAAAAGTCTCAATCATATCACCTCCCCTTCTATCCACCAAACTCTGCAGTCCACATTCCCTCAGTCGATCCTCATAACTAATATTGCCCAGTCCTGAAACCATCTTTGTTATCTGCCTCTGTACCCTTTCCATAGTCAATTTATCCCCTTAAAATCCTAGGGACCAAATATGAGAACAATAGTCTAAGTGTGGTCTTATACAACAGAATCAGAGACTCTTTTATCTCTGCAGGTCAGTGTCCTTCTCAGTATTGCAGCAATCCTCTGGGTTACCTTCACCACCTTTGCAATATGCTCCCTGAATTTAAGTTTTTTATCAATCATCACCCCTAGATGTCTTTTCTCCCCTACCTCCAGTTGAGTATGCAGCCTCCCATCAATCTATCCCAAACTTCAAAACTTTACATTTTGCTGCATTAAACCGAGACCCCCATTCATTTGTTCATCTGTCCAGTTTATTCAAATCCTCTTGCAGGGCTGCCACATTTGCACTATTACTAATAACCCTGCCCGGCTTCACGTCATCTGCAAACAACTGAATATCCCCTTGCAATCCATTGACAATGTCATTGATATAAAGGTTAAAACAGTACTGGTCCCTGTTGGACCCCCACTTGTAACCTTCTGCCTCCCTTGATATTTCCACACCATACACAACTATGATACCTATTACACAGCCAATCCTGAATCCAATTGACTAAACCCATGTGCTGCAACTTAAGTATCAGCTTATCATGTGGTACCCTATCAAATGCCTTTGCAAAATCCAAACAAATTGCCAGTATATGCCTTTCCCTCATCAACTGCTCTTGTCACTTTATTATAAAAGGCAATCATATTACTAAAGCAAGAGCACCCCTTAACAAATCATGTTGATTCTCACAGATAACATTACCTTCATTTACCTAACTCTGTATATGGTCCCTCACTAATTTCTCCAACACCTTAACAACTACTGATGACACACGAACTAGCCTATAATTAGACACTTCCAGTCTGCTACCACCCTTATGCAATGGCACTGTCTTACCTTCCCATTCCCTGGGTACCTTTTCCATAGCCAGACTTTCATTGAAAAGCCAGGTCAACAGAGCTGTCACTTCTTTAGCATGTTCTCCCAAAACCCGTGGTGAAATACCATCCAGTCCCACAGCTTTACTGACATCCAGGGTACTCAGTATTTGGAACACACTCTCCTCTTGCACTTCTAAACCTTGACCCTGCCTTATCCCTCTAGTATTAAAATTTACTCCTCCAGGATGAAATACTCCAATAAAGTATTCATTGAAACAATTCCACTATGTCCTCTGCATCAGTCACTCTATTCCCATTTTTATCCCACAATGTTATTCTTCCACAGTCATTTCTCCTCCTACTGGCCACATAGCTAAAAAATTCCCTAGGATTTTCTTTGGATCTTGGGGCCAATCTCTTCTCATATTCCAGTTTTGCCCTCCTTACCATACTAGTCACTTTCACGGCCTGTGTTTTATATTCTTCATGCATCAGCTGTCCCCCCCCCTCTCCTTATATTTCTTCCATAGCCTCTTTTTCACATGCAGTTCCTGTTTAATATTGTTTGTCATCCACTTTACATCAGATTGTGTTCTCTTCTTCACTCATGGAATACAGCTTATTATTGCTGCTAACAAATATTCCTTCACAATTACCCAAGCATTAATAATATCTCACGCTTTCAATTCCTCCCTCCATGGAACTGTCCCAAGTTGATATCTAAGACTATTATAATCACCCACCTTATAATTCCAAATATGTTCCCATCTCTTTGATATTCCTGCATGTTTGTTCATTCTTCCAAGTCAAAACCACATGGTCACTCTCTCCAACTAGAGGGGGAGATGAATCTCAATTATTATCAGCTCTTCTGATGCTATGACCAAATCCAAAACTTTTGGACCTCTTGTTCCCTCTATTACATGTTACCTTTGTCCCTCGAGAATTCTAGAATTTCCATTCCTTTCCTCTTCCCAGCTTATACTGCTGTAGTTAAAATCTCCCATAACAATCATTCTTCTTGCACTTGCCAAGCTGAACTGCCTAAACATCTCCTGCTCCTTGGCTTGTATCAGCACTCCACTAAATATCCTGTCTTTCCCACCTCTACCTCACACCATATGCTTTCAAAACCATTAGTGTCACTGCCTTCCAAAGTCTACTCTTACAGGACATAAGTCATCACTTATCATAAGCAGTACTCCACCACTGCATTTTCCCTTCCTATCCTGCTGAAAAATGCTGTACCCTGCTACTTCTATTCTTGTTATTATATCATCTTCCGTCAACCATGTCTCAGAGATCCCAATAGTTTTTGGCCAGGCTGACGCTATCAGCACCACCAGTTCCTCTCCTTTATTCTGGATACTCCTGGCATTAGTATAAAGCATAAAAAATGTCATTGCTTCTATACCTATCATATCCTCTCCAGACTATTATGACTCATTAATGTTTGAAATGGATGGATGAGAGAGGCAGAAAACAGATTGGTCTGGAAAATTATGAGGAAGACCTTCGTCCAACAGTGGACAGAACCAAAAGGTTGAAGAAGAATAAGAATGTTTGAAAATGAAAGAGCAATACTAATTTCTTTATCCTTACTATATTAACAACATATGTTAAAGAAAATATATTATTGACAATACAATAAATATATTGTATTGTCAATTTTCATTCCAATTTCAAAGCCAGTTAAAAAAAAATTCTTTTGAGAAAGCTTCAGACTCAGTCTGCATAGTGTTACTTGTCTTGTGTAAGAGAGGGTGGGAGAATGCAGTTTGAATGGTCCATTCAACTTTATGAAAAGTAGTTAATAGTTATACCATATATATAGCATTTATATTTTCATAAGCAAGCACTGAAAAAAGATGTTTCATAAACAGGTGTTGCATGAGTGTATGATGATATGATTCATTGCCAAGGGCAACTGTTGTTAACTCATGTTTATGTAAAATAAGAATGAACACAAGAATATCATTTCTTATCAAGTATAATTTATTTAAGAACTATTCCAATCAGTTAGTTCATCTATAACTTGTGCAGCATTATAAGAAACTGCACTGTAATTGAGATGTACACTTTGTAATTAAAACTGGCTTCTAATCAAATTTCTGTAAGATGAATAAATCTGATCTTATCTCATTAATCAGGAACGTTTCATTTATAATTTTTTAATGTCTTTTTTTAAATCCTTATTGTTTCTCTCTCAAAACTGTTTACTTCATATACATGAACACAAAATTTTTGAGTCCTTTAGTTTTTTCTAAATATGTTTTACATTTTCAATTTGTCTCTTTAATCATAACCTTTACAATTCAGTTAAGTAATAAGGAGATAGTTTTGAAATGATTCCTGTGTAATTCAGTTTACATTATCAGTATTCATGCTAATTGTAATTACATGGTTGATAATAAGATGTGGCAAAAGATTAAATGTACCAATTCCATATTTTAATAATGCTTATTATCATATTATTAATTAATGTAAATATTAAACTAAATTCATTTATTACAACAGTTTCCATCACGATACATAGCATAGGTTTATTGTTTTGTTTTTTTTTTCCTAAATAAAAATAGTAAAATATACAAATTAAAGCTTAATATGTCCAGCACAGAATATATTTAATAATTTTATTAGTGCACTTAAAGGTTGTAAAAATGTTTAATGTTGAAATTGTGTAACTATCTTCAAAGATGGCAGTTATCCTCAACATTTGAGACAACATAAAATATGGTAAATATTTGAATAACAGGAAACAGCTTTCCTGACTGACAAGAAATCACCAAAGGAATTTTCTTAGGATATGAAGAATGAAAAGTAAAGAAAATCGGAATAGGTAAATGTGTAAATTTTGTACACATTTTGTGGATTTCTTTTTATAAGTTACTGTGATGTGTGAACATCTGACATTGAAAAATGTCAGAAAATAGAACTTTTTTATGACCTTTACAATCTTAGAAATTTCATACATATTTCAAGAGTGGCTTAGTGTACCCTCTCATGATGAGTCCTAGGACTCCTTGGAGGTGTCACATAATAATAAAATACCCTCTACCTCTATATGCACACGTAATTTTTTTTTTTTTTTTTGCATGGTTTGCACAATAAACATTCATATATATTCTTAGCTTTCCAAAAGATGCTGTTCAGAATTGCATAAGACTTGATACTTTGTTTTTGATGTTTTAGCAGATAATGTTAATCTTCATACTTGAAATTGAACCAGAAGTTAAAATTATACTTTTTTTTATTTTATTTATTTTTTTCTTTACCAGTTGCATTCAGTGTGTGAGTATGCATTCAAAGTCATCAGTATGCCAACTGTACTGTTTTAGAGATACTCCATTTTGGAAATAAGAAATATCATCATTACCTCGTGGTAATTTCATCATCATATCTTCATTATTTCATTCTTATGCAGTTCTTATTGCCTGTTGTCTTCCATCTTGTTGTTCCCATGTGATCCAAATGATAACTGCACTGTTAGCCCCAGAATTTACAAATGGAATGTAGAACTAATAACTCATCAGTGGAACCATTTGACACCTTAAATACTAGTTACCAGTCTTTTGTAATGTTTGCCATTTTGTTTTATATGTAAAATGCAGTGTCTCAGGAAATGAAGACCAAGTTTTCAGGAATAATAACAATATACAGTATATGTATCCAGATAAATGTATGTTTGCATTGTTATTTAGTGCAATAACAGGAATTGTGATAGGATATTGTTATTAAACCCAGTGCACCTTTAAAAGCATTATGTGGTAATGTTTGTTTCATATCTTAAATATTGTTTAAAACTTAGTGCGTGCGTGTGTGTGTTTACTCTGTACATATATTATATTGACAGAAGAATATCATACATTACTTTCATGTAATCTTGACTGTAGTTAGAATTATTGTTTTGAGCATTAATAAAATAGCTACATTGTCAGATTTAAAGTTGAGAATTTAAGGAATTTTTCTGTTTCGCATATTGTAAAGTATGAAAAATTTGCAAGCATACAAGTTTTGCATTTGATTTTTGGAAACATTATCAAACTATTTGTTTGAATACAGAATTAGTTGCTTCTAATGTCTTTAGAGGATTAAAAGACATTTATTTAATCAAATAATTTTGTAATAATCTCAAACTCATTTCAAGGTATATATTAAGCAAACTCATTTCTAGGTGTGTGTGTGTGTGTGTGTATATATATATATATATATATATATATATATATATATATATTAAGATAATCCAATGATATGCCTGATTCTGATGCTCTTACACAGTGGTGATTGCATTCTACAAATTATTGAAATACATGGCCAACCTGGTTGGCCGAGTGGTTAGCGTATCTGCTCTCCAGCCAAAAGGCTATAGGTTCGAATCCCACCGTGGGCATGGATGTTTGTGAAAATAGTAGTGGTTGGCGGTAGATGGCATTGGTGTAGTTGAGGCTCGTTGTAGGTGGTGGAGACAGAGCTGTAGAGGTAGGTGCCCTCCCTCGATGAGTCTTTGGACTCCCGGAGGTGTCAAGTAATAATAATAATAGCTTACTTCAGAGACTTCTTTAGGACATTCTAATTAAGCTGGTAATATGATAGTTATATATATAAACTATATTTTAAACAACTATTCTAGATATGTGCAATAGTATAGAGGGGTGGGGAGTATTATGTAGAAGATCATTTAGGTATTGAAAAGTTTTCCTGATATTACTGATGTCTCATCTCAGTATAAAACACTTGTGTACTGAAAGTTTGGCATTTTGAAAACTCAAATTATAAAAAATAAATAAATAAATAGAAAATCAAACATATTGCATAAATTAATTTTCAGTAATTGTTAATTGTGTCAGTATCCCTTTTACAGTACACACCTCGAAACCCACAGAACAAGTTTCTTTTCCTCCTCATTCATCTCTGCTACTGCAGTACTGTGGAACAGTCTTCCCCCTGACATATTTCCCAAGGAATACAATATGCAGGCGTTTAAATCAAATGTAAAGTTTCTCCTTTCACAACCCATCACCCATATACAGTACTAATACTATAGGTTGACCAGCCAACCTCTTGTATATGGGCCCAACATATAAAAAAAAAAAAAAAAAAAAAATATCACTGATTAACTAAATCAATGATTTAGTTAATCCTTCAAAAAAAAAAAAAAAAATTAAAAAGTGATTTTTAATTGCAGTTACCTACAAAAAAGTTCTTTATTGAGAGACAGAGAAATAGTGTTTTTTAAATAGAACCTTATTGGTTAGCGATTGTAAATTCAACTATCAGATCAATAACCATGATTTGCTTATAGGCATATTTAGCAGAAAAATTGTATTTCAGAACATTACATCGATTGCAGTAGCATTTTTGTAATAATTACAAGGTTACAAGTGGGGTTCCACAGGGCTCAGTACTGGAATCTGTATTGTTCAACCTTTATATCAATGATATTGTCAATAGATTGCAAGGTGACATTCAGTTGTTTGCAGATGATGTGAAGCTGGGAAGGGTTATCAGTAATAGTGCAGATGTGGCAGCCCTTCAAGAGGATTTGAATAAACTAGACAGATGGGCAAATGAATGGGGGTATCAGTTTAATGCAGCAAAATGTAAAGGCTTGAGGTTTGGAATCCATCGATGGGAGGATGCATACTCAATTGGAGGAGCTGTACTGGAGGATGTAGGGGAGACGAGATCTGAGGGTGGTGATTGATAGAAAACTGAAATTCAGGAAGCATATTACAAAGGTGGTGAGGGTAACTCAGAGGATTGCTGCAATACTGAGAGGGATGCTGACCTGCAGAGATAAATGAGTTATTATTCTGTTGTATAAGACCCTGATCAGACCACACTTAGACTATTGTTCTCATATTTGGTCCCTAGGATTTTAAGGGGATAAATTGACTATGGAAAGGGTACAGAGGCAGATAACAAAGATGGTTTCAGGACTGGGCAATATTAGTTATGAGGATCGACTGAGGGAATGTGGACTGGAGTTTGGTGGATAGAAGGAGACTTGATATGATCAAGAGACTTTTAAACTGTTGAGAGGCAGTTACAGGGTAGACATTGGAGAGTTCTTTCACTTGGTGGAACGACAGGAAGGAGCAATGACAAGGGGCCATTCCTGGAAGTTAAGAAAGGAAGCTGTGCGCAAGAGGGTGAGAAGTAGCTTCTTTGCATGGAGGGTGGTTGAACCTTGGAATGCATTGCCTGAGAGAGTGGTTGGAGTGGGAACGGTCAGTGGGTTCAAGGAGTGGTATGATAAACTTTGTGTTTCCTAAAAATGACCTCCCACGATGAGTCTTTTGATTCCATGGAGGCCTGGATGATAATAATAATAATAATAAAGTATCCTTGAATACACTTTTGTAATTAAAAAAATTGTGCTGAAACAACTATTGAATATGTTTGAATTTTGCAGGCATGTGAAAACATTATTATGAATATGATTCAGTTAAACTCGAGCACTTCTGTCTTCTCCTGTTTGGAGCAAAATATTTGCACTCTGGTGTACAGCAAAAGTCATTTCCCTTCCAATGTATCACTTAGTCATTGTCTTCCCAGGGATAGTAAAAAAAAAAACATCCTCCCACGATGAGTCTTTTGACTCCATGGAGTACTTTCACTTGGTTAATAGTGAATAAGGCCTGGATAATAATAATTACATAGTGATTACAACGAATAGTTACAAAAATTATAGTTGATTGTTTGTTCCTTTATGCTAAGATTATAAAAGACAATATGAGAAAACATTTCTTTTTATGAAGTAGAGAATTGATACTGTAGGGTTTGTTTAAAGCTCAGAAAATTGTTCAAGAAAAACATAATTTCATTTTCATGAGTGAAGGTATATATTCTGTATGTAAGTATATACAGTATGTGTTAAGTATTAATAAAATTAAAATGCTGCAGAAGTTTCATATTTTACAATATTTGTTACCTCAGTAAAATTTTGTAAGGTATTTTTACCTCTGGAATTATATATTTTTTAAACAAAGAAAATTAGTTACTTTCATATATATATATATATTTGAAAACTTTTCTTCTCAGTGGTCTTCATATATTCTTGCAGATAAAAAAAAAAACACATAATGGAACCCATTTAAAACATTTTTAGACTGTAAAAAATAAAGAAAAATCCAGTCCAAATATTTATTAAGCACATGTGAAAACATGTGCTTAGTCAATGTGTGAAACATAAATTTTGTTATTTTCACATCTAATTGTTTTCTAGCAAGGCAAAAATTAAATTTCTTTCTGTAGTATCTTTTCATTCCTGAATAATTAAATTAGGGATTTTTATAAGAGATTGGCCTTAAATTGCTACTAGAAATGTTTTGCTGGTATTTATTCCACATGAATTATGTCCTAATATGTTTCTCTGTCTTTCTCCCCAGAGGCCTACCCAATGTTCAATTGCATAGGCTTCTGTAGAGTGAGGACATATTATTATTATTCAGGCCACCATGGAGTCAAAAGACTCATCGTGGGAGGTCCTTCCTAAGAAACACAGTCTATCAAGACTCATAGAAGGGAGGCCCCCCCCCTAAGAAACGCAAAGTCTATCATACCACTCTTTGAACTCATTGACCATTCTTGCTCTCACCACTCCATCAGACAATGCATTCCATGGTTCAACCACCCTCCATGCAAAGAACCCACTCCTCACCCTCTTGCTCACAGTTTCCTTTTGTAACTTCCAGGGATGGCCTCTTGTCATCACTCCCTCCCACTGTTCAATCAAGCGAAAGAACTCCCTAGTGTCAACTCTGTAACCACCTCTCAACAGTTTAAAAGTCTCAATCATATCACCTCTCCTTCTTCTATCCACTTTGGTGGAAAGAAGTCCACATTCCCTGCAGTCCACATTCCCTCAGCCAATCCTCATAACTATCATTGTACAGTCTTGAAACCGTCTCTTTGTTATCTGCCTTTGTACCCTTTCCACAGTTAATTTATCCCTTTCAAATCCTGGGGACCAAATCTGAGAACAATAGTCCAAATGTGGTTTGATCATGGTCTTATAGAACAGAATGATAACTGTTTTATCTCTGCAGGTCAGTGTCCTTCTCATTATTGCAGCAATCCTCTGTGTTACTTTCACCACCTTTGCAATATGTCCCCTAAACTTCAGGTTTCTATCAATCATCAACCCCAGATCTCTTGTCTCCCCTACTTCCTCCAGTATAACTCCTCCCATAGAGTATGCAGCATCCCATCGATGTTTCCCAAACCTCAAGACCTTACATTTTGCTGCATTAAACTGACACCCCCATTCATTTGCCCATCTATCTAGCTTATTTAAATCCTCTTGCAGGGCTGCCGCATCTGCACTATTACTAATAATCCTTCCCAGCTTCGCATCATCTGCAAACAACTGAATATCCCCTTGCAGTCCACTAACATTGTCATTGATATAAAGGTTAAACAATATAGGTCCCAGTACTGAGCCCTGTGGGACCCCACTGGTAACCCTCTGCTTCCTTGAACTTGCCCCACCATACATAACTCTCTGATACCTATCGGACAGCCAATCCTGAATCCAGTTTACCAACCTGACATCCAGACCCATGTGCTGCAACTTAAATATCAGCTTATCGTGTGGCACTCTGTCAAATGCCTTTCCCTCATCTAATGCTCTTGTAACTTTATCATAAAATGCTAGCATATTGCTAAAACAAGAGCGCCCCTTCACAAATCCATATTGACTCTCACAGATAACATTACCCTCATCTGCCCAATGCTGTATACGGTCCTTCACTACTTTCTCCAAGATCCTACTAGCTACTGATGACACACACACTGGCCTATAATTAGACACTTCCAGTCTGCTACCACCCTTATGCAAGGCACTATCTTATCTTCCTTCCATTCGATGGGCACCTTTCCCGCAGCCAGCCATACTTTCATTGAAAAGCCAGGTCAAAGGCACTGTCAGTTCCTTAGCACATTGTCTCAAAACTCATGGTGAAATACCATTCAGTCCCACAGCTTTACTGACATCCAGAGTACTCAGTATTTGAAATACATTTGCCTCCTGTACCTCTAAACCTCGAACCTGCCCTCTCCCTCTAGCATTAAAACTGACTCCTCCAGGATGAAATACTCCAATAAAGTGTTCATTGAACAATTCTACTATGTTCTCTGCATCAGTCACTCTATTCCCATTTTTATCCATATCATTCTTCCACAGTCATTTCTCCTCCTGCTGGCCACATATCTAAAAAAATTCCCTAGGATTTTCTTTGGATCTTAGGGCTAATCTCCTCTCATATTCCAGTTCTGTCTTCCTTACCATACTAGTCACTCTTCTGGCCTGTGTCTTATACTCTTCATGCATCTTCTCTTCACCTGTCCCCTTATATCTCTTCCACAGCCTCTTTTTCGCATGCAATTCCTGTTTAATATTGTTTGTCATCCACTTTACTGCAAATTATGTCCTCTTGTTCACTCGTGGTATACAGCTTACCATTGCTGCTAACAAATATTCTTTCATAAATTCCCACACACTAATGATATCCCGGCCTTCCAATTCCTGCCTCCATGAAACTTCCCCAAGTTGTCATCTTAGACTATTATAATTACCTGCTTTATAATTCCACATATGTTCCCATCTCTTTGATACTCCTGCATGTGTATTCATTTTCCAAGTCAAAACCATATGGTCACTCTCTCCAACTGGTGGGAGAGATGTCATCTCAGTTATTATCAACTCTTCTGATGCTGTAACCAAATCCAAAACTCTTGAACCGCTTGTTCCCTCTATTACATGTTGCCTAAGACATTTTTCCCTCAAGAATTCTAGAAATTCCATTCCCTTATTGCTACATGCATCTTCCTCTCCCCAGTTTATACTACTGTAGTTAAAATCTCTCATAACAATCATTCTTCTTGCACTTGCCAAACTCAACTGTCTAAACATTTCCTGGTCCCCACCCTCTGTACTCCTGGGTCTGTAGCAACATCCCACTAAATATCCTATCTTGCCCACCTCTACCTCACACCATATGCTTTCAAAATCATTAGTGTCACTGCTTTCCAAAGTCTCCACTCTTAGAGGACATAGGTCATCACTTATCATAAGCAGTACTCCACCACCACCACGCTTTCCCTTCCTATCCTGCCGAAAAATACTGTACCCAGCGACTTCTATTCCGGTTATTATATCCTCTTCTATCAACCATGTGTCTGTGATTCCAATAATTTTTGGCCATGCTGATGCTATCTGAGCCACCAATTCCTCATCCTTTTTCCTGGTACTCCTGGCATTAGTATATAGCATATAAATGCCATTGTTTCTATACCCAGCATTATCCCCTCTAGATGCCAGTGGGCTCAGTGTTACCTGATGTCGTTCCCCTTCTCCCAAGTACCCATTCCCACAAGAGGCCACCCTTGCTACCATCATCCCTGGGACACACTGACTTTTTCAGAACAGCAATCTTTCCAGATGCCTACGTCCTTCCTCATTCAAATGTAAGTGGTCTCTTGCATACAATTCCTCTCTGTCCTCAAACGCACTCCAAGCATCCACATATTCCAGTCCTCTCTTGTCACACATTCTAGCTATTATGTCATTCAATATTACCACTCTTCTGCTCAGTTTGTCATTATCATACCTAGGCAACACACACACACACACACACACACTATCTTTCCTCTCTGTGTCTTCTTTCGTACCACCTCAAGCAAGAATCTCATACCTCTCGCTGCCCTATTTACACCACCACTCAAGTCATTTGTTCCCACCATCACAATCATCTCATCCACCCTTTCACCTCTCTTAACTGCCAAAGTCACCCTTTCTATCGTTCCTCCTGGCAAACACTCTTCACGCATCCTATCTTAAACACCACGGATCATTGAGGTCCCCATACATTATACCTCTTACCATTCCCTCTCTCCTGTTGTTTCCATTTTCTCCTCTTCTTTTGTTCCCATACCTCTCTCTCATACTGTTTCCATTTTCTCCTCTTCTAGCACTCCCATACCTCTCTCTCATTCCATTCTCTCCTCTTCTAGCACTGCCATACCTCTCTCTCATTCCGTCTCTCCTACTGTTTCCATTCTCTCTTCTTCTAGCATTCCCATACCTCTCTCATTCCGTCTCTCCTGCTGTTTCCATTCTCTCCTCTTCTAGCATTCCCATACCTCTCTCTCCTACTGTTTCCATTTTCCATTCAGTTTCATTTTATCTGTGGTCAACTAATATTTTGCAGTAAAAGAAGTATCAGGAAATGATAAAAAAAAAATTATTTGAACAAATTTTTGAAAATGGAGTGCAAACTACATGGTTAACATGGATTTCCTATCATTTAATTCTAGTATTTTACCATCATAATAGCTGACATGCCTGTTGATGTGGGATTATGTTCTGTTTAATAGTCTTTGGTTTGATTTGTTGTGTTGTGCTGTATATGTAATTCTGATTTCTAATTTTTCATTTCTTTAAATTGCATTTATCTTGTATGTTTCATTATTTAAATTTTAATTTTCATATTACCTGTATCTTTCTGGATATTTAAAATAACAAATCTGAAATATCTATCAGCACAGAAATCCAGTGATTGGGGATGGAAATATAGTAATAGATTAATGATGGAACATATTAAAGTTAATTTTAGTACAGCCAGAGCAGTGCTAACAATATTACATACAATAAATGATTTGTTGCATTCATTAAGGTTATACAATTTTTGTTTACTCACTGTTATTATATATTCTATATACACCATTACTTGAATAGGATTATAAGAGAATTTTAAACTCATTTCCTTAATTTATTTTTTGTGTTATAAAACAGTTTTTTTTTTAATTTGTGAGATGATAGTTGAGACAGATTTTGTAACTTTGTTCTGCATTTCCATCTGTTGCTTAAAAAATTCTCATCATTTAATTAAATAGAAACCCTTATCGATTACGTTTGTTATTGTAGTCATTGGTTTTTTTTTTTTTTTTTTGCTGTAAAGAGCAGATCATTCAGTTTTCAAATAACTTGCATTTGAACACTAAAATTAATCTCGGGGGGGGGGGGGGATTACTTGAGGGGAAGTTAGATGATGCAAGGATTTGACTGTTTGCTTGTATGAAATTACTGCCAAAGCAGCTAAAGTTATGAGACCATATTTTATCTGTAAATTGCATGTGTTCTTCTGGCTGGTTTGCCCATTTTGCAGCATCAAAAACCTTGCCACCTCCATTGTGAAACCAGTTAACTCACCTTCAGATGCAAAACCCTTATGTCCTGAACTCTGAAAGTCTTGATGGAAGGAGGACAAGAGTGAATTAGAAAGAAAGTTGGAGAGTATATGGAAGTGAGAGATTGTTGTGTGTGTGTGAGAGAGAGAGTTTAAGGATAAGAGTTGAAGAGAACAAGGCAAAGTGAAAAATGAAAAGAAAATGAGTGAGTATAGAGGAAGACAGCATGGTGCAAGAGTGTGGGAAAGGAGAAAGTGAGAGATGCCAATTTATTATTATTATTATTCAGTATTCAATTTAAGTGGAATGAATGACACTGTGTGAAGAATGTAATATATATTATTATTATTATTATTATTATTACGGGCAACTCCAGGGAGTCATTAGACTCATCGAGGGAGGCCCCAAATCATTTTCATCACAACTATTCGACATTCATACAGTATCTATCATACCTCGCCTTAAACTCATTCACTGTCACAGCATCCACCACAGACTCAGGGAGCGCATTCCACTCATTCACTACTCTAAAAGTAAAGAACCCAGCTCTAACACCTTTACTAACCACACTTTTGCCCAGTTTCCATGGATGTCCCCTAGTCCTCCCACAACCAGCCCTGTTCTCAAAAATATCTTCTGAATTAATTTTATAGAAACCCTTCAGTAATTTGAATGTCTCAATCATATCTCCCCTCCTCCGCCTATCAACCAATTTTTGCAACCCACAAATCCTCAACCTGTTCTCATACGGTTCATTCCACAGACCTGCTATCATCTTGGTCACTCGCCTCTGGATCCTCTCCACCTCCTCCCCGTCAAGAAGAAACCTAGGTGACCAAATCTGAGCACAGTAGTCGAGATGAGGTCTTATCAAGGCTCGATACAGAGGAACAATAACCTGCTTGTCTCTGCTTGTCAACGTATTCTTCAGCAACCAAGTGATTTGATGAGCCGATTTGGCCACTTTTGCAATGTGTCTCCTAAATTTCAATTCCTTATCCACCAACACTCCTAAATCTCGTGCCTCATCAATTTCCTGGAGCACGGTTCCACCAATGCAGTAAACTGCCTCCCATCTTTTCACCCCAAAATGCATAACCTTACATTTTGCCACATTAAATTGACATCCATTCTCCCTAGCCCAGACCTCCAATCTATCGAAATCATCCTGCAAAATTTTGACGTCATCTGCATTCACTATTGCCCTACCCAACTTTGCATCATCCGCAAACAAATGAACTGTTCCTCTCAGATCCTTTCCTATATCATTTATGAACAAATTAAACAGCAGTGGTCCAAGAACAGATCCTTGTGGTACACCACTAGTCACAGGCCGTCTTGTGGACTCTACTCCTGAGTAAACCACTCTCTGATATCTCTCCGTCAACCACCCTCCTATCCATCTCACCAACCCTATGTCCATTCCCATATGCTGCAATTTACTGATTCGAATTCCATGTGGTATCCTGTCAAAGGCCTTAGCAAGGTCCAGCAGAATCACTGTAAACCCATTACCCTTTATTATATCAATTTAATGTTTGCAGTATGGAGAATAGAATGTTTGTAGGATGCAGTGCTTTAAGGAATGAGCAGTGGTAATGAAATGAAAGGTCGGTATGCAGATGAGATCATATGATCATTGGAAGTTTTTCTTTGAGCAAGTAAGAATATTGAAACAGGGGAACTGGAAGTTCTACGGTGGATGGTAACAGATGTCATATTGTTGGGTAATGGGCATTTGTGTCATTTATCAGAGAACAGAGTGTAGACTGGATAGAAAAAGTTATTGGATGACATTGCACTGCTTCTGGTATATACAAATGCCAAAAGCATCAGAAATAAAGAGAACAAGTTTGTAGCCATAACAGTCTGTCAGATCTATTAGATTGTTTCTCTTCAAGATAATTGGTTTCAGTGAAATATGGTTGACATCCAGACAGTTGTGAAAGATGACATGTTTTTGGAGAATATGGTGTGTGTTGGGGGAGGGGGGGTATTTACTGGAATGTAAATACCCCTTCACAAGAATGTGAAGCACATTAGCTCAGTAAATGTGAAGGGAATGTTCATTTGTTTATTTGTGTTTATTTGCTTGGCAGGGGGAAAAAAAAGCTCAAAAGTAATACTACAAAAGTGAAAAGTGTATGAAAGATTGTCATTGCACAATGATGGAGATAAAATAGAGATATCATGTTACTAGCCAGTGTATTTTTTCTGCAATTAAGACGTTTGATGTTTGGAAAAGTCAGTGATATTTCATATACTGAATTGGGCAGATGAGGGAATGTTATTTGTGGAAGTTAGGCTATTGATTTTTTTTTTTTAAACAACATAGGCCATATAAAATCAAAGAGCTTTAATGCTCATCTAGAGTAGGCCTTTATCTACTATGTAGTAATTTTTATTTTAATATAATCACAATTACTGAACAATTTAGGTATGTCCACAAATATTAATTATTTATCCCATACTGGTTGATTTAATGAAATAAATTGATTTGATAAATCAACAGTTTTTCATTAAATGGATATCAAAATGAAGGTCCTTATCCATCTTCCAGTAATTTTTGTTTTGTTTTGTATTTGAATAACAGATCTTTCTTTCTTGATTTCTCAGCTGTAATTTATTGTGATTGTCTTTATTGGTCAGATTTAGTACTATGTCATTCTGCCCATCTTCTAATAATTTATATTTAGTTTTAGATTTGGATAAAAAAAAATTTTTCAGATCTGGACTTCAACTCAAGAAGAGAATTTTTGGATAGATTATAATTGGTTGTCTTTAGTCAATAAGTCCGCGCGGTTAGCCTAGTGGCTTTGCGCTTCGCAACCATATGCCTGGGGAAGGAGTGTCCTAGGTTCGATTCCCGTCGGAGACGTGAGGAGCTGAAGGATCTTCCTCAGCCATAGCCAAGTTAGCCGGTCTTGGGCGCGGGCAGTAGGGTTTTTTCCGCCAGTTTATCTGGTGTTTTTCATCCCGCAAGCAGGCAAACCGGCCCCGTGAACACACAGGGATACAGCCAAGAATACCTTGAGGCATAGGAGTGACCATTCTATCCTCGTATTTCGGTTAAGAAATCCAAGCATGCTTGGAAGGTTGTGGGCCTTAAAGGCCTGTTAAAGCCATTGGGATAGATAGATTTAGTCAATAATCTTTGCCTCAGTTGACCATCATCACTTTATCACTGCATGTTTTGGAGTTTTCTTCTTGATTTTCAACTCTTTTTTTAAAGTACTGTATTATTATTATTACCACCCCAAGACCTCATGGAGTCAAAGACTTATCTGGGAAGTCCTTTTATCACACACACACAGCTCATCATACCGTATTTTAAACACATTCAAACTCTTTGCAAACACCACATTCTCAGGCAAGGCATTCCAATCATTCACAACTCTGCACGAAAAAAACCTGCCTCTCACTCCCCTACTCACACTCTCTTTATACAGTTTCCAGGGATGACCTTGGTTCTCCCCTGATCTCCCACTATTCTCTGTAAAACTTCTCCAGCATTAATCCTATAACACCCCCTTACCAACTTGTAGGTCTCTATCATATCTCCCCTCTTCCTCCTGTCCACCAGACTCTGCAAATTACATCTTCTCAATCTTTCCTCATACTCAACATTCCAGAGGTCAGAAACTACCTTAGTCAGTCTCCTTTGGACCCTTTCCAACATCTCTTCATCCTTCTGAAAACCCGGTGACCAAATCTTGGCACAATAGTCCATGTGTGGCCTAATCAAAGCCTTATACAACAGAACAAAGAATCTCCCTACTTCTACATGTCAGTGTCCTCTGCATCATTCCCAGAAGCCTTTGTGTTGTCTTCACAATTTTCGCAATGTGTCCCCCAAATTTTAGATCCTTATCCACTATCACCCCCAGATCTCTTATTTCCTCTACTTCCAACAATATATTCTCACCAAGCATAAATTCTGCATCCCATCTTTGTTTTCCAAATTTTAAAACCTTACATTTTGCAACATTGAATTCACATCCCCATTTCCATGCCCAATCGCTCAATCTATTCAGGTCTTCCTGTAAGGCCACAACACCTTCACTTCACTTCATGGTTCATCCCAACTTTGCATCATCTGCAAACAACTGAATATCTCCATCCAAATCTTCACCTATAACATTAATATACAAGTTGAACAGTAATGGACCTAAAACAGACCCCTGAGGAACTCCACTAGTGACTTTCCTTTTCCTGGATATTGCTCCCCCCATACACAACTTGTTGATACCTATCAGATAGCCAGTCTCCAATCCAATGCACCAATCTAATATCCAACCCCATCTGCTCTAGTTTGACTGTCAACCTATCATGAGGTACTCTATCAAAAGCCTTTGCGAAATCTAAGTATATTACTGTGTATCCTTTTCCTCTGTCCAAAGAAGCAGTTACTTTATTGTAATAAGTAAGTAGATTACTAAAACATGACCTCTCTTTAGCAAATCCATGCTGTTCATCAAAGATAATACCATTGTTATCAAACCAACTCTGGATCCTAGTTCTCACACGCTTCTCCAACAACTTAACCACAACACCTGACACACACAGATAGGCCTATATAGTTTGATGCTTGAGTTCGATCACCTCCTTTATGAAGTGGCACAATCTTGTCTTCCTTCCACTGCTTAGGAACTTGACCGAGTGCAAGACTCATATTAAAAAAATATGTCAAGGCAGGTGTCAACTCCCTGGCACATTCTTTCAGAATACGTGGTGATATATTATCAAGTCCCACAGCCTTATTAACATCTAGTTTACTCAACTCCCCATACACCTCTTGCTCACCTACAGTCAGTCTCTCCTCCCCATCATCAACTGCTCTCAATCCCTCCATGAAGTCACATTCACAAGATTGAAAGATCTTTATGAACTGTTCATTAAGTATCTCCACCACATATTCTGCATCAGCTGTCTTTATACCATTTTCTCCAATCAATGTCATCCTTCCATAATTATTCTTTATTTTGCTCTCAATCCCTCCATGAAGTCACATTCACATGATTGAAAGATCTTTATGAACTGTTCATTAAATATCTCCACCACATATTCTGCATCAGCTGTCTTTATACCATTTTCTCCAGTCAATGTCATCCTTCCATAATTATTCTTTCTTTTGCTGGCTACATATCGAAAGAACTCCCTTGGATTCTTTTTGGCTTCATTAGCCAACTGCTGTTCATACCTCTCTTTAGCTACCCTCACCAACCAAGTAACCCTCCTTGCTTGGTCTTTGTAGACCTCATGGAATTGGTTATTTCCACTTCGCTTATGCTGCCTGCACAATGCCCTCTTTCTCTGTATCGCATGCTTAATCTCTTTATTCATCCATCTCACACCCACCTTATTTAACCTTCTCACCCTTGGAATACATTTAGACATTGCATCTACTAAATAGCTTTTGAAAATCTCCCAAGCTGCATTGATCTCTTTTCCAGCTAACTCCTGAGCTCTTCGTAATCGCCCCCCCCCCCCTTTGTAGTTCCACATATACCCTTTTCTCACAGAGGTCCTCGCACTGCTGGCAGCCACCCAGGTAATCACCTCATGGTCACTCTCACCAATTGGTGGATGATTTGACACCTCATAAGTACATCCTCTGATGAGATGACCAAATCCAAGCCTCTCAATCCTCGTGTCCCCTCTGTTACATACTGTCTGAGGTAGTTATCTCTCAAAAACTCAAGAAACTCATTTTCTTTACTTCCCGTTGCTATCTCATCATTCCAGTATATATTGCCATAATTAAAATCACCTATAATGATCACCCTTTTCTTATTTACTTGACTAATTTGATTGTACATTTCATTATCACCACCATTCACATTACCTGGTCTATAACAACATCCCACCAAGTATTTGATTCCATTCACCTCTATCTTACACCATACTGCCTCAAAACCACTGGCACTATTTCCCTCTTACATCTCTACTTTATAGGAACATAACTCTTTCTCTATCATCAGTAGCACTCCCTGCCCCTTTTTACCCCTTCTGTCCTCACGAAACACATCATACCCTTCCATCTCTATTCCTGTCAGGATGTCATCCTCTTCCAACCATGTCTCACTTATTCCGACAATCTTTGGGTGAACAGACGCAATGTATAAAATTAGTTTTCTAGTTCTTTTTGGCATTTCTCTTTTTTGTTGCCTCTACAAATAGGAAAATATAATTTTAAATATATATTTTTATTTCATATGGTAAACACTCTTTAATTGCAATCCCCTTCTTCTTGAGTGATTTTGCTTAAAATCAAATCAATATGCATGTGCATTAATAAAACAATATGTAACTTGTAAACACAATCTAAACACAAAATTATGTGGAGTAGGCTGAATAAATGCACACAACATGCAGTATTCACATCACCTAAATTACTGAAGAAAATTGTTTTCCATTAGTCCTTTTTTGATATTTACAAAACATGTTACATGTAAATGTATTAATTAGACAGTGATTGTTGCTTCCACATCACTAATCGAACATTGAACATTTAAAAAAAAAATTTGTATGTTGATAAAATGTCTCCCCAAGCATGCAGTTGGTTTGTTTTTGCCTAGAGCTGTCCCCGAAGGGTTGGCCTCTTGTTCTACCTTTAACTCTGTCCTTTTTCTGAAAAGTCTTTTCTACATCTTTTCCCTATATCAATTTATGTCTCAATTATATCACTTTCCTTCTATCTGCCAGATTCTACCAATTCTCTCAGTCTGTTCCCATATCAAACATTACAAAGCCTGAGAACACCTTGGAAATCACTCTTCTCTAAACTCTTTCTGGTATATCCACCCCCCCCCCCCCTTTGAAAATCCAGGACCAAATCTGTGCACAGTAATCCATATGCAACTTGATCAAGGCATTATACAATAGAACCATAACCTTCATACTTCAGTGTGTCACCCTTCTCACTGTTGTCATAATCTGGTATTGACATCCTCTCAATTCTAGCATTGTAGATCTAAAATTTCATGCCCTTGTCTACAGCCACTCTGCAATCAGTTATTTTTTCTGCTTCCAAGTTATCCACCACCAATTGTATGCTCTACATTCCATCCTTGCATTTCAAATTCCATACAACATTGAACAGATCCCATTCAGTCTCTTCTTTCACATCATCTGCAGACAATTACATATTCACTCTAAACCTCTTTTGATATCATTATCATATAAGATAAACAGCAATAGCCTCAAAACAGACCCCTGCAGCATGTCAGCAATGACTGAACTCTTTTGGGATGCTGCACTTCTTCCCCATGCAAAACTAGCTAATGCTTCTCAGACACCATTCTTCTATCAATACCATATCACTATCCAAGGCTTTTGCAGAATCTGAATGTAATGCAGTTCAGTGCCTTTGTGCTGACCATCACAGAAAATCTTGATGTCAGCCGGAATAATTGCTGCTCATTTTCAGTTACAATTTAAATTGTTTCTACATTGTTTCTACAACTATCTAATTAAATGTTGTGTGTTTACCATATTTATAAATTTTGCTCTGAAGATGCTGGTTTGGAAACCAGTATTTTCAGAGAATATTAATTAATAAGAAAAGATTATTAATATATTCAATAAATTGATCCTTTTCCTCTAGTGGTGTTTTTGGAAGTTGTTGCCCCAGTCCCAAAAATACTTCAGGTGCAAACTTTGTTTGCTTACACTTAGATAAAGGATTAAACCAAGTATATAATTTCTTGGTATCTTTAATTTCTAGTGGTGTTTATACTGTAAAGCACTGTTATGAATAACAACCAACACCTAAGCTAATCTTATATATACACTGACAAAATAGTTATTGAACATGTCCACTATATATTTTACTAATGTTACCCAATTTCCATCTCCAGCAATCAGGATCTTCTTTTTTTTTTATTGACTCTAAGCAACTCCAGAAATTCACTTTCTCTAATTCTCCCCATATTCTATTTCTAATCTATTACCATAATTAAAATCTTCCATGATGAACACCACTTGCTTACTGCTGATCTCATTTAGTCTAGCCATCTGATTTCCTTCCTCAATATTCCCTGTTCTATAAACAGCCTACCAAATAATCCATGTATGCTTCATACCATATATCTCCAAGCCCCTGTCAGTGTTGCTTGTTGGGATGATCATCCCGAGAGAACAGTTCATCCACACATTAAAATTTTCTGTATTGCCTGAAGATGCAGTCATATTTTATTCCTACTGTATTCCTCTTGCCAATGTATGCTTTTCTCAGCAGCTCATCTTCTTTGTTATTATGTAACTATTTACAGTTTTTTTTCCTTCAGATATTGAGTTTTGCTACCAAGAGACAATTTTTGCTTGTCATATGCAATTTGCTTTTATTTAACCATCAAGTGGATGTGTATTGAATGTCTCTGTAGGCATATGGAAGAAAATGGAACATTCAAACCCCCTCTCCTCATTTTGAAAAGACCTGAGTTTGATATTCTCAACATAATGAGAGGAATCTTTATATGAGCTTCCTCAATTGATGTTCTGTTAACCAATCTCACAGAAGTAGAAGGTTTTTTTCTTTTGGAAACTCAGGATTTTCATCTACATAACAAGCATGTTGGTCAGAGAACACATGCACAGAGTTACCAGATATACTGGTGGCTGGTAGATTGTGGATCATGGAATGCAGAGTAACCTCCTGCAATAAGCCCTCAAACTCCATGCAAGTGTATGTGATGATGATAATAATTGGGCTTGTGTAGTATGATAGAAAACCCAGATTTTTACCAATTTTTGACAGTGATATAAAATCAATATCAGGGTAGTTAATGAAAAATAGTTTCAAAAAATAATGTATATGATTGGAGCAAAGCAGAGATGCCTTTTCAAATCTATGGAAACATTGCTAATTCTTTTTTGCTGTGCTTCCATTGAACATATATGTAAATTGAGTCATCAAAAATTAAATGGACAATAAATAGACCGTCATCATAACAGCATACCCCCCCTTTTTTTTTTTCTTTTTTCAGGAATTAAACTATTAAATTCATGTTAATGTTGCATATACAAGAGTATTTGATTTATATGATCAATTCTTATCTCAATTTATTTTTTTCTAAATTGTGACACTTATGTTAATGTATCATATTTACTAAAAGTAATAGGTTCTGGAGCCCAGACTAATAAGTTGTATGCACAAATTAAAATAATATAATACTATAAGCTGGATACTATAATTGTTATAGTTGCTGGCCTCTTGCATTATCAGCATCGCTCCCCTCTCCCTCCTTTCTATTATTTTCATGTCATTTTGTAGCTTGCTTTATCAGCCTGTTCTTTCTGATTCAAGTTTATTTTCTGTCTCATTTTGCTGTGGTGTAGAAATGCATTTTAGTGTATTATACATACTACACAGCATATGTATTTTGATGTTCGAATTATGTTTCATAATTAGGCTATCAAAAATTAATTTTTTCCTGTACTGTTTTCAAATAGCTTATTTTCAAAGTATTTGAATAGTCAATTTTCAATATTATTCAAGCTAAGGATCAAATCTTTCAGAATATTGGGTTAACAGTAAGATTCTTATGTGTAGGCAATTCTTAAGTGTATGATCATTTCTTTGATTGACTTTTCTGTGTATGTGTTCTATTATTAGTTTTGTGTTATAGAAGAATATCATTCATACAAACCATATTCATATACATTTAGGTAAAATTACTATAATTTCTAACAAGTGAGAGCTGAAAATGTCATCTAAAATTATTGTAATATGTTCTGAAATAGTTGTCAGTACCATTGTTTTGTGTATATTAGTACTGTATGCAACATTTTGTTTACATAAGTGTTTGTTTAAAAAGCTTAAAACCATGCACAGGTGATAACACTAAAATTTTTGAATAAATTTGTCTTTAAGCATCAAAAATTATTGATGATGAGCAAAAATATAATGCAATTAACTAATTGAAGTGTGATGTATATGTTATATTTCATATTGCATACTATACTGAATGCAGGGTTTATACGCAAGACAAAACTATTTCAAAATAGTTTTGCCCACCTCTTTTGCAATATATTTAGGAATTTTAATTTTTATTTGGCGAGGTTTTTATAATATCCCATTTGTGAAATTAGGTGTTGGGGAGGAGAGCTACAATAAGCCCTTGCTTTGCTTGAAACCAAATGATCATAAGCTCCTGCAAATTTGTCTCAAAAATTTAATTTTTAATATCTGCAGATAATGGCTTCTAGTAAACCTGCAGCAGGAAGTGAGTGTGTTACTTTGGATAAGTTTAAGATTATTAAGAAATAAGAGAATAGGCATATATCACCTACTTAAATCATAAGGAGCTCTGCATCAAAAGAAACTTGCATTGTAATGAAGACAGCATTAAGCAGTTTCCTTTTATCTTTCATGTGAATGTCTTTAAGAGTATGGTGTTGTCTAGAAAAATGCCCACAGTGATTCCTAGTACATCATAGAGGTGCCTGAATAATGATAAAACTTAAAAGCTGCCTTGTGATGAAAATCTAGAATGGGAATATTAAGTAGTGTACATCATGGAGATGCTTGAATAATGTTAGTGATGGAAACCTAGAAATAGAATTAGTGACATGTTAATAGTTAAAAAGATACAAAAAGACAAACTAACATTTCACTGAGCAACAAATAATTTATTCAAATGAATTACAATAGCAAAATGCGTATGTAATTTTCTAAAACAGCTAAAACATCTGAATTTCTTAATAGTGTCACCTAAAACAGCTGGGGAAAAACAAAGCTGATGAGTCATTTACAAACTGTGGCTTGCCAGAGCATGACTCGTGGTCTCCTTGCGCCAATAAACCTTAAACCAACCAACAATCATTTACAAGCAGTTACCTCAGAAGTGTAATTCAAGCGCTGCAGTTTCCTGTCCCAATAAACTGATTGCCCAGTTAATCGGATTCTGTGGGGGGGGGGGGGTATGGGATATATATATTATTATTATTAATAAATAATAATAATAATAATAATATATATATCCCATTTATTTCTTGTACCCCTGAACTAAAACTGTTTGCAAGTATTATGTACATGAAACATTCAAACATGTTCATTCATGTTAAGGCTTAAGTGCTAGAAGAAGCTTATGTTATAAGTTTAATGGAGTGAAACAGCACTTGTAATGGATAAAAATAGTATTTAATTCTTCCAATATTTTGTCTCGGTTACAGAAACATCATCAGGGAGTATAATATGAGACTTGTAACACATGCAAAAGCAGCACAGTGAACCATATGGACAAAAGACTAGAGTCCTTACTAGGTGGGGGATACCTGTTGGCAGCCTAGGTGTAAACTGGGATCTCAAAGTATTAGTTTTCCCATATTTTGGGATGTTGTTTGCAACCATATTTATTCCAGTTAGGCTTATTTTTAAGAGTAGCAGCAGAATCTAAAAACAGTCTTTCTCTTCCATTATTTGATAGAGCATGATGATCTTTTTCCAATATATATTCTATGAGCCATATCCAAAGCATCATCTGTAAGACGAGATTCACCATAGTCATTGACTGCAAATGTATTTTATGTTCTTTCATGCACATGGTAGATGACCTTCCTGTCTGTCCAAGTAGGCAACTTGCAGGAACTCTATATACATCTAGAATTGAGAGGGAATACTATGGACAGACAGGCAGATCTGAATGGAAGAACATAAAATACATCTGCAGTCAATGACTGTGGTCAATCTTGCCTTGCAGATGATGCTTTGGATATGGCTCACAGAATATGTTGAAAAAAGATCACCATGCTCTATCACAATAATAGAATAGAATAGAAAAACTGTTTCTAGATTCTGCTGCTGCTCTTAAAAAATAAGCCTAATTGGAATAAATATGTTGCACACAACATCTCAAAATATGGGAAACATGAAACACTAATACTTTGAGATCCTAGTTTACACCCTAGGCTGCTGACAGGTGTCCATAGTGGGTGTCCCCCACCTAGTAAGGACTCTAGTCCGTGTGTGTGTGTGTGTGTGTGTGTGTGTGTGTGTGTGTGTGTGTGTGTGTGTGTGTGTGTGTGTGTGTGTGTGTGTGTGTGTGTGTGTGTGTGTGTGTGTTACAAGTCTCATATTGTACTCCCTGGTAATGTCTCAGTAACTGAGGCATAATATTGGAAGAGTTAAATATTTTTTTTAATCCTTTCCTAGTGCTGTTTCACTCCATTAAACTTTCAACATGTGAACATGTTTATCATGTGGAAACACATTTTAACAGAAATTCATGGAGAAAAAAAAAAAAGGTATTACTTTGTGCAAAGAATGATTGTGGCATTTCTGTAGGCAACACAATATTGTCAATGTTTTTTTTTTTTTTTTTCCACATTTTTGGCATTGCTAATTTCTAGATTACTGCTGGACTGAGACTAACCCCATTCCACCCCATGTAAGCAAAAAAAAAAAAAAAAAAAGCAAAGGTTTACTTGTAATTTCATTTCAGGTGAGGTTTTAATCAATATTTCACTCTTCTTTAAATTTATTTATGTCCATTGTCCATTTAATAATTAATAAGGAATTGTGTGATTTTAGTCTGAAGTACAATTAATGATTAAACTATCAAATTACCTTAATTATACTGTTCGTTTTGCCAGTGGTGGTAAATAACAAATAACACTTCTTAATACTTAAATATTAACTGATTGTGATTTTCAAGTTCAGAAGATAAACATTGTGTTCTCTTATTATTCATTATGAATGAATAATAATAGAACGACGGTTGTGAAACTTTTGTTGTCATTATGTTCTCAGAAATTATCTCTTGAACAGATACTCATCTAATTTTTCTTTTTCCTGCTAGTTATTTTTTACAACAAAAGGTGGAACATATCACATGAAGCTTAGATTTTTTCTTTTTGAAACAAGTTAAAAGCTATTTCATTTCAGTATTAAGAAGAAGAAAAAAAAAGATATATATATACACACAGTAAATCTCTCAATTATCCTATCTTCAAATAACTAATCCTTCAATTATGCAAACAGCAAATCGATTTTAAGTTGCAGTTTGGTAAGTGAGGGATTATTGTGTGTCCTGTTTAAGCATACTGTTCAGCAAAACAGTCTAGTTTACCTTTTGATTATTTCACTTTACTTCATTCATACACACACACACAGTGAAAGGTGAACAGTTTGTTCAAAATAATTTACAATATAAAAATTGTCAACATGTTTGTCAAGTCACTATTTTGTGTATAATTGGTACAGTTTAATGCGATATGTGACACTTAGGATCACTTATATTCATTTCAAGATGCCATGGCCTCAATGATAATAATAATAATAACTTTCAGATCCAGAACTCTTGATACATTACATGAATTCTGCAGATTTTCTCATTATGAACTTCAGAAAATAATTCTTTGGGAAACTTTTTAGAGATAATTATGTAATTCAGTGATTATTTTTTAATTGCATCATCATCATACTGGTAGATTATGAGGGTTGTATTCCCATAATGTTATTAAATTTGCATTCTGCTAGGATGATAAAATAAACAACTCAGGAATGTTTTGATAAACAACAGTTAAACACTGTAAAATAACCTGTTTTTTTTTTTTTAAGTTAAACTGTATGCTGACTTTGCCATCCTATAGAATATAGCATACATTCAGATTTCCAAAGAAAAATTAATTTATAGAGAAAGCTTCAGTGTGGGTGTAACAGGTTTTGTAGCTATATTTTTCATTATTTACAGAAATAATCATGGTATAAATATTGCTGTTTATCAGATCATAAGTTCATTTTAGATTACCAGAATTTGTAGAAAAAATAGTTGTGAATGGTTTTCATATCAATGACTAATTAAAAGAATGTATATATTTTGACACGTAATTTCCCTAAAATGGAGGGTTTATATTAATTATCCATTTGTCAAAGTGACATATAAAGAGAAAAGTTTACATATTGGTATCCAGCATGCTGTAATGGAATATCGGAACCATTACTAGTTTGCATAACTGTTATGTTCATTTAATATTTGTATTTTGTAATATGAGTTACTTTCATGAACTTTGTACCATATATATGGTTTCAAGCTGGTATTGGTTACTTTATAATGTTCTTTGTAATGAGTACACTTATATTTGACATGAGCAATGAAGTGATTGTTTCTGGTTATGTGTGTATGAGGGAATGTGATTTATTGATTGAAATGTTTTGAGATGACCTACCTCACTTTCCCTACAATAGTAGTGTTATTGTCAGACCGGTGATATTGTAACAAGTGCAATAAAATATGTACTCTCCATTTGAGTGATGAGTATTATTTTTGCATTATCAAACATCTACTATTTTTAAAAAGAAAAGATTATGAAAGTGTTCCTAATGATCCAAGAATGTATGTATTAAGCCAGTGTCAGTTTAGAAATGTATATAGAATAAGTGCTTGAAAATCTAATACTTTTAACATTTTTATCCAGCCCATTGCATAAATACAGTGAACAAACAGACCCAACAACTCATTTGGAGCAGAGAATCCTGAATTGTGGGCTGGGGGGGGGGGGTCTGAAGATGCCATATTACTGTTTTTGAAAAGAGCATGCTTTCTCAAAACAAGAAATGAAAAATATCCACTCTTTTGGCATTCCATGTGCAATTTGATATGTTGCACAGATAACACAAGGACAAGGAATGTCTTAAAGCAATCAAAATGCACATGGAAAAGTTTTAATATTATTCTTGCATGTGTTTGCTGTGTTCAAATCATTCTCATATTTAGGTGTGGATACTAGGCTTCATTTCATTGGAAGGGAAACATTTTGTTAAAAAAAAAAAAATCTGTAGTTGAATGTTCTCTCTTGTTCATTTATTGTGACTATATTATTTTCTGTGTTCAATGTTCACTTAGAAAGCTCTACTTTTCTTATTTTCTTGACCTCCATGGAGTCAAAGCTCATCATGGGATGTCAATACAAAGTCTGTTGTACTACTCCTTAAACTCATCTGTTTGCACCTTCACCATCGTCACTGGATCCACTGGAGACTAAGCACTGCCTGAGAGGATGGTTTGTGAATAATGGTCCACACTAACCATTATTCACACAATACCTATCATATCTCTCCTTTACTGACAGGTGCTCACAAATGCTTCTGGAAACCCATTCCACTGAAGTCCTCACACCCATGCTAATCACAAGTTAAGAGTTCATTACTTGTTTCCTCCCTTCTTATGTATCAAATTTCTTTTGCAACAATTCTATGAAATCCCTTCAATAACTTTTATGTTTCTGTCATATACACTTTTTTTCCATTGAACCAAGTTGCATAATAATGGTAAGCTGTATTCCACGAGTGAAGAAGAGGGCACAGTTTGGAGTAAAGTGAATGACAAACGATATTAAACAGGAACTGCATGAAAAAGAGGCTATGGAAGAGATATAAGGAGACAGGTGAAGAGAAGATGCATGAAGAATATAAGACACAGGCCAGGAGAGTGACTAGTATGGTAAGGAAGGCGAAACTGGAATATGAGAAGAGATTGGCCCTTAGATCCAAGGAAAATCGTAGGGAATTTTTTTAGCTATGTGGACAGTAGGAGGAGAAATGACTTTGGAAGAATGACATTGTGGGATAAAAATGGGAATAGAGTGACTGATGCAGAGGACATAGTGGAATTGTTCAATGAACACTTTATTTCATCCTGGAGGAGTCAATTTGAATACTAGAGGGACAGGGCAGGTTCGAGGTTTAGAGGTGCAGGAGGAAAGTGTGTTCCACATACTGACTACTCTGGATGTTAGTAAAGCTGTGGGTCTGGATGGTATTTCACCACGAGTTTTGAGAGAATGTGCTAAGGAACTGGACCTGTCTTTTCAATGAAAGTCTGACTGTGGGAAATGTGCCCATGGAATGGAAAGAAGGTAAGATAATGCCATTAGACATTAGACAGGGTGCCACATGATAAGCTGATATTCAAGTTGCAGCACATGGGTCTGGATGTCAGGTTGGTCAACTGGATTCAGGATTGGCTGTCCGATAGGTATCAGAGAGTTGTGCATGGTGGAGCAATATCAAAGAGGCAGAAGGTTACAAGTGGGTGTTCCACAGGGCTCAGTACTGGGACCTTTATATCAACGACATTGTCCGTGGATTGCAAGGAGATATTTGGTTGTTTGCAGATAATGCGAAGCTGGGAAGGGTTATTAGTAATAGTGCAGATGTGGTAGCCCTGCAAGAGGATTTGAATAAGCTAGATAGATGGCCAAATGAATGGGGGGGGGGGGTATCAGTTTAATGCAGCAAAATGTAAGGTCTTAAGGTTTGGGACACATCGATGGGATGCTGCATACTCTATGGGAGGAGTTAAACTGGGGGAAGTAGGGGAGACGAGATCTGGGGTTGATGATTGATAGAAACCTGAAATTTAGGGGACATATTGCAAAGTAGTGAAGGTAATACAGAAGATTGCTGCAATAATGAGGACACTGACTTGTAGAGATAAAATGGTTATCATTCTGTTGTATAAGACTGATCAGACCACACTTAGACTATTGTTCTCAGATCTGGTCCCCAGGATTTGAAGAGGATAAATTAACTGTGGAAAAGGTACAAAGGTGGATAACAAAGATGGTGTTGGGACTGTACAATGTTAGTTATGGGGATCGGCTGAGGGAGTGCAGACTGCAGAGTTTGGTGGATAGAAGAAGGAGAGGTGATATGATTGAGACTTTTAAACTGTTGAGAGAGGTGGTTACAGGGTTGACACTGGGGAGTTCTTTCACTTGGTCGAACAGCTAGAAGGAGGCATGACAAGGGGCCATCCCAGGAAGTTACAAAAGGAAACTGTGAGAAAGAGGGTGAGGTGTGGTTTCTTTGCATGGAGAGTGGTTGAACCATGGAATGCATTGCTTGATAGAGTGGTGAGAGCGAGAACGGTCAGTGCGTTTAACGAGTGGTATGATAGACTTTGTGTTTCCTAGGAGGGACCTCCTTTAATGAGTCGTGATAGACTTGTGTTTCTTAGAAAGGACCTCCCACGATGAGTCTTTTGACTCCATGGAGGCCTGAATAATAATAATAACCCACAAACCTTCAGTAGGGAGCATTTCAGAGACTTGTCATGACTTGGTAATTCTCATCTGTATCTCCTCACCACTTTGATACCCCCCCCCAAGGGGCAAGACCTAGTCAACCAAATGTGTACACAGGTTTTGATTAGCAGAATGTTGAAAGAATTTTCACTTGGCTATTCTATAAATTAAAGATGCCATGAAATTCTGTTTCATCCTCTATCCAAGTGTAAGCAAACAAAGTTTGCACACGAAGTGACTTCACATGCAAACTTTGTTTGGTTATACTTGGATCAAGAATGAAACCAAGAATATAATTTCTTGGAATCTTTAATTTATTGATTACCAGAATGTTTTGGACTTAACAGTCAAAGCAGCTCAGGCTATGTGTGGATAGTCTATTATGTCTATAAATAGTGTGTGCAGAGCCAGCGCTAGGGTCTTTGCCTCCCGCATGCAATGTCTATCTAAGCGCCCTTGTAACGATCCAGGCGTGTGTGGTTCTTTTTTTTAAGATAATAAAAATTTTAATTATTTGAAATTTCTTAAATAAATTCCGACAGAACAGCCACATGTTGGTTCGCTAAATGTAACGAACCGGGGGTGTTGACTAGGCAGGATAATCATTAAAAACCCGAATATTCAAAAAATTCTCAAAAGTTAAAGCAAATTTTGATAAAACCACTTCACTTTAATCGTTGAATATAATGAAACGGGGATTATAAACCTTCTCACCGACCCGAATCGCTAACAAAATTAAAATGAATTTTAATTAAAGCTAAAATTTATTTGAACTAAAGTTTAAAAAATTCTTGCATTTTACTAAATTCTTAGTAAGTTGTAAAATTTTTTTAATAATTTTTATAAGTGGTTTTATCTTTTAGGAAAATAAAAGAAACTCAAGATAGATGAGAAAATAAGAATTTTCTCATAAATCCCGTAAAGCACATAACTCGTCATATAGTTCTATTGCATTTACATCTTTATTGTCGCCGTCCATCAATTGAATCTCTAAATCGTCACAATTTTTTCTTAAATCTTCGTTATTAATTTGTAGTAATCTATACAATAAATTGAAATTATCATATGTTTTTAGTTGTTCAAAACGTTCTATTAACGAACACATTGCAACGTCTAGAAGTGTATAAAACACATTCACTCTAAATTTATCTTTTGGCGATTGTGGCGTTTCGTCATGACGCTCGTAGTCAAATTGTCGTGTCTTCTTTCGTCGTCGAACTTCCGTACCAGTATTAAATTCTTGTTCTCCATCCACCTCTTCAGTTCTTTTGCCGTTTTTAGAACTTCTTTGAAATTTGTATCTGATCGATACTCTTGTAAGAATATTTTTAAGTTTTCGATAGCGTCTAAAGCAAGTGTAATGTTCATATTTTTGTCTTGAAGCATTTTACTCACAGGCTTTATTCTGTTAAGTAAATCATGCCAAATTATAAGAGAAGAAATAAATTTGTAGTCCTTCATTTTAGCACATAATGTTTGTGCTTCATGCTGAGTTTCTTTATTAAAATTTTCATTATTTAAAATTTCAAAAAGTGCATCGTAAATTTCTCCTAACTGATATCGTAGAGGGCGGATTGCATTAATTTTACTTTCCCATCGCGTTTCTGATGGCTGTTTCAATGTTAAATTTTTACGAACTTGAAAAGAAAAAAAAAAAAAAAATATATATATATATATATATCAGCTAACACCTTTTTATTCCCGTATACGGGGAGTAGGCGAGGCCATTTAGCCCTAGCTAACTTTTTGGAGACTGAGTGGGAGTTCAATCTCCACTGGTACTAATCAGAGATAGATGGCCCAAGGCTATCATTAATTAAGCAGTACACAGTGAAGAGAGACGGCTCAAATGTGCCGCCATCTCGTGGTCCCTAACAATATATTTAATGTCTGAAATATAATGTGGGTTCTACGGTCGATTTTCTTGAGTTTACGGGACGAAAAACCCGAGTTTCCGGGAGGAAAAACCCGCTTGCCCGTGCTAGAGATCGACTAACTCGGGAACCGGTCGAAAAAAGGCTTAGAAAAATTTCCTCTAGTCGGCGACTAGACTCGAAACCAAGTCTTCCTTCGTGCGGCCAAGTGCCGTGGTGTGCAAACGCCACATCCACTGAGCTACACAGGCTCTGCCCAACGTTTGTAAGAGAGTGAAAAGAAATATATTTCTTGAATAATTGCAAAGAAACTAATTGTATCTGCATTCACTTTGGCTGCATCGTTAATGATTAAATTTAGAGTATGAGCAGCACATTGCACGTAAAAAGCTCGAGGATTTTTGTTCAAAAGCAAATTTTGGAGCCAATATTTTTTCCCTTCCATATTTGCCCCATTATCATACGCTTTACCTCACATGTCTTCAATGGGAATATTCCATTTTTCCAGTTGTTCCATTATTGTTGCACATAAACCACATCCTGTGGAATCTGATATATCTGCAAAACCTAAAAAGTTTTCCCTGATCTTGACAATTCCATTGTCAGGAAACAAAGCGAATAATAATGGTCATTTGTTCTGTTTTACTTGCATCAGGTGTGCAGTCAAAAATTATGGAATATTTAGATTTTCGAATTGATAATAAAATTGTATCCCTGATTGCATTACTTAAAGTTTCCAATATTTCATTTTTACTGTCTTTACTCAAATAGTGTACTCTATTGTTTCCTTGTAGTGCCCTTTCAACAAGATTTTCCATAACGGGATCAAACTTCGAAAACAGTTCGACTAATTTTAAAACATTGACGTTATTCCTCTCATATAATTTATCAGATGATCCGCGAAAAGCTAAATTTTGGCTACCAAGGAATTTTATAATTTCAATCAAGCGTTCTAAAACACTCGTCCAATGTTTCTTTTCCATTTGGCAATCAATAGTAGTTTGGTTTTTTAAATTTTTATCAAGTTCCTTCCATTTTAAGAAATTTTTCATGTGAGCTAAACTAGTCTCATGTCTATGCAAAGTTGTACTTACATCTGTATAGAGTATTTATATTTAAAAAAAATAAAAATAAAAAATAAAAAAATCCGCTAGAGATCGGAAGGCACTCCAACAGCCGATTTTAGGTTCCAAAAGGGCTATAATTTGTTAAGAATGAGTTAATTTTTATTAACTTAATTTTATTAGAATTATTTTTAAAGGTATTTTTAATTATGCGGCTTTCGAAGCTTTTTTTTTAGTTTGTTTTTATTGCATGCTTTATTATACTTAGTGACACAGACGGATAATACGATGGATAATAAGTGATTTCAACGTGCGTGATTTTCGCTGCAGTGTGAGCGAATGTATGCACTTCGTAGAGCAAACTAAGTGAATAAATTCACATTGACAATGTGCATTCCCTTAGAAAGAAACAAAAACGGGAGGTTTATTCACTTGTCTTAGAAAAATATCATCCATAGAACTTATACTGTAGTATTATATTATTATTATTATTCCTGATACCTCCAAGGAGTCCGAAGACTCATCGTGGGAGGACATCTACAACTGTCTCTGCACCTAACCTCTACTACGAATCATCTCTATCAACGCCATCTGCCGCCTACCTCCAACACCACCACAACTAGTAATTTTTGTCTGTAAATTGCGTGTGTTCTGAAGGGCCGATTTGTATGTATGCGGGATGAAAAACCTGAGTTTCCAGGAGAAAAAAACCCTTCTACCTCCGTATGAGATCGGCTAACTCACCTTCGATTGAAATCGACCAGATAAAGATTCCTCCCGTCGCGACGAGAATCGAACTTGGGCCTATTCCAATCGAAGGGCGCAATGTACCGTCGTTCTTCCAATTGCGCTACGGAGGCGCTTATAGAACAATACTATTTAAGGTTAAGCGCCTCCGTAGCGCAATTAGAAGAACGACGGTACATTGCGCCCTTCGATTGGAATAGGCCTAAGTTCGATTCTCGTCGCGACGGGAGGAATCTTTATCTGGACGATTTTCAATCGAAGGTGAGTTAGCCGATATCATACGGAGGTAGCAGGGTTTTTCTTCCTGCATACAGACAAATCGTCCCTTGAGAACACGCACAATTTACAGACATAGAATACCAGTTGTGGTGGAGGTGTGCGTTGATGGAGAGGATTCGTAGTAGAGGTTCGGTGTAGTGGTTAAGACAGTTGTATCAGTTGAGACAATTGTAGGTGTCCTCCCGCGATGAGTCTCCGGACTCCTTGGAGGCGTCAGGAATAATAATAATCATAATAATTACAAGACAGAGAAATTTGTCTTCTTCGGGCAGACTACTATAGAAATCCTGTAAAATCAACGAGAGCCATACCTTATTGGTGTTGGTCAGGGATTGATATTCAGCTGCCCATCTATTTTCAAAAAGATCCCTCCTTTCTAAGATATGATAATCTGTGGAACACATATTTCAGGGTAGGTTGATTATTCTTATATCTAAACGCATATTCTCATGTGAAAATTACATGAGGTTTCATGAGGAATAACTGCCACAATATCTTTGCCCTAAACCTTAAATTCGCATAGTAATGGTGAGAGCTGTAGTATCTATTATTTGAAATGAGGAGTTAAAATTCTGGAATGTCATAGTTAAAATAATAGTTTCTGGGGGGAAAAGCTCTCATTCTGCCGAGATCGATTAACTCGGGAGCCAGTCAAAGGAAGGCTTAGGAGAATTTTACTCTAGTCTGCAGCTTTTAATGGGCTTTTTATAGCAGCTTAGAACTATGAATGCTCACCTGATTTCCATAGGCTACAAAAGCATCTCACGTATATTTTATACTTTTTTTTAAATAAACAAAGTACACCACGAAAAGTTTTCTAAGTGGGATATATATTACAACTATTAGATACAGTGACTACTATTAAATGAAAGTACGTTAAAATCCCAAATTCTCTCGGGGATCTTGAAACATGAAATTGTTAAATTAAATAACTGAGAAACGTTAAGTTTCAAAATATTACTTTGTGAAGGAACCAGTTTTTAATATATTTTTACTTAATAGCATTACAATGTACGAAATTAAAGTTTCTAAATTCTTCCTTTTATAATTTAATCACTGACAGAGAGTCAGCTTATGTGAAACCCAGCTTTCTTCTCTTCATGGGACTGCTACAGTACTGAGAAGAGCGTTTTCCTCTCGTAAGACTTTGACCTAGTTTCTGATGTGATTAATTGTCTCTCATGTGACAAAGTGAATGAGCCAGTGATTGGTAGACATTTTCTTGGAATCAGCAAAAAATTGGCCAAGAAAAAGTCCTCTTGCTAAGGAGTGAAACTGATTCTATGTCAGCTTTGTTTTACAGTACTAAATATCACGAAGTATTCCTATTTAAAAAAACTATAAAAAGTATTCCTATATAAAAAGACTTCCCATTTTTGCTGCTGAGTTTCAAGTGTAAGTTCTAAATATTATTATCATTATTATTATTATGAGGGTGATTTGGTAACATGTAGTAGCAAGCACGCTATTTCAATGCTCCTATTAGTTAAGATCTAAAGTAATTTTTTAATTTGTGGATTAATAATATCCGAAGTGTATCAAAATATCAAAATCCGTTCTTCAAGCCGAAAATGGTGTAAAACCTGTATTTTTAAGTAATGAGTAAGTTAAAAGTTTTCAAAGTTGAAGCGCGCACATTAATTAACCATGCATCAGGAGAACAAAGGAAGTGACTATCTTAGCAGTCACAGAAGGATCGCTAAAACCAGAAAGGTGAAGTGTTATAAATACCTGGAAGACTAATAGGTGGAAGAAAACCATATAACATTCAGAAACTGCCAGAGAAATATGTATTTTCTCTGGTGGGATTGTCCGGGGATACATGGCAAACAAAATCAAATGCCAAACGTGACAAGTGGAAGCACCCACAATTTAGGCAAAACAAATCAATGTCACGTTCAACGGCAGGCAGGAAGCAGCCAACTCAGCAAACAACAGCAGACAGTGAACAGGCAACGCAGCAGGCGCCAAACTTCCAATGCAGCAACAGCAGAGGAAATGAAACAGGAGTATTATCATGGAATCTCAGGTGAGCACACTTTGAATATATTACTAGAAAACAGATTACAAAACTTAAAGGACTGCTTGATAATATTTGTTTGAGAACTATTTGAAAAACATACAGCTCAAATTACTAAAATATTTAGCGAATATGAGGAGTTTATTCAATTTAATAACAGTTCTGTTATTAAGTTGAAGGTTAAATTGAAATATTGCTGCCGTTAGAGAAATTAAAAACGGTGTAAAAGCGATAACAGAAAGACAGCATAACTTAATTAAACAGACAATGGAACTACAGCAAGAAATAATAATAATAATCTAACAGCCTTTATTATTCCCTTATAGGCAGTAAAGGGAGGCCTTTTAACCCTGTCTAGGTTTTTGGAGACTGAGGAAGCAGTTCGGTCTCCACCGATAGCGAATCAGAGATAGCTGACCCATGACCATCACGAATTATAGGCGGCAACGAATGAAGACAAGTGCTGCCAAGTAGACCGGACTTTAGACTTATAGTTCAAGTCCGGTCTGCGACTTGACTTGAACTATAAGTCTCTCTCTTCATTCAGCTTAGTGCAGAGGATGCAAACATCACTTCTAGTGAGCTACATGAGACTTTATGAACTCCTAAATCAACATCAGCATAAAAAATGATCTGCCGACATATGGCCTTCCAGAGTGGAGGATGTGGTCTTATACAAGTAAAGCAAAGAGCAGAAGAAGAAAAGTGAGCTTTGAATGATTACATCCAGGAAAGCTCATATAATTGGTTAATTGCAGCATACGAAGAAAAAGTAGTGAATATAGTAGATCAAGAAAGCAGTGCAAGGAAAAAGAAATGCAAAAAGACCAAATGTTTGGAAAAATAAAGCACTCCATCATCACTATATTAAAGATATTGAAGGAAAAGTTGACTGTCACTTAACTTGGCTATGGCTTTAGCAAGGCAGCATCAAGAAAGAGATAAATTAATGTCAAAAATCTACAATCTATCTCCTTGCTTTGTGCCACTTTTAAGCACTTTGAACGAATTTTCTTTAAAAGAATTTCACCACTTATAGAAAGAGCACTCCCGATTGAACAAGCTGGCTTCAGGCCAGGAAGAAGTGGCTGTAACCAGGTCATGGCCCTGACAACACAGACTGAAGCAGGCTTCCAGAAGTAACTTAAATCTGGAGTCATTTTTATTGACCTAACATCAGCTTATGACACAATCTGGATCAGGGACGCATCCTCCTGAAGCTAAGCAATGTCATATGGTGCAAAACAACTTTCCAGCTTTTTGAATCCATTCTCTCCAACAGAAAGAGCCAGGTTCATATTGCTGGAAAAAAGAGAGCCTCAGATTCCTCGACAATGGTCTTCAATAGGGCTCTATCTTATCCCATTTACTCTTTAACATCTACATGTCTGACTTTTCACATACCACTTGAAGCAAACTATTCTCGTATATACGCCGATGATCCCGCGATCCTACACCAATCTTCCTCGTTTGTCAACTTGAAAATAACCTTGAACACAGATCTTCACATCCTGAAGGTGTACCTCTAGCAGTGGTATGTGAAGCCAAATCTAACAAAATCTGTGTCCAGATCCATCTGAACAATGCAGAGGTGAATCGACATCTGAATCTCTCTTTTTGTGGCAAAATGGTGGAAGATGAGCCTTACCCGAAATAAATTGGAGTGAGCATGGACAGAAGCCTAACCTCTAAAAGGTACATCACCGATAAATGTACATGTCCGATAAAATTAAAACAAGAAATAATATCATTTTATGGTTTGGTGGAACAACCTGTGATTGTGGTACTGATGTCTTAAGGGCATCTGCACTAGCCCTCGCATTTTCTACAGCAGAATACTGTGTCTCTGTCTGAGAAAGAAATGAGCACATTAACATTATAGACACCAACTAAACACTCCGTGTTCACAAGTAGTACGACACTGAGAAGCACCCCTTCTTCCTTGGCTGCCTGTCCTATCTAACATTGCTTCAACAAATATGCAGAGAAGACAAGCCTCGATTAAAAAATAATAATAATGTAATGAGCAACCCTCTCCTGCCCCTGCACCAGACTCTCATATATCCACTTAGTTTTCGCATAAAATCAAGAAACCCTTTCTGGTCCATGGACGAACTCTCTTCAACTGCCTTACCATCAACACCTCATGTGGAAAGAACTCTGGTCAAACAATCTTCCAAGAAATGGTTTCCTGGTTGAAGAACATTGTGTTTGCCAGTCTGGTTACCAGGAAGACTATCATCTATCAATAGGTTCAGAACCAGTGGTTTCTCGTGGCTTGAAATCGTGAGTGGGTTGCAACTTTCGAAATATACATACACACTGTAAGTACAGTGTATGTGTGTTTGGATAAAATATCAAAATTATGGGAAAGATTTAAAAAAAAATTAAATATGAAAAATTTTTGTTTATTATCGATAAAATTATAGTTTAGTATAATTCAAAATTACTTAAAAATAAAATTCATTATCATAACCCCAATCATGTTCTAAAATAAAAACTATAGTAATGTCTTTAATTGTAATGTCCAAATATTTAAAGAGACGGAGTAAACACGATAAGTTCTACGAACACTCTGCTATAGTTCCCCCACCGTTTGTAGGTCCCTGCTTCGCGTCTTTCCAAGAATAGGCGATTCATGCTGAAGGGGAGAAAGAAATGAAGGACGTCCGAATTGGTCGCCAACACGCGAAATTACGTGCTTTATAGGTAAAATTTTCCAACTGTTATACAAGCAACATAGTTAACTACAATAATCATAAAAGAGAAGTTAATTTTCCGACCGGTAATAATAAACAACTCATCCCACAATACGGACTGATTACCCTATTATCGGAATCGGTTCTCCTTTTTCTGAGATGCGCAGAAGTGTTGAGGGACCTCTAATCGGTGGGCGAACTATACTGGCGCAAACTGTATATAAACAACAGTGCTGGATTACACTAATAGTTCGCATCTCACTATGATGTGCATAGCTATATGACACTAGTGCTGCTAGAGTCCTTCGCCCACCTAAGTGCTACAAGATGGATTTTTATTATCTTCTATACAAAATAAGAGAATTGTATAGGATTGTCGATGATAAAATTAAATATTATAAGCAAATATAAATAAATTAATAAATATATTTATGTATCGAGAAAAATTGGGGGCGCTGCAGTTCCACAGTACCTATGCACGAGCCTCCCCTGATCAGAACTAACCAGTACAGAAGTGGCTACCTACTGCATAAATGGAGACTGTCAGACCACCTTATTGTGGCTGTTCCCCTGTGGCCCAGACGATAACTCATGTTGTGAGTGACTGCTGAAGGCTCCAATTTCATGGTGGTGCTCTTCAGGACATCCACGATGTGACAGACCAGAAAGCCAATCCTGGATTGGCTTTCTGGTCTGGATTCACAAGTAGCTGATTTTTCATAAGAATAAATAAACAAGTGCAGTCCTTCTCCCATATTCTAATTTCCCCCTCCATACCAGTAATTTCCCCCTACTTACTAGTATAATTAGGGAGAGGAAAATTAGAATATGAAAAAATTAGATAATTATATTCTAACATATAGAATATTTTTATTCATAAGACAGGTTTTCGTTGTCACTCTATTTTTGATCTAAAATTCCTTTTTCATTTCTTTAGTTGTGTATTTTATCCCACTTTTTTATTTTATTTTGCTCACTCTTGCTATACATTTTACCAATCCTGTTAACAACTAATAATCCTTCAATGCTTTACTGATTTTCTTATCTCCCAGTTCCTTCATCCATAGTAATTATATTTGATTATTTGCATATTTGAAGTAAAAACTTCTTATCCGTTTATATGGCGGAGATCTTGAAAATTATTTACGAATTTCTGTTGCATTTCGGAGTATAGAGGTCGCGCTATCATTTCTTAAAATGAATTCGTAATCTTAGTTCCAAGTTCGGCGTTGAGTTAAAATTGTGAGTACTGTACTGTGTTTTGTTTGTTGCATAACAAAACAAGGTTTTGATGTTTGTTTATAATTCACAACTACTTAAAATTGTTTTAAACAATATATTTTGATTGGAATTTAATGGCATATATTTTTCAGTTCGTTGTTAGTCATTAAGTTAAATGAATAATTGCGATATCAATTTGTTAACTGTTTCGAATTTCGTATTCTGTTGAATAAGCTTGAAGTGATGTTTGTTATGATTCTCAAGTTTACGATTTGTAACTGAGAAGAGATATGTAAATGAATGTTTGAAATTTAAATGAATGAAATAATAATCTAAAAGATGGAAAAACAGCAAGTTTGTTGTAAATTGAATAATTATCATACCGATATGCTCAGTGCCGGCGTCTAGTCTTTTTCTTGTGTGTGCGATTAATGTTCGGCGCCTTTCCAAAAAAGTTTTTTTTGAATAAAGTGTGAATAAAACGAATAGGAAATGAAAAATAAATGAAAACCGCTTTACAGTATAATGTTACCTACGGATTAGTCCTGCTTATACAATTTTTTTTTTACACGGAACTCAACAATTAATCATAAGTTGATTTATGATACATCAAAAAATAAAGAACTATTTTAGGTATATTTTCGTAAATTTTAATCAGAAATTACAGTGATATAATCGGGTCCAGGATACAATTTCTGAATTTATTTCTTCCGTTTCCGGGAAGATGTGAATGGGCCCAAACGGAAGACGACGTACATTCATAATTATATGTACCATTCGTTGTTCGTTTAAACTCTTATCTCATATTTTTTGACATCTTTTAGGCAGCTTTGTTTCTGCAGCCCCTGTGTATGTTGCACACTTTGCACACGCCACCAGCTGACCCTGCATATGCTAGCCGCTTTCTGTCTGTTATTTTCAAATGGAAATCCTAGTGGATGCAGGGCCGGTTTTATCATTAGGCAAAAAAGGCAATCGTCCAGGGGAGATTATTTTTTTTTATAAATATCCACATGTGTAGATGTACATGTGCTTGTGTGAGTATGACAAAATATATAGAGAGAGACAATGTATAGGGGCGCATAAATTTTATTTGCCTAGGGGCTTCAGATACTCTCGGACCGGCCCTGAGAGGATGTGACATAAGCAGTACCGTCGACAGGGTGTTGCATAGAGGCAGCCTGACTCACGGAGCGGCTTAATAAGGGCGCTCGTTCAGCCTGTTCCCATAAGGTTCATTCCACAGACCTGCTACTACTGTGGTCACTCGACTCTGGATCGTCTTCACTTCTTCCTCATTGTCAAGCAACCCTGATGCCCAGATCTGTGTGGAGTAGTCAAGATGAGTTTTATCAAGGCTCAATAAAGAGGAATAATAACCTTATCTCTGCTCATCAGTATAATGAAGTAATCTGATGATCTGCTTTAGCCACTTTTCCTATGTGCCTCTAAACTTTAACTCCCTATCCAATAACACTCGCAAATCTCTGGCTTTGTCAATTTCCTGGAGTACAGTTCCATCAATGTGGTATACAGCTGTTAATCTTTTCACCCCAAAATGCATAACCTTACACTTTGCCACATTAAACTGATATCCATTCTCTTTTTCCCACACTGCCAGTCTATCCAAATCATCCTGCAAAATTTTAACATCATCTGGATTAACTATTGCTCTACCCAGCTTTACATTATTGGCAAAAAACTGAACAATTCCTCTCAGATCCTTTTCTATATTGTTAATCTACAAATTAAACAGTAGCCATCCAAGAACAAAACCCTGCAACATGCCACTAGTCATATGCCTTCTTTTGGACTCTACTTCTGAATAAACTACTCTCTGATATCTCCCCCATCAGCCATCCTCTTATCCACCTCACCAACCTTATATCCATCCCCATGTGCTGCAGTTTACTGATTAGAATTCCAAGTCAAAGGCATTTGCTGTCCAGGAGTATCACTGTAAAATCACTTTTACAGTGATACACCATTACTGTATTATAAAACATGAACAAGTAATGTATTATAAAACATTACTCTATTACTGAGGCATGACCCACCCTTCACAAAACCATCAGGAATGGATAGTTGGAAATGGGATATACTGTGTTTGAGGAAACAGTATATCCCGTTTCCAACTATCCATTCCTGTATTTTGCTCTCGACCAACTTCTCCAGTACTTTGACAATCCCAATATGCTGATTGGGTGGTAATTTGCTGCATCAGAATGCAATGGAATTATTTTCCCTTCTTTCCACCTCTCAGGACTAACACTTCTAAATTGTATTCACCCAAAAATCGTGACTTAGACTAAACACTACCAAATAGTACTGACCCAAAAATCGTGAGAATAAGTGAAACTTGGTTGAATGAGGATGATATCAAGACAGGAATAGAGATGGAGGCTTACGATATTTTTTGTGAATACAGGCAGGGAAACAGGTGAGGAGGAGTGCTGTTGATGCTAGCAGAGGTTCTCTCCTATCTGTTCTTCTCTGTGTAACTCTGCATAAATCATATTTTGAATAAAGTTCCAGATTTCACTGCCATATGTAATTATGGTAAGACACACTGTTCGAAAGCTTACCTCTTCAAACTAATGATGCTATATTATGTTTGATATCCTTCCTCTTCTTGAAATCCATCTGTCCTATCTGTATCCTTCTTTTTTATTTTTTTATCATTTGTCCTGATAAATGAATCTACTCTCTCCACTTCTATCTTCCAGTATAATCTTTTTCATGTTAAACTGTCGTTCATCATTACTTTAGTTTTGTTTAAATTCATCTTCAACCCAATTTGACTGGACCATTGAACTAATTCTCTTAATTTTATTTTTTAGGTCTTCTGCCAAGAGAATTACATCATCATAAAATGCAGACGAGTTAAAATCTTTCTGTTAATTTTAATTTCTCAGTTCTTCCAGTTCATTTCATCAAAAACTTCCTCTAAGACAGATGCAGAATTTGGGAGATATTGTATCTTCCTGTGTTATTCCTCTGTTTGTTGGAAAATTTTCACTTTTCTTATGTAGTTTAATAACAGAGGTGGCAATCCAGAGTAAATACCTATCAACAGCTTAAATTCTCAATTATATTCACCCCCATCCTCTGTTTGCATGCTCACAGTACAACTAACGTTGTACAGTCCTGATATTTTAATTATCAATCATCTGCCTAACTGTGTTTATGAATTTTTGCCCATTTTCTCACAATCTTAACCATAGGAGAATAGGAGTACAAACTGTTCTATAGTTTGATACCTTCATTCTAGCACTATCCTTATGCAATGGCACTATCTTACCCTTTTTCTGCTTTTCAGGTACTTATTGCAGAGCTATCATTAAATAGCCAGGTCAATGATACAGTTGGTTTCTTAGCACATGGCACATTTTAATGTGGCAAGATCTCATCTAATCTTACTGCCTTAATGACATCTAGAATACACCCTCTTCATTCACTTCTAATCTTTCATCTTTCCTTACTTATCCCTTTATACACTTTAGTAAATGATCATTAAGTAACTCTAATGCATCATTTGCATTAGACACACCTGACTATATTCAGCAAGGTCATCCACCCACACTCATTTCTCCTCCTGCTGGCCATACAGTAAAATAACTCCTTTGAATTCCTCTTGGATTGTGTACTAGTCTCTTTTCATATTTTAATTTCTCTCTCTTTGCTACTGTTCTCCATCTCTCTCTCTCTCTCTCTATATATATATATATATAATGTGTGTAATCCATAACCTCTTTTTCATCTCCAATTCCTCTGTTTGATTCCCTAATCATCCATTTTATTCCAAATCACTTTCTTCTTTCAGGGTGAATAAATATTTCTTAACTAGCTCTCATTCACTACTAATCCTCTCTTCGTTCAAATTCTTTCATTCATAATACTGTTTCAAGCTGGTTTCTAAGTCTGTTATGACTTGCTGTACAATTCCCCAAAAATTCCTTACTCTGTGATACATCCTGTACATGTTTATTAATTTTCTAAGTTAGGATTACATGCCCAACTAAGGCAAGTGTGACATCACAATGAGATTCTCTGGTCCAAGTCCAAAATTTGATTCTTGTGTTCTCTCCACACCATACTGCCTAAGATATTTGTCTCTCAAGACTTCCAAAAACATAGTGTTCCCTTATTACTGTATGCTGCTTCCTTTTCTAGTTTATATTATACTGGAAATTGATGAGACTAGGGATGTGGTGGTAATGGTAGACAGAGTCAAAGTTCAGTTGCCATAGCATTGTGACTACTGTGGACAGAGGGTGATGGAGAGTATTCTTAGACAAGCGACCAAGCTATGTCAGGTCTGCAAATTGCTCCTAGGATAGGTTGCAAGTGTCTATGAATTGTAACGTTTAGTTGATAGGCGGGAAAGAGGGGACATGACAGAAATTTATAAATTATTAAGTGTTTTATAAGATTTACACAAAAGAAATATTTTCAATACATGATGAATAGAGAACCAGGAGTTGCCCCTGGAAGTTGTTCAAGAATGTGGTTAGTAAGGGTGTGTGAACTAGATTTTTGCTCAGAGAGTAGTTAATGAGTGGAATGGATTGTCAGAATTAATTTTAAGTACCCTGACAGTGAGTGAGTTTAAGGAGATGTATGATATGTATTTTGTGTATAAAGGTTAGCATAGGTCTCCAGCAGAATCTTTAGATTCCATGTGAGATAGCCACGTAATAATAAAAGAAAAAAATTTTCAATATGTGAAAGGAGGGGGAAGAATGAGGGAGGAATTATCCCTGAAAATTGAATAAAAGTGTTGGTAACAGCGACTAGATTTTTTGCCTAGTGGCAAATGAATGAATGGGCTAGATGGAGTTATTAGTATGTTGTCTGTGAATGAGTTAAGTATAGTTCGCCCACCGATTAGAGACCCTTCGACACTTCTGCGCATGTCCCAAAAAGGAGAATCCATTCCGATAATAGGGGTAATCAATCTGTCTTCTGGGATGAGTTTGTTTATTATTGGAAAATTTAGCTTTTTGTTTACGAACATTGTAGTTTTTAAAGTGTAACTATTTTGCTTGTATAACAGTTGGAAAAATGTACGTAGAGAAAAAATAAGTATAGCATAAAACAAAAATTTAACGAAATTTATTTTTAAGAAAGTTTTCTATAAAATAAAAATAATTATACAGAAAAACAGAAATTTTTTTCAAATGAACTTAGATATTCTAAACTTACAGTTGAGAGAACTGAGACACTTTAATGTCCTAAACTGATTAATTATTTATGACTTGTTGTGACTCTTTTAACAAACCGATGCAAAACAAAGGTTGAAAAAAAATACCATTATCAAATCCTTTTAATCTTCATAGTCATCTGAATCGGTGTCCGAATTGTCATCACTTTAACTTAAACTAATCACCAAAGGTGCTCATAATTCTTCAATAATTCCGTCTCTGTCCCAATACATATTTTCCAATGAGGTGACATGAGAGCAATATTTTCCCCAGTTTTTAACTAATACTTTCAGTCACCTATTCTGAAAGCTTAAAAAGTTTCGACATGTCAATATCCCCAGTTATGTTGCGATGGCGAATGAAACTTTTCACTTTTGTCCAGTAGCATTAATAAAAACAATAGCATTAAAACAAAATCCAATTTCATGAAGTATTTTCCTTAAAGTTTCTCTTTTCCAAGAAAAATTAAAGAAAGATTCCTGTGCTTAAAGAAAAATTATTTTTTCTTTAAGCACAGGAATCAATTTCGGAACAGTTGGCACTCTTTTCTCAACCACGTAAAATTCGTGAATAGTCCTTCTTATAACGTCTACATCAAAATCATTGAAAGCTACAGTTTTGATGGTTTTCTTTCTCTAGCGCTTTTTTTAGGAGATTTAAATTTTGGCTTACCTTCACCTTTTGATTCCCTACGAATTCTTTTAACAGCCGACCCCGATACGCCCGCAATTGCACTTGCATGTTTTATGACTTGAGAAAGGGGAACGAGGAGACTGCCTTTTAACGATTCTTTTTTGCAGAATGTCAGCACATTATTCAATATTCTTTTGCTAGAGCTACTGAAACGTTTAACAACAGAACTTTTTGACTGTACTGGATCCATCATACAAATTAATAATACAAAAAAGCAACAACAAAAATCAAGCTACTAGTACAGTGACAGACAAGAAAGCACATGATTTTGCATGTTGGCGACCAATTTGTACATCATTCATTTTTTTCTCCCCTTCAGCATGAATTGACTATTCTTAGCGAAACGCCAAGCAGAGACCTACAAATGGTGGTCAAACTATACAGTTGCTATAGGCATTGTATGAACAGTGGTTAATGTGGATTATATATGATGAGTCCTCTGAGATGCCCAGCTAATGATTTATAGTTTAAATTTTTTAATTTTTAACTTAATTTTCATTTAAAAAAATAATATAAAATATTAATGAAATGTTAACAATAATATAAAATAGTATATCATATAATATTTAATATATGAAATACAGTAAACCCTCGATTTAATGGACAAAATTTCCAGTCCATATGTCACACCCTGAAAATAACACCCTGTTAATTTTAAAATGCTTTTAACCAAGATTTACTTATGATTAAATGAACAGGTTATTTTTTGTTATTAATTTCCTGTTGTTTTTAACAAATTTTGGTGAATAGGCCATAATATGTTGTAAAACACTAGTAATTTAGCACATAAATATGCTAAATAAATATGTGATCTAAATAAATTAGGACGTGATCACACTGTAATTGGTTCTTATGTCGCATGGTATGACTTTCTGCGGTAGTTTTATTACACACATTTTCCTAATTTTAGGGAGTTAATTATAAAAAAAGTTAAAAAAAAACAAATTTGCTAGGTTTTTCAAATCAGGATTACCTAAACCAAGTGCCTCAACATCAAACATTAACTTCACATTAATTTATCTAAAAGTGCGTGTAAAACAATTTTTTTGTTATTACAGTGCTAATATTGATAATATTGCAGTATGATGTTACAGATATTTTTATTTTAAAAAATTTGCGATTTAACGGACACTTCTTAACCCGTATTAGTCTGTTAAATCGAGGATTTACTGTATATCTATATAATATTGAAAGTTTATTTTTCACTTGGTCAGACTATAATAAATTTAGAATCCTTTATCCAAGTGTGCACAAACTTTGTTTGCACACACCTGAAAGTATCTTCAGGACTGGGATAAAGTAGTACAACACCAGGTGACTCCTTGCAAAGGTGGAGCAAGCTACCAACACTCCTATCTCAGTATTTCCCATAATGCAAAACACATTTCCTTGCGGATATGTGTAATGTTATGCATTAATGGAAAGGCCACTAACCAGACTAGTTTCAACCTTTATTGAGGTCTCTTCAGTGGGAACCAGGCCCAAGTGGAGATAACAAGGCAGAAGCATTAGCAAGGTTGGTAGCTTGCTCCACCTTTGCAAGGAGTCGCCCGGTGTTGTACCACTTTACCCCAGTCCTGAAGATACTTTCAGGCACAAACTTTGTTTGCACACACTTGGATAAAGGATTAAACTAAATTTATTATAGTCTGACCAAGTGAAAAATAAACTTTCAACATTTTTCTCTAAATCCAGAGTAATTTAATAAAAAGGTGGCACACCGTTTGGCAGCTCGTATAGGAGGAGATGACCTTGCTAATGCTTCTGCCTTGGTATCTCCACTTGGGCCTGGCTCCCACTGAAGAGACCTCAATAAAGGTCGAAACTAGTCTGGCCTTTCCCTTAATGCATAATAAATATTATACATATCCGTAAGGAAATGTGTTTTGCATTATGGAAGATACTGAGATAGGAGTGTTGGTAGCTTGCTCCACCTTTGCAAGGAGTCGCCCGGTGTTGTACCACTCTACCCCAGTCGTGAAGATACTTTCAGGCGCAAACTTTGTTTGCACATATTTGGATAAAGGATTAAACTAAATTTATTATCTATATAATATATAGATAATATAAAAATTTTTTTCATGAAATTGCTGCCATCTTATGGCATTGCTGTCACATTTTTACATTGCCACATTTGGTTTTACTATATTCATTTTTCTTTTATGCTAACAGATTGTTTGCAGTTTACGTCTTACATCATCTTATTACTGAAGTTAGTGTTGTTTTCAATTGAAGATCAAGATTGGTGTTGCAGTATGCCACGGGTTCCTATTGACATAGATGTAGGACCTGGATTTGTTGGCATTAAGTTTTGTCAAGAATGGTAAGTTTTTCTATCTATTTGCTTTCATTTTGGTTTTTCTTTCTGATAAAGCAAAAATTGTTCAGAATTTTTTTGTTTTTCAATTTTGAAGAATATTTTTTAATAAACTTAGAGAAAACTCTGTGTCAACTAAATTAGTATTTTTATGGCTTTTGGATCAAATTCAGAAATATACCAAATGCTTTTAAATAAATAACTCAAAAAGGATATTTTTCCCACAACTAATGAAAAGCAGAAATAATCAACCATGTAAATGGAAATAGACAGGAATCTTTTGCCATTAAAAATCAAATACACAATAACTTGATTTCTAAATATCTACTGCCCACCACTACCAGTAGTATTTTCAGACAATCACAAACATCCATGCCCATGGCAGGATTTGAATCTGCAGCCTTTTGGCTAGAGAGCAGATAGCTAGCCACTTGGCCAACTAGGCTGGCTCATTAGTGGTTTTCCTAAGAATAAACTGATTAGCATCCACTCCATTTTGCAGTTTACATTAAAAATAGAATAGTGTGCTCCCATAAATTTAATATTACATGTTTGCATATATACAGCTGGCATCAAATTTCTTAGCATTTAAGAGCTGCTATTATCTTTCTTTTAGTCATATTCTTTAATCAGAAAGAACCCATGATACCTGTTCTTCTGACATAACAGAATACCGTGCCTGAGTAACATCAGAAATTATAAATTAGTATTGGTGATAATTTGAGTACTACATTTTTTTTTAGGTAATATTTCTTGTGAGAAGAAAGAATTAGCAAATTAAAGGACATAGAAGATAATGAGGATTAAATGCATATCCCCCCCCTCTTAGTCTGTTGTTAAGCCTTTCCCCTTGTGGTGTGGCATAAATCATTTTATGTAGATGTGATATCTGGTTCTTAAGAAAATCACTGAATGAATGTTTCATCTGTTTATTCTTAGGACAAAAAAACTATGTTAATTATTATTACGCAACACCTTTAGGGAGTCCAAAGACTCATCGAGAGAGGGCACTTACTCTACAACTCTGTCTCCACCACTCAATCCACCAACTACAATGAACCGTAACTATTATCATCTACGCTATCACCATCTACTGCCCACCACCACTAGTAGGTTCTTAAGGAAATCACTGAATGAATGTTTCATCTGTTTATTCTTAGGACAAACAAAACTATGTTAATTATTATTATGCAACACCTTCAGGGAGTCCAAAGACTCATCGAGGGAGGGCACTTACTCTACAACTGTCTCCACCACTCAATTCAAGAACTACAATGAACTGTAACTATCATCACCTTCTACACTATCACCACCACCACCAGTATTTTCACAGACAATCACAAACATTCATGCCCACAGCCTTTTGGCTAGAGAGCAGATAGCTAACTATTCAGCCAACCAGGCCAGCTAATTAGTGGTTTTCCTAAGAATAAACTGATTAGCTAGCATCCACTCCATTTTGCAGTTTACATTAAAAATAGAATAGTCTGCTTCCATAAACTTTTTTGCATATATACAGCTGGCATCAAATTTTTTTGCAAAGATAGATAAACATTCTCAATTTCATAGCATTTTATTCTTATTATATCTCAGTAAAACAGTATTTTATTCATTTGCCCAAGCCCATGGTAGGAATACCGTTTTTAGCTGGATATCGTGAACAATGGGTTGATGTAACTCAAAAAAAAAGCATAATAGGTCTTATTTAAGAGCTATGATGACAACAGATATGAAATGAGATAGTCATGCTTTACACCAGGAGTGTCAAACTCAATTACACTGTGAGCCATTTGCCATACAAATGTATCTCAAGTGGGCTACAAAAAACCTGCACTAATTGGAATCGAAGGGAAGTGAAAGAATGAGTATAAATAAATTGGAAAATTAATAATGAAAATTTTATTTATTCTAAGTCATTACAAGACATATAAAATAATAGTATAATGATTATGACAACTCAAAAAAAAAAACAGCTAACTTCTGTTTGTTGTGAGAAAGTCATTATGCTGAAAATGTTATTTATTTTTTAAACTGACTTAACCAGAAAGCTTTAGTGATTATGGCTTAATTTAATAATAACGCAAGAAGCATTTATTAGGCACCGAGTCTAGTACCTTGGGGCCAATAATGCTTCAAGTTAATATTATTACAATAATACCAGTCTTATGAGGTTCGCTTTTCGACGATCCCCTTATACAACGCTTTTCAATTATAACCACCACCCATTTATACGAGGGAAGAGTGGAAAGTTGAGAATATTTTAATTATATTAATATTTACAATATATAGCAATTAAACAGTTTTAACAGTTTATTCACATCATGTATACAAATTATACACATTATACTATTCAACTTGTATAATTTAACCAGCAGTTAAACCGAAATTAAATTTTATTTGAACAAATAAAATATATATACAGTCTAAAAAAGTATAAAGTCTCATTAATAACCATCACAAAAATTTACAGAGCCTCCTATTAGTTTTAAATTTTTTTGTGTCTGTGTTGAACTAAAATACTTCTTTTTTTTGGGGGGGGGGTCTATATTTTGGGGAATTTTTTAAAATGTTAATGAAAATATTTTGGGGTTAAAAAAAAAAAATATATATATATATATATATGTCGTCGTCGTCGTCTGGTAGCATCCTCTAACAAGAGGGTTGCAGCAGATGAGCATGAGCAGCTCTTCTCCATTTCTCTCTGTCTGTTGCTTCCATCATTCTTAAACCAGTCTCCATTCCACGATGTCATTGAACCACTCTCTAGTTGGTCTTCCATGTCTTCTCTTCCCCTCAACTTTCCCTTGTAATATAGTTCTTGTCAGGTGTCCCGAAGAACCTCTCAGAAGATGTCCTGCAAATCTAGTCTTTCTTTGCATAATATTCTTTAACAGTGTTCTTTCTATATATATATGTAGAAAGTTTTTATATATATATATATATATATACAGTGTCCCAAAATTTACGCAAGATTTAAGTGTGTCATAACACCATTTGTGCGGTAAAGTGTTGCCAACGAGAAAAAAAAGACAGTGTGACAGCTGACAGTTCAGGGTTATTAAAAAGGACCACACACAGCGAAGAGAGTTCGTTGAATGGATTATGGAACAACAACAAGCGGATGCTTATTTTTCGAACAAAATCATCTTCAGCCATGAGGCTCATTTTCATCTTGATGGCTTCGTTAATCGACAAAATTGTCGCATTTGGGGTTCAGAAAATCCACGAGTGATTGTTGAGAAACAAATGCATCCACAATGTGTCACTGTTTGGTGTGGATTTTGGGCTGGAGGCATCATCGGTCCATTCTTCTTTGAAGATGCGGCTGGTAAGGCAATAACAGTTAATGGTGCTCGCTATTGTGACATGATAATCCAGTTTTTTGTGCCTAAATTGCAAGATATGGATGTGGATGACATGTGGTTTCAACAAGACGGTGCCACTTGCCATACAGCCCGAGAAACAACTCAATTACTGTATGAGTCATTTCCTGGTCGTGTAATTTCCCATTTTGGTGATCAGAATTGGCTGCCCAGATCATGTGACTTAATGCCATTGGGGTTTTTTGAAGTCTAAGGTTTATGCCAACAAGCCCACGACCACCCATGCCTTGAAGGAGGAAATTGAGCGCTGTATCAACGAAATTCAGCCACATTTATGCAAAACGGTCATGGAAAATTTCGACAAAAGAGTGCGTATGTGCCAGCAAAGCCGTGGAGGCCATTTACCCGATATGCTATTCCACGCATAACCCTATACTGTATACTTTATGAATCAATAAGAAATTACAATTTTTAATTAAAAGCCTGTGTTTTCTATCAAAATTACTTCTTGCGTGAATTTTGGAACACCCTGTGTGTGTGTGTATGTGTATGTATATATATATATATATATATATATATATATATATATATATATACACTTGCATAATATAATTATAGTAATTTTAAGTAATTTAATTGTAGTATTTTATTTTTTTCCTGACACTCAACAATGTTTATTGTTAGCCAGCTTGCCAAAATTTGGATTCGGAGACTGAGAGCATACGACCTTCATTATGGCAGAAAGATTGCCGTCGGTTAATCTTGATCTGTGAACAGTTTTGTTACCTTTCATACACATGAGAATAATTGTTTGCATAAATCAGTGCTTCCAAAATAACATGGAATATTTGCTGCAAACTTTTTTATTTCTGGATATTTTTGACCTAAATAAATATATTTTTGGAACACCAACTTCTTGCTATTTCTCTTTTAGAATGGAATCATTTTGGAAATCAGTAAGTTCCATTTGAATACAAATAGGAACTTTTTTGAAATTAAAGGAAAAAGGACCTGTAAAAAGCAAAAACTTCTTCTTGCTCCCCAAAATCTTTAAATTGCCTATCAAATTCTTCTTTAATCTTTTCTAGTTTGGGAGAATATTGGGATAAGGTAAAACTTTGATTCTTATTGTTCAACTGTTCACACATAGGAAACTAATTTAGAATATTCTCTTTTAAATGATTTTGAAACAAAACCAATTTACATCTAAAACTTGCAAGTACATCATACATATGTGTGTTATTAACTGATCTTTCTCCTGAAGTCTGACATTTAAATCATTCAAATGTCCTTTAATATCAACTAAGATATTACAGGACATTTTCTTAAATTTCTGACAAAACTCAACACAAACTTGGAATTATTTGGAGAAGGCATGTATTTATATATTCATTCTTATTTGTTTCTTGTTCAAATAAATTCACATGTTATTATTTATCCAATAGCAACAATATGCTGTATCCCAAAGAAGACAAGGAAAAGAAAGTGCTTCTATATGCTGTAAGCAAAAAAAAATTTTTTTTAGAATTAATGATTTTGTTCTACTATTCCTAAGGCATAATTGCAGATATTTTGCTGAGGTGTAGTATTTAGATGGACTTTATTTAAGGAACCTATTATCTTTGTGTGATTCATTTTTATATTAGGAATAGTATTATTAACACCAGACCCTCAACAAATCAAGACCTTGCAGGAGGCAAACACAGTTACAACTGTGCTTTAAACTCATCCAGTGTATCTGCATTCATCACAATGTCAAGCAATGCATTCCATTCACCAACCGCTCTCTCCATAGAAAGCACCTGCTCCTTATGCTCCTACTCACGCCCTCCTTATACAGCTCCCAGGTATGTCTTCTTGTACTATCCCTTTCTCCCATTCTGTGAAACATTTCTTCCACATTAACCTGGTAACAACTCTTTACTAATTTGAATGTCTTAATCATATCCCTTCTCTTCCTCCTATTCACAAGGCTTTGCAAAATGCATTCCTTCTATCTGTCCTCATATCTCACATCACAAAGATCAGTTATGACCGTAGTCAGTATTTGCTGGACCCTTTCCAATATATCCTCATCATGAAAATCAGGGAACCAAATCTGTGCATAATAATCTATACGAGGCCTGATTGGGGCCTTATACAAGAGAAACCGAACTTCTTTATTTCGACAAGTTAAGGTCCTCTGCATCAATGTCATAATTTCATGTGATATCTTCACAGCTTGTGCAGTGTGACCTCTGAAATTCAGATTCTTGTCCACCACCACCACCACTCCGAGGTCTCTTATCTCCTTAACTTCCTCCAAATTTCCCTGCCAAGTGTATACTTTGCATACAATTTCAGAACCTTACACTTTACAACATTGAATTGACAGTTCCATACTGTTGCCCACTCATACAATCTATCTATTCAAGTCATGTAAAGCCACAACAGCTTGATTCCTCATCATTCTCTCCAGTTTTGCATCATCTGCAAATAGTTGTATATCACCACTTAAACCTATCCCAATATCATTAGTATACAAATTAAATAACAATGGTCGTAAAACAGACTCCTGTTGCACACCAAATTGCCTTTCCTCTTTCAAGATAGTGTGCCCAGTACACAACTTATTGATACCTGTCTGATAGTCAGTCACTTATCCAGCTCATTAGTCTATCATTGTGGCAATCTATAAAAGTCTGCAAAATCTAAGTATATCACTGTATATACATCTCCCTTTTACATATGCAAGTTGGTATAACACGATCTCCCTTTAACCTACCCATGCTGAAGCACAACAAATACCACTGTTATCAGCTCACCTTTGTATCTTATCTCTCACCAATCTCTCTAACACATTAATTACAACTCCAGATATACAGATCGGCCTATAATTTGTTGCCTTAGCTTTATCACTATCTTTTTTGAAGTGGAACAATTCTGCCTTCCTTCCACTTCTTTGGGACTTGAGCTGTTGCAAGACTTGTTAAACTGGTAGGAAAAGGCAGTTGCTAGCTCCTTGGAACATTCCCTTAAGACATGTGGTTATGTCATCAGGTCCTATGACCTTATTGACATCTAGCTGACTTAACTATTCATATATATCTCTTGATAACCAGTAAGGCTTCTCTCATTTCATTCTGTATTGAGCTTCTGATTTCACACTGAGGATGAAACACCCTGATGAATTGCAAACTAAATACCTCGACTGTGTCCTCTGCAGCAGTTACCAATCTCCCATTTTCATCCATTAACATCATCTTACCATAATCGTTCTTTTTATTTGCTACATATTGAAAAAAATCCTGAGGTTTTTTTTTTGCTCGATTTGGTAATTTCTGCTTGTACTGCACTTTTGTTCTAACCAACTGAGTTACTTTCCTGGCCTGCTCTTTATATTCTTCATGCAACTGATTATTACCATTATTAATCTTGTACTGCTCTAAAGTGCTTTCTTCCAGATTTCATGTTTAAACCCTCCATTCTTCCATTTTACACCTACCTTATTCAGCCTTTTCACCTTCAGAATACAAGTTATAACTAAATATTTATGTAAAATTACAGCATAATGTGTTATGCTATTTTAATTTATGTATTTTTTAATTTATTTAAATTCTAAATTCACTTCATAATTGCTAATTTTGCATCTTGTATTTGCCATTTTAGTGTCGAAACTGTGATTATCAAGAAGAAGCAGATAATAACTGTATATATGTAAATAAAATCACCCATGAAGTAGAGTAAGTAATGTGTTATTTATTATTTAAAAAAAACTTTTCTTATATATATATATATATATTATTTATTTATTTATTTTTGATAGAAATGCTTCATTTTTTTATTTATAATAAATATCCACTTACTTTCAGAATATCTACTTCATTTAGGAATCTGACTTGTTCATCATCAAATTCCTGTCATGTACCCTCAAGGGGTTTACAGGATATGATAGTACTATATGAAAAATTTACATCATTACTAACTTCCTATCTACAATTTTCCTCCAGATCAGTCTGTCTGGAGGAATCCAATATTATCAGATCTTATATTTCTGTTGTCTAAGGCACTTTGTACCCTATCAAACCACCTATATCTTGGTCTTCCTCTGGGTCATTTTCCTACCAACCTGGCAGAGAACACTTGTTTTGCCAATCTTTCTTTGCCCATTCTGTTTAAATGACCATACCACCTGAGATTAGCTCTGCTAATGCATTCCTGAATGCTGACAATGTCAAGTTCTTTCCTAATATCCTCATTTTTAATATGATATTGCTATTGATACTATCTGTTCACGCCTCTAATCTTTCTGAGGACTCTCATATCTGCGGTCTCTAGTCTTTGGTCAAGTGTTTTACTTCTGACCCAGCTCTCAGATCCATAAGTTAAAACTGGTTTGAACACTGTCTTGTATACAGCTAATTTAGTGTTCCGACTAATTTCTTTCTTATTCCATATGAATTTATTCAGTTAACTTCCTACTATACCAGCTTTATTGATTCTGTTGTCTATTTCCATATTTAATTTACCATCTTCACTAAAAATCGTGCCAAAGTAGGTGAAATCTTTTACTTGTTCCACAGGTTCTCCGTTCACAATGCAGTTGACATTTTCAACGATTGTGCCTATTTTCATTGTCTTTGTCTATTTATTGCTGACCTTCATACCATATCTATTACAACAGTTATTCAATTTAGTCAGGGAATCTTGCAAACATGTAGCAGATTTATTTAGAAGTATAACATCGTCGGTATAAAGCAAAGAGTTGACATTAACATCTCCAATTCTGATATCATGTTGAATACCACTTTCCTTCATAATGTGATCCATATAGATAATGAATAACAGAGGGGATAATGTACATCCTTGTCTCACACCAGATTTAACATTAAACCATCTTCCTGTACTTCTTTCAATTCTAACTGCTGACTTACAACTCAAATAAAGACTAAGTACTGCTTGATATAATGCCCCATTGACACCATATAACTGTAGCGTATTGAATAGCTTCTCTCTTGGCACCTTATCATATGCATTTTCCAGATCTACAAAACTCAATTAGAGATTTTTGTTATATTCCCTTGATTTCACCACTATTTGTCGTAAAGTGAAGAATCTGATCCTGACAGCCTCTATTTGGTCGGAATCCAGCTTGTTCTTCACCAAGCTTTTCTTCTATAATTCTTCTCAACCGTTTCTCAAGTATACTTGCATATATCTTACCAGGAACACTCAGTAGGGAAATACCTCTGTAATTCTCACATTCAGTTTTATTTCCCTTTTTATATATGGGTACTATGAGAGCTCTACTCCAATCATTGGGAATTCGTCCCTCTGTCCAGGCCTTCTGAACTATGCAGTGCAGCCACTGCAAGACTTCCATACTTCAGTATTTCTGGTCGGATATCATCTACTCCTGCTGCCTTTCCACATTCTAAGCCTCTGATCGTTTTGTCTACTTCAAGTATGGATATGTATTCCTGACTGTATGCCTGTTGAGTGTTTTTTACCACTGTGCTATCACTGCTTGTTTCATTTAGCAATTTCTCGAAGTAATCACTCCACACTTCAAGGATATCTTTTTCTCCATTTTTAATGTCACCTTTATCATCTCTAACTCCTTTTACAGTACTCTTTCCTCCATTTCTAAGCTTCTTCAATAACCTCCAAAATATTTTGCCACCTTCTTGATATTTATTTTCTATGTTCTTGCCAAAGTCCTCCCATGACTTTTGTTTAGCTAGTTTTACACAGTGTTTAGCTTTCTTACATTTGTCTCTGTATTCTCTAAGAGCACAAGCTGACTTATTTGCCAGGAACTTTTGATATGCTTTCTTCTTTTCCTTCACTGTCTCTTTAACTTCCTGTGTCCACCAGGGAGTTCTGATTTTTCTATCCTTGCAGACAACCTCAAAACCTTGATTGATTTAGCCAGAGAGGCTAAATCAATCAAGGTTTTCTTCATGGCTTGCCACTGAATCTCTAAAGTTTGGTTCCTGTTCTCAAACTCTTTCATTTTTTCTTCAATAATATTTGTGTATTTTAGTCTACAGTTCACATCTGAGAGCTGCTCAACTTTTATTCGCTTTAAAACTTTTTTACATGTTATTCTTTTCAATATGAAATTCAATTTTATCCTGTTCAAGACTAAATAGTAATCACTTCGAATTTCAAATCCTCTGTACACTCTGGTGTCCTGAACAAGGGAGAAAACATCACTATCAATAATAACATAGCCAATGAGACTTTTCTTATTTCTTGCCTCTTCTTTCCATGTGAATTTGTGCACATTTTTATGTTGGAACATGGTGTTAGTAATAACCAGTCCATGTCCTGAGCAGAAATCCAACAAATATTTGCCATTATTATTAGCTTTACTCTTTTCTCTAAATTTTCCCAATATATTTTTGTATGTCTGACAATCATTTCCTACTCTGCTATTTAGATCCCCAACATGGTCCAACTTTTCCTTTTTCATTGTGTCAGTTGCTTTTTCTAAAGTATCAAAAAATTCCTCCACTTCTACCCTTAGTAGAACCTTCTGTGGAACCATAGGCACAAATAAGTCTCTATTGTCCAGTTCCCCATTCTCATATTTGCCCACATTACTCTACTTGAGACTGCCTGCCATTCATGAAGATTAGCGTTGTATTTAGTATTGAATACTATGGCTACTCCTCCTTTTCTTGATTGTCATTGCCTGAATATAACATTTTGTATTTATTGCTCAGAAAGATCTCACCAGTTTTTGTCTTTTTTGTTTCAGTCACCGCTATTATGTCGATCTGGTACTTATCTAATTCCTCAGCTAGCTCCATTTCTTTGCCATTCAGGCTTCTTATGTTGATAGTACCAAACTTTAACTCTGGTGAAGTTGAGTTGAGATGTTTTTTCAGATTTGTTCCAGTAGCTGAGTTTTCGCTGGTTCCCTGGTGAAAACAACGGGGACCTTGTTTAACCGGGCGACGCCCCAGCCATCATGAAATTTTGTCATGTTGTACCATCATTTTATAATTTGGTTTAAGCCAATAAGAATTGCAATTTAGTCGGCTAAATCCCAGAATTGCCAGCCCATCCTTATTCGTTCAGTATCCAGGTAGATACACAACAGGGTGCACCATGATAAGATGAGGATTGGACATTAGGTCAGAAGTCCTGTCAGTTCTCCGCATTTCTTTTAAAGGCAATGTTGAGGTCTCCTCTCAGTTATACAGCTTTGACCCTTAAGCACCCCTGTTTTATTTGTTAAAACGTTTAGAAATGAAACCAAAGGAATACGGCACTTGAATTCTTCAGGTTAAGTAAAAGAATATTTCATGTGATGATAAAGGTTTTTTTTTTTATCATCGCATGAGGATAAATTTCAACATTAAAGTATACTTTGAATGGTATCATGTCCTTATATATTAATGCATAAAGAACTAAATTTCCATGATTTAAATGATTGAGAGAAATTGACAAGTGAGCTGCATATTGTGAGTGAATTATGGCTTAATGATGAGATTGCCTGCAGATGATCTAATTCTTTTAGCTTCACTCAGAGTTTGTGATTGCTGAGGTATGAATTGGTAAGTTGGAGGTCTAGTGGGAATTTGGTTTGTAGGAATTTGAAAAGAAGTCATTATGACATATTTTGGCAACGTCCAGGAAGATCGCCCCTGTGTGGTACTTCCAGTTGAACCCTACGCTGATGTTTTCCATGGCCCTGAGAACTTGTTTTGTGGAGTGGATCTCCTGAAATCATCATTCTTGAATCTCTTAAGAGGACGTCTTAGTTTTCTTTTTCTTTTTAATTGAGAGAGGAGATGATGAATAGTATAATGAAATAAGCTGACAAAACAAGGCAATAAATTATTGGAGCTACTTCATGACTTATTTGAAGCATCATGTATATAAATTCCTATATTTCCTTTAGAGGCCAATTGTATCTTGGATTTAATAATATCAGAAGAATGAGTAATGGATGATATTGATTACCTAGAGCATCTGTTTAATATTGATAATATTTTGGCTGGAAAAATTAAAACTAGGAGAGAAGTGATAATTAGGAAGCATCAGGAATGTAATTTCAAGAAAAGCTTAGGGCAAGGGAATTTAAAAGTGTTAACTGAAAGACAATTTATTTGAATTTCCCTGTTGAGTATCATAGACAGGATTGCCTCCTTAATCATACTAAACAACTGCCATAATAAATTTGGTATGTAATTCAGTATTAAAAAGCTGAAACCATGAAAATAGGCAGGAAAACAGAACAATTGCATTGCTAGTAGTAAACTTATGGAGACTTGAGAAAAATCAGGCAGAACACAAGACTAGGCTAGGAGTAAAGTAGTGTACAAACCAATTTTAACTCAAAGTTCTTAGGAGCTAAACATTATCAGTTTCAGGCATGCTTAAGCAATTCTAAATAATGTGGTTCTGTTATCATTAAGCAAGTGGTAGATGAAAAATTTTCACCATTAAGGAAGGAAATATATTGGGGGAAAAACTTCCTATCTACAAAGTTTTGAAACGAAATTCTAAATGAATTGATATTATTGGAACTCCTTCACAAATTGGAAAAAAAAAGTAAGTGCTGATCAAGTCAGTGACCTGAAAAATAAATCAATTTGGAAGAATTTAAGAAAGCTGTAATGAACTCTTAATTGTGTTGGTCTGTCATGGTATCTTGCATATCTCCTTTAGGATATGTATCATACAACTTTGGTTTTATCATAATCATCAAATTCCTGACATGTATCCTCAAGTGGTGTATAGGATATGATAGTACTACATGAAAAACGTATATCACCACTAACTTCCTATCTACAATTTTCCTTCTAATCAATCTGTAAGATCAGATTATTATCAGATCTTATATTTCGGTCTTCTAAGGCACTTTTACCGTATCAATCCACCTATTATCTGGGTCTTTTTTCTGCTATCCTGGTAGAGAACACTTGTTTTGCTAATCTTTCCTCTCCCATTCTGTTTAAGTGACCTGAGATTAGCTCTGCTAGCACATTCTTGGATGCTAACAATGTCGAGTTCTTTCCTAATATCCTCATTTTTAATATGATATTGCCATCGATGCCATCTGTTAACTCCTTAATCTTTCTCAGGACTCTGATATGTGTGGTCTCTAGTCTGGTCAAGTGTTTTATTTCTAACCCAGCTGTGAGATCCATAAGTTAAAATGGATCACTGTCTTGTATACAGCTAATTTAGTGTTTTGATTAATTTCTCTCTTATTCCATATTAATTTATTCAGTTGGCTTCTTACCATACCAGCTTTGTTGATTCTCCACGAAGTCTATTTCCATATTTAATTTACCATCTTCACTAAAAATCATACCTAAAATGTTTTACTTGTTCTATAGGTTCTCCATTCACAATGCAGTTGATATTTTCAACTTTGGTTTTATTAAAGTAAATTTTTCTTTGAATCATTTGTAAATATTTGCTATATTAGGATTATAAATGGCTGCACAAAGTTTTGTTTCTCATCTTCTGCTTAAGATCATTACATGTATTTCATAAATGATGTAAAACTGCTTTCACTAAGTTAATTTCAGCCTTAATTTAACTTATCACAAAGGATTAAAATTAATAGGTATTTAAAAAAATTATTTCCCATATTTTTGTAGATTTTAAAATATATACTTGCTATAATATATTTAGGGTTACATAAGAATGAAAGCAAGATAACTGAGAAGAGACCTCTTGACTTCTACATCTTGTAAGACATGCAAAGAACCAAGCAGTTTTTGACATAATATCTAGGCTCCTGTTCTTGTGTTATTTATTATGATACACAACAAATAGTGGAAATTTGTGAGACCAACTGGTGTTATGTTGACTTAAGTCATACATGTTGTATGTTGGTGCAACATTATATCATGTCAGTTGGGCTATTGCCCAGTTTAATCACGACCCTACAGTTTTGTCAGATAACCAGGGGTGGACACTTGAAAGTTTGAACAACCTTGCACTCATCCGCATTGAAGAGAGGTAATCATCAATAGCAAAGAGCTGTAAACGGAAGAATTAGAAATACTATGTCATCATAATTGATGTTTCTGAGATGATCACCAAAACAAGTGGTGATCAACTTCTCAATAATAAAAAAAAAAAATTTTTTTTCTCCAGGCAATGAGTCATTAAAAGGAAGGAGTAGCTATAGCAGTTGGCACTAAATATGAAGATAAACTTACTTGAATGGCATGATTCAAGATTTGTCAATGGTTAATTTCAAATAAGGAATTGGAAAAATGCAGTTATTTGTGTCTGTTGATCCCCTGCAGGCAGCGCTGGCCTGAGCAAATTTGTGAATGTGGGAAAGATTTTTTTTTTTCTGCCCTTCGGTCGAAATTGTATATGTATATATAAAAATTATATATAGTGAATAAATAAATAATACTAATAAATAAATAAAATATTTTTGTTTATTATATGAGTACATAATTTTGACAGTTTATAAATACTACATAAATCACATTAAATATGACAAATCAAATATGAAGAAATCTAAATCAAGAATTAACAGTTTCAATTTTTTTTAAAAAAACCTTTCTAGCCTTAATTTCGGCAAAAGACGACTACTTCTTCTAGATCTAATGTCTCGGCTCTATCACTTTCAATAGTCTCTCTTGGGACATTGTGGACCTCAAATAATTTTTAATAAGTCTTAATTTAGAAAAACTGTGCTCTGCACTTGCAACTGTAGTTGGGATTGTTAAAAGAATTCGTAGGGATGTGTACACATTATATTAGGAAAAAGACTTATGCAGTTATTTGCACAAATATAATTTAATAGTTCTTTGGGAGAATAATTATTTGATATCCTCTGAGACAATATCTTTAATTCATCTAATAAATCTATTGCTGAAATATCTTTTTGATCACCATCAGACAGAACAGTTTTAAATCAAAACAAGCTTTTTTTACTGTATCATTATTAAATTTTAATTTACCAATGTTAAAGAGAAACCCAAAAATTGATTCATATTTATTTAGCTGTTCAAATCTCTCAGTAATTGATGTTATTGCTGAATCAAGAATTACATTTAAAAAAATTAATTTGAAACTCGCTCAAAATTAGTAATTAATTCGTCAGGACATTCATAATCGAATTGAGTTTGTGTGCTGTCGTTGGGAAATCAGCATTTAACCCAATATTTTGAGGAAAGTTATGGGCTTGGTGCTTAACTTTCAAAAAATTATTTTCGCTTCTGTATGGCATCAAGAATTTTTTCATGACATCTAATGATTTCAAGGCTTCCGTAATATTGCAAGAGATATTTTACAATTGTTTGCTAGAGGCATTGACTTCAGTTAAAATGTCATACCAAACAAATGTGCCAAATATAAACTTGAAAGAATTAATTTTTTTTGCTAACGAACTAGTTTCCAATTTTGTTTTAATGCCTTGTTGCCCAATTAAGCTGTCATCTTCTGTGATGAAAATTAAAGCTTCATGTATTTCTTTTACTTGATTTCATATTGCTTTTATAGCTTCAACGCGACTTTCCCATCTCGTCATGCATAAAGGTTTTAAAGTAAAATTTTGGATGTGGTTTAGAAGAACTTCCCATCGATGACTTGATGAAGAAAAGAAATTATAGATTGACTGAATAATGTCAAAAAATAAAACCGTATCTACATTGCAGCTTGCTGCGTCACTCAATACCAAGTTCAAGGAATGCGTACAACACGGAACAAAAAAAATGCTCTAGAATTTTTGTTCCTTAAAAGTGCTTGTACCCCTGCATTCTTCCCCTTCAAATTTGACCCATTGTCATATCCCTGACTACGGATATTTTGAATATTTAAGTTTTTTTCTTCTAATAATTTTAAAATTACTTCAGTCATACCACTTCCTGTTGTATTATTAATTTTAATAAAATCTAGAAATCTTTCCTCTATTTGTATATCTTGGATTTCTTAATTTTTTCTTTTATAGAAACACATCTTACAATTAAGGACATTTGCTCCTGCCGCAAAATATCAGTGGTGCAATCAACAATTATTGAAAAATACTTAGTATTCATTATTTTAGATGCAATTTTTTTTTTAAATTTCATTTCCAATTCTCTCATTAATCCCATATTAATGATTTCGTTTTGTATACATTTCCCTAAATAACGAATGCAAATTTCATTGTTTTTTTATGCATTCTATATGTTTTTGTAATAAGCTGTCAAATTCGGCGAATAATTCAATAAGTGTCAAAAATTTTCCATTATTATTTGTATATAGAGTATCTGAACTTCCTCTGAACGTGATGTTTTCTTTTGCAAGAAATTTAGTAACCGATATTATGCATTTTAAAACATGCATCCAGTGTTCTTGTTCTTTTTTTGAGTAATTTTAGCTGATGGTGATCAATTGTAGTTTCATTTTTTAAACACTTTTCCAAATCAATCCATTTTTCAAAATTATTAAAATGTTCTTGAGAATTTTCGTGGTGCTGAAGAACTTGGGACATATGTTTCCAATCGTTATTTCCTTCCAAAATTAAGTTCATAGTTCGAATATTAGAAAATAATTTGCAGCAGAAACAAAATACTACATTTTTTGAACTTGAGTAAATTAACCAAGATCGTTTAATGGTTTCTCCGTTACTCAAAATCATATTATAATGCAATACATGAAAACTTCTATTATGTTCATCACGTGGAAAAAAAGTCTCTCTTGATTCAGCAGGAGGACTTCGTTTTACTAATATATCAATTATTGAATTGGACAAGTTTGGTCATAAAGCTGGATTGTCAGAAAGCTCTTAATTTAGTGTTGAGGTACTTGTATTTGAAGTCGAAGCTATTGGATGTTTCTCAAGAGCCTGATTATCATCTAAATACAAATTCGAATTTTCAGACTCATTGTCAGTGGGGGATTCCACAGGAACTTCGCTTTCACTGACTCTTGTTTCTGATAATTTTAAAAATTTCTGCAATTGATTTGCTTGCTGAACTCAAATATCTTCTTGTTCTGTTCGTTTTTTTTTTTCTGTATTGATGACCAGAAAGGGTTTTCATTTTGTTTCTCTGGTCTGCATTTTTGTCTGTTTCTGAAATCATAAAAAAAAACAAAACTTTTTTTTCATAAAGTATGGGCCCAAAACAAAGTAAAAAATTTAGAATTGAATCGTCATTTGCCAAGTCTAGCCCCTTTACAAAACAATTTTTATCCGATTTTACTGCATTAAGAAAACAAATAAATTAGCAAAATAAAATTAAAAATTACCTTGTTTAATATTAACGTAAAACTCAATATAGTAGTCAATGGGCACAATTTCAAATATATGCAAGAGTTGTAAAATAAGTTAAAAACAGCATGGCTATAACTACAAAGAAAATGAAACAAATAATTTATTTAAAAAATCATTACTAAGATAAATCACATATTTAACTACAAACTTACCTTCATAAATATGAGGTAACAAAATTCATTCAGCAAGCTAATAATATAATACACATTAATACAGGGAGAGCGAACTGGCATGTAAGAAAACTTTGCAGATATGTGAAAGATTTATAATAATTATTATTATAAAAACCTTCATGGAGTCGGACTCATTGTGGGAGGTCTACTATTATACACATATAATAGTAGACCTATAATATCATACCGGGCCTTAAATATATTTACTGTCTCTGCGCTCACCATGCTCTCGGGCAATGTATTCCAATCACTCACCACTCTCCATGCAAAAAACCTGCTCCTGACTCCCTATTTATGAGGAAGGTGGTACACCTTGCTCACACAAATTCCAAATCTTCTTATATCGCTTGTTGCTTTCTTTACTTGCTCTTCCTTTTCTCTTTTCCTTTTGAGAAAAGTAGCTCCCAATAACTTTTTCTCTTTCAAATTACTGATCTAAATGACAATAAATTTCCTGTTGATAAATTATTCTATTTCTATTAATTATTAATTTTGAGTTAATTTATTATTTTTAAGAGTTTTAAAACAAATCTTATTTTAAAAAAACGATTTAAAACAGTTGCCTTCTACAGATTTTTGCTATAAATAAATTTATACAATAATTTGAAAATTTGATAATTAAAGGTTAACTATAATTGAGGGCAATGTAAGATGTAAAGTATGCTGCCACAAGCGATTTTGGCATTTTAGCAAAATGAGCCTCTGATTAATATGTTTATAATTTATAAACTATTATCTTTAAAATTTTATTTGTCTATCAAAAATCAAAAATAAGTACACAATTAAAAACAAAGTCAAAAATTGTCCAAAGTCACTTAAACACAGAATACACAGTATGCTCAATATGTTTCACATTCAAAATTGAAATGACGCTGAAAAAAATGTAAGTGCATATCACGCTGTTTCGTCTATCCGAATTTGAAGAAATATTTGCAGAATTTAAGAAAACGAACAGCGTAATATACACCTATGTTTCAGACTAAATATTTAGATAGATCAGTGTTTCTGAAACTTCAAATCTCCGTGTACCCCTTCTTTAATTTTCATTATTACCAAGTACCTTATCAAAATAATAATGATAAATACAAATATATTTCGTTGTAAATGTCTGTTTTATTTGAATTTAGATGTATATTTAAACAAAAAAAAAAAGATTTATTTTTAATAGAACAAAATTTATAAAGATGCTATACATTTTTACTTAATATAAATAATTTATCATCAATAAGAGGAGTGAAATTGCTTATTTCTGTATCTGCTATATTGCTCTCTTTTGTGCGTTTTATAAATCTAGTATTTAACGAATGATCCATACTTAAGAATTTGAAAGCTAAAAAAATTACCGTATTTACTCAAATATAACTCGCACTTTTTTCCCAAAATTAAAGCTAAAAAATCGTGGTGTGAGATATATGAGGGGATTTTTGGAAACTAAAGTTTTCAGAAAAAAAAAAAAAAAAAAAATGGGTATGACTTACCAAGAAGCTTCTATTCTCCATCACGTCTTCTGTCCTCGAGAGCAGTTCCTTGTGGAACGTCAAAATTATCTACCCAAATAGAGACATCTTCTTTCCCATTATATCAAGCAAAAATTACAAGTAACTTAAGACTTGAAATACGTAATGAACAATCCTTGACAAATTACTAATGAGAAGTGAAAGATGTGCGCGATTTGTAGGCCAATAAAGAAAAAGCAGCTACTAAGAAGTGCATATGATTGGTGCGGTATTAACAAAAGATCACGCGACCCAAACAAAAAGCAGCAATTGAATGGAAATGCTAATTCTCTTAAACCGATTTCCATAATATCTGAAATATATTCACTATATATTTCTTAGTTTTAACGCGTTCATGTCGGGGTAGTGTCAAGCAAAACCTTATGTTGCATCAGCAACATGTGGTTTTGCTTGGGTCTATATAGCAGTTTCTTTTGGAGGGGAGATGTAATTCATTAGTTAGTGTTTATATTCCCAGTTGTCTGTGATTGCACTATTTGTTGAGAAATATATTACACAGTTTGCAGATGTCTGTGAACCTTATTCAGTGACAATAAAAGTAATTGTTTTTCGTGTTTCTGCAATATAGTTGCTGTTTTGGAGGGCATATAGTTTACTGCAGGAAGTCAGGAGAATTCATGCATAATATAATTTAATATATATATAGACTATAAAATTTTGAGATTCACATTATATGATACTTTAAGGGTTGTTTCCTTTAGTATCTAATAAGTGGGTTCTAAAATGTTTAGTTTTAATATGTATGACTATAATTTTTTTATTAATAAAATATAATAAGCACATATTTAACTGTCAATGAGAAATGGTGCCTTTTTTTTATTTAGTAAACTAAATGCTGTAATTTTGTAAAATATCTTTGCCGTAATACGGCTGAACGAGTGCCCTCCATTAACACTCGGGAGCTCGCAGTGGTAATTTTGCAGCGTACAACGCAGTATATCTGAGAGATATATTCATTACTAGCATGTAGTAAAATGCAAAAAACATAAAGAAAAAACACTGCAAATATAATACATAATGGTACAAATTAAGTGAATATTGAATCCAACATTATTTCATAGCCGAATATAGAAACTACAAGAGTTTCATGCCGAATATATAGAAACTAAAAGTTTCGGCGGATGCAAGCATAAGTAGTGCCTTATGGGCAACTCGTAGTAAAAGTTGAGCAAGCCCCAGACCACTTTCCTTAGTATTTTCAATAAATGTAAAACACATCTTCTAGAGCAGTGCTTCCCAAACTTATGGATGTAAAGCCGCCGCCCCCCCCTTGGAAAAATTAAAATATTTCACGGCCCCCATCGGGAAAAAAATCGTAATACAGACATATATTATTATAATATTTATTGTATTTATATTTAATACAGTTTATATTCCAGATTTTGTGTTTGTAAGCTTTTTTTGTGCTTCTTATCAATACCTTTGAAATGAAACTATATGAATAAACATATATTTACTAATATTCATTAAGCACCGAAATACGCAGGAAGCAGAATTTGTGAACAAACACCATTGTGTGATTTTTTCATGAAAATATAAAAAAAAACATAAAAGAAATAATAAAAATTAGATGCGTTTCTTTTAAGATTAAAAAAAAAAAACTACTTAGTCTTAAAACATTTAAAATTTGTTTTCATTATTTCACAGATCCCTCAACAAAACTTGTGGCCCCCCAAGGGAACTGTGGCCCACAGTTTGGGAAGCGCTGTTCTAGAGGACATGTATGCTAAATAAGCCTTTGGCTCTCTATTTCAGTAATACATGATGGTTTATTTATTTTCAGTTACAATCTAGAAATTATTGAAACAAAGAAATATAAAGAATAAAAATGTTTGTTACAAAATAATGCAAACATCGATAATGAAAGAAAATAAAACTAAACAAATGCATTTAACATTAATCAGAATCTTCAATAGTTGAATTTACAAAACTGTCATATCAGTCATCATCGCAAACAATATTGCTATGCTGAAAACATAATACTTTTTACAATGCTTGCAAAAATATTTTGATAAGCGACTCGTTTTGGGTGCATAGCACATAAAACATCTTTTTCTTTTTCTGTTTGTCGAGGGAGCCATATCTATGTTGTCATTAGAATTTCCTTCAAATTGTGTCTGAAATTGAAGTTTCAGGTGTAAAGGCCTATTCAGACATGTAGAGATTTCTGAACGCCTTTTTATTTGTTCTGACATTAACTGCATTAAGAGATTTCTAATAAATATTCTGCACCGTATTTTCACATTGTTGTTCAGCATATGAATAATCTGACCATTTATATTTATGAGCTATACTGGCATCGGAGCTCGCAGTATCTCTCAGATACTATTTAGGAAATATCACAAACCTTTACAAAAAAAAGTGTTCAACCAAACTGATAGCAAAAAAAAAGTGCATAATATCACTCGTAACATATGCACGCGCAGCTAGTCATGACCTTCAACCTATACAATAAAATATCTGTCGATTAGCAAGTATCTCCGGGGCCTCCGCAGGGCCAAATATCACAAATTTTTGCATGACACGTGTTAAACCAAACTGACAGCAACAAAAGTGCAAAATAGCACTCGTAATATACTCGCACACAGCTGCTCATGACCTTCAATCTATACAATAGATAGGTTAAAGAATATTCATGTGAGCAATTAGCACGTATCTGTCAGATCAGATGCGAGTGCCCTAGTGTTAAGCTGAGCCATGAGGTAGGCTGCTTCTATACTACACCCTGTCGACAGTACTGGTCCCAGGGATTATCAAAATAAAAATTATTATTTGGGGCTTATATAATTAGAATAAAATATAATTATCTTATTAAATTTATATATACTTATAATTTTTTCTGCCTCCAGTATAATTGTAACATAAACTTTTCTGCTTGTGGCATTTGCCCATTCTGCCCCTTCCTTGCACTGGGCCTGCCTGCAGGTACCAGAGTGAAGAGAGGGCAGTGGGCATAAAGGAAAAGCCTTAAATAGCAGAGTAGGAGATGAGATGCATACAGAAATGAGTTTCAGAAAGTTTGGAAAAAAGAGTCAACTCTTTACTTTATAAAGATGATGTTATATCCCTGAATAAATCTCTTTAAGTGTTCAGGACTCCAAGTAAATTCGGTAACTGCTGTAACAAACTTAGTATGAAAATTGACAATAAAAAAAGATGAAACCATAAAAATAGGCATGAATATGGATAACAGTATCATCATTCTTAAATATCAAATTATTTCAGCTATTTAAATATAATTTTTACTGAAGATGGGTAAATGTGGAAATTTTTATGGAATAGAGAAATTGTCCAAAATATCAAACTGGCAGTACATACAAGCTATTCAAACTATTTTATTATTATGAGAGACCTCCAAAGGTCTCTTGATAATTCCCTTGATAAGTCAATGACTCCTTTGGAGTCCTTGACTTATCAAGGGAAGCCACATATTACCTGCACCAACTGTCCTACCTCTTCTTGAATTCATTCACACTACCTGCAGTCACCACCTCCAGTGGTATTCCATTCCAATCATTCACCACTCTATGAGAGAAAAATCTAGCTCTTGCTCCCTTCTTGACAGCATTCATTCATTCTCAGCTTCCAAGGATGCCCTCTCATCCTTTCTCCATGACATGAAACATTTCATCTGCTGATATCCTGTATGATCTTTTCAGAAGTTTGTAAGTATCAGTGATATTATTCCTCCTCCTCCTGTTTACTAGTGGCTGCAGTCTACAAATTCTCAATCTATCTTCATAATCTGCATTCCACAATTCTTATATCATTTTAAACACTATCCTGTGCATAATAGTCCCAGTGTGGTCAAGATTTGTTTTAGCATAGCAATTATCCTCTGAGTTATTTGCAATCTTTGTTATGTGGCCCTCGAACTTCAACTTTTTATCTGCTAAAACTCCAAGATCCCTATCCTGATCAGTTTCTTCCCACCAATATTAGTAACTTTACACTTACTAACATTGAACTGGTATCTATTTTCACATGCTCCCCAATTCCAGTCTATTCAGATCATTTTGCAGGATATCTGTATACTGCAAAATGTATATATACTGTATATCAGCTGCATTCCTGATTACCCATCTTTGTCTATCTTTGCATCATCAAAAAATACTTGTATATCTTCTTTCAAATTCTTTTTCAATGTGATTAATGTATAGATTGAATAAGGATGGACCAAGGACTGATACTTGAAACACATCATTGGTTGGTTACCTTAAATCTTGCAGACTCACATGCCCTATATAACACTTTTTGATATCTGTTGATCAGCTGATTTCTTATCCACACTAATATTTTCTAATCAAATCCAATACCATATTCTCCAATTTATGCAACAGTCTTCCATGCTGTATTCTGCCAAAAGCCTTAGCAAATCCAAAAATATAGAATGTGAGCAAGTTGCTCAAACATGACCTTCCATTAGCAGACCCATACTGTTCACTGCAAAATATAGATTTTCTCTCAACCCATTTCTGTATTTTTACTCGAACCAATTTTTCCAAAATCTTCACCACTAGTCCAGAGATACAGATAGGTCGATAGTTGGATATATATCAGTCTTTGCACCACCCTTGTGCAATGGGATTACCATATATTCTTTCCACTCCTGTGGAATCTTGTTTATATAGCCTGATCAAAGAAATAGCCAGTTCAGCTGAACACTCTTAGCATTCATGATGATATCACATCAGTCCCTAATTGCCAAATTCTTATTCAGTTTGTGCAACAGCTCTAGTACTTCCTCCTCACACACACACATACCAGAGTTTCTTCATTCAGTAAAGAGGTAGCAATGTTCTCCACGTCGCATACACCAGTTGATAGCTTTTATCAAAATGGTCACTCATTAGTCTTCTGCATCTGTCACCCACATACCATCTGTATTCAGTAGTTATTCTTTCATATTTCTTCTTTCTTTTACTTGCAACATAATCATAAAATTCTTTTGAATTGTCTTTAGCTCACAAAGTCAGCTTCTTTTCATACTCAGATTTAGCTTTTTGTACAATAGGGTTGTAACTCTTCTGGCTTGCTCCTCATACTAATGTTAGTAACATTACACTTACTAACATTGAACTGATAGCCATTTTCACATGCCCACAATTCCTGCCTATTCAAATCATTGTCCTGCTCAACCTACTGAAGTCTGCCCCCCCCCCCCTCCCCGGTTTCTTGGGGATGAAGAAGCGGTGGAGAGGATTCAGAGGTGAATGGCCTGTGGTATGTGGATTGCAGAAGTTGGTTGATAGGAGAAAGAGGGGATATGATATCAACATTTAAGTTGATTAAAGGGTTTTATAGGATAGATGCAAGGGAAATGTTTCAGCACTTGGCTAGAGGGACCAGAACAAGGAGTCATCCCTGGAAGTTGAATAAAGGTGTGGTTAGTAGGGATGTGAGGATTAGATTTTTTGCTTGGAGAGTTGTGAATGAGTGGAATCGGTTGCTAAAGTCAGTTGTGAGGGCTTTGTCTGTTAATAGGTTCAACGAGAAGTATGATGAGTCTTTTGACTAGATGAAAGTGTGCCTGTATAATAATAATTTTCATAACTGGAATCATCATGTACACTATGTTCCTTCCACATCATCTTTTACTTACAAAAATCTTGCTTAATGAAATTACACATCTATTTCACTCTTACAATAGTTATTCTTGAAACTTTAGGGACACATTCCAATATTGCATCATTTAAATATTTTTTAAACACTTCCATGAACTACCAACATCCTTCCCACCCAACAATTTGAGTGAACAGATAGAATAGTTGGCATTAATGGCAGACTCATCGAAGATTTGTTGGTTTGGTTGGTCAAGCAGTTAGCATATCCACTCTCCATCCAGTAGGTTTCAAGGTTTAATTCCTCTCTGGGCATGGATGTTTGTCCATAGGTAGAAGAATTTTCTTGCCTGATATGAGAAAATTCTTCCCTGCTTGGATTGAAGTTCCATGTTTGGTCTGTAAGGTTTCTAAATGTTGTAAAAAATAAATTTTAAAAAAATAATAAAATTAATAATAAAAATAGAAATAAAAATAAAAATTAAAGACTGAATTATCTGACTTTGAAAAATAACAGATTAATTTTGGAAGAAAATTGTTGCTAAGAAGTCCGTCATTATTAAATTGTGCAGTACTGTTTTTCTCTGCTTTTTATTCCCTGATGGCACAGTACATATTAGGAATGTTTCCAGATTCTTTTAATATCAATATTTAATTAAGCGTGGCATCATTAATAAATTAAAATAACATGCTTTACTAAAGTTAATTCACAATTTATTTATAAATGTTAAACAAAATTTTCAGATCTTACTGACTGATTTTAAGTCAGTGAAATTAAATTGTCTGTATTTGTGGAATAGCATATACTTTTGAGGTGCTATCAAAAAGAAACTGAACTGTGCTGGATACTTGATGACAGATCGAGTTAGTCTCACACTGCCAGGTGTCAGTAGCATAAATATTGTTGAGTCAGCCTGCAACATTGGTTTGAGCTGTGTGCACTGGACTCGTGTAACACTTGTTATTCCTATCACATGTTTGTGCTGTTCTGCGATTTTGCCATGAACATGAAATTAGAACAAAGGGCAAATGTAAAATTTTGTGTAAAACGGGAAAATTACCACAGAGACCCTTGAATCACTTTGTAAGACATGAAAACGAAGCCATGAGCTGTTTTGAGTGGCACTCACATTTTAAGAAGGGCAGAACTACCTTGGAAGATGATGAGAAGTTGGGATGACTGTCCACCAGCACAACCCACAAAAAATGTCGAAAAAATTTGACATATTCTGTACAGATTGACACATCACCATCCAGGAAGTTGCTGCCAGAGTTGGGATTTCATATGGAACAACTGAAATGATCATCACGAGAAATTTGAACATGCATCATGTCACTGCCAAGTTTGTTCTCTGTCTCTTGACTTCTGACCAGAAGGAACACCCTGTGAATGCCCGTCAAGACCTTCGTCAAAAGGCAATTGATAACCCAACCTTCATCTCAAAGATCATCACATGGGATGAGACTTGGGTTTATGGCTACAACCCAGACAAAAACAGCAATTGTCATTATGGAAGAATCCACATTCCCCAAGACTGAATAAGGCAAGGCAAGTCAGGAGTGCGACGGAGCATGTTGATAGTCGTTTTTGACAATAAGGGGATTGTGCACTGAGAATTTGTCCCACCCAATCAGATGATCAATGCAGAACTCTACTGCAATGTTTTAAGGCAGTCGAGAGAAGATGTTCATTGCAAAAGACTGGAATTGTGGCATTGGCTCCTCCACCACGACAACACTGTTGTGTTCCCGTTTTCTCTTTACACTAACATTTACATTTAGAACTCGGAAAATTGTCCCAAAAAGTCACGTGGTACCTCCAAGCATAAGGGTTGTCCCTGGATAGAGGTAACACTGCATGAAAACTTCTGTGGAATTACCTTAGGTAATTATATTAAGTTAGGAAGTCTTAATCAGGAGATAATTCCAGAAATCTACAATATCGAATCTATGGACTGCAATCATGGCCTAAACCTCCTAACCCTTTTGGTCCCCGCTTAGGTTCATATGCTAATCCTTTTGCAGGCAGTGCATCGGATTCTATCATGCAGAAAACAAATTCTCAAATTTTAACATGGATTTAATTGACACACAAACATAATTTACAACCCATATAAAATTTCATACTAAGCGCTAATCATTCATTATATAAGAACATCATTATTAGTTTAAATTTAACACATAGGCCCACATGAGTGGGCCTATGTGTTCAAATTTCTACAGTCTGCACATAGACAAATATTCCTTCCTTGGGAAACAATTACTCCCCAAAATTCAATACTACGCTTTCTTCCATTTTTTCAACGATATGCTCATTCATTCAACGTTAATAACACATCATGATATATCAACTAAAACTCTCTCTCTTACACCTTATGCAATGCCTTAGCCAGTTCAGTAATTCATTTTACTAAGTTCTCTGTAGGATATCCCAAGCATTCCTTTTCTTATCATGCTACTGTCCTAGCATTAAACTTTCCTGTTATCAGAAACACATGTCCCCCAATGTCTCCGGACCCTTCCTATAACAAGTTTGAAACCCATACACATAAAAGGATAAAGAATTTGTAATGATACCGTTCACCAAAGCTTTCACACAGTATTTTGTAGTTCCCTGACGTCTTCCGGCTGAATCAAGTGTCCTACTGCTCAGGCTGGTCGGCGCTCATACTGGAAATATTCTTTCGATCCATACAAACTGCTTGCACTACTCTGGTATGGCTAACACCTTCCTGCTGTATTTGGACCAGGCGGGAAGTTGACTCTTCCTTCATATAATCAGGAGAACGAATCTTTGTTTCAGCCTTTCATCCAACAATTGCCAGCCTTCGTCCACCGGATATAGGCATATGCTCATCTCCGATAACCTCTCTTAGGATTTTTGCTGGCCGAGGCTGCTGCTTCTGCCCGGTGAAGACGAGACCTCCTTCTGCCGCTCCAAGAACTGCACGTACACCGATGGGAAAAAAAGATTTGAGAGCGAAGGGGGGATTGCTAACCCTTTTGTATCCTTCCCTCTATCGGCAATTTACTGCTATCTCTGTAACTCGTCCAATGAATTAGAGTACATCACTCACGTGGCCCTTGCTCAATAGCGTATGCTAAGTTCTCTTCACTGCTACCCCACGTGGCCCGTGCACGTGTCTGATTGGGGTTTTGATCCCTCCTTCATTTGGCGTTTACGTGACCTTCAAGCCTTTGTTTGCGATGAAAAATGCCAGTCATGGTGCTAACATGTAAGTTTCAATACTAATCAGGATACTGCATAACACATTTTATAGATTTTTTTATTTAAATTAATAGACAAACTTTGAATTATTCCTTATTACTGACCTTTGCTTAAATAACTCCCTTTTCTTCCTTTATTTATAAGGTAGAAGTACACACTCAGAAACGAGCATTTTGTTAAGGAAATTTCCTTCTCCCCCCCTTCTTTTTCATCCCTTTTTCTTTAAATCTTTTTTTCTTGTTTTTCTTGTTAAAAAAATATATTCAGAATTTTTTGGAATTCTGTTTAATCAAAGTTTAACAACACTCCCTCTTGCAGTGCCTTAAAAACATGAGAGTTTTTGGTGGCCAACACCATGGCAGTCATCCAACATCCTCTTACTTGCCAGATTTGGCCCCTTGTGACTTCTTTTTGTTTCCAAAAATGAAATTGATCCTGAAGGAGTGGCGGTTGGACACTGTTAAGGAGATCCAAGACAAATTTCAAGCTTGATTCACTTCAACAAAAAAGACTTCTAGGAAGTGTTTGTAGCATGGTGAAAACAATGGGATCACTACATGAACTGAGAAGGAGACTACTTTGAAAGGGATTGAGTCCATATTTAAATTGGGTAAGTTGTAAAGATTTTATTAGCCTAGTCCAGTTTCTTTTTGATAGCTCCTCGTATAACTATTAATAGGGATGCAAGATCAAAATAATTCTGTAGTTGGTTTTCATCGGAATGTGTACAAGAAGTCCTTGAGATATTAGAAGGAATTGTATACTAAACTATTTTATACTTCAGAAATGTATAAATAATTATTTTATCATTTCAGTGAATTAACTCAAATTGTTTCTGATGTCATTCATGATCCAACACTCCCAAGGACTGAAGAACATCCATGTCCCAGATGCAGTCATAGAGAGGCTGTCTTCTTTCAAGCCCAAAGCAGAAGAGCTGAGGTCTGTACATTTCTCTTGTTACTTGACATTTTTTGTTTAAAAACTTTTTGTTTTTAAATGTTAAAAAAAAATATAAATATTCTGATTGTATAGAAAATATATTTTCTCTGTTTTTCAATTATGAGTTAACCAGCTGATGAAAAGAGAGTGAGAAGATATCTCATTATGGATATTGATATTTAAATATTGGTAATTTAAACATGCATGGTGAAACTGATTTTATAGCAGAATTGCTTGCAAACCATTGGAATAATAAAAGGGAAATACTTGGAAAAAGAGAATATGACTGGGAGGTGCTGTAAACTTCTCAGTGGCATCACTTTTGATGTAGCTTTAAATGTGGTGTTCTCTAATCTAGTACAACTTGAACTTGTGTCCATAGTAGCTCACAGAATACAATCATACAATAATAAAGAATACAATACAATCAAGATTATCCCAATTAATATTGTTGTTCATTGTATCCTGTGAACCACTAGAAATTGATGCACATGTTGCTTTTGGATCAGCTGGGTGTTCATGTGATATGATCTGTTTGATCTAATAAAGATAGAAACAAAACCTAATATTAGCTTTCAGTGAGCTGTGAACTAAGTCACAGTGGAAACAGATGCAATCTTTTTTTCTCATAAAACATAGGATTCATTTTTGTTCATGGAAATAAACACTTTTACCCACTACACCTGTTTTATCTTATTTTTTTCAAATATTGAAATGAAAACATCCCTATAAAATGAAAAACACCTTTCTCACTGACCCTATACTGCTTATATATAAACAGAAAGAAGTTGTCGTACTAAATACAGCATCATCATTATCAAATTCCTGATAAGTATGTATCATATTCTGTACACTGCCTGAAGGAAGTGTACAGAATATGATAGTACTGCATGAAAACGTCACACTATTACTAACTTCCAATCAAAAATTTTCCTCCAGCTTAATCTGTTATCGCTCAAAACCTCCAACATCAGATCAGATCTCATATTTTTATCTTCTAACACTTTTTACTGTATCAGCATTTTGCTACACATTTTACTCTGGATCTTTCCTGCCAACCTGGAAAACAATACTTATTTTTGCTGATCTTTCCTCTCCCATTCTGTTTAAGTGACCATTTGAGATTAGCTCTCCTAACACATTCCTGAATGCTAACAATGGTAAGTTCTTTCCTGATATTCTCATTTTTAATATGATGCTGCCATTGATGCCATCTGCTTACTAAATGCAGTATCTAACTAAATACAATAGCCTAACAACATATTTTCAGTTGCAGAAAATATGGTTGCACTTGTTCATAATTCAGTCAGTGGGCTATAAAAAAAAAAAGTTCATCATCATCATCATCAAATTCCTGCCATGTACCCTCAAGGGGTGTACAGGATATGACAGTACTATATGAAAAAATTACATCATTACTAACTTCCTATCTACAATTTTCCTCCAAATCAGTCTGTTACTTGTCAAGACTCCAACATTATCAGATCTTATATTTCTATCGTCTAAGGCACTTTGTACCGTATCAATCCACCTATATCTTGGTCTTCCTCTGGGTCGTTTTCCTGCAAACCTGGCAGAGAACACTTGTTTTGCTAATCTTTCCTCTCCCATTCTATTTAAGTGACCATACCATCTGAGATTAGCTCTGCTAACGCATTCCTGGATGCTGACAATGTCAAGTTCTTTCCTAATATCCTCATTTTTAATATGATATTGCCATTGATGCCATCTGTTCACGCCTCTAATCTTTCTCAGGACTCTCATATCTGCGGTCTCTAGTCTTTGGTCAAGTGTTTTACTTCTGACCCAGCTCTCAGATCCAAAAGTTAAAATTGGTTTGAACACAGTCTTGTATACAGTTTTTAATTTTGTGTTCCGACTAATTTCTTTCTTATTCCATATGAATTTATTCAATTGACTTCCCACGATACCAGCTTTGCTGATTCTGTTGTCTATTTCTATATTTAGTTTACCATCTTCACTAAAAATTGTGCCTAAGTAGCTGAAATGTTTTACTTGTTCCACAGGTTCTCCATTCACAACACAGTTGACATTTTCAATGATTCTGCCTATTTTCATTGTCTTTGTCTTTTTATTGCTGACCTTCATACCATATCTATTACAACAGCTATTCAATTTAGTCAGAGAATCTTGCAGACTTGTATTGGATTTATTTAGAAGTATAACATCATCTGCATAAAGCAAAGAGCTGACATTAACATCTCCAATTTTGATATCAGGTTTAATACCACATTCCTTCATAATGTGATCCATATAGATAATGAATAACAGAGGGGATAATGTACATCCTTGTCTCACACCAGATTTAACATTAAACCATCTTCCTGTACTTCCTTCAATTCTAACTGCTGACTCACAACTCAAATAAAGACTAAGTATTGCTTGATATAATGCCCCATTGACACCATATAACTGCAGCGTATTGAATAGCTTCTCTCTTGGCACTTTGTCATATGCCTTTTCCAAATCGACAAAACTTAAATACAGATCTTTGTTACATTCCCATGCTTTCTCGACTATTTGTCGTAAAGTGAAGATCTGATCCTGACAGCCTCTATTTGGCCTGAATCCAGCTTGTTCTTCACCAAGCTTTTCTTCCACAATTCTTCTCAACCGTTTCTCAAGTATACTTGCATAGATCTTGCCAGGAACACTCAGTAGGGAAATACCTCTGTAATTCTCACATTCAGTTTTATTTCCCTTTTTATATATGGGTACTATGAGAGCTCTACTCCAATCATCGGGAATTCGTCCCTCTGTCCAGGCTTTCGGAACTATGCAGTGCAGCCACTGTAAGACTCTTATACCACCATACTTCAGCATTTCTGGTCGAATATCATCTACTCCTGCTGCCTTTCCACATTTCAAGCCTTTGATGGCTTTTTCTACTTCAAGTATGGATATGTATTCCTGACTGCATGCCTGGTCAGTGTTTTTTATCACTGTGCTGTCATCACTGCTTGTTTCATTTAGCAGTTTTTCAAAGTAATTACTCCATACTTCAAGGATATCTTTTTCTCCTGTTTTCATTTCACCTTTATCATCTCTAATTCCTTTTACAGCACTCTTTCCTCCATTCCTAAGCTTCTTCAACAACCTCCAGAATATTTTGCCACCTTCTTGATATTTATTTTCTATATTCTTGCCAAAGTCCTCCCATGACTTTTGTTTAGCTAGTTTTACACACTGCTTAGCTTTCTTACATTTGTCTCTGTATTCTGTAAGAGTAAAAGCTGACTTATTTGCCAGGAACTTTTGATATGCTTTCTTCTTTTCCTTCACTGCCTCTTTAACTTCCTGTGTCCACCAGGGAGTTCTGATTTTTTTATCTTTGCATACAACCTCACCACATGCCTCTCTGGCAGAATCAATCAATGTTTCCTTCAGAGTTTGCCACTGAATCTCCAAGGTTTGATTCCTGTTCTCAAACTCTTTCATTTTCTTTTCAATAATATTTCTGTATTTTAGTCTACAGCTCACATCTGAGAGCTGCTCAACTTTTATTCGCTTTAAAACTTTCTTACATGTTATTCTTTTCAATATGAAATTCAATTTTATCCTGCTCAAGACTAAATAGTGATCACTTCCAATTTCAAATCCTCTGTACACTCTGGTGTCCTGCACCAGGGAGAAAACATCACTATCAACAATAACATAGTCAATGAGACTTTTCTTATTCCTAGCCTCTTCTCTCCATGTGAATTTGTGCACATTTTTATGTTGGAACATGGTGTTAGTAATAACCAGTCCATGTCCTGAGCAGAAATCCAACAGATATTTGCCATTATTATTAGCTTTGCTCTTTTCTCCAAATTTTCCCAAAATATTTTTGTATGTCTCACAATCATTTCCTACTCTACTATTTAGATCCCCAACAAGGACCAACTTTTCCTTTTTCATTGTGTCAGTTGCTCTTTCTAAAGCCTCAAAAAATTCCTCCACTTCTACCTTAGTAGAACCTTCTGTGGGACCATAGGCACAAATAAGTCTCATTGTCCAGTTCCCCATTCTCATATTTGCCCACATTACTCTACTTGAGACTGACTGCCATTCAAGAAGATTAGCCTCGTATTTTGTGTTGAATACTATGGCTACTCCTTCTTTTCCTTGATTGTTATTGCCTGAATATAACATTTTGTATTTATTGCTCAGAAAGATCTCACCAGTTTTGGTCTTTTTTGTTTCAGTCACCCCTATTATGTCGATCTGGTACTTATCTAATTCCTCAGCTAGCTCCATTTCTTTGCCATTCAGGCTTCTTACGTTGATAGTACCGATCTTGATAGTACCGAAAAAAAAGTTCCAGGATGTAATTTCTTTAAAATATATACAAAAGTTTATTTGCTGTGAGAATATATATACCCTTCCAAATATTGTCCTTCTGCCTCATACACTGTTCCCAGCATTTTTCCCACTCTTGGAAGCATCTCTGGAACTGTTCTAAAGGAATGGCTTTGAGTTGCTGTGTTGCATTCTGTTCAGTTTCATTTACATGATGAAACTTTCATCCATAAGTGTAGACTTTAGTTTAGGGAATAAAGAAGTCGTGTGTGGCCATATCTGGTCAGTAGGGTGGGTGGGATACAACTGATGTTCTTTTGAGCCAGAAACTTGCAAGTTGACAAGTTCAGTGAGATAACTGAGCTTTGTAAGACCCTCATTTTTGGGTCTTAGTTGTAAACTCATGTCTTGTCACCTGTAATGATGCTCCTCATGAAATTTGGATCCTAAGCGACATAATCTTGAGCTCCTGACAAACTGCAACTTGGTGATCATTTTAGTCCTAAGTGAGAAGTCTCGGCACAAACTTTACAGCAGTCCTCATTTCCAAATCTTCTCAGAATTTATTGGCAGGATCCATCTGAGATTCTCATTTCATATGTTGGTTCTCAATCAGTAACTCAATGATTATTCACTGATTATACCTTTTTGCAGATATGAACTACCAAATCATGGGTGTGGAATGTCAGTGGTCATTCAGAGAGAGAGAGAGAGAGCGTCATCTTCAATTGAAGTTTGACCATATTTAAATGTTTTGAACCACATTGAATGCCTTTGAGTAGCTTAATTTCATTATCCTGAAAGTTGTTTTAAACATTTTATGTTTCTATGTTTTTTTTTTTTTTTTTTGCTAAGTTTAGCACAAATTGATGCACATGTTGTTGATTAATTCCTGTCATCTGCATAAGATAACTTTGTTAAACAATTACATCATCAGCCAGCCCAACGGTATGAAATTCTCTAAACACTTACATATAGGGATATTTTTTCTAATGATGCAGAACTTTCCTCAGAACTCAGTTGTAATACCAGTTGTAATAACTCTCCAAATACAAGAACAAAATGCCACTATTCCATATAGCTGAGAGTTCATCTGAAAAGATAGCCAGAGTACTTAAAATATAATCTTCAAACCACATGTCAAATTAGCCACTTTGATTTTATCTCCTAAGGACAAACTCTGTCCTCTAACAGATCCTAAGTGTATGAAGTTCCCTGTTATTGTGATGGCCTGCTACAGACAGACAAAATCTGTTAACATTTCCTGTGGAAAACATAAATACATTTGCTACCATTATATATAAAAGTCATTACAGGTCAGAGAGACTATTTGTAGAGTCAGTAATGGCTATGAAGCATTCTCCTAACTTTAACAGTATGGCTGCAGTAATCTGCCAAAAATTTGGGAGACAGCCATCGTAAGATCAACTTCTACCCAGTTGTAATAACTTCTTTTATACAATATTACAGGATACCAGATCAGAACTTTAGATCTTTGTCCTTTACAGTTTGAATTGCTTTGTTTACATTGTCACATGTAAACTGTAACATGTTTTTTTGCTTTGAGGATGCTGGTTTGAAACCCACTGAAATGTCAGTTAATAATCTGTTATAATTTGCTATTTTGTTTAGTGTTGTAATAGTGTTAAAATAGTTATGAATTTGCCACACTTTTTTAGAAATATGATTTTTCTACCTTTTTAAATGGTTACAAAGCATTTAGTTGTGTGTGAATAAACAATTTTAATGACTTATCACAGAAGAGATTTAAAAAAAATCATTAAATACTTTAATTCAATATTTTTCAGGAAGTTACTGGGCTTCAAGGTTAACGATAACAAAAACAAATAAAGCATAATTGAATCTTCTTCTTCTTTCTTCTTTCGCTCTGCCTTATCCCATGTTAAACGGGGTCAACGCACCAATCTTTAACCTTCCTCTTCCAAGTTCTCCGGTCCAGAGCATCCTTCGGACTCCATCCTTTCTCCCTAAGATCCTCTGTCATCTTATCCCTCCACCTGAGCTTGGGCCTGCCTCTTTTCCTCCTTCCCTCCAACTCCATATACTCCACTCGTTTACCAACATACTCCTCACCCTTCCTCTCAACATGTCCAAACCACCTCAGCCTACTTTCTTGTATCTTCTTGCCAATTGGTCCCACCTTAACCGTCCCTCTGATGTAGTCATTCCTTATCCTGTCCTTTGTCACATCACTCATCCATCTCAACATCCGCATCTCCGCTACCTCCATCTTCCTCTCCTGTGCCTTGGTTATAGGCCACGTCTCCGCACCATGGAGCATCGCCGGCCTCACCACCATCTTATAGAGCTTTCCTTTCCTCTTACAACTCACTCTCTTGTCGCACAGGACCCCGCTCATCTTCCTCCAATTCATCCAACCGCATGTTATTCGGTGCTGTATTTCCTCCTCCAGGTCACCATTCCTCTCAACACCCGACCCAAGGTACTTGAATTTCTTCCCTGAAATTAGCCTTTCACCCTGGAGTCGTATGACGATATCCTCGTCACCCCCTGTTGACATATATTCAGTCTTCACCCGTTTAATTTTCATGCCGCTCTCCTCCAATGCCTTTCTCCACTCTTCCAGGGTATTTTCAAGCTTCTCTCGGGATGATTCGCATAGAACAATGTCATCGGCAAACAGCATGCTCCATGGTGCCTCCTTCTTGACATCCTCCACTAGTACATCCGTGACCAGGTCAAAGAGGTAGGGGCTCAGAGCTGACCCTTAGTGTAGCCCTACGACAATAGGGAACCCTTCTGTCATGCCGACACTAGACCTGACCTCAGTTTCTGTTCCCTCATACATCTCCTTCACCAACCTCACGTACTTCTCCGACACCCCCTTCTTCCTCATACACCTCCATACCTCCTGCCTGGCCACTCTGTCGTATGCCTTTTCCAGGTCTATAAACACCATGTGCAGATCCACTTGCATCTCTCTATATTTCTCCATCAATCACCTTAGCGCAAATATTGCATCCGTTGTCCCTCTTCCTCTCATAAATCCAAACTGCTCCTCACCAATTTTCGCTTCCTGCCGTAACCTTGCTTCAATTACTCTTTCCCATATTTTTAATGTGTGTGACATCAGTTTGATTCCTCTATAGTTGCCACAGTCTTGAACATCTCCTCTTCCTTTGTAGATTGGGACAAGAATACTTTTCCTCCATTCCTCTGGTATCTTTTCCTGTTGGGCTATTTTACACATCAGATCCCATAACATATCCACGCCCTCACTGTCCAAACTTTTCCACACTTCCCCAGGTATCTGGTCTGCTCCCATAGCCTTATTCAATAAAGCATAATTGAATAAGGACAAGAAAAAAACTTGGTTACATTTGACATAGTGCAGTCAAAAGTGACCAGGATGTCATTCTCCCAAACATAGGGCAGCAATGTTTTACATGCAAATATATTTAAATTAAGAATGTTCTGTAGAGAATGAGCTGATTCAAAGAATAACCATTTACATTTGAAGCAGAGTCTAGGGTAATGATTTTTCTCTCTGTTGCTAAGTGAAGGGTGCCAAGCACATGGCCTTGTTCATCTTTTTTGTGTATTGATTCACAATTGCATAATTTCAATGTTTTTTCCCTCATTGTTTAGCTGCAGATTTGATTATCCATCATAAAAGTTTATATTAGCAATCAATTCTTTATACTCCTGTTATACAGAATACAAAGTAGTGAAGTCATTTTAAAGAGGTAATTAATTAGTATTTTAAAGTGTTTTCTTTTCTAGAAATTCCCTTAAAGGAAGGAATACTACTGTTTGGAATTTATCTAATTGTTCCCTGTTAGGTCTATTTTCTATATCATTTCCAAACATAGAGTTGCAAAACCTATAGCATCAGTGCTGTATATCTAAGTTTAACACATGTGAACCACAGTAGTAGGTTTTTTATTACGTAAATATTTCGTCCTAGGTATCTTAGGACATCATCAGTACAGTAAGGCAATACTAGGAATGACAAAAGAAAGGGCACGTACGTACAAAGGAATCCAAATTGCGTGCAGTGGCGCGTTGCGGCCTTAAATTAAATTAAATTGAACTAAATTAAATTAAAATTAATTACAGTTAAGTTATTATTTTACACAATTTTTTATGACAATTTCCCATACTTTAGGGATGGCAAGAACATCATTGCAGTTTAGATTTGGTCTGTGGAGTAGGGCTTCAGCACTTTCTTGATATAAACGTTCATATTTATATGAAGATCTGTGTAGAATGTTGACTATTCTTGATATAGGATTCTGATGATCGTATTTTATTATTTAATAAGTTTGCAAGATGTTTTGCCAAAAAGTAGGTTGGTGACGATCATCAGAATCCTATATCAAGAATAGTCAACATTTTGTAAATAAACTCCAAGCCATTACGATTGCACCAACTGACATGCTAGCCAGCCTAGATGTTGTATCCCTTTTCACCAATGTTCCAGTAGACGAGGTAATAAACATCATCCAAGACCTTTTTCCTCTAGACATCACACAGATGTTTAGACACTGCCTTCAATCTAATTTCTTCAAAGTTAACAACACCATATACCAACAATTAGAAGGCCTAGCAATGGGAAGCCCACTATCACCATCTTGTGCAGACCTTTTCATGGAAAAACTTGAAAAAGAAATTCTCTCTGCAATCTCTCCGAAACCATCTACATGGTGGAGATATGTGGATGATATATTCATCATATGGCAAGACAGCTTAGACAACCTTAAATCGTTTGTGGATAAAATCAACTCAATACATAGCAAGATAAAATTCACTCTGGAAGTAGAAAACAACAACCAACTGCATTTTTTAGATATTTTGATAAAAAAAACAACCTAACAGTGTCAAATTATCCATTTACAGAAAGCCCACAGATACTGGAAGATATCTTCACTATACTTCAAACCATCACAAGTCACACAAACTGAGTATTATCCACATGTTGAAACATAGAGCCAAAAAGTTTATATAAGAGGAGGATACACAGAATGAACTCTCACTAATAGCCAACACATTATCACAAAATGGATACCCTCAAAACATCATCAAAAAATATCTATACAATGACAACCCCAGACAAGAAGAATCCCACCGTCAGCACGTTTCTACTGTAGTGATACCTTTCATCAAGTCAATTTCTTATCAAATAGCAAGAATACTAAGAGCCAACAACATCAGAGTGGTCTTCAAACCAACCACCAACATCAGACAAGTTTTAGGATCTCCAAAAGATAAAGTTCCGTTCTACAAATATCCAGGAGTATATTACATTCCCTGCTCCTGTGGTCTTGCCTACATTGGACAAACTTCACGAAGTTTAGAAATTAGACAAAAAGAACATGTTGGTGATGTAAACCACAACAGAAGCATTTCTTCGGGCTTAGCACATCATTTCTGCACGTCTAACCACACGATAGATTGGCAAAACAGCTCCATGCCATATCTCGATGACGACTACAGGCATCGTGTTTTTAAGGAAGCCACAATAGTACTAATAACCGGCGGAAACCTCAACAGAAATCAGGGTATAATTCTCAACAGTTCGTGGAAAAACTTGATCCTCTCTCTCAGTCAATCTGAACTACAGCTAGCCAGTAATCACATTACAAGTCTACAACAAACACGCATGCGTGATAATGAATAAGAACAATAAGCCATCTTTGTCACGCGAAACGTGTAACCATAGATACTAGTTTGATTTACAACGTTTTTTATGTTCCTTTTAATTTGCATTTACTTTCATATCTCCGTAATACCTTGAAAAAGCCAGACAGTTTGCTGGCGAAACTGGTAGGTTTTAATAAATGTTTATTTGTAAAATACTGGTCTGTATTAATAAAAGTGTATTTCTATCTATAAAAACGACCAAAACTGTATACCTTGAATTATAACTTTAATTATGAGTCTTTTATAATCACATAGAATTTTTAAAAATAACGTACAAATAGAAAAAAATAATTATCAAAAATCAACATTTATAGGGAACTTACTAAAAACAAAAACAAAAACAATACTCAAAATAAATAAAAACCAAACTTCAAGCATGCTAAATCAACGAATAACTAAACAAAATCGTCGCGTCGTCGCATTGTCCGAATGCCGCCACTGTGCGCACTGGCTAACATAAACAATAGATAATGGCTGGTGGCCATCCCCACTCCACAAAAGTTGATCCCTTTCCTAGTGGCCAATATAAATATTACGCACCGTTTCGCTGTGGCCACTATACTATTCCGCTTAGAAACTTGATAGCGACGTCCATGCAATAACGCGTGATCGGCCATTTGGTGAGAACTCGCATCACACGATATCGCGTGATTGGCAATGAACGTGTTAACTTGCAACTCAGAGGTAAATAAATGGAACATACTGTAATACGAAATCACACAGAAATGCAAATTACTACTGTTTCCAGAGCAGTATTAAGCTTGGACTTGTTGGAAAGGAGTACAATTGCCCATTAGGTTAGTTACACTATCATGGGCCAGGTCATCTCCACTTCTGTCTTTACGGTCAAAGTAAAATTCATTAAGGTTGGAGCTTCACTGGGTATTAATGTTTTCTGCAGACCGAAACAGAAAGGTGATTCAGCAGAAATTGATGTCGTCAATATTATGGTGAAACCCATGACAGTTCCACTTTAGAAACGTTCCTGTTATTTTGACTTTGTAGGCTTATCCAATTTTCACTATTGATTTAGGCAAGTGTTCATCTTTTCTTCTTGGAAAACATTTAATATATTATCCAATATTAGGATCAGTTGGTGAGTTTTTGTTTACTTTTGTAATACAGAAGTATTCATCATTTTATTTGGTATCTGGTTTATCTTTAGGTGAATTCCTTGACAAGTGGATTCTCATCAAGTGGGATCATTTTTGGAGTTGTTTCAGGAGTAAGTCTGACACACTACACATAGAAGCACTCACGATCACAGAGTTCAGATATGGGGAATTTTTGTATATGATATGAGTTTTGAGTAGCTTCCTCTTAGCATACTAATATCTTTTGTATTTTTTTTCATCCACTTCTGACATGTTCATGAGTAGGCTGGATGATCTCCCTGACAGCTTTCTTTATAGAATAAGATTATCATGCTCTTTACCGCCACCACATTGGGCACTCTTGTATTTCTGACATTTAAAATATCTCAGTGGATTATGAATGTACAGCCTAACAGGACAATTAAGATACCCTGCTTTTTACAGATGTTGGAGGTTTAGGTGTGATGTTCCTGATTCAGAACCAGGTGACCATCTTTATGTATCAGGCTGTGCTTCATACCAATCACTCCCTGATCTTTAAGTGCTTAACATATTTCCTCATCTGGAACATCGAGAAGATCCCATTATGATATCACCCCCTCTAGAAGAGTTTGGCTATTCCACCCATTGATGCTGCAGTGAGTATTTCACTGCAACATCAATGGCTATGGCTACAAATTATAGGCTAATCTGTATATGTGGAGTTGTGTTTAAGGTACCGGAGATCGGTGAGAACTGGGATACAGAAATTGGTTGATAAAAGCAATATTCTCTGGGGTTATTAGCATCGGCTTGTTAAAGGGAGATCGTATTTTACTTAACAAGGAAACCAATGTCTTGGACAAGGGAGATGCATATACAGTGGTATATTTAAATTTTCAAAAGTCTTCTGCTAGACTGCCACATGACAAGCTGTTAAATAAACTGAAAGAAATGGAATTGGAACTAGTTAGTTGGATTGGTGACTGGTGCTCAGATAGGTATCAGAAAGTTCTATATGGGGATACAGTTTCTCAAAGGAGGTGGGTCACTAGTGGTGTGCTGTAGGGATCTGTATTGGGGATATTGGGATTGTCTTAATTGGTGATATGCATCTGTTTGCAGATGATGCGAAATTGGGGAGAGGAATGCAGAGTCAAGCAGATGTTATGACCTTACAGGAGAACTTGAATAGATTGTATGAATGGGCAGGTAAGTGGAACTGTCAGTTCACTGGCAAAGTGTAAGTTTTTGAAATTTGATAAGTAACGATGGGATGCAAAGTATACACTCTAAGGAAACTTTCAAGGAGATGTGGAAGTGATGGTCGATAAAGGACCACATTGCACAAGTTCTGAAGTCATTACATCAGATAATGGTGATAATGCGGAGGACCTTGACATGCAAAAAAAGATAGGTTACTCCTTTGTATAAGACCTTGATCAGGCAGCTTCATGTGGATTATTTTGTGCACAGATTTGGTCACTGAGCTTCATGGTGAAGAGGATATGTTAGAAAGGATCCAAAGAAGATTCACAAAGGTGGTCGGTGGTCTTTGGAATATAAAAACAAATTGAATTGCAAAGTCTTGTGAATAGGAGGGGAGAATATGATTGAGACATATAAGTTAGTCGGGGGGGGGGTTGTTATCAGGTTGACATAGAAGAAATTTTTCATAGATTTGGAGGAGGAGGTTAGAACAAGAGGCCATCACTAGAAACTGTATAAGGAGAGAACAGAAAGTTATTTGCACAGAGAGTGGTTTGTGAGTAAAATGCATTGCCTAAGTGTGTTAATGTAGACACACTGAATCAGTTTAAGGTATGGTTGGATAAGCTTTCTGTGTGATAGTTCATACCTCCCACGATTAGTTTCTAACTCCATGGAGGTCGGATGTTAATAATAATATGGTAGTTAGTGATATGATATAATGATATCATTAGTTTAGAGGATGGGAGTTTCTTGTTCTTTTTAAGGATTTTTGCTAAGGGTCAGTGCTGTTTGGGATGAAATTCACTCTGCCCTGGAAGCTAATGTTTTTAAACTTCCAAGTTTTTGGGCGGGATGGTGGTGTGTGAAGTGGCATGTATATATAAAGAAGGTTCTGTTCTCTCATCCACTCCTCTTTCTTCTGTATATTAATGACTTGCTTCAGTTGACTGCCAACCCATTAGTCAGTTCCACTGATGATTGCACCTTGCCCTCCCATTTGTGCTACGCAAATCACCAACTTACAGTACATCAATTTTCACTACTTTTAATTTTGAGAGCAGTGGAGATTAATTGAAGATCAGAAATGCACAAAACATGACTTAGAGATTAGAACTGTGGTTCAGATAACCTTCCCTTTCAGTGTTAGCTAAACATAATACTCTCATATTTCTCACAAAAAAGAAACAGCCAGTATTAATGTTATTAGCGACATTCAAATCTCTAAACTAGATGAGATTTCTTACCCTGTCTTCAAACCTCTCCTGGCATAAACACATTACAGCCATCATCTCCTTAACTTTCAAAGAAATGGGTTTTTTTTTTGCTTAAGGTATTACTTTGCCTCTGATCAGCTGTCAGCCTTATACAAATCAAATCTGTCCATCTATTGGGTGGTGTTCCTAAGAGCTCAGAATACTTGACTGAGTGCAAAGTCAGATTGATTAATGACCCATCTCATATCAACTGACTCCACTCTTTTTCATATAAATGTTTGGTTTTTGTAGTATATATATATATATCTTCTGAGTATTTCCATGGTAAATGTCCATATGAACTAGCATCAATAATTCCTCCACACTCTACCAAATCTGAAACATATGCAGCTGCCACCCTTTCATTTCAACTCCAAACCTGCAGAATAAATTTCTTTTCCTCCTCCATCTTCGCTACTACTGTATTGTGGAATCTCTCCCCACCCCTCATTCCTCAAGTGTTTCCCAAGAAATACAACATACAAGCCTCAAATGAAATATAAACCAGTTTCTCCTTTCCCAGCTCATTACTCACACTCAGTACTAATGTACTATAGGTCGATCAACCAACTTCATGCAGGGTGCTCAACATAAAAATCTTGTAAGGGAAAGATCACTTCCTTATATTCTGACTCTATTAAGATTAGCTTTCTCTTCTTGGGCAGAAATAAAATGCATCACATCCAAGGCTTACTGAGTATTCAAGACACTGATTTGGTAGTACAACTCTCAAATATAAATTCTGTATAAATCTCCTGACCTTATTATTACTATTACTATTATTACGGGCAACTCCAGGGAGTCATTAGACTCATCGAGGGAGGCCCCAAATCATATTCATCACAACTATTCGACATTCATACAGTATCTATCATACCTTGCCTTAAACTCATTCACTGTCACAGCATCCACCACAGACTGAGGGAGCGCATTCCACTCATTCACTACTCTAATAGTAAAGAACTCAGCTCTAACACCTTTACTAACCACACTTTTGCCCAGTTTCCATAGGTGTCCCCTAGTTCTCCAACCACCAGTCCTGATCTCAAAAATATCCTCTGAATTAATCCTATAGAAACCCTTTAGCAATTTGCATGTCTCATTCATATCTCCCCTTTTCTGCCCATCCACTAATTTCTGCAACTCACAAATCTTTAACCTGTTCTCATAAGATTCATTCCATAGACCTGCTATCATCTTGGTCACTCACCTCTGGATCCTCTCCACCTCCTCCCCATCAAGAAGAAACCTAGGTGACCAAATCTGAGCACAGTAGTCGAGATGGGGTCTTATCTTATCAAGGCTCGATACAGAGGAACAATAACCTGCTTGTCTCTGCTTGTCAACGTATTCTTCAGCAACCAAGTAATTTGTTGAGCTGATTTCGCCACTTTTGCAATGTATCCCCTAAATTTCAATTCTTTATCCACCAACACTCCTAAATCTCGTACCTCATCAATTTCCTGGAGCACGGTTCCACCAATGCAGTAAACTGCTGCAAATCTTTTCACCCCAAAATGCATAACCTTACATTTTGCCACATTAAATTGACATCCATTCTCCTTAGCCCAGACCTCCAATCTATCCAAATCATCCTGCAAAATTTTGACGTCATCTGCATTCACTATTGTCCTACCCAACTTTGCATCAACTGTGAACAAATGAACTGTTCCTCTCAGATCCATTCCTATATCATTTATGAACAAATTAAACAGCAGTGGTCCAAGAACAGATCCTTGTGGCACACCACTAGTCACAGGCCGTCTTGTGGACTCTACTCCTGAGTAAACCACTCTTTGATATCTCTCCGTCAACCACCCTCCTATCCATCTCACCAACCCTATGTCCATTCCCAAATGCTGCAATTTACTGATTAGAATTCCATGTGGTATCCTGTCAAAGGCCATAGCAAGGTCCAGTAGAATCACTGTAAACCCATTACCCTTATCCAGTTCAGCCGTCACTGTGTTATAATACGTGAGCAAGTTACTGAGGCATGACCTACCCTTCACAAAACCATGCTGTCCCCGATACAGTATCCCATTTTCTTCTATCCAGTCTTGTATTTTCCTCTTGACTATTTTCTCTAAAACCTTGATAATGATTCCTGTTATGCTGATTGGCCGGTAATTTTCAACAGCAGCCTTGGAACCACCTTTGTGCAGTGGAACTATTTTCCCCTATTTCCACCCCCTTGGGACTGACCCAGTCCTGAGGCTCAAATTAAACAAAATGGTCAAGGGCACTGACAATTCTTTGGCCGCTTCACGTTCAACACGAGCTGGTATACCATCCAATCCCACAGATGTATCGACATTGAGGTTCTGTAATAGACTAGTTACCTCTACTTCATTCATCACAATTCCAATATAAGCTGTTGGTTCTTCCATTCCTGCAAAGTCACCACCTGGATGATACACTCTTGCAAAGTGCTCGCTCAGTAATTCCACAATATCGACTGATTCGGTTACCTCCCTACCCTCAGCATTTTTTAAGATCATTCTACCATGAGCATTTTTTCTTTTACTTGCAACATATTGAAAAAACTGTTTGGGATTCTCTTTAGCCTGCGTGGCCAATTTCCTTTTGTAATCTGCTTTTGCTTTTCTTACCACCCTTGTGGTAAGAAAAGCAAAATCCTGGCCTGAGCTTTATACTGTTCCTGCGCCTGATAGTCACCCTTCTCCTTAAATTCCCTCCACAATTGTTTCTTTTTTTGCAGCTCAAGCTTAATAGTGTTATTCATCCATTTAACCCCTACTTGATTTATTATTCGGACTCTTGGTATACAGTCAACTATTGCCTCCTGCAAACAGTTCTTAACCACCTCCCATGTACTATCAACATCCAGCCCTTGCAGTTTTACATGCCATGGCATTGAGCCAAGCACACACCTTTATAAATTCGTAAATTTGTAAATTCGACTCCTTTAGCCACCTCCCAAGTCATGACCTCATGGTCACTCTCACCAATTGGTGGCAACATGGTCATGTTCGTTACAGCCACATTCTCAGTTGCAAATACTAGGTCCAGCACTCTCTTCCCCCTGGTATTTTCCAATACATGTTGCCGTAGATAGTTGTCCTTTAATAACCGCATAAAATCCAATTCCTTCCTCCCATGTGCCCTCTCCTCTTTCCAGTCAATGTTACCATAATTGAAATCACCCATAATAATTACACCCTCCTTCCACTCATTTCTTCTATTTGCTTATGCATACTATCCCCACCATCCACTCCATCACCCAGTCTATAGCAGCACCCAATTGTATATTTTGTTCTGCTAGATTCTATCTCACACCAAACAGCCTCAAATGTGCTTTTTTCCCCATCCTGCAGTTCAACTTCCATACTCCTTGGCTGAAGCTCATCAGCTATCATCAATAACACTCCTCCCCCCCCTTTTTTATTCACCCTGTCACTCCTGAACACGCTATACCCGTCGCATTCAATCCCACTAGCTTTATCATCCTCTGTCAGCCATGTTTCACTAATACCGACAACCTGTGGCCTGGAAGTGCCAACCATGGCCAAAAACTCTTCCTTCTTGTTCCTAATACTCCTGGCATTAGTGTACATGAATTGCAGAAGCCCATTTGTCCCATCCCTACTTTGATGCCTTATACTAACTATCCCATTCTGATTTGTTGTCCGTCGTACTCGCTCGGGCATAATATACTCATTCATACACTTAACTGCCCCCCTAAAGTCTGCATATCTACTCCCCCCCCCTCTTAATAAATCTAGTTTCCCTGAGTCTGTACATCCACTTCCACATCATTCATCAACACTCTTTCAAGTCTCCGTACACCAACTCCATTCAAATGTAACCCATCCATCTTATATAAGTCCTTTCGCCCATCGAACTCATTCCACACATCCACAAATTCCACACCACTCTCCATGCATAACCCACGCATAAAGTCATTGGCAATTATGGCCCTCTTTCTAAACACTTCGCTGTTATACCGCGGTAAGATACTCACCATCCTAACTCTCTCACTCTTCTCTTTTGCTACCTCAAACAACTCCCTCACATCCTCTATCATTTCCATTTTGTCCTCTTTCAAATCATTCGTTCCTGCCACGATTATCATCTCTTTCACCCTCTGTTTTTGCAGTCGAATAGATTCGCTGACGTCCTTTATGTTCGCACCCGGCTGGTACGACTTCGTTAAACTCTCAATTATTACGCCTCTTAATAGCGAATCCCCATACAGCACTCACTCCTTCATTTTATTGACGTTTACGAACATTCTTTTATTTGCTGTCACAGACTTTCTCCGGTTATTTGTCGGTACGTTCAACACACATTTTTCCATACGCTCCAGTTTTCTTTTAGCTCTGTGTATCGCACCATTCAAACCTATCTGGCACTACCACGCAATTCTCTAGCACACCGCCATTTTCTACATTCTGACTATCGTTAACGATATCGCTCTCGACACTCGAAACACGCTTGAAGTCCTCATTCTCTTTACATTTTCTACACATATTAACTCCACTATCACTTTCTAACCAGATTCCCACCGCTCTTCGCAAGGCATACATCTCACAGACAGCACATTGCATAAATTCGTTTACATCAAAACTCTTAAACAAACATGGCGACCTGGCCGCCATTTTTTCTTTATCGGTGCCATGTGTACGCTATCTTTTCTTAAAAATAATAATTAAAATAACAGAAAACACGCAAAAATTGCACAGACACAGCAAGAAACAAAAAGCAAACAATACTACTTAAAATTCTAGTAAAATATCTAATGTTAACACAAAATACTACTAATCTTTTCAGGAGCTCCCGACAAGCCGACGATCTAATCAGTGCGACACCCTTATGATACTGTTACATTTGGAATGGTGCAACAAATACTTCTCTAAGAAATCTTGATGCTCAGAAGTGAGTTATTGCCTCCTAGACACACTCTCTCTCTCTCTCTCCCACGCTTACTTGTAGATACTGTTTCTGCATTATACTTTTTCTCTAGGTATTTTCATTGGCATACATACTGCTTCACCAGATTACCTGCCAGTATAACATCCATATGCAGATCAATTTCAAACTTGCTGAACCAACTTCTGATCCTGCTATTTCATTTCATCTGTTTTTTGTATGTTCTTTGGAACATACAAAAAACAGATGTGTTTTGGTGGTCTTCTTTATGCTGCTGTTTTCTCCCAAACTGTCTTCCAATTATTCAACAAACACATTTATATATCTACTCTTCTCTCCCTCTTATCAGTTCCTCACATGCAGCACTATTGTGTTTTAAGTTTTGTGATCTCTATACGGGAGGGTGATAAAAAAAGGTAGCCGTATTAATGTCAGTATGTTGTTTGCTTAGTAATCGCCAGATTTTGGTATGCAACTTCAAGGGGTCTACAGGGTTATGATACGAGGGTGGTCTGAAAGGTTCTTGGCCTCGACCATAGATGGCAAGATTTTTTTTTTTTTTAAGTTGGTACATCTGTCATAAGCATCCATGTGAAATTGCAAGTCATTCTATCAAGTAGTTTGTTTTATACAGCTGTCTGGAGCATGTTGTCTGTATCCCTTGAAATGGATAAAATTGAGTATCGTGAGGTTATAAAATTCTTTGTAAAAGAAGATTTAATGCCAAAAGAAATTCATTTGAAATTCATAAAAGTTTATAGGTCCTCTTCTCCTTCATTTTCGACAATTAAGAAATGGGCTGCCGAGTTTAAACATGGCTATACCAGCCATAAACAATGATCCATATGAAGGATGTCCAAAAGGTGTAACAACACCAGAAATAAAAAATAAAATAAGTGCATGAAATTTTTGAGACTATAGACATTTCAAAACAACATGTAGGATATATTTTGCATGAAGAATTGCAAATGAAAAAGCTTTGCACAAGATGGGTGCCACACTTGCTCATAGCAGATCAAAAGTGCACTCGCATGAAAATCTCTGAACGGTACTTGGAGCATTTTAACAAGAATAAAACTGATTTTGTGCATCGATTTATTACTATGGATGAGACTTGGATTCACCATTACACAGCAGAGTCAAAACAGTGGATAGAAGCCGGTTGTTCAGCCCCAAAGAAGACAAACTCTGTTCCATCAGCAGGAAAGGTCATGGCATCGGTATTTTGGGATGCTAAAGGATTTTGTTTATTATCTTGCAAAGGATAAAACAACCAGGAAATATTATTCCGATCTTTTAACCAGACTAGATGAAAAAATTTGTGAGAAAAGACCTAGTTTGCAGAAGAAAAAAAATCATCTTTCATCAGGACAATGCACCTGCCCAAAGGTGTTTTGGCAATGGGAAAATTTAGTGATCTGCACTATGAATTGTTGGAAGAACCAGCCTATTCCCCAGATTTGGCTTTCTCTGACTTCTGTCTCTGCCCAAAACTAACTCTTCCTCGTTGATCAGCATTATTTTTCGAATCAAGAGGTGATTGCAGCTGTAGAGGGGTATTTTGCAGATCTTACTGAGAACCGCTACAGGAATGGGATAATGGTGCTGGACGATAGCTGGAATAAATGCATTAGTCTTAAGGGAGATTATGTTGAAAAATAAAAATAATCTTGAAATTATTATAATTTTGTTTTTTCATTGCTTGGCTGAGAACTTTTCAGACGACCCTCATAGTACTGACTTCCTGTCAACATTTCCTATGTTTTTAAAATGCATAATTTATTATTTTGTTTCAGGTACTAACTGTTAATTATTATTTCTCTACATAAATTCTTACATCACATTTTAAGTCAGCATATTGCTTTAAGTCACTCTCTGTAAGGAAAAAAAGTATTTAGGATAGTACTTGCTTCTTGTTAACAGTTATCTTCTATATTAATGCTATTTAGCAACACTGCAATATTGTCAAATTTACATTTTGATCTTCTTAATGCACTCCCCCCTTCCCCCCAATTGTTTGACTTGACTAAACCACCTTAGATTAGCTCTGCCCTCATATTCCTGAATGCTAACAATATCAAGTTCCTTCATTTTAATGATTCTACCATGTGTTCACTTTTCTAATTTTTCTCAAACGCAACATCTGTGGTTTTTGATCATTTTATATTGTTCCCATCCATGAAAGGTTATTTCCTAACCCATAGTTATTTTATACCATCTTAAAATTAGCTTGAACAGTATCTTATATACTGCTACTTTAGTATTCTAGCTAATTTCTCTCTTATTCCTGATTGTTTTTTTACATTGTCTTTTTATTGCTGATTCTGTATGAAATAGCAAGCCAAGTTCTTGATTTTGATATGAGGTTTAATGCCACTTTATAACGTGATCCATATAAGTGAATGATAAGATAGCATTACCTAACACCTGATTTTACATGTAGACATCTACATGTAAAATCCTGTCCTGTTTACACCATGCAATTATCATGTGTAATGTATTAAAAGTATGTAATTATAGTGCTTACTCTACTTACTCAGATTTTTACACTAAGAAAAATTCTGGAAATTTACTTTTCTTTCTAAATTTACAGGATGAAATGAGGCTGTATTATGTATGTACCAATGCAAATTGTACCCATCGTTGGACTGAGTGAATTGAATGTAAGTATTCACCAAACGTGTAGTTTTCTTTGAATACTCTCCATAATGTAGTTCTAGGTGGTAAATAAAGTTGTAGTTTTTTTTTTTTTTTTTTTTTTGTAAATTCGAAATCGAGAATGCTCTGCTAATCAAGTTTTTTTTCCATGCCAATGCAGGGCTTGCCTACCAATGAAGTTACAAAATTTACTTAGCAGGTAGACTGAAATGAAGTTAAATTATTTTTCTTTAGAATCATATGTAGAATGTTATGAGTTCTCTCTTTCCTTTTTATCTCTAGAAATTCCTTGGTTGTAATTACAACTGAATTAGCTAAAACTATGCAGCCAGTAAATTAAGAAGATGATATCAAAGTTTCTGAGAGGAAGGAGGAATTTTGTCAGTTCTCTCACTTTCATTTGAAAAATCCTTATAAAACTTCTTCTAATTCCCCCCCCCCCCTGCTCCTCCTCAAAAAGTTTCTACTTAAAAAAAAAAAAAAAAAGTCAGAATTGCTACTGAAAAAGTTGTTTTCAAAATGCTTCATTTATTATTTTGTTTCGGGTACATGTTTATAATAAATCTGACATCACAATCTTATGTAACACTGCTACGGGTAGCATATTGTTTTAGGTCACTGTCTGTAAGGAAGCATAAGGTATTTACCAACTTGCTGTGATAAAAAGCAAATGTAGAAATCTTACCAAAATGATAAGTATTTGTAAGGTATTAAAACCAAAAGAAATAACTAAGGAAATGATTTGAGACAGTCATAAGGTATATTTCATAACAGCATATCTTGGAAGCTCTAGGTTCAGAAATCTGAAATAGAGCTGTTTTTGCATTATATAAGTAAGATGGAAACAACTATAGACAACAAAACTATGAGGAAAGAATGGAGTGATCTTATAAACACCATCATCCCATAATCATGATTATACAAAGGAGACCTGTATATTCAGTATATTATTGAATATACAGATTAAGAGATCTGAACAGATGGCATCAGTGGCAGAATCATATTGAAAATTAAGATACTAGGTAAGAACGTGACATTATTAGTATTTAAAAATGTGCAAGTAGAGCTAATCTAAGATGATATGGCCACTTAAATAGAATGGGTGAGGAAAGGTTAGCAAAACAGGTGTTTCATGCATAGATACATAAAATGATGTATCTATAACTATGGTAGTTAAATATAATCACTCTGACTGCAGAGTGCTTGTTATAACTGAACATTTTTTCGTTAAGAAGGGATATACAGTATGTGGAATGACAGAGGTAGCTACATGGGACAGTGTTAAGGCACAAGCTGCAAGGAAAGAATGGCAGTAGTTCATGGGAAGTGGTCAAAGGGTTGTTTGAATTTGGGTTTTTGTATTTATGACCAAAGCAGCTAAGGCCATGAGGCCATCACATTTATCTCTTGGTGCTCTCAGGTGGTTAGCCTGTTTTGAAGGATGAAAATGTTTCTTGGAGGGAAACCCTTCTACATCCATTTTGAGACAGGCTAACTCATAGTGTTTGAAGAAAGCAGTATCCAAGGTCAGGAGGACTAATCATGTTGAGGTCAAAGGGATGATTAGCATCAAGCTGGAGCTACAAAAAACATTGTGAAGAGAATATATATAGTAGCAAACAATTTAGTCCAAAAAATCTGAATTTTTATCAAGTTTTTGGTTCACTATTATGGTTCAGTGCTGTGTGTTTTAACTGTCTCTACAATATTTATTAATAGTGTTGTGCATTTTTAATAGTGTAAACAAGGTTATTCACTTTGTGTAGCTATAAAATGATTCCACCTCCAAAAATATGTACTCTTTCTCAACACTTACACCCATGACTCAAAGACAGATTGCGAATGAGTGAGTTGGTTTGGGTACTGTTCATGAAATTTTAAAGAGGTTTAGGGAGACAGATACTTTTTCTTCTGACAGAAAGGAAATTGTGGACAAAAAAGGAAAATTACACTTGCCCAAGATACTAATTAGGAAAAGCAAAATAAATCCAAGATTATCTGCTGCAGACTTAAATAGAGACTTGGCAGCTAGCAGGATTAATTTTTGACATGACAGTGTCAAAGATTGCTGGAAGCAGGGAGGACTGCCCACAGACCAAAAAAGAAAGAAACAACCGATAATGAAAGCTATTCAGAAAAAGAGGCTCCAGTGGGCAAAAGTGTACAAAGATTGGACTGTTGAGAAGTGGAAGGCCATATTCACAGATGAGAGTGAATATCCTATGTTTGCAAATCACCGGCTGAGAAGACTTCTCCTACTCGGCTTTAAAAAATATTCTGGGATTGTTTTATACATGATGGTCCAGGATCACTTGTGCCTGGTGGGTGATGGTATGATGAAAAGTGACCAATACATAAAAATATTGGGGAAAAGAGTGGTCTCACAGATCCAGAAAGACAAAGAACTCATTTTCCAACAGGATCTTGCTTCATGCCACACTTCAAAAAAAAGTGAGAGTCCTTCAAAAATCACAACATCCAGTTGCTTCGGTAGCCAGGTTGGCATTTTTCTTCTCTTCCCCTGATGGAGGAAGAGAAGAAAAATCCTATCTCTGTACTTTATATGCAGTTGCATCTGTCTTACAGATTCTTGGAAATGTTATCACTCCTTTGTATACTTATTTAAAATCTAAGCATCCTTTGGTTGAAAGGATTTGAGTTCATTTAATATTGTGAGTTCAGTTTTCTTAAATTGCTGAATATGCAGGCTGTTGAATTCATTTTAATGAAAAATTAAGGAAAGTTGTTGTTATTGTTATTATTATTATTATGGGCAACTCCAGGGAGTCCTTAGACTCATCGAGGGAGGCCCTATGCAGGCTGTTGAATTCATTTTAATGAAAAATTAAGGAAAGTTGTTATTGTTATTATTATGGGCAACTCCAGGGAGTCCTTAGACTCATCGAGGGAGGCCCTAAACATGTCCACACAACAATACGACATTCTCACAGTATCTATCATACCTTGCCTTGAACTCACTCACCGTCATAGCACCCACAACAGACTCTGGCAGCTTATTCTACTCATTTACCACTCCAAAAGTAAAGAACCCAGCTCTAACACCCTTGCTAACCACACTCTTTCTCAGCTTCCATAGGTGTCCCCTAGTTCTCCAACCACCAGTCCTGATCTCAAAAATATCCTCTGAATGAATCCTATAGAAACCCTTTAGCAATTTGTATGTCTCAATCATATCTCCCCTTTTCTGCCCATCCACTAATTTCTGCAACCCACAAATCTTTAACCTGTTCTCATAAGATTCATTCCATAGACCTGCTATCATCTTGGTCACTTGCCTCTGGATCCTCTCTGCCTCCTCCCCATCAAGAAGAAACCTAGGTGACCAAATCTGGGCACAGTAGTCGAGATGAGGTCTTATGAAGGCTCGGTACAGAGGTACAATAACTTGCTTGTCTCTGCTCGTCAAAGTATTTTTCAACAACTAAGTGAGTCGATGAGCTGATTTAGCCACTTTTGCAATGTGCCCCCTAAACTTCATCTCCCTATCCACCAACACTCCCAAGTCCTTGGCCTCATCAATCTCCTGGAGTACAGTTCCACCAATGTGGTATACTGCTGCTAATCTTTTCACCCCAAAATGCATAACCTTACATTTTGTCACATTAAATTGACATCCATTCTCCTTAGCCCAGAACTCCAATCTATCCAAGTCGTCCTGCAAGATTTTGACATCTTCTGCATTCACTATTGCCCTACCCAACTTTGCATCATCAGCGAACAAATGAACTGTCCCTCTTAGATCCTTCCCTATATCATTAATGAACAAATTAAACAGCAATGGTCCAAGAACAGAACCCTGCAGCACACCACTAGTCACAGGCTGTCTTTTGGACTCTACTCCTGAATAAACTACTCTCTGATATCTCTCCATCAACCACCCACTTATCCATCTCACCAACCCTATATCCATTCCTATATGTTGTAGTTTACGGATTAGAATTCCATGTGGTATCCTATCAAATGCCTTAGCCATGTCCAGCAGTATCACTGTAAACCCATTACCTTTATCCAGTTCAGCCATCACACCAAAGGTGCACAACAAAGTTGCACCAAAGGTTTATGTTTAAGATTTATTCCAAGGATCTAGTTTCTCTTTGTTGAGTATGGTTTTTATATAAATAGTTCCTAATCAAAGCATAGGGACAGTGGTATTATAATAATTATTCACTCTAATAAACTGTTCCTGTGTCTATAGGAAAAGCCACCTGTATCTGGGTGTAATTTAAACAGTGCATGTCAAGGCAACTCATGCCCAAGTCTTGCTCATTTTGAAATGTTTAGTTTCAAAGACAAAAATTGTTTATTAATAATATTGAGAATTTGTGGCAAAAGAGTGACTATATTAATGATAGAAATACACTTAGTAATGAAGTGATGAGATTGTGTGTTAATCTAGTTTGGACTTAGTGTAAAGATTAATATCTAATTAATCCTGTTCATATCTAATGCTATAAGCAAAGCATTAGATATGAACAGGTATTTGAAAGCTGTCCAGTTTAGTCATGTAGACTGAGGGGTAAACAAAATGCTGTGAGTATCAAGAAAGGGATTCAGTTTGCCTTAATATGTTGTGGCCTCAGATTATTGGCATTAGTGAGACTTGGCTCTCAGAAGCAGATGTACTAAATGGTGTTGAGTGCAAAGGGTATAGTATTTCTTAGAAAGGATAGACAAGATTGGTGGGTATGTGTGTGTGAAGGGGTGATGTTGGGTGATTTTTGTACATTTAAGCTATGATTGCAATATTTGTAGCAGAGTTTTAAAGCTACATATAGTTCTTTAAGAGATTTCTTTTAATTAACATGAAAAACACAAGGAATAAGTTATGCTATTTAAAAAATAAATCAAACCATTGGGCACGTTCTAGCTTGTAATTCTTTGCCACTGATGACCTGTAATATTCAGGCTGAAATATGGCTTTAAATAAATAGTATTACTTCTTGTGTTTTTTGAGTTAATTAAAAGAAAGAAGCCATATATGGTGTTTAGTGGAGTGATGATGTAATGCATTACCAAATAAACTTATTGGGGACTAAACAATTAATCATGGGCAACTAATTGTCCAAATATTGATTAGGTATCAGCGAAATCTCACCTGAAGCATGAAGTTGAATTTATTGAGCTGTTAAGAGAACTTCCTTAAGCAGCATATGACTGAAGGAACTCGAGCTTTAATACCTCTATCACTTGATTCTTGTAGAAAGGCTCTACCAAAGACCAACCACTTCCCCCTAGACCTACCTGGGGTATACCAGGTCCCTTACAGCTATTAAACTGTCCTACTTTGGCCAAACAGGCAGGACAGTGAATATCAGAATTTTGGAACACAAAGATCTGGTTTCACCAGTACAGCCACTCTGGTCTTGCAGACCATACTCTGGATACCTGCCACAGAATACGTTGGAAGAAAGCCAAAGTAATACACTGCAGAAAGTTTAAGTACAAAATATTATTCATAGAATCTGCCTCAGCTCTAAAAAAAAAAAACGTTCCAAACCTCAACAAATTTGGGGTGGAAAGAGGGGAAAATAGTTCCACTGCATAAAGGTGGTTCCAAGACTGCTGTTGTAAATTACCAGAATTTTGGAACACAAAGATCTGGTTTCACCAGTACAGCCACTCTGGTCTTGCAGACCATACTCTGGATACCTGTCACAGAATACGTTGGAAGAAAGCCAAAGTAATACACTGCAGAAAGTTTAAGTACAAAATATTATTCATAGAATCTGCCTCAGCTCTAAAAAAAAAAAACGTTCCAAACCTCAACAAATTTGGGGTGGAAAGAGGGGAAAATAGTTCCACTGCATAAAGGTGGTTCCAAGACTGCTGTTGTAAATTACCAACCGATTAGCATATCAGGAATCATTGTCAAGGTCTTAGAGAAATTAGTCAAGGAAAGAATACAGGATTGGATGGATGAAAATGGGATATTGTATGGGGGGACAACATGGTTCTGTGAAGGGTAGATCATGCTTCAGTAACTTGCTCACGTTTTATAACACAGTGATGGCTGAACTGGATAAGGGTAATGGGTTTACAGTGATTCTACTGGGCCTTGCCAAGGCCTTTGACAGGATACCACATGGAACCCTAATCAGTAAACTGGAGTAGATGGGAATGGATATAGGGTTGGTGAGATGGATAGGAGGGTGGTTGATGGAGAGATACCAGAGAGTGGTTTATTCAGGAGTGGAGTCTAAAAGACTGCTTGTGACTAGTGGTGTGCCGCAGGGCTCTGTTCTTGGACCACTGCTTTTCAATTTTTTCATCAATGATACAGGTAAGGATCTGAGAGGAAGTGTTCACTTGTTTGCTGATGATGCAAAGTTGTGTAGAACAATTGTGAGTGCACGGGGTGTCAAAATTTTACAGGATGATTTGGATAGTTTGGAGGACTGGGCTAGGAAAAATGGATGTCAATTTAATGTGGCAAAGTGTAAGGTTATGCACTTTGGGGTGAAAAATAGCAGCAGTATATCACATTGGTGGAACCGTACTCAAGGAGATTGATGAGGCCAGGGATTTGGGAGTGTTGGTGGATAGGGAATTGAAGTTTAGGGGGCACATTGCAAAAGTGCCTAAATCAGCTCATCAAATCACTTTGCTTCTGAAAAATACTTTAACATGCAGAGACAAACAAGTTGTTGTTCCTCTGTATCGTGCCTTGATAAGACCCCATCTGGACTACTGTACCCAGTTATGGGCACCAGGGTTTCTTCATGATGGGGAGGAAGTGGAGAGGATCCAGAGACGAGTGACCAAGATGATAGCAGGTCTGTAGAATGAACCTTATGAGAATAGGTTGAAGATTTGTGGGTTACAGAAATTGGTCAATAGGCAGAAGAGGGGGTGATATGATTGAGACATTCAAATTACTGAAGGGTTTCTATAAGATTAATCCAGAGGATATTTTTGAAAATAGGACTGGTGGTGGGAGGACTAGGGCCATGCATGTAAGCTGGGCAAGAATGTGGTTGACAAGGGTGTTAGAGCTAGGTTTTTTACTTGGAGTGGTGAGTGAGTGGAATAAGCTGCCAGAGTCTGATGTGGGTGCTACGACCGTGAATGAGTTCAAGGCAAGGTATGATAGATACTGTGTGAATGTCAAATAGTTGTTCTTGACATGATGTTAGGGCCTCTGTCGTCCCCTTGGAGTTGCCCGGAATAATAATAATTTGGGTGCATGAGACTGCCCCAAATTTGGGAGACTTGCATCATGAGAACATCAGCCCAACAGCCAAGACAACCCAATATAGCCCGCTAGGGGCACCATTAGGACTTTAGGAATAACAATAGTTTCTAATCCTTTGCCTCATTTTCTTTTTTGTAGTGCTTGCATGCACGTGTCATATTTGTATGTTCCCATGAAGATGGCAATGTGACATTGCCGAAATATAGGAAGTATTTATTAAAGTTTCTTTTAATTAATATTCCAGTATATGTTGTAAATTCTTTAAATAATTTATACTCTATCACCTGATGTTAGTGTTAGATGGAAGGATTGGTAACAAAGATGTGACTGTTTTGCATCCAGTTAGTGCAAGTGATCAGATGTGCTGACCTGGGAAGGGTTAGCTATTTGGCTATTCTATTCATAAAAAGTTACATGCTTAACTACAAAGCAGAAAATTATGACTTGGAAAATATTTGATTCAATTCCATGGTATTGGCAATGCATGTGAAGCTTTAAAAAAAAAATACATCCATGATGCAATATTGGAATGTTTCTCTAGGGTTCAAAGAATAAACAGAGCAAGAATGAAATGGATGTGCAGTCTTACTAAGAAAGATTCTTAAGAAAAAGGTTTACAAGGAAGGAATGCCATGTATATAAGGATGATGTCACTTATGAAAATTATAAGGTGCAGACCAGAAAACTGGCTCTGCAAGCTAGAGACAATCCAAAATAATTCTATTATGTTGCAAGTCAAAGAATAACTCCTGCATGCAGGTGAAGAAGATATTGTGAAAGTTATTAATCTAATGCATGCAACATAGATCTCACTGCTACCTCTCTACTTGATCAAGAACTCAGGTGTATAAGGAGGAAGTACTAGAGCTATTGCATAAACAATAAGAATTTGGCAGTAGGGGCTGATGGGATATTAGTGTGTATTTTCCCTTAACCTACTTTACTAGGGTATTATAGAACAAGGTGATTTCCCATTGTGCTCCTTGTTCAACTGTACTCTGTCTGTAGATGGGCATGTTCATCATGCTGGTTTGCTCCATGAACATGGCCACCCTTGTCTTGAGGGATGAAAAACTTGCAGTTTCCTGGAGGAAAAAACCTCTAACTTGATTTGAGACCAGCTAATTTACCTTTGATCGAAAAGCCTCATGAAGGTTCTTTCTGTCAGACAGGATTTGAACCTAGATCTTTCCAGCCAAAGGGCTCTGTCAAAACCAGCTCAGCTACAGAACTGCTTCATGAGATATCAGTATGGATATCTCATCATGCTAAAACTGTGTTCAGTTGATTTGGCTGTATAATTTGATGTATAATTTGATTTTGCAGTTAACAGCATAGGTTTACCATGGGAAAGTTATGTTTGAATAACTTGTTCACATTTTATAATGTTACGGTTGAGTTAGACAAACATACACCATGATCCTTTTGAAAGGATGCAATATAGAAAGCTGTTCCATAAGTTAGAAGATATGGAATTATAAATTTAGCTTAGATAAGAGAATTGCTGACTGACATATCACAAAGTGTACACGAGTTTGCAAGATGTGACCAGTAGTTTAGAGGTTAGTTCTTGGTTCACTGTTATTTTATCTTCACATTAATTACAAAAGAGACAGCTGTTTGCCAATTATAAGGGATGCAAAACTTGAGTTTCCGGGATAAAAAAAAAACACCTCTACCTTGGTATGAGACTAGCTAACCTACCTGTTAATTGTATTCCTAACTCATCATTGAATACAACTGCTATGTACTTGCAGAATGATTTGAGTAAGCTGGAATTGTGGGTATTTGAAAATCGTTCTAGTTCAATGTCAGTAAATATAATGTTATGCACTTTGGTGTAATGAGATGTCCGCATGGCATCATGCTATTGGACATCTCATTATACCAAAATGCATAACACTAAATCATAGTTTTAGTAGATATAAGGTTGAATTTCAAGGGTCATATAGATACTGCATCCATTATGCACAAATATGTTATTAAATAATTGCATGATCTTCAAGTGTGAGGTAGTTATTTGTTATATGATAATATTGGAATGTAATGTGTCACATGACTGATGTACATTGAAGAGAGATTTATATAAGAGGACTACAAAATATGAGGAGAGATTAAATATGAGACATTTTCTTTGGATTTTATTAGACCATCATTTTTTATATAAATATATGTATACAATCGTCAACCAATTTTGCCAGCTTGGGTCTGTCTGGCTTCTTCAGGACGAGAATGGTTACATTAAATGCTACAACAGAAGAATCCAGTAACGACCTTAAAATCAGTTTAAAAAAAAATTGAAAAGGACGCACGACATTAAGAGCATAAAGCATCATCATCAAATTCCTGCCGTGTACAGGATATGATAGTACTACATGAAAAAATTACACCATTACTAACTTCCTATCTACAATTTTCCTCCAAATCAGTCTGTTACTTGTCAAGACTCCAACATTATCAGATCTTATATTTCTATCGTCTAAGGCACTTTGTACCGTATCAATCCACCTATATCTTGGTCTTCCTCTGAGTCGTTTTGCTGCCAACCTGGCAGAGAACACTTGTTTTGCTAATCTTTTCTCTTCCATTCTATTTAAGTGACCATACCACCTGAGATTAGCTCTGCTAACGCATTCCTGGATGCTGACAATGTCAAGTTCTTTCCTAATATCCTCATTTTTAATATGATATTGCCATTGATGCCATCTGTTCACGCCTCTAATCTTTCTCAGGACTCTCATATCTGCGGTCTCTAGTCTTTGGTCAAGTGTTTTACTTCTGACCCAGCTCTCAGATCCATAAGTTAAAACTGGTTTGAACACTGTCTTGTATACAGCTAATTTAGTGTTCCGACTAATTTCTCTCTTATTCCATATGAATTTATTCAGTTGACTTCCCACCATACCAGCTTTGCTGATTCTGTTGTCTATTTCCATATTTAATTTACCATCTTCACTAAAAATTGTCCCTGAGTAGCTGAAATGCTTTACTTGTTCCACAGGTTCTCCATGTTGACATGGAGAACCTGTGAAACAAGTAAAGTTGACATTTTCAATGATTCTGCCTATTTTCATTGTCTTTGTCTTTTTATTGCTGACCTTCATACCATATCTATTACAACAGCTATTCAATTTAGTCAGAGCATAAATAATGGAGAACTAATCATTGTTAGTAGATCACGTTTTATAGTTTTTTTGTGTAATTCAGTTCTGTAAGCATAGTGAATTTATTAAACTTTTCCAAATGTCTTTTAATATCATGCCTCGATTTCTATGGAGATTGTCTCCTGTACGGCATGGAGCTATTATCCAATCAATGGAATGGTTCAAAATTGAGAAATGATAGGCTAATCGTGAAGTGTCTGTTCTGTTGACATCTCCGATATGTTCTTTTTTTTTGGATTTCTAGGCTTCGTGATGTTTGGCCTACATAATTCAGTCCACAAGAACATGGGATGTTGTATACTCCTGCGTATTTGTAGAAAGCGATGCTGTCATTAGGAGATCTTAATATGTGTTGTGTAGTTAAAATAGGTTTAAAGGCAACCCTGATGTTGAAAGACTTAATGATTTTTACTATTTTGGTGTAGACAGCCTGCATAAGGTATGACGATGTGTACTGTGTCACTTGAGGTTGTCTCTGTGGGCTGTTTCTATAGAGAATCTTTTGAATTATATTTTGTGGATACAGTTTTTGATATGAATGAGAGCTCATCAAGTATACCTTTTTCTTCCATGATGATATTTTTATGCTAAGTTTTTATGCATAATGATGACTAGATTTAAATTGAAGATAACTTCCAGTGTCTGTAGGTTTGCAATAGATTGTGAGCTTGATTTGTTCATTATCCTGTTTTTTTACTAATACGTCCAAAAAAGGTAATTGATGGTTGTTTTCTAAGGTGAACTTAATTTTTTGGCGGAAAGAATTTATTTCTTGAAGGAACTCGTGTAAGGCATTTTGTGTCTTTCCAAACGATGAACACATCGTCTACATATCTCCACCAGACCAATGGTTTCGGAGTTATTTATGATAGGATGTCATTTTCTAATTTTTCGATGACCAGATCTGCCCATGGCTAAGCCTTCCAGTTGTTGATACAATAAGTTGTTTACTTTAAAATAGTTTGATTTTAGGCAATGGTGGAAAAGCTGCTTATGTCGTTTGGAAAGAGATTTTCTATGATCTTAATTACTTCTTTGACCAGACGTTCGTGAATAAAGACACTATATCCAGACTTGCAAGTATATCTGTATTGGATATATTGATACTTTTTAGTTTTTCAGTTAAATGCTGAGAGTTCTTTATCTTCTCTTTCAACAGACTTCCTTACTAGACTGAAAAACTTTGCAGTAGCTATTGTGTATCATGTGGTCAATTATATTCCAAGTGGTATTATCTATGTTATTAGAAATATCATCGAACAGGTAGGTATTGATGGTCTATTTTATTCAGTACATATCTGACATATTGGATCCTTTCCCGAAGTAAGGCTAAAGAAGTTTTGTAGTAAATCCATTTCGCTTTTTTAGATTTTATGTGCTCTTTGGAATGATAGAAAACTGTCTGCATCTTTTAAGGAAAGTTAGATGGTTAAGTAGTCTTGCCTTTCTGCATTTAAATTTTTCAAAACAACATACCTTGTGCTTTGTATATCCATCTACATTATTCATTTTGATTGTTGATATTTGGTCCTTTTTTTTTTTACTAAATATGAGACATTTTCTTTGGATTTTATTGAACCATGATTTTTTTATATATGTATACCATTGTCAACCAGTTTCACCAGCTTGGGTCTGTCTGGCTTCTTCAGGACGAGAATGGTTACATTAACATTAAATGCTACAACAGAAGAATGCAGTAACGACCTTAAAATTGGTTACAAAAATTGAAAAGGATGCACGACATTGAGAGCATAAAGCGTGGAGAATTCATCATTGTTAGTAGATCGCATAATTCAGTTCTGCTAAATATAGTGAATTTATTAAGCTTTTCCAAATGTCTTTTTAATATCATGCCTTAATTTCTATTGAGATTGTCGCCTGTATGGAGTACCACTGCAGCTTCTTTAAAGTTTTTACATTTGAAATCTTCAATGTACAGCTTGTCACTTGAGGTTGTCGCTGTGGGCTGTTTCTATAGGGAATCTTTTGAATTATATTTTGTGGATAACCATTTTTGGATAGAGTTTTTGATATGAGTGTGAGCTCATCAACTAGATCTTTTTCTTCTGTGATGATATTTTTTGCTCTGTTTTTGAGCATAATGATGAGTAGATTTAAAATGAAGATAACATCCAGTGTCTGTAGGTTTGCAGTAAATTGTGAGCTTGATTTGTCCATTATCCTGTTTTTTTTACTAATACATCCAAAAAAGGTAATTGATGGTTGTTTTCTAACTCTAATGTGAACTTAATTTTTTGGCAGAAAGAATTTATTTTTTTGAAGGAACTCGTGTAAGGCATTTTCTGTGTCTTTCCAAACAATGAACACATCGTCTACATCTCTCCAGAGACTGATAGTTTCGGAGTTATTTTTGATAGGATGTCATTTTCTAATTTTTTCATTAACAGATCCACACACACGGTGGTAACAGGGGACTGCCCATGGCTAAGCCTTACAGTTGTTGAGACAATAAGTTGTTTATTTTAAAATAGTTTGATTTTAGGCAATGGCAGAAAAGCTGCGTAATGTCATTTGTAAAGAGATCTTCTATGATCTTAATTACTTCTTCGACCTGTACGTTCGTGAATAAAGACACTACATCCAGACTTGCAAGTATATCTGTATTGGATATATTGATACTTTTTAGTTTTTCAGCGAAATGCTGAGAGTTCTTTATGAATGAGGTTGATTTCTTTATCTTCTCTTTCAACAGACTGGCTAGGTTCCATGATCAGGTGAAGCAAAACTCCGACTTTATGGACTTTTGGTACACCATATAGGCGTGGTGGTGGTAATGGATGTAGAGATTTTAAATTTCTTTGCAATTCTTGAGTCCATCTAGTCATATTGCATATTAAGAGATTGATCTCATTTTTTCATGGTTGGATCTACATCTAATATATGATAGGTAGAAGAGTCAGAAACTAAAGCATTGATCTTCGTTATTCATAATAACTGTTGAGTTTCCTTTGCCTGCTTTAAGGATGATAATGTCTTTGTTCTTTTTTAAGTTTAAGAGTGCTTTCTTTTCAGAGGGTGAAATATTATGTTTCGATGGTTTTGTGGTAGAGAGTATGATTGTACTTTTAAATCTTATGTTATTTGCTACTTGCTTTGAAAACGAAGAAAGACCTTTTTCAATATTACTTATAAAATCTATTTTTGGGATGTGATTAGGATCTATTGAGAAGTTGAAACCTTTTTTTAAAATCTGATTCTTGTTTGGAAAGACTAGTCTGAAAGGTTGAAAATAACCATATCATCTGGAAGACATGGTCTAGAGTTGTATTTTCTTTTGATAAAGTTCAAATATTTTAATTTGAGATTCCTTACTAGACTGAAAAACTTTGCAGTAGCTATTGTGTATCATGTGGTCAATTATATTCCAAGTGGTATTATCCATGTTATTAGAAATATCATCGAGCAGGTCTAGGCATTGAACGTCTATTTTATTCAGTACGTATCTGACATATTCGATCCTTTCCCGAAATAAGGCTAAAGAAGTTTTGTAGTAAATCAGTTTCGCTTTTTTAGTATGTGCTCTTTGACGATTAAGAACTTTGGAATGATAGAAAACTGTCTGCATCTTTTAAGGAAAGTTAGATGGTTAAGCAGTCTTGCCTTTCTACATTTAAATTTTTCAAACAATGTACCTTGTGCTTTGTATATCCATCTAGGTTATTCGTTTTGATTGTTGATATTTGGTGCTTTTTTTTTTTTTTTTTACTAAATATCAGACATTTTCTTTGGATTTTATTGGACCATGATTTTTTTTATATAAATATATGTATACAATTGTCAACCAGTTTCGACAGCAATCTCAATAGAAATCAAGACATGATATTAAAAGACATTTCAGAAAAGCTTAATAAATTCACTATGTTTAGCAGAACTGAATTATGCAAAAAACTATAAAACTATCAACTAACAATGATTAATTCTCCACGCTTTATGCTCTTAATGTCGCGCGTCCTTTTCAATTTTTTTGAACTGATTTTACGGTTGTTACTGCATTCTTCTGTTGTAGCATTTAATGTTAATGTAACCATTCTCGTCCTGAAGAAGCCAGACAGACTCAAGCTGGTGAAACTGGTTGATGATTGTATACATATATTTATATAAAAAAAAATCCTGGTCCAATAAAATCCAAAGAAAATGTCTCATATTTAGTTAAAAAAAGGACCAAATATCAATAATCAAAATGAATAACCTAGATGGATAAAGAAAGCACAAGGTATGTTGTTTTGAAAAATTTAAATGCAGAAAGGCAAGACTACTTAACCATCTAACTTTCCTTAAAAGATGCAGACAGTTTTCTATCATTCCAAAGAGCACATAAAATCTAAAAAAAGCGAAACGGATTTACTACAAAACTTCTTAGCCTTACTTCGGGAAAGGATCCAATATGTCAGATATGTACTGAATAAAATAGACCATCAATACCTAGAAATATCGTCGAACAGGTCTATCATCAAATTCCTGACATGTACCCTCAAGGGGTGTACAGGATATGATAGTACTACATGAAAAATTTACATCATTACTAACCTATGTACAATTTTCCTCCAAATCAGTCTGTTACTTGTCAAGACTCCAACATTATCAGATCTTATATTTCTATCGTCTAAGGCACTTTGTACCGTATCAATCCACCTATATCTTGGTCTTCCTCTGTGTCGTTTTGCTGCCAACCTGGCAGAGAACACTTGTTTTGCTAATCTTTCGTTGCCCATTCTGTTTAAATGATATTTCTAATAACATAGATAATACCACTTGGAATATAATTGACCACATGATACACAATAGCTACTGCAAAGTTTTTCAGTCTAGTAAGGAATCTCAAATTAAAAAATTTATCAAAGAAAATACACCTCTAAGACCATGTCTCCCAGATGATATGGTTATTTTCAACCTTTCAGACTACAGTCTTTCCAAACAAGAATCAGAGATTTTAAAAAAAGGTTTCAACTTCTCAATAGCTCCTAATCACATCCCAAAAACAGATTTTATAAGTAATATTGAAAAAGGTCTTTCTTATGTAGTAAAAAAAAGACCAAATATCAAATCAAAATGAGAGATTGATAATTTGTGGACTGCAGACACAAAAACAGCATCAAGAGAGAATAGTTACCTACTTCTGACAGGGTAAAAAAAAAAAGCTACCAGTAGATGAAATTTTCATTTTGTGGGGGGTGGGGATACACTAATAGACAACAAATGCAGTCAAAGAGGTTTGGGAGCAAGATTTTCTTGTCAGAGCAGTTGAGATTTGAAAGGCCTGCCTTTGGACATGGTGAGTGTGAATGGATGTAAAAGATGGTATGACAGGTGGTGAAAATGATATATGGCTTTCCTGGACATACCTTCTAATAACAGATTAATTCTACACTTCACCGCCAACCACCACTAGTATTTTCACAAACAATCGCAAACATTCACGTCCATGGCAGGATTTCAACCCAAAGCCTTTTGGCTGGAGATCAGATACACTAACCACTTTTCCAACCAGGCCAGCAAATAATATCCTGGGGATGGAGGAGGGGAGTCTTTCAAACCGGTGCAGGCATTACAGAACTTGACTACTCCTCTTCGTAATATAGAGGAGCTTTTGACTCAATTATGAGGGTTGTTTGAAAAGTTTGGTAAATTTCCAATAGATGGTGACACAATTCATTCATTCATACCAGTGTTGGTATGTATCATCTTTTTCATGACCCCTGACAAAATTTTAGCCACATGCGACGTGTAGTTCTTGTTTGGCAAACATTTAAAATAAAATGACCATGTTTGCATTTTTCATAAAAATGGAGAAAAAAGAGTTTCTTGCAGTGATAAAAACACTTTTATTTGAAAAAGTGGATGGGCATGATCAAAGCCAAGTTAGATGCAGTTCATGGAGACTCTGCACCAGCATTAAAGACTATTTATTTGGATAAACGAGTTTAAATGTGGTCGTAAGTCCATAGAAGATAAAGTGCACTCCAGATGCCTGACTGAGGTTACTATGAAGGAAACGATTGACAAAATCCATGGTATCATTATGGAAGACCGCCGAGTGAAAGTGCATGAGATTACTGAGATTGTAGGCATCTCAACTGAATGGGTATATAATATCCTGCAAAACATGTTGCACACGAAAAAGCTGTGTGCACGCGATGGATGCGGCGATTGTTGACTGTTGATCAAAAACGTATGCAAGAAGACATTTCAACGCAGTGTTTGGTGATGCTTAATCACAATTCATAGGATTTTTTGCATCGATTTGACTGTGGCCGAAACTTGAATCCACCACCACACACCTGAGTCCATGCAGCAGTCAAAACAGTGAAAGAGCACCAAAAAAAAGTGAAGACCATTTTGTCAGATGGGAAGGTGATGGCTACTGTATTATCATGATAGACTATTTAGAAAAGGATAAGACAATAACAGGAGTCCATTATGCATCTTTGTTGGACCATTTAAAAGAAGAACTGAAGAAAAAACAGCCAAGATCGGCACACGAAAAAAGTGCTCTTTCATCAAGTCAATGTACCGTCCCACATATCGTCTGTCGCAATGGCAGAATTGCACGAATTGAGGTTCGAATTGGCTCCACATCTACTGTATTCTCCAGACTTGGCCTCCCATGCAACTTCTTGTTCCCAAACTTAAAATTGGCTTAGTGGGAAAAAATTTTCTTTGAACGAGGATGTCATCAAGTCTGTCAAAGACTATTTTGTCACAATTTGATAAATCCAACTTTTTAGATGGGATAAAGAAATTGAAAACTTGCTGGACCAAATGTGTAGAAATAAAGGTGATTTTTTCCCACCAAACTTTACAAACAACCCTTGTAGGTGGTGATAAAGTCTTTGCAAAGCTCGATCTTAATAGTGGTTTCTATCTTTCTACCTTTAAAGGAGGAAGATCAACAGTATTTCTTTTTCTACCCAATGGGGAAAGTTTCAGCTCACTAGGCTCTCTCAAGGTGCAAAAAAATTTTGCACAAAGTTTTCAAGCACATATGAATTTGGTTCTGTCAGATTTATCAGAAAAAACAGTCTTCTTTCAATGTTAATAAGACTGTAAAGCAAGTTAAGCACTTTGCAGGAATGTTGAATTTTTATCAAAAGTTTATTTCTCATTGTTCTCTTTATTTGAACATTTTCACCAACCTTACAGGAAAGGGGTTAGGTTTAATTGGAATGCTTGAGAACAAAGGGCATTTGCTCTCAAAGCAGCATTGACTAAACCTCCTATACTGATGCACCCTGAGTTAAGAAAAACCTTTTATATTTCTGCTGTGGTAGAAAAGGAAGCCTTAGCAATAATTTGTTCCTTAAAAAAGATGAATATCTTGATCATACACAGTAAATATTTCAAGTTAGATCTTGATCACAAGCCATTATCTTTTCTGCACAACTTTATGGATAAAAATCAAAGAATTATCAGATGGGCATTAGAAGTACAAGACTTTAATTAAATATTTATTATTTACTACTACTGATTTTCATTTGTCTATCGCCAGTTCAGGATTTGAGCACTGTATACTGTGAGAAGAAGAATCAATTCCATTAATAGGGTAATCAGTCCGTATTGTGGGATAAGTTGTTTATTATTACATTATTACGTTGGAAAATTAACTTCTCTTTTATGAATGTTGTAGTTTATAAAGTAACTAATTTGCTTGTATAACAGTTGGAAAATGTTACGTATAAAGCATGTGATTTTGCATGTTGGTGACCAATTATACATCGCCTTATTGGCACCCAGCCAACTGAGGTTCTTGTATCTGTGGTCAGACAGTATATAGATGCATATCTGACTGATACAGTAGAAAGGTTTACTGTTTTGTAGACATTAGTTAATGAATAGAGTAGAGAGAAGACCTCAGATAAAAGTAGATTGGCTATAAATAAAGCTAGAAAGGAAAGAAATTTAGAACCTGGCCAAGCTTGTTTTACTACAAGAAAACTGCTATTAGGAAAATTGGGAGTGGGTGCAATAGGCTCATACAGAATACTAAAAAGACACTCTCCTTAGTAGTTTAAATTGTATTCATAAATAATAAGCACTCTCTGACAGGATTATAGTTGCCAATTCAGATGGACTATTATTCTTGAGGAAGGTCTTTTATCTAAATCTAGAAGATTCAAGTTTATTGCTATTAAAAAAAAAAAATAAAAAGGTGGTAATGTTAATTGCAGTATAATAATGAGTATGATAAAAAATCATAGTTGCAATTTACAAAACTTAAATTTGATTGCTATAGAAATCCCTTCTGCTAACAATGGAAAGTTTTAAGGATGATATATAATTAGACACTAGTCCCCATAGTGAGCAGATTGTAAATTAAGATTTAGAGGATAATATTTCCATATCTAGTAGTATGCTGTCACAGTATTAGTTGGGTCTAAGTGTTATGAAACATTGGGAAAGAAATATTTTCTTGGGTCCAATACTGATAGAAGAAAAAAGCTTGTAGTTTTGTCCTTCATAATAGTTTATTATACCCGTCATCATTTTTCTAAGGGGAGGCCGATGCAGGATATCTGTTATTTAGTGATGGATTATCTTGCATTATTTTTTTAGTGGCGACTGATTTTAATTAGATAAATAAAAAAGGAAAGGATAGTTTTTGGTTTTATTATTTATCGTGTAGTTAAACATTTCCTAAATGTATAAAAAAATTTCTTAATTAGAAATGTTATATAAGAAATCTTAGTATATTTATTTACAGCCTGTTAAAAGCTGTTTGTGGTATTTATCTGTAAAAAAAGAGACTCACATCTAATGTAGTTTATTTTCAAAAGAAGAAAATATTGAATCTTCCAACGACGTTTTCACACTATTGCAGAACTGCAAGCTTGTTTACAAGCAACTTTTATCTCACTGTCATATTTGCTTACCAGATTAGGCAGTAGTGTGCTTGTGCAAACATTATACTTTCAAAGAGGAAGTTGAATTAGTAAGCAAGAGAGAATTATAGAACAGCTGTTGCATTGATAAGAACAGACACAACATTCTAAAGTGTTATAAGTTTAGGGGAGAAACAGTTTTAAGGAATTCCTAAGCTGAAAAAGATGGGTATGAGGGAAACAAGTAGTTATCCCAAAATTAATAGATGAATTTCTTTTATTTTATATGAAGCTAAGTTGTACACTAAGTTGTAGATAAAAGTGATATATGATATATATATATAGTTTCTCCTGAACCAATGATCAATACCTTATTCAGCAAATGTATTCTAGATAATCACTGTAAACCCAAAAGATATGAATTCTTTTTGAGTTTAAAAATGAGAAAGTTTTCACAAGGAAAAAGGGGACTTTTAAATAAATTATCTTTATATTTGAAGGAACGATACTGCAAAGATATGAAGGAAAAACAGGTATGAGCTAAGAAATTAATTTTTTTTTTTTTTTGGCCATTATTGAAAGCCAAAGAAACTGTTTGTGTATTCATTTTTCTCTTTAGGAGACAAGTTTATTTAAAATGCAAATTTGTATATAGCACTTGCAAAACAAACATTTTACACCATTCAGGCAATACCATAAACTACTATTATTTGTAAATAAATATATTATTTTTTGAATTTTCTTTGTCTCTCTCTCAGTCTCTTAACTAATTATAATATCCTACATCTGAATTTGTGTTATTAACCACCCATTACATTTATAATAAGTGAAAAAAACAAGTGTATAATAGCGATCAATGGGAATTCTGGACCATTCTTCCTATAAGCAATGTAATGAGGTGCTGGACTGTTGTGGGATAGACATTCCTTAATCTCACCCGATGCTCCAGTTCATCCCATAGATAGTCTGGGATGAGATCGGGGCTCTGTGGAGGCTAGTCAATGTTCGCAATCCCCGCAGTTACAGCAGCACATCGTGCATTGTCTTGCTGAAAGAGAGAATGGTCAGTTCTGTACAACACCGCTGTAGCACAAGTGACTAATGAAATATATTTTGGGAGATGGAAAGGTTTTTCTTTTTGGAAGCTGTTTTTTGAGAAAAGTACATCTGGTCTGAAAAACAGATGAGTTGATTGCTATAGCATCACACTGTAGTTTTTTTTGCAGATAAAATGTATCAAAGATATGTAGCATCTCTCTTCAGAATGAATAAAATATATTTTTAGCCATTCTTGAATAATGTGAGGCTTTAATGGAAATTCTAATGAGCATTAATTTCAAAATGATAGGGGAAGGGTTTGTAATGCCAGAAAGAAAAAAAAAATAAAAATTCAGTATTTGTTTATGACTACTTTCATAATTTTCTATTTTGCTTTCATAAAAAATGAAAGTTTTAGTTAGAAAATTTTAGCATCTACTGGTTTGCATGAATTCATGCTCTTGCTTATAGCTCATAGCAGTGTAGTACTCAAGAAATACTAAAACTGGAGCCAGAAGATTAACATGATTTCTGTCTCTTGGCTTGTGATTGTCATTGGTCAAGTATTTGTTTGATTATATTTTAAAACAGGTGTTCTTTGAATGTGTTGGTAATGAAAAGGGATGATCATTTCCTGACAAGTAGCAAACAGGATACTAGACATATCAGTCACTAAAATACAAATGGTTATGTAAATATACATACATATCACTTATGCAATGTATATGCAGCAAACTACTTCATCATGTGCATCACCATGTGTGTTCTATGCAGTTATTTAAGAAACATTGCTGGTTAGTAATCGGTAGCATTGATCACAACGGGAAAAACAAATGGCTTATTGTGGGTGCCTGTCTAGTTGGAACCACAATTTTGAAAACAGCAGAGCTGGCTGGTTTCTCAAAAGGACTGTCAGGAACAAGATTGCCATCATTTTGAGAAGGCTTGTATGGATAAACAAAATTTATGTATAGCAATCGACCAGCATTTTATTGAAGGCTGTTCTTGATCCTTATGGAATGATGCACAGGGAATTGAAGAGGATTGGTATTCAAGAATATACTCAAGAAATACTAAAACTGGAGCCAGAAGATTAACATGATTTCTGTCTCTTGGCTTGTAATTGTCATTGGTCAAGTATTTGTTTAATTATATTTTAAAACAGGTGTTCTTTGAATGTGTTGGTAATGAAAAGGGATGATCATTGAATGATGCACAGGGAATTGAAGAGGATTGGTATTGGCAGTCAAATGCCTATATGGAATCCACTGATTTCAGAGAACCAGAAAGTGTCTACATTGGTAAGCAGAGTTTGTCGCTAATCTTCAAATTAAGTATACAAGATAATGTTCAAAACTGGTTTGAACATTATCTTGTATACTGCTAGTTTGGTGTTTGGCCAATTTCCATGTGAATTTATTTAACTGACTCCCCATTATAGCAGCTTTGCTTAAACTGTTGTCTATTTCTAAATTTAATTTGCCACTAAAAACCTGAAGTATATTTGTTTTATAGGTTCTCTTCTCCACTGAGAATGAACTTAGAACTGTTATTCAATTTAGTTTAGAAAATCCTGGAGTTTTGCACTAGAGTACATAGTCTGCATAAAGCTAAGTTATCTCAGATTCTAATAACAGAATTTTCTGTTATTCATAATGTGATCCATATAGATGATGAATAAGAGTTGAGATAATACACATCCACGTCTTATGTCAAACCTTTTTTTTTTTTAAATTTCCTCCACTGCTAACTTACAGCTTAAATGTAAACTATACTGCAGTTGCATTTATCCCACGCAGTTGTAGTGTTTGAAATGCTTTTCTTTGGGCACCTTTTCCAGATCCCATTTTCATAAAGTGAAACTCTGATTTTGGTCTTTTGGACGAATTTCTTGTCCACAGTTTTTCAGCCACTTTTCAAATATGCCTGTAACATTTCATAGTAAAGAAATTCCTCTAATTCTCACATTCAGCTTTCTACTTTATAGATGGAAACCTTTTATACCTTTATATTTGAGCATTTCTTGTCAAATATCATCTGCTGTTATAAACCTTTTCTACCAGTATCATATCCATCCCCATTTGTTCTAATTTGCATAAGAAATTCTATGTGGTATTCTGTCAAATGCCTTTGCAAAATCATTGTGTAGCCATTTCCTTTATCCAACTCAGCTGTTACTCTATTATAAAAATTTAGTAAATTATTAAGGTTGGCTGACCTTTCACAAAACCACATTGACCCTCGTTCAGTATCACATTTTTATCTACCCATTCTTGAATTCTCTTTTTAACCAATTTTTCTAGTACTTTTACTAATCAAGCCTGAGATATTGATTGGTCCATAATTTGCTACTGCAGTATTAGAACACCTCCCTTGTGCAAGGAGATTATTTTGCCCTCTTTCCCCACTCCCTTGGAACTACCAGATTGGAGACAAATTTAAGAACCTAGTCAAAGAGCATTGTCAGTTCCCTTGCACATTCTTGCAAAACCTTAGCTAATATCCTTTCTTCCAAAACTGTATTTACATAGAGATTCTGCAATATCCTAAGAATATCCAATTCATCCATCTCTGTTCCCACATCAGTGGATGTCATACATTAAAGCAGTAACTGAACTATTTTATCTGCTTCTGTCTCCTCATGACCATCATTCTTCCTCCTACTTGCCACATAACAAATGAACTCTTTGGGATTTCTCTTTGCTAGATTCCTCTCACTCTGGTCGCTTTTCTTGCCTAAGCAGTGTACTGTTCATGAGTTTTCTGGTCATCTTTCTCTTTATAAACCCTCTACAGCAGGGGTCGGCAACCTTTTCAGACTCGAGGGCCACATTCAACTTTTATTTTTAATAATCGGGATGCAAGCGTTTCATTAAGCGAAAATAGTAAGTGAAAAAAAATATTCGAGTTATCAATCAATTTTTATTATGAAAAATTATCACGTAAAAACAATGTAACATATATTATGCATCACAATATGTGCGTCTGCCTGCTTTTTTGGCAAGCATTGATAAAATTTTTGGATATTTTCTAATGAAAATGCGTTCTTTAATGTGCACCAAAATCTCTGTTGTCGTTAGATGAAGTTGCCTTTGTTATCCTCTCATAATGACTCACAAGGTTGACTCGCACCAAGTATAGGTATAAAATTATTTTTAATTTATTATTCATATTATAAAATGCATTATTTAAATAATTCAACATACGGGCCACATGCCATATAAGTATGGTCAACCTTTTATAGGCCGCCATTGCCGACCCCTGCTCTACATTCCTTTTTCTGCAGCTCATGCTTAATGATATTATTGATCCATCAACTCCTGATTGATCCCTCCTTACCCTATTGATACAATTTAATACTGCTTCCCAAACTATGGATATAAAGGCCCCCCTTGGAAAAATTAAAATATTTCACACTTCCCATCGGGGGGGGGGGGGATCTTAATACAGACATATATATTCAATACAAAACATACACTGCAAATATTACATTTTCAGCACCTTACATACACATTTGAAATGAACACTTAGTCTTAAAACATTTTAAATTTGTTTTTATTATTTCATGGTCCCCTGGGGGGGGATGCAGCCCACAGGTTGGGAAGCACTGCTCTAAACTACCCCTTAACTATATCCCATGCACTACTAATATCCTTCCCGAGTGCTTCATGCCATGTTGCAGATTTAAGCTTCTTCCTAAGCTTGTCATAATTATCTGCCTTGTAATTCCACATATACCCCCTTCTTGACAGAATATTTCTTATGTTGTACAATCTCCCAAGTCAAGACCACAGGTCACTTTTACCAATTAGAGGCAATGTGGTCACCTTGATTATGACCAGGTCAAATACTCTATCTCCTAGTCCCATTATCACATGCTGCCTTAAGTAATTATCTCTCAGCAGGTGTATAAATTCCTTCCAGTCTATATCTCCATAGTGGAAGTTTCCCCATAATAATTACCTGTACATAATAAGTACAGGTCATTGCAAAATGACCTGTACTCATTTTGCAATGCATGTCATCTGTGGAACTCCCTGGCCTATAGCCACAACCAAATGTATATTTGATCTTAATCTTGCACCAGATTGCTTCAAATGAACAGTCACACTCCCACCTGTATTTTTTTTTTTTGGCTGCAATTCATCTGCTATCATCCTATCTTCTCTAAAAATATTAAATTCTTCACATTCAATCCCTGTACCTACATTTGCTGTTAACCAAGTTGCACTAATGCCTATAACTTTTGGTGAGGTTACACTAACTAATGCCAAAAACTCCTTCCTCTTGTTCCTGATACTTCTGGCATTAGTATAGTATATAGAAACTGCAGCATCCCTTTAGGCCCCAACCCACCTTTACTTCCTGAATTTGTGCTTCACCATGCTTGGTGAACAACTCTCTCTCTCCAGACACAAAAACCATTTTGTATAGAAACTGCAACATCCCTTTAGGCCCCAACCCACCTTTACTTCCCGAATTTGTGCTTTACCATGCTCAGTGAACAACTCTCTCTCTCTCTCTCTCCAGACACCAAAACCATTTTGTTGTTAGGTGGCTGGAGACCTAACACCAAATGCTGTGCACTCACACCCTTCTCAGTTTGCCTCTATCATTGTGTGATAGGAGACTTACAATCTTTAGTCCTCCTTTACATCCTCTCTCATAGAATACTTTGATTCTCAAATCATTTGTACCAACCAAGACAATCATTTCCTTTGACTTACCTTTTTGCATCCAGATGGCGTGCCTAATATTTTGAATTTTTGTACCAGGAAAACGTGTTTGTCACATTTTCGTTAAGTTTCCCCTGATCATTGAGTCTCTGCACATAATTTTCTCCTTGACTTGTTTTTCTTGTTTGGTTGGCCTTTATTATTCCTTCAGACCACCTGCTTCATTCTGCTTCGCTTTGTCCCACGAAGGATAATGTTTAAGCACACTATTTCTTTATTAATGTTCATTTCGTTCTCCTCTATTTCGCTGGCTGCACGTTCAACATTAATAACAATTTTCCATTTCACACCATGGTATTTGCTGCATTCTCGTCACCTAACATACACTCGCATTTGAAACACTTAATACACACTTCCTTCCTTCCACATATTCTTTAATTTTCTTGACAAATACATTTCACACACACTGCACTGAATAAAATCCCACAAATTCAAATCTCCCGCCAATGTGGTCTTTGCCTCCATTGTTTGTAGAATTGGCGCAATGTCACAACATAAATGTTATAAAGATCTTAAATACTCTATAAACCTATGCTAATTTTATAAGGAAAAAAACAATAAAACAGAAATTTGTAATTTTTAAATCGCAAATTTCACACGAGCGCCAAATTATAAGACCACTCGCAATATAACATTATGACTTTGTTCAACTACTTTGACACATAGCTTAGCTCTCATACATTTTTCTCTGTATTCTTTCTGGCTGCCTCTGGAACTTCTTGCATTCACCATCAAGCTCTGATTTTTCTATCCTTGCATACGTTTTCACATCTCTAGCTCGGGGTTTCCCAATGAGCCCCCCCCCCCGGAGGTATGAAGAATCTTTTACTTGTACATTGCTACAATAAATCCAGTCTCATTGAACTACAGAGCAAATGATTGCTATGGCAAAATTTTGTTAAATGCCAGTGTTTCCACATGCCTGCATACCTAATTTTTTCAAGTGATGCTCTTTTAGTCTTAATTCCATTTGCTACAACTTATCTATGTGAATCTGAATTTTCAACATTAGTCAGTGTAAAGACAAAGTTTAGAAACTGATTTTATACCAGATGATATGTGCCTAGCAAGGACTGTTCCTTGATTTTCTCATTAAAGCAGTTACTATATGAAAGTTATAATTGTTTTGGATAAATAATTATTTTTCATTTTAACTTTATTAAAAATAAGGTTCAATGTATTGTTTTTATTGTTCATTTCAGTGTTTGGATTTTTAGCAGAGGTATGTACATTCAGTTTGGGAACTGCTGATCTACAGCCTCATTAAAATCATCAGAAAACAAGATCTCTGTCACAACACCAAGGAACAGGGCTGCATTTATACTTTTTGAGGCCCTAGCTGCAACATCATAATGAGGTCCCAAAAGAAAAAGTCAATTTCAGTTAATCAAATTCATATGCATTTTTTTTTTTTTTAGTTTATTGAAAATAAAAGTCCACATTTCCATAATAATTCATTTTAATAAACTAAAAATAAAAATAACATTGCTATACATATATTTGCATTTAAATATATATATATATATACTATGGAGATTCTGCTGCCTATGGCAACCCCTCAGGTTCCGGGCTGGTAAACTGGAGACAAAAAAGCTTCAAATTTCAGCTTATCTTTTTATATATCTACTCTATACTATAAAATGATAAGCTGAAATTGGCAATGGATGTAAGCTGTAAAGTTTTTGTGTAACGTTTTAGTCAAGTTATTTGAAACATGTTTTGAAACTCAGTGGCTACCCATCGGAATTCAAGGAGAACCAGCCTACCAGCCTGGAATACAGGGGGTTGGGAGCAGTAGGCGTCAGATCCCCCTAGTATAGAGTATATATAAATCAGTTCAAATTTAAGTTAAAAAAGAAAAAATAACGTTTTTTTTCTGGCTTTGGGTTTAGCAAATATATCTAAAATGATATAATAGAGTCAATTACATCTGATTCAATGCATAATGACAGGTCACTTGTTTTATTTTGGTGCGAGTTGCTTCAAGTTTTTATTCATTTCAACACTGAAAATGAGTGTTCAGCACTTGCATTTGAAATAGGCATCCTCAAAAAATATTTTTAGAATTGTTTCTACGTTCGGAAAAGTAAACCTTAGCCCATCGTTTATAAATTTGTACATATTTTAATTGAAAAATTTTCTATTTTCTTCCTTTATTATTAAAAATTGCTTAACTAAACCAGTAAATTTTTCTGAATCAATATCAGCCCCATAGAATTTTAAAATTTTTTTAATACTAGTCTTAAGCTATATCTTTCTTCAAAAAAAAATGCCCTAAACAGCTTTTTGGTCTTTCATTAATTTCCAAAATTAGCTTATCACAAAGACATTAACAGTATTAACAACGAAATTTTCTTTCCCATGTAATATACGAGTGATCTCATCCTTAGATTGTGAAATTTTGTGAGACTTTTATTTTCGTTTTTTCACTCTTTCCTTCTCATCTTTAAATTTTGTCTCATCTGTTAATAAATTCGCTTCTTCATTTAAAGCTACCAAAACTATTTCTTATGTCTAAAATAAAACCAACTAAAGACTGTAACAAATTATTGGCTAAAAACAAATCCATATCGGGATCTTGTACAGATTTACTAGTCATTTATTCGTTGTAAAATTTTGTCCCACGCAAATGTTAAAATTGCTGTTTCTGAATTGTCAAAATGATCAGCCAATGACGAGCTCTAATTTAGAAATAGGTTTTTCATCAGGAGAAATGGATACTTCAAGTAACGCCTCTTTAATTTGTTTATATCCACGGTTTCAAAGCAATACAGTGTCAGCTCTTGTGGACCACCTTGTTTCACTGTTGAAGATTTTTTTTTTTTTCTAAAACTTTAAGGAGTGTACTCCATCTTCTTGTTGAAGATGAAAAGTAATTATATATGTTTTGAATAAACAAAAATACTGCACTGCTTCTGGATAAGATTCCATGGTATAGTTGCCAATTCAATTTTAATGGATCAAAACTTCATCCACATTCATACTTTTTATCATGCAATTACCCCCTTCGCAGTCACTACTGAACGGCGATTTTAGAGCCGTTAACGGATTAGATTAACTGTGGAGGGAAAAACCTTTGACTTTACGTGTACTGTGTTACTTGGAATTTCCTTTATTGTCCTATGATATATGATTTTTTCCCCCCCTGCACAATTATTGTCTTTTCCCAAAAATAAAAACGAATTTCACATGTGCGAAAATAATCAATCCTGAAATGACCAGAGATCAGCCTTTGCAATGAATCTATTAAGAGTAAATTTGCTACCTTTTATTCTTCAAATCAGTGTCACGGAACAAGACAATTTTATGTTCTTTCACTTTACTGACAATTATAGAAGAATTTTTTTATTTTTTATTTTTTTTTTTTTGCAAAATTTCACATGTTTGTTCCATTTAAAATATTGCGTCAAATAACATTTTGCTTTCTTTCCTTGCAAAATACCGTTATATGGATCATAACATTTCAATTTTAGGAACTTTTTTTTTTTTTTTTTTGTGAACAACAAATGATGTTAAACTGCATTACTCGGGGGTTTCCAATTGCGAGTCTTTTTAATATCAAAAACTTATATCCAATGGTATTTTATCAAAGTCTTTTGCTTAAAACTGTAACAGATTTTTTTTTTTTTTTAATTATTATTAGGATCTGCATTACTATAATATCCAGTGTAACCACTATAGATATGCTGAAAATATAACATGAAGGATATCTATATGAAATAATTCAAAATTTATGTCATTTTGAAGATTTTCTACTGCATCTACCTCCCTTCTCCTCTCCTGGAAATCAATTACATAACTACTTTTAAATTTCTTATATTTAAAAGTAGTTATGTTTCAAAATCTGTTACTTCAGTTTACCGTTTTGACAAAAAAATAAAGCAATAATATTGTTGTGCCGTCGAAGCTTCTAATTCTGTACTATTTCTTTGCAATCTGAAATCAGTTGTTCAGCGGTCTGCTGAAATTTCAGTGGTGTTATTTTTGTATATATATATTTTTTTAATTCTAAATATTACTACATCTTCGAAATACTCCATAATAATCCTCTTAGCCGGAGGAAAAGCTAAACTTGGATTACTCTCACTGCTATTGAGAAAGACAAGAGAGAAAGTTTCCCTAGAAATCACACTAAATTGCCTAGCTGTAATGCAGAATACATCAAGAATGTCTTGTTTCGTTTTCCATTATTGATTACAAACATCCTAACACATCTTTTACAGGCTAATATAACAGTTATACCAAAATGATTTAATTTATAGTGATCAGTTTCATTTTTATTATCGAAAAATTATAAATAATTTGATACAATTATCTTGAAAAAAAAAAATTGAATTATTTAAAAGAAAAGGTGCATATGTATTACATAATCATTGGTTTTTTTTGGAGGGGGTTATAGACCTATTCCTTTCTGCTCTAGTAACAGTCCGTAAGCTAACAAATTATTGAGAAAGTGAGAAACTCGCACATCCAGTAGACACACTAAAATGTCCTTAACAATAGCCGAATACACACAGAAATTTATTTTATTTTATTATATTTTTCACCTTTCTGATTGCTTTACAGATGTTCAAAGCATTTTATTCTGATATTGCTTTTGTAGGATGAAACTTTTTTTTAAACATTAATTTCCCCAATATTACATAATTTAATGATTTATACTTATTAGGAAATAATATAAATAAAAAAATATACAAAATTTGCTAATTTATAATAATCACAATTTCATTCCGGTATCAAAATATTAAAGTTCTCTGGTACAATTACTTTAGGAAAAATAACGAATTCAAACAAAAAGAAAGTGCACATATTTTATCTAGCAGCATTTTGTGTGTGGGGGTGATAATTTTGGGAGGGGGGGGGAGTTAGCCATTAAAGGCGAATTAATTCCATTATGAAAATTTGAAAATAAAATTTCATTTTGATGCCTGCACCTACATGTTTTGAAAGATAAACTGTATCCATGTTCTTATCCATAGGGAAAATATCGCTACTTCAAAACTGCCACATAATATCGAAATTAGCCAAAAATATGTACATAACAGTTGACTTCATAACTGCTGTGTATTTCAATTTGTAGTGAGTGATTACGTATGATTCTCTATAAAGCAAAATTTAAAAGTGCAAACCTTTGTGCAGTCTGTAAACTAACCTTATGAATAAAAAAGAACTTAATTTAGAACAGATGGAGGCTGTATTCATTTTTAGATTCGGATTTTCATGAATTTATATATAAAATAATTAGCAAAAAAATTGATATGACATTGCTCTTCCAATATGAAGTGAAGAAAGTATGAAAGGATTTCTTATTTTGCGCTGGCATTAAAAACTATAATTATACGATAAAAACAAGCAGCAAAAAATGAATATAACTCATAGGTATTTAATCTGATATAACTTAGATTCCGGTCCTAGCAAACAGCAACTGCGTTTTTTGCTGTAGGCAACTGAACTTAGCTACTACTTACATCAGGTAATACTTAAATGTTCTTTTCAGCATGAAGGATCATTTCCCCTTCTAATGGACATGACAGTCAAACTGCACTTCTTATCCATTTTCTTTCAACAGGTGGACAGAATATTATCCAGGTGTGCTGGACGTGTATATACATCCAGAAAAGAAATGTTACACTTACATGAATTTTATGGAATACAGGAGGTCCTGTTAGTTTTATATTCTAAGGAAAGAACAATGTATTTCAAATGGAAGCGGGAGGCCTCACAAATTTTTCAGCGGCCTCTAGTTATATTATGAATTTAATATTTAAAAATAAGTTTTATTTTGCAACTATAACTACACTGTTTTTTTTATTATTATTGTTCTTTGTGAGGAGTAAGGTTTTAAAATGTGGCCCCCATAGAGAGTGAGGCCACCAGCTTGCCCTTCATGCGCCTCTGCCAAGAAATTTACAAAATTCTTTGCTCATGTGACTTATCTTACATCACTCAAACAGATAAAAGAAAGCATTTAAAGTGATATTGCCCATAAAAGAAAGGATAAATATAATCTTACTTCACACATCTTTGGTACCACATGGAACAGGATATAGGCACAATGAAGAAAATCTATCTCAATGCATCAAAGAATTGACAGAAGCAACCCATTCACATGTTTATCTTAATACAAACCAGACATTCTGCATGATGTTTAGAATTCTTTCATATGGTCTATAAACACCAAAAACAATCATTGAAAAACTATGCGAGAACAGATGGTGTATGTTCATTCACTATATGCATTTTATTTTGTTTAAAATTAAATGGTTTAACATCAGATTTGACTATATTCTACGCTTTATTTATAAATAGATATTCAATTTTTTAGATCCTGAGAAGCTACCAGCTATTTGAGTAGCAAACAGAGTAGCATTTTCTATCTAATAAATCCCAATTTTTTTCATAAAAGAAATTTACCTGTATATGATGCCTATCAGAAATAACTACTCTGTATCATGGATGAAATATCAAAGATATTAAGACAACATGAAATAAAAAATGGTTCATATGCTTTTGTGCAAGGTTTAATTTTTCACATCCAACTAAATTACCAACATTCTCCCTTTAAAAAAAGTAGAAAATCTGCTCCATATTATTTTGCTGAAAAAAAACTTCATTTAAGGCTTCAAATAAAAAATAATTCTTTCTGGTATTAAAGATAATTTCAAAGAATAAGAGATAAAAATTAAAGAGCTAAATCAATGTTTTCAAACTTTCTTTTTTCTTCAATGTTTATTTAGTCTACAGTTCACCTGTAAAAGCTGCTCAAACTTAATTCTTTTTAAAGTTTTTTCGTACATATGATATTCATTTTTATCCTACATAAAACAAAATGGTAATTACTTCCAGTTTCATATCTTTTATACATGCTTGTATCCTGAAAGCAGCACGAAGATATCAACAGTCAATGATGGTTTTCTTGTGTTCTTCATTCCATGTGAACTTATGCATTTCTTTATGTTGGAACATGGTGTTAGTAATGAGTAGTCCATGTCTTGAACAGAAATCCAACAGGTACTTACCATTATTATTAGCTTTTCCCCTTTTCTCTGAAGTTTCCAAAAATATTTCTAATATGCCTGGTGGGATCCATTTCTTACACTACTTTTGAATCTCCAATGAGGACCATTTTTTCCCAGCTACCTTACTCTAATGACTCAAAAAATACCCCACCTTTTCCTTAGATGTACCTTCTATGGAACTATTAGTAGAAATAAGTTTCACTGTCCATTTCCCAATTCTTAAGTTTGCCTGCATAACTACTTGAAACTGCCATCTATTCTAGAAGTTTATTTTGATATTTCATGGTGAATGCTACTCTTCCTTTTCTTTATTATTATTGCCTGAATATAACATCTTATATACGCTAACGGTTAGCATATTTGCTCTCCAGCCCGACAGCTGCAGGTTTGAATCCCACCCTGGGTGTTTGATTGTCTGGAAATAGTAATGGTGGTGGCAGGTGGTAGATAGCATTGGTGCGGTTGCAGTTAGTTGTAGTTGGGATTGAGTGGTGGAGACAAGAGTTGTAAAGTAGGTGCACTCTCAAAGATTCCAGGGAGGCTTTGGGTTCCCTGGAGGTGTCACGTAATAACAGTTTTCAGACAAATATATATGTCTATATTTATGGCCAGCCTGGATGGCCCAGTGGTTAACATAATCTGCTCTCCAGCCAAAAGACTGCAGGTTCGAATTCTGCCGTGGGCATGGATGTTGGTGGTGGTCAGTGGTAGATGGCATTGATGCAGTTGCGGCCAGTTGGTGGAGACAAAGCTTTAGACAAAAGCTTTGTCTCCACCTCGCTGAGTGTTTGGACTCCCTAGAGGGTCAAATAATACCTGTAGGTAGTTTTCAGTATTGAGACCACATCTACTCTATAATATAAAATGATAAGCCTTTTTCTGTAACGTTTTTGAAACGTTTTGACGGACTAGGGGGATCCGTCAGGGTGCGAATCCCCTAGTATTAATATATAAAGTGTTTATTAAAAATAATTAATAAACTAAGTTAATTTTTAATAAACTCTTTATATTAATATGTGGTCTCAGTACCGAAAACTATCCTACAGAATGCTTAACCACAAAAACCTATGTCTACATAACATCTTATATTTATCAGGATCTTGGCTGTTTTTGTCTGTCATTAATGCCAATTATCCATGTGGTACTTTTTCCAGTTCTTCTGCAAGTTCAATTTCCTTTCCATTAATATTGATTTTGTTGACAGTTCCAACCCCAATTCTTCAGGCATTGGGCTTGTTCTTCAAGATGTTGAATTGGAATATATTTCGTTTGTTGATTTTTCATTGTTTGCATTGGTTCCCTGATGAAAACAACAGAGCTGTGTTTAACTCAGCAATGCTCCAACCAGCATGAAATATTGCTTCCACTTAAAGCTAATAGAGTACAACTTGGTCAGCAGAGTTCCAAATTGCCAGCCTATCCTTGTGGTTATGTACTAATAGGGCATACCACATGAAGGTGTGGACTAGACGTTATTCAGAAGCACCAGTCGATTCTCCTGTACAGAGGTCTCTATATGTTGTAATGTTTTGAACAGCTTTTCTCTTGACACACTGTCATTGTATGCCTTTTCCAGATCTACATAACATAAAATTCTTGTTTTATTTCCACAGTTTCTCAACTGTTTGTTAAACTAAAAATCTGCTCCTGGCAACTCTTAAACACACTCCAGTTTATTCCTTCTCAAATGTCAATTCCATAATTTTTCTTAATCCTATTGCCAATCATGCTTGCTTTAACTGAAAACTGGAATGCTCAGTACAATTCCTTTGCAATTTGGTTTTACTTCAATAATCTGGAATTTGAGTTATGTGCAGTACTGAAACTTTTTTAGAACTCCATATTTGAGCATTTCTGGTTAACCCAACTAACCCAAGCTACCTTGATTTTTTTTTTTTTTTTTTTTAATACTGAAATACAAACAGCATTTCCTCCTGGATATAGGTGGTCTCTTTCTGCTTATCTCATTTTTTAAAAGTGTGATAACTCCATCTTTTTTTTTTTTTTTTTTTGTCATCTTTATTACCTGATTCCTTCTGTGGTACTCTTTTTTGCCACATACATAACCACAATTTCTATTTTGACATTTTTACAAATTGTCCTTACACCTTCCCTCTGTATTCTTTAAGGTCACATTGCGACTTACTGTTACAGGAAATGAATATGCATTCTCGAGTTTGCCAAGAAGTTCAAATGCTTTTTTTAATCTCATCATCACACTCTGTATGTTTGTAATATTTCCTACTCTGTTTAGATTCATTAAGAGTAAGCTACTTTTTTTTTTTTTTTTTTACTAATTCAGAGAATTCTCTAATCGTTAATGGAATTTGTTTCGATAGTTGTTTTCTATTATGTCAACTGTTGAAATAAGAAATTAGTAATACTTTAAATTATATTTCAGTATGGATCTAACACAGTCTGCAATGAAAAGAATTCAACGATGTAGAACAACAATAGCAGACAGTGCAGTAGATAGCGAGATGTGATTTTGTATATATAAACCCAACTTTTTATAACTACTAAAAATAACTCTCCCAAATTTTAGATAAGACAGTCATTACAGTTTGAATTTGGGTAGTGTTGCAGCAATGGTGACCACAGACTACAAGATTCTGTGGTCAATTGTGAACCATGCTGTGCTACACTAAACTGGTGTTCCTATAGTTTGTCTCAATTCATACATCCCCTATATTAATAGTTAACATTTAATTATTAGCAACTGACTCATGTACTGACTACCTTCATCTTGCTGTATAAGTGAATATATACAACGATCCTGTATCATCATCATCCATCTCAAAAAATGATCATTGTCAAAACTTAGCTGAATAGAGCTTGTGTTTTCTGCTCCAATGCAACATGTAGCAGAATCTCCTTACTAAAGATTTAGCACATTTTTGGCCTACTCCTAAGAACCCTGAGCCTACAAGGAGAATTCAAATTCCATGTTGTGTTACTGTAATCTCTGAAGATGCTCAAGAAATAGAATTTAGTATCTGTGTTTTTTTCCTGTCAAACTCTCCATTACCTTTCACTTAAGATAAATGGTCTCCTCTAACACTCCTACATGTTTATCAAGTCCCTTATGATTGTCATTTCTTTTACTTTAGACAAACAGGATCTTTCTGTTGATAAGAGACTACAGGAACATCAATTTTATATCAGTAATATGCCTGTGAATTCTGGTTTAGCACAACATGAAACTGCAGACTACAGAATCTTCTAGTCTAAAACTAGTCTGTTATCACTTCAACTTTGAGGCATTTGTTCAGTGATGAAGCACTACTACATTGCCCAAACTTGACTATAACAGGTATCTAAAATTTGGGAGAATTATTAGTCACAAGCAGTAATTTTTATGTAAAATCTCACAATCTAGTGCACTGTATTACACTAGTCCATTGCTTATGCCATTTGAAATCCATTATCGTGTTGGATTCAGATTGGAATATCTAATTTAATAGTTTTATTAACTTCATTACTGATCGACTTAGTTGAATCATAAGCACAAATGTTTCATTTTCTAATTTCCTCATTGCCATTCAAGATGTTTTCAATATTCACTATTGTCTAGAAGACAATAGTGAATATTATCTAGAAGTAGTACCTCACCTGTTTGTCTTTCCATTGGTTATGGCATTTCTGTAATTCCTCAGTCAGCTCTGCATCCCTTTCACTGATACTTAACTTGAGCTTGTCTGTGTTAATTTGATATTGTGATAAGCTGATTTTTTAGTGTGTGTGCCTTGTTTCCTATCACATAAATAGCAAGGACATTATTATATAACTAGATCATTTTCCAGCAAGTCCCAGACTTCAGGTTTATCTTAATTCATTTAGTATCTGATTGGATATTTACAAACAGGCTGTACCATAGGAAAGTGAGATAATCCTCACTATACATATATAGCTCATGGCAAAAACATGTTAAAAAAGAGAATCACGATGTCATTATGATTGAAGGAAAACATAGATCTAATCCAAGGAGTTGGGAAATTAAAATAAGAGTTAAAAGTAAGTCTTAATATGTTATAATAAGGAAAAAATATATATCATTATAAATTCAGATCTAAGTTCGTAATCCAGGTCACAGCTTCAGAAGGCGCTTGTAAAAAGTCATTCCAGTCCTGATACGCACGAAAGGTGCTATGACTAATATAGTCAGAAACCATATCAATACTCCATACCCAGAGGTTGCAGAGAGCTTCGAACTTCAAGAAAGCTTGTGTCATCAGTTTTTTGTATTTAGCAAGAAAATTAAGTATCACACCTGTATTTAATGCATGTGCTAACACAAGTACCTTAGGCAGAATTTTTTGTCTTTCAAAAAAAAAAAAAAAAAATGCAGATAACAGATGCCAAAATGTCTTCTGCAAGAGCCAACTAAATAAAAAGCTTTTATTTATTTAGTTCACTAATTACAAACTAATAATAAAATAGTTATTTAAAGGAAATATATTGCTATGCAACTATGACAAGATAAGTAGGAAAATTTGCCATTGTTTCACATAAATTTATTAAAACATAATAAATTTAGTTTAATCCTTTATCCAACCACTTTACCCCAGTCCTGAGATACTTTCAGGCGCAAACTTTGTTTGCACACACTTGGATAAAGGATTAAACTAAATTTATTATAGTCTGACCAAGTGAAAAATAAGCTTTCAACATCTTTCTCTAAATCCAGAGTAATTTAATAAAAAGATGGCACACCGTTTGGCAGCTCCTATAGGAGGAGATGACCTTGCTAATGCTTCTGCCTTGGTATCTCCACTTGGGCCTGGCTCCCACTGAGGAGACCTCAATAAAGGTCGAAACTAGTCTGGGTAGTGGTGCTTCCCTTAATGCATAACATTATACATATTCACAAGGAGATGTGTTTTGCATTATGGGAGGTACTGAGATAGGAGTGTTGGTAGCTTGCTCCACCTTTGCAAGGAGTTGCCCGGTGTTGTACCACTTTACCCCAGTCCTGGAGATACTTTCAGGCACAAACTTTGTTTGCACACACTTGGATAAAGGATTAAACTAAATTTATTATAGTCTACCCAAGTGAAAAATAAACTTTCAACATAGTTAAAACAGCATTTTCAAGGTTAAGAGCAATCATAAAGGCACGCATAACTAAATAAGAAACTCATGTTGGTATCCTAATGTTCAGACTATACCTTCTGAGTGCAGTCAAGAGTGGCTTTTTGTATTTTTGGTGCAGGATGACAGTACCAAATCTTTGGCAATTTTTTCAAGCCAAATTTATTTAAATTAGCAGTTCTTAGAACATTCTTGAATAGCATCCCAGGTCTGAATTGGCATCTTTTCTGTATGTTATTTCTATGAAGAGTGTCAAGACCATCATCTGCTAGTCCACTTTTCTATATTGATTCCAATAATTTTGGTGTTACTTTTCCTTGTTTAGCTTTGGATCTGCCTCGGCATCCATAATAGAATATTTTATGTTGGCAGAGTTTTTCTCCTATGCTCCTGGTACAGATACGAATGTGTGGATTTCATCTTTAGAAGAGCAGATAAAGGAATCCATTTTGAATGTTGGTTTTACAGACAGTTTTCACTTGATATTTGCTGAGTATTTTTATGACTGAGAAGTTATCCTAAAATAAGGAACTGGTACTATAAGAGTGCTAAATGTTCTTCCCTGTTAACCTGTCTGTTATTTTTTGGGGGAGGGAGGGGGATAGGGAGTATTCTGTTTTTTTTTTTTTTTTTTTTTTTTTTTTTTTTTTTTTTTTTTTACAAAATTAGAGTAATAGCTTGAAATTTGGAAAAATGTGGCTTTTTCAAATTTGGAAATTTGAAAAAGCCACACAATTTCTTTTAAATTGTGTGGCTTTGTGATCACATTGAGGTTCCTTGCTCCAACTTTAAAAATGCCTTAGTAACCAAGTAAAATATCACTTTTGTGATAATATTATGAATCCATCTATAGGGATATTTTCCTGAAACATAATCAGCAAAGGCACAATCACAAAAGCTTGAGAGTAAGCCATTTAATGCCATGAGAAAAACCTGAACTTTATGCACTTTTTTTTTTTTTTTTTTTTTTTTTACATATTACCTTTCATAACATGTAGAGTGAGTGTTGTGGAGCATTCATTGCAGGGTCGCACTTGCAGTTGACTCCCTGCACTTCCATCTCAGTATGATATCACTGACTAATGACTTAGGATGGCCCAATTTGTCAATTAGTTGCTGAACAGAGGCCTGCAACATGGCATCCTATTACAAAGCTTTTCTCGAATTGAATTAGTTCTCTTCTTGCAACCATTTCGTTCGGACACAATTGCACTGACTTGGGAGCATCATATTCCTCCAATTTATGCTGGCTACAAACATGTGGCTTGATGCACCTTGCCCATGGGGATGTCCTGATGAGTTCTTTCCAAACAGTGTACACTTCATATCTCCTCTCGTCAATCTATTCCTCCATCTTTATAAGTGCAATTATATAGTCTAGTTATCTTGGTTACTCACTGCTGAATCTTTTCATATCTCACCATCAGCACCCATTGGCCGAGACATGAATTATCAAGGCCTTGTAAAGTAGGTCAGGGCTGTCCAAAACACTGCCGTGGGACGATTTTGTGCGGCCCGCCAGTGGGTTCTGATTTTCACAAGCAAAAAAAAAAATAAAATAACAGTTTGAATTGAATGCGTATTAGATATTGTAATTCTATCACTAATCGATAATTTCGATGCTGGTAATTTTATTTGGTGTTTTTACAAAATTAGAGTAATAGTTTGAAATTTGGCTTTGTGTTCACATTGAGGTTAGAAAACACCCACGTATTTTTCAAATATTAGATGTGTCAAAGAAGCATTCTTATACTGCTTTGTTCCAACCCGCATGCTCCAGGCACTCATGTTCCTCATGAGCGTGCGATTAATGTTGTTCGTTTGTTCAGCTATCGAGATTGCGTCGGTGCTGCTCACCAAATACTAGATATGCATTGTGATGTGGCCCTCGGATAAATTTTTTTTTTTAATGGGGCCCTCAGATAACCTAAGGTTGGACAGCCCTGAAGTAGGTGAATGACTTCCTAATTCTTACACATGTGTATTCACTTTAATGGTTTGCTATGCTGGTTAGCATATCTGCTCTTATATTGAAGAATCTTGTCATGGGTGTTTGCAATTATCTTTAGATCGGAGATGAATTTCATCACTCTGGGAGTCTGTTGTCCCTTACTTATTGGATGCCTGAAGTGGCTTGAAAAAGTTGTATGATAGTCTCTAGAACAGGGATTTTTTCTTCCTGCAAATGTGAAAATGGCCATAAGAATATACACACAATTAACAGACAGAATGTATTGGCCATAAATCCAAACATCCACAGTAATCCTTACTAAATTGAATGCTTAACAATTCAGTACATCTGACACTTTTCTATCTGAATTCACTAAGGTTATCCTGCCTTAGTCATTCTTCCTTTGACATGCTCCATAACAATAAAGTTCTCTTGGATTTCCTTGGCCTGTTTGACTGTTTTTTCATAATTCAAATCTTTGGTTTTCGCACCCGCTCATCTTAGTCTAAGTACTTACAAATGCTGTTGTCTCCCAAGTCAAAAGTGCATGATCACTCACCAACTGGAGGCATAATATGCATAATGGTCACCTCGTTTATAATTGTCAGATGTTACTAGAACAACTGTTTTTGTACCACGAGGTCGCATTATTTAAGGTAATAATTTCATAAACTCCTTCTCCAGTTGATATTCCCATAGTTGAAATCTCCCATAATTATTATCCTTGTTTCCATAAGTTATTTATCTCTGCAGTTTATAGTCCTCTAGTGATCTCCTGGTTTATAGCAGCACTCAAGTATGTATTCTGCTCTGTATACCTCATGCCAAATCACCTCAAACCTTCTGCATGTAAGGCTCATAATGAGCCCACCTACCACCACTGAATTTCTACTCTATTTGGATTCCTCTATAAATTTGTCTGTCCATCCTAAATAAACTGATCACATTCTATTCCTGTAACAATATGCTCCTTTGTAGATACACTACACCTACCAATGCTTAAAAACTTGCTTCTGGCATTAATGTATACACATGTTAGCCCACTACCACATTAATGATCATTTAGGGAACTCTTAAAACATGTATGAAATTTTTCTTGTCAAGTTCAAGCAATATTCAAACAATACAGTATTTAAAGAAAGAAAAATACCAAAACTGGTAAATGAGCTTAACAATACCGATTAAATATAGATGAAATAAGTTAAGAGAACTTCCTTAGCTTCTTTCCATCCAATGCAAGGTATAGACCTCCCTCCTTAAGTTTCCAGTTCTGTCTTTAGCCAATTTCCACCATCAGTTGTCAAAGCTTTGTAGATTATCCCTCCATCTTGTTCTCTAGCAAACTTTCCTTCTTTTGGTATGCATTCAGTTCTTAATTTTTTAACCTTTCATCTGGCAATGTACTAATATGGCCAACCCATCTCCTCTCAGTATACTCTTCTGCTTAAATGGATAGATATTAGAGTAGTACATGGAGGAGCTGAATCCAACAGAAGAGTGACAATAAATATTGTACTTGGGATGGTGCTTTAATCTGTACATTAATGCTATGAGAGGAGATACCCAGTTGTTTGCTAATATACAAAACTACATAGAGCAATCATTGGTTAATAAAAGTGGCATAGAGATTCTGCAGGATGATTTAAATATGGCTATATGAGCAAAGAATAATAGTTATGATTAAAAGATTCAGAATATAATATATTGATATAACTGGACTGTGGGAAATTGACATATATCAGCATATCCAATTATTCTTATTTTTGTTTTTTTTTAATTTATATTCTATATTTTTAATTCTTTTGGTTATTTTTATTTCTTCAGTCTGTCCTTGTTCTGTATTTGTTATAGAGCTGTTATCTACTCTATATCCTCCTTTATGTAATGGAAGCATTTTATCCTCTTTCAACTCCCTTGGGACTACACCAGAGCTGAGACTTATGTTATATAGCCTGCTCAGAGATGTTGCCATTTCTTCTGCATCTTCTTGTAATATCCACCCAGTATCACATCAGTCTCTGCCTGGTTGATATCTGGCAATCTACTAATATGGCCAACCCATCTCCATGCTTTACAACACTTCATAATATCTTCTACTCCCATCATCTCTCTAATTCTAGTATTCCTTATTATTTAGTATCCCTTTTTGTTATGTGGAGCATTCTTCTCTCCAAGGCTCTTTGGGCAACATGAAACCTGTCTTCCTGTTTTTCAGCTGTTGCCAATGTCTCACTTCCATAGGTAAATGCTGGAATTATATATATATATATATATATATATATATATATATGTGGCGATTAGTTTTTACTCGGTTGTTATACATTTCAAAAAATAGATTTAATGACTCCAAGACCGAGATAACATATAAAGATTTTAATGATAAATACTACTAGTTTCGGCATATAGCAGCCTTCTTCAGGTATTTATAAAGGAAAGGAATACTAATAAACATTGAATTATTTAAATAAACAAACTGGAAATTACAGGTACAAATTGCCTCACATAATCGATACATAAAAATGTTGTATTTTTCAAGTTGTTCCAACTGGCGTGCCATTGTTTGTTGCAATTGTGCGTGCAAGTTCACGTGAACGCCAATATTGAATAACTGCAGCATGGCTATCTGGGATGTTATAACTTAAATTATTATTTAAGTGGACCGGGTTCAGTAGGATTTCCCGTGATTCTACGATTTTTCTTTCAAACTCATCTTCACAGCGAAAAATATTTTCTGATCTATTCCAGCATACAGAGTGGCTTTGTTGGTCATCATTAGGATTATTTGAAAAAAGAACATGACTGGATAACGCAGTTGCATGAGATCTTTTGTATGAGATGTCTCTCTTATGCTCTTCTATGCGTTGTTCAATAGATTTGTTAGTTTGACCAAAGTATGGGATATTGCAATCACACCACAATTTATATACTCCAGGGTACTTAAGGTTGTGATGAGTAGGTTTTGGATGGCTGATTAGAGAGCGGATTTTTGGAAGTGTGGTGAAGAAGGTCCTGATATTATATTTTTTAAGGACTTTAGCTATTTTCTTAGAGACTGTGCTAACGTATGGAATAGAGATGCTACCTTTAAAATTAATAGTCTCTGTTGTGCACTGCTTAGGAGGGTTCAGAAGAAGTTTCTTAATTGTTTTTTCAGAGTATCCATTTTGTTTAAAAATAAGAGTGAGGTGATTCATTTCTTTTTGTAGTTCATCTTGTTCATTTAAGAGAGAACGTGCTCTGTGTCCTAAGGTAGATATAATTCCAAGTTTTTGTGGTGGAAAATGATGAGAAAGATTATGCAGATATCTATTGGTATGCGTAGGTTTTCTGTACATAGAGATTTTTAATCTTTCAGAGTATCGTGTAAGCATAACATCCAAAAAAGGTAAAGAGTTATTATTTTCTATATCAGCAGTAAATTTTATATTAGGATGTTGGATGTTTAGATGACGAAGAAAATCTGTGAGAGCTGTGTGCCCGTGATTCCAAATAATGAATATATCATCAACATATCTTTTCCAAACTTTTGGTTTAAATGAGAAGGAAGATATGGCTTTCTTTTCAAAGTCTTCAAGGAAGATGTTAGCTAGCACAGGGGACAAAGGGTTGCCCATTGCCAGGCCTTGTTTTTGTTGGTAAATGGAGTCCTTATATCTGAAGTAACCAGAATGAATGCAATGCTTTAATATATATATATATATATATATATTTATATATATATATATATATATAAATCTCCTGACATATAATCTTTGTACAACAAAAATGCTTTGTTTCCTTGTGTGTGATTCTTCTGCTTATTTCATCTTGTTTTTCCTTAAAACTAGTTAACTGACCAAGTTAAATATAGTCTTCTAGTGAACTATAGAGGAAAAAATATGCTCTGGACTACATTAAAATTATGCACAAAAATAATTGGAAATATAATTTAACTGAATTATCAGATGAGCAACAAGGATTTAGGGAGAGAGAAAAAAATTAGAAGATTACATTAACAATAGATGCAATATTTATATTAAACCAAATAATAGAGAAATCAGTTGAACACAATAAACCTCCTTACATGTTTTATTGATTTAACAAAAAGCATTTGATAGAATACAGTTAAAAGATAACTACATTAAAAATGAGAAAAAATACCAAAATAAATTTAGAGTTAAGAATATATATATATGTGCGCACGCACACATGCAGAAGAGAGAGAGAGAGATAAAGATATATATATATAGAGAGAGAGAGAGGCATAGACAATGAAAATACATAAAACATTGAAAATCTCAACTGCATCCTGAATGGAGAATCTATAGAAGAAGTAACACATTTCAGCTACTTAGGAAAGTAGTTGAAATGTGTTTGGTGAAGATGGCAAATTAAATATGAAAATAGACAACAGAATTAACAAAGTTGATATGATAGGAAGCCAACCGTTTATATAGAATAAGAGGGAAATTAGTCAAATACTAAATTAGCTGTACACAAGATAGTGTTCAAACCAATTTTAACTAACAGATAAAATAAATTGAAACTGAGAAATATTAGTGAAGTGAATAGATGGCATCAATGGCAGTATTACATTAAAAATGAGGATATTAGGAAAGAGCTTGCCATTGTTAGCATCAGGAATGCGTTAGTGGAGCTAATCCTGGGTGACATGTCACAAACAGAATAGGAGAGGAAAGATTAGCAAAACACATGTTTGTTGGCAGGAAAAAGACCCAGAGGAAGACCAAGATGTAGATGGATTGATACAGTTAATAAAGTGCCTTAAAAGACAAAAATATAAGATTTGATAATGTTGGAGTCTGACAGATAATAGATTAATTTGGAGGAAAATTGTCAATCAGCAATTGATAATGATGTAACTTTTGATGTACTATCATCATATCCTGTACATCCCCATGTGATGGTACATGTCAGGAATTTGATATATAGAGTAGATAAGAACTCTATAACAAATACAAAATAAGGACAGACTGAAGAAATAAGAATAACCAAAAGAATTAAAAATGAAAAAACAAAAACTAAGAATAACCGGATATGCTGATATACTCCTACCAGCAGAAATTGAAGATGACCTACAAAGATTTCTAAATACATTTCAATAATACAACAGAAAAAATAAATCGATGACAGTTATTGATTTATCCAATCATTTATTGGCTGCATCAAAACAGAACAAAGCCGGCAAAGGTTGGTCAATTGGTAGAGCCTCTGCTACTAATGGCTCAGTTAAGTAAGTTTGAGCGCGGTTAGTAGTTGGAAGGGGACCAATCGTTCGATGCTGTTGGCACACTCTCCCTCAATGAGTCCTTGGACTCCCTGGAGGTATCAAATAATAATAATAATAAAGGAAGTGTTGCTAAGAATGAAAACTTAGATTCGGGTGGGTGGTGATAATTCTAAGAAAACAAACCACTTATCACTAAAAACAGGAAGTCACTAAATTATTAAAAAGAAAAAAAAAGTATTTGTAGTCAGTCATATTCCATCTACACTATCAACATATTTCCTATATATGTGGGTTATCTAGCAAGTCTGAGAACACAAGCAAATCTATTGTTGCTGTGGAAATAATGCACTGCATATGTTTGTATAGATGGTGTGAAGTACAGAAAGTTTGAAATATTTCATACATTATATAAAATTTGCTACCATTATTTTTCTGCAGTAAGATAGAATCTGATACTCTGCTTTTGCATAAAATGCAAAGCCAGTTATTGGCACAAAATCTGATAGGGTTTTTAGAAGTTTGATAAATTGAATCTCTCATAACATCACAAATTTCTTATTCCCAGCAAACCTAAACCTGTCGTTGGAAAAAATAATGCTGAAATAATGAAGGATTCGAGGAACAAGGTTCCAAAAGACCAAACACAAGATATTTTTATTAGCCCTATGCTGAAAAAAAAAAATATGGAAAACTTTGAAAGTGAGAATTTCTTAGAAAATGCAGAGCTAGTCTAAAACCTACCAGGCAATGAAATATTCAGAGATACAGATAGTGTAAATAGAGTACAAAAAATACATTTTTGTACTCTATTTGTTCAGTAACAATGGAAAATATTTAAAGGCATATCAAGTATAAAAACTAATATGGAAATGAAATCCAGTTGACAGATTATTGTAGGACTAATCAGGAATGTTCTGGAGTCTGTCTATAAATGCAAGCAAAATGCAGTTTATAAGTTGTTTTTTTATCTCATAACAAAAATGTTGAGAACTAGCAGAAGATGGAATGGCAGAGCTCAACTTTGTTTAGAAAAATCATTTCACTAAAAGGAGGACAAAAGTTTGATTTGTTGTTGTATGAGCAATTAGAATAATTTTAAATTTAGTGAAATATTTACTCAAAACTATATTCATTTTATTCAGACTAACAGTTGTTGCTTGTAAAGCAACAGTGTCCTTATTTTTGGTCAGTGATTTGTGATAAATAGTTGCTATTAAAGCTGTTATTTATAGCAAACTTGCAAGATTTTAGCTTGAGAATATCATCATCATCAAATTCCTGCCATGTACCCTCAAGGGGTGTACAGGATATGATAGTACTACATGAAAAAATTACATCATTACTAACTTCCTATCTACAATTTTCCTCCAAATCAGTCTGTTGCTTGTCAAGACTCCAACATTATCAGATCTTATATATCTATCGTCTAAGGCACTTTTTACCGTATCAATCTACCTATACACTGGTCTTTCTCTCGGTCGTTTTCCTGCCAACCTGGCAGAGAACACTTGTTTTGCTAATCTTTTCTCTCCCATTCTATTTAAGTGACCATACCACCCGAGATAAACTCTGCTAACGCATTCCTGGTTGCTGACAATGTCAAGTTCTTTCCTAATATCCTCGTTTTTAATATGACATTGCCATTGATGCATCTGTTCATGCCTCTAATCTTTCTCAGGACTCTCGTATCTGCAGTCTCTAGTCTTTGGTCAAGTGTTTTACTTCTGACCCAGCTCTCAGATCCATAAGTTAAAACTGGTTTGAACACTGTCTTGTATACAGCTAATTTAGTGTTCTGACTAATTTCTCTCTTATTCCATATGAATTTATTCAATTGACTATCCATCATACCAGCTTTGCTGATTTTGTTGTCTATTTCTATATTGAATTTACCATCTTCACTAAAAATCGTGCCTAAGTAGCTGAAATATTTTACTTGTTCCACAGGTTCTCCATTCACAACACAGTTGACATTTTTGATGATTCTGCCAATTTTCATTGTCTTTATCTTTTTATTGTTGACCTTCATACCATATCTATTACAACAGTTATCCAATTTAGTCAAGGAATCTTGCAGACTCGTAGTGGATTTATTGATAAGTATAACATCGTCTGCATAAAGCAAAGAGCTGACATTAACATCTCCAATTTTGATATCATGTTTAATACCACTTTCCTTCATAATGTGATCCATATAGATAATGAACAACAGATGGGATAATGTACATCCTTGTCTCACACCAGATTTAACATTAAACCATCTTCCTGTACTTCCTTCAATTCTAACTGCTGACTTACAACTCAAATAGACTGAGTATTGCTTGATATAATGCCCCATTGACACCATATAACTGTAGCGTATTGAATAGCTTGAGAATATATATATTATTATTACGGGCAACTCCAGGGAGACCCCATATCATGTTCATCACAACTATTCGACATTCACACAGTATCTATCATACCTTGCCTTAAACTCATTCACTGTCACAGTACCCACTACAGATTCTGGCAGCTTATTCCACTCATTCAGCACTCTAAAAGTAAAGAACCCAGCTCTAACACTATCCTGCTAACCACAATCTTGCCCAGCTTCCATGGATGTCCCTAGGGCACAGTAGTCGAGATGGGGTCTTATCAAGGTTTGATACAGAGGAACAATAACATGCTTGTCTCTGCTCGTTAAATTATTCTTCAGCAACCAAGTGATTTGATGAGCTGATTTGGCCACTTTTGCAATGTGTCCCTTAAACTTCAACTCCTTATCCACCAACACTCCTAAATCTCTCGCCTCATCAATTTCCTGGAGTACAGTTCCACCAATGTAGTAAACTGCTGCTAATCTTTTTGCCCCAAAATGTATAACCTTACATTTTGCCACATTAAAATGACATCCATTCTCCTTAGCCCAGACCTCCAATCTATCCAAATCATCCTGCAAAATTTTGACATCATCTGCATTCACTATTGCCCTACCGAACTTTGCATCATCAGCAAACAAATGAACTGTTCCTCTCAGATCGTTTCCTATATCATTGATGAACATATTGAAAAGCAGTGGTCCTAGAACAGAGTCCTGCACCGCACCACTAGTCACAGGCCGTCTTTTGGACTCTACTCCTGAATAAACCACTCTCTGATATCTCTCCGTCAACCACCCTCCTATCCATCTCATCAATCCTATATCCATCTCCATATGCTGCATTTTACTGATTAGAATTCCATGTGGTATCCTGTCAAAGGCCTTAGCAAGGTCCAGTAGAATCACTGTAAACCCATTACCCTTATCCAGTTCAGCTGTCACTGAGTTATAATATGTGAGCAAGTTACTGAGGCATGACCTATCCTTCACAAAACCATGCTGTCCTCGATACAGTATGCCATTTTCATCTATCCAATCTTGTATTTTCCTGTTGACTATTTTCTTCAAGACCTTGATAACGATTCCTGTTATGCTGATTGGCCGGTAATTTTCAACAGCAGCCTTGGAACCACCTTTATGCAGTGGAACTATTTTCCCCTCTTTCCACCCCCTCGGGACTGACCCAGACCCGAAGCTCAAATTAAACAAAATGGTCAAGGGAACTGACAAAGAATTATCAGTGCCCTTGACCATTGCAAGACCTTTGTCGTGCCGCTTCACGTACGACATGAGCTGGTATACCATCCAATCCCACAGATGTAATGACATTGAGGTTCTGTAATAGACTATTTACCTCTACTTCATTCATCACAATTCCAGTATAAGCTGTTGGTTCCTCCATTCCTGCAATGTCACCACCTGGATGATATACTCTTGCAAAGTGCTCGCTCAGTAATTCCACTATATCGACTGATTCGGTTACCTCCCTACCCTCAGCATTTTTTAAAATCATTCTGCCATGAACATTTTTCCTTTTACTTGCAACATATTGAAAAAACTGTTTGGGATTCTCTTTAGCCTGCATGGCCAATATTCTTTCATAATCTGCTTTTGCTTCTCTTAGCATACCTTTCTGGCCTGAGCTTTATACTATTCCTGCACCTGCAGGTCGCCTTTCTCTTTAAATTCCCTCCACAATTGTTTCTTTTTTTGCAGCTCACGCTTAATGGTGTTATTCATCCATTTAACCCCTACTTGATTTATTATTCGGACTCTTGGTATACAGTCAACCACTGCCTCCTGCAAACACTTCTTAACCACCTCCCATGCACTATCAACACCCAGCCATTGCAGTTTTACATGCCATGGCACTGTACCAATCAATCTCCTAAGCTTGTCATACTTACCAGCCCGATAATTCCACATGTAACCTGTCTTAATTGTAAATTCCACACCTTTAGCCACCTCCCAAGTCAAGACCCTATGATCGCTCTCACCAATTGGCAGCAACGTGGTCATGTTCGTTACAGCCACATTCTCAGATGCGATTACTAGGTCAAGTACTCTCTGCCCCCCACCCCCTGTATTTTCCATTACATGCTGTCGCAGATATTTGTTCCTTAATAACCACATAAAATCCAATTCCTTCCTCCCATGTGCCCTCTCCTCCTTCCAGTCTATGTTACCATAATTGAAATCCCCATAATAATTACCCTCCTTCCACTCATTTCTTCTATTTGCCTATGCATACTATCCCCACCATCTATTCCATCACCTGGTCTATAGCAGCACCCAATTGTATATTTTGTTCTGCTAGCCTCTATCTCACACCAAATAGCCTCAAATGTGCTCTTTTCTCTATCCTGCAGTTCAACTTCTATACTCCTTGGCTGCAACTCATCAGCTATCATCAATAACACTCCTCCCCCCTTTTTATTCTCCCTGTCACTCCTGAACACGCTATACCTGTCACATTCCATCCCACTAGCTTTATCATCTTCTGTCAGCCATGTTTCACTAATACCAACAACCTGTGGCCTGGAAGTGCCAACAAGACCAAAAACTCCTCCTCCTTGTTCCTATTACTCCTGGCATTAGTGTGCATGAATTGCAGAAGCCTGTTAATCCCGTCCCTACTTTGATGCCTTATACTAACTATCCTATTCTGATTTGTTGTCCTTCGTACTCGCTCGAGCATATTATACTCATTCATACACTCAACTGCCCTAAAGTCGGCATATCTACTCTCCCCCCCTTAATAAATCTAGTTTCCCTGAGTCTGTACATCGACTTCCACTTCATTCATCAACACTTTTTCAAGCCTCCGTACACCAAATCCATTCAAATATAAACCATCCATTTTATATAAATCCTTTCACCCATTGAACTCACTCCATATCCACAAATTCCACACCACTCTCCATGCATAACCCATGCATATAGTCATTGGGAATTATGGCCCTCCATCTAAACACTTCACTGTCATACCACAGCAAAATACTCACCATCCTAACTCTCTCACTCTTCTCTTTTGCTACCTCAAGTAATTCCCTCACATCCTCTATCATTTCCATTTTGTCTTGTTTCAAATCATTTGTTCCTGCCACGACTATCGTTTCTTTCACCCTTGGTTTTTGCGCTCTAATAGACTCGCTGACGTCCTTAATGTTCGCACCCGGTTGGTACGATTTCGTCAATCTTTCAACTATCACACCTCTTAATAACGAATATCCGTACAGCACTCGCTCCTTCATTTTGTTTGCATTTATGAACATTCTCTTATTTTTTGTATCAGACATTCGCCGTTTATTAGTTGGTACACATTTTTGCATACGCTCCAGCTGCCGTATTGCGCTATGTATCACTCCACTCAACCGTGTGATCTCGCTAATTGCATCTACCTCACCATTTTCATTATCATTTAAATCATCCATTCGTTCTGTATTTTTACCTTCAATTACACTTTCAACGTCTAAATATATATATATATATATATATATATAAAATTAATTTAACTGACTAGAACGCGAGAAACTATAACAAAAACCTTTAATAAATCACTACTAGTTTCATCGGTGCTCCGACTTCTTCAGGTGAGAAAGAAAAAACATAAGACTTATAAAAATAACAAGGTAAAAAACATGGACTTTCCAGCTTAATAAAAAGAAGTAGAATAGTAACAGTCATATTTGAATAGGTGACCGCGTGCTACCATTGGCATGAGTTGAATGTGTGCGACAGCTAATTTTATCACATATATATATATATATTTGAAATTTCTCTGTGAGTGGTATTTGAGTTGATAATCCCCCCCACTAGGGGGGGGACTATTATTCAAACTTTGCAATGAAATTCTAATGGGAAAAAATATATTTATTTCACTCAACTTTTTAAGGTTACATTGCCAGCTATGCAACCATCTTTAATTTGATAAAGGTCTGTACAATGGAAGAATTGAGTATTTTAAACCCCAAAGAATCTTCTTGTCCAACTCTAGGAACATACACACACACACACACACACACACACACACACATACAAAAATAATTAATACAGCTTTACCACAATAATAGTCAACAAAAACCCATAAAAGATCATTGAAAACTTTTCTTTATAATTCACAAGATCTTGGTATGAAGGAAGGAAGAAAAAGCAAAATATGCTTCTTCATACAAAAATTTTTTTTTGTAATGCTATCACAAAATATTGCTGTGAATGATTCACTTCCTAGTTTTATTACATAATTTATATATTGCACCAGAAACCTCCCCAGTGGCTCGATTTTGGAATAAACATTTTAAACAATTTGAAAGAAACTAGAACATATAAAAGATTTAACAATAGAAAACAACACATTTGTACACTCATACTCAAGCAACCTGTTTTGTGTAAGGGATAAATATTCTTACATTATACTGGTATCACAATCATATAAAAATAGAAAATATTAAAATAATTTTAAGATGAAAGGGAATGTTACAACAAAAATCTTTTCTGCCTTTATATATATGAAATCCACTGGGGATATACTTTAAGATGAACATATGAAGAAATATTCTCATCAAGAGAAGACACATGAACTAAATGCACATGCTCTAAGGTGGTGTGTGTGTGTGTGTGCGCGCATGCATAAATATGGACTTTTCCTCATCATTGAAGCTCAAAATCTTCTTAGTTCTTACCAGAAACATCCTGTAAATGAAAACAAAATGTCAGTGATCTCAAGCTCAATCTTTTTAATTTTAAAATCAAGATTATGCAACAATCTTTTTTGATAATAATCACTGGTTGAAAATAAATTGTTGTATAATTTTGCAAGAAATGAAAGTTAAAGCATGTCAGAAATAACACCTTTATGGTATTATTATAACACTATAAAGAGGCAATATTTGTAATATGTTTGTGTCAAGAGACAGATTGGATGTTAGTGTTATACCACTAAGATCTCTTCAAGCATAGGAATTTGAGTGTTGTCAAAATAAAGATGGATTTTTTTTTTTTTTTTTTTTTTTGCAGAGAAATAAAGCAGAACTGCCATTTGCCAGCAGTGAAATTGACAAAATTATCCAACTCCACTGATAAATGTTTTCAAGATCTGTATTTATAGTGGTAGTGGTTAAGGATGTTGAGATTGTAGTGATTCATGCGCATTGCCATATTTGCCAAATGAAAAGGAGGAATGCAATTACAAACTGAGAAGCAGATCATTTGTACACTGATTTCCATAAATTAAGAAACAAAGAGAAAAATTGTGATAACTCATAGGTAAAAACATCTGAAACTTGGGTACATTATACCAAAAGGGATGCTGAGCCATATACAAATGAGTGGTATATGCAAATGAGCTGTGGCATAAAAGCAGGTGTTTGAATGGGTTTCCATTTCATGTCTGGATATGGCTGTAAGACATAACTTAATTGATGAATTCAGGTGGTGAGCCATAGTATGACTGGAGGCCAGCCAAAATCATGCAGAGGTGGGCAGAGGGATATGAGTCATTCTATGGTTCACAGACTGGAACCAATTTCAATAGCCACAAACAGCATCCCAGATATATAGCAAAGGAGGACCATGGGCTACAATCTCAGTGAGTGATCGATAATCTCCAATTATCTGCTTGCTGAAACAGGAGTGCAAACCTGAATCAGTTATGATATGACCCTGAATTGCTATAGGAATATTGGTATCTGCTTTCAGAAGAAGGCTTTGCAAAGGCAGTATGCTAGGTGACCAGTAGTCTGCGTGTCCCTATGCTATAGGAAAGAATATCTGAAGTGGGGCAAGTTCCATGTCAACTGGATCCAAGACCAATGGAGTAGGTACCTGGTTATAGACTAGTCTGGATTTGATCTAAGTGCTCCAATTTGGAGAGAACCAGGGATATTATCATTCCTCTAATATCTGTGAAAGGGATACTTATGGTGGAGGTAGTGTGATAGTTATTGGAAGGCATCTCATTGAAGAATGAACTGACCTGTATATCCTTTCTAGTGGAATGATAAATGCTGCAACTTACAGATATAGGTCTTGAAATCCTATACTCATCCATATATGCAGTTGCAGCAATAGGGAAAACATAATTATAAATGATAATTCTCATCTTCAGTTAGCAAAGCTTGTGGACCAGTATCTTCAAGAAAAGACTTACACATGGTTAATCTTAATCCTACAGCATGTCTGGGTTGCTCTTGGTAGATGTGTTGCTGCTCTCAATCCCCCTCCCTTGAGGTACTTCAAACTTTGCAGGAGCAATGACTGTTATTACCAACTCGGTTCCTGGACACATAAGTGCCACATTTTTATTGAGGCACTTTGATGATCTCATTTTGACTTCCTGTTTTTGACCATTGTCTTCATGTACTCATTTGTTACTGAATTAAACTATTCATTTACAATTGTTGTGGGTGTTTCTTTCACATCATACTGTTTTTTCTCTTTGTTTCTTAATTTATAGAAACCAGTGTAGGGTGGATGAAATAATAGGGCTTTGTGGGACCCCTGTATTGGTTGTATACTAAGACAGGACTAAGACTATGAGTGGTGGGAGGTTGTCTGGTATTCTTATAAGCTTGTGTACTATTTGCATAAGGTTAGTGGTGGTGGCAAATGTCTAGGCCTTTCTACCTTGCTTGAGCTGTGCAGTTGGAACAGAAGAACCAGCTGGTGTTGTGAACATTGAAATCTCCAAGGAAAATGACCTCACTATTAGGAAAGTTAGATTAAAGATTATCAGCTTTTAAGGAAAGGAAATTGAAAAGTTCAGAATGGTTGTTAGCATTAGGAGAGCAGCAGAGACAGTAAATGAATTTGACAGAATGGGATACTGGAAATTAAGGGGATAAACATCCTTTGTTGTTTTATAGCCAGTAAGTGAAACTAAAGATCGATAACTATGATCTATAAGTTTCATGCCCTAAAACTATCGGCGAAGGCAATTCGAACTAAAGGTGGTGCAAGCTCCCTCACTATTCTTGATATTTTCTCATAATGTAAAACACAGCTCCTAGGAGATGTAATACTGTCATTACATTATGAGGAGAGGTCACTACCCAGACCGGTTTCAACCTTTTTTGAGGTCTCATCAGTGAGTAGGTAGACCTGGAAGCTTAGTGAAAAGAAATTACATACCTTCATTATACGAATGCCATAAAGGTGTAATTATATTTTAGTTAAGATAAAAAGCCAAATGGCTAGTTTTCTGGCACTTTAATATAGAAAATAAGGGGATAAACATCCTTTGTTGTTTTATAGCTAGTAAGTGAAACTAAAGATCGATAACTACAATCTATAAGTTTCAAGGCGAAAAACTATTGGCGAAGGCAATTCGAAGTAAAGGTGGTGCAAGCTCCCTCACTATTCTTGATATTTTCTCATAATGTAAAACACAGCTCCTAGGAGATGTAATACTGTCATTACATTATGAGGAGAGGTTTGATATCTTCCAGGTCTACCTACTCACTGATGAGACCTCAAAAAAGGTTGAAACCGGTCTGGGTAGTGACCTCTCCTCATAATGTAATGACAGTATTACATCTCCTAGGAGCTGTGTTTTACATTATGAGAAAATATCAAGAATAGTGAGGGAGCTTGCTCCACCTTTACTTCGAATTGCCTTCGCCAATAGTTTTTCGGCATAAAACTTATAGATCGTAGTTATCGATCTTTAGTTTCGCATACTGGCTATAAAACAACAAAGGGTGTTTATCCCCTTATTTTCTATATTAAGGTGCCAGAAAACTAGCCATTTGGCTTTTTATCTTAAGTAGAATGGGATACTGACATTTTCAGCCAAAGAAGTTAAATCAGGATATTCCAGGTTGGGCACTCTTTGACATGGTATGTTGGAGTAAACATATGCACAAATCACACCTTTGAAGTGAAAGGAGTCTGAAACAGGGAAAGCTGAGATGAGTAATGATTGGGGATGTAGAAATTTGGGTTTCTGTCAGGAAAAGTAGGTAAGGTTTTGCAGATTGAAGATGGACATCAGTGAGGTTAGAACTGATGCCATGTATTGAAAAAGTTCTGTAAGATATGCTATTGATGACTGCATGGGTCACACATGTTCCCTATAATGCAGTCATGGAGTTTAGGTTTCTGCACTGGGTGTTAGGACTGAATTTTCATATTAGCATTCCTTTTTGATAATTTATTGTCAATGCGTCATCTTCAGTTTGCTGTAATATTCTATCTTGTTCTCGATACAAACAGACGAGATCTGGTCAGGCTCATACATTGACATGATGCCTTCTAACATTTTATTCAGCAGTTATGACCACAAATCTGCTCATTGGCATATTGCAGGTCACTGTGACTAGGTACTGGAGATTCATCCTTGTCTCCCCATGTGCCTAAAGCAGTTATAAGATTTTCCTGGGTTCACTGCATCGTTCAGCAAGCTTGCAGATGTTGTTTAGTATCACATCTGTTTCTGAATGAAACATCAGTACACTGGAGTTGTATGTTTTATTCTCCACCTCCATAGTGTCTTGAACTGACAAAGTGATGAGATTGACAAGCTTGCTGCCATTTTTGGCAGTAGGCCAGTTAATGTTGAGACATGAATGTGAATTGCTTCAAGTGTCTTTTGATCATCAAATTCCTGCCATGAACCCTCAAGGGGTGTACAGGATATGATACTCCTACATGAAAAATTTACATCATTACTAACTTCCCATCTACAATTTTCCTCCAGATCAGTCTGTTACTTGTCAAGACACGAATATTATCAGATCTATTTCTGTCGTCTAAGTCACTTTGTACCCTATCAAACCATCTATATCTTGGTCTTCCTCTGGGTTGTTTTCCTGCCAACCTGGCAGAGAACAGTTGTTCTGCCAATCTTTCCTCGCCCATTCTGTTTAAATGACCATACCACCTGAGATTACCTCTGCTAACGCATTCCTGGATGCTGACAATGTCAAGTTCTTTCCTAATATCCTCGTTTTTAATATATTGCCATCTGTTCGTGTGCCTAATCTTTCTCAGGACCCTCATATCTGCAGTCTCTAGTCAAGTGTTTTATCTGATGTAGCTCTCAGATCCATAAGTTAAAACTGGTTTGAACACTTTTGTATACAGCTAATTTAGTGTTCCGACTAATTTCTCTCTTATTCCATATGAATTTATTCAATTGACATCCTACCATACCAGCTTTGTTGATTCTATTGTCTATTTCCATATTTAATTTTACCATTTTCACTAAAAATCGTGCCTAAGTAGCTGAAATGTTTTACTTGTTCCACAGGTTGTCCATTCACAACACAGTTGACATTTTCAATGATTCTGCTTTTTTTCATTGTCTTGTTATTGCTGACCTTCATACCATATCTATTACAACAGTTATTCAATTTAGTCAAGGAATCTCGCAGACTCGTAGTGGATTTATTGATAAGTATAACATCGTCCGCATAAAGCAAAGAGCTGACATTAACATCTCCAATTCTGATATCATGTTTAATACCACTTTCCTTCATAATATGATCCATATAGATAATGAATAACAGAGGGGATAATGTACATCCTTGTCTCACACCAGATTTAACATTAAACCATCTTCCTGTACTTCCTTCAATTCTAACTGCTGACTTACAACTAAAATAAAGACTAAGTATTGCTTGATATAATGTTCCATTGACACCATATAACCGTAGCATACTGAATAGCTTCTCTCTTGGCACCTTATCATATGCCTTTTCCAGATCTACAAAACTCAAATAGAGATCTTTGTTATATTCCCATGATTTCTCCACTATTTGTCATAAAGTGAAGATCTGATCCTGACAGCCTCTATTTGGCCTGAATCCAGCTTGTTCTTCACCAAGCTTTTCTTCTACAATTCTTCTCAAGTATACTTGGATATATCTTACCAGGAACACTCAGTAGGGAAATACCTCTGTAATTCTCACATTCAGTTTTATTTCCCTTTTTATATATGGGTACTATGAGAGCTCTACTCTAATCATCGGGTATTCGTTACCTGTCCAGGCTTTCTGAACTATGCAGTGCAGCTACTGCAAGACTTTATACCACCATACTTCAGCATTTCTGGTCGAATATCATCTCCTGCTGCCTTTGATGGCTTTTTCTTCTTCAAGTATGGATATGTATTCCTCACTGTATGCCTGTTGAGTGTTTTTTTCACTGTGCTATCACTGCTTGTTTCATTTAGCAATTTTTCGAAGTAATTACTCCATACTTCAAGGATATCTTTCTCTCCCGTTTTCATGTTACCTTTATCATCTCTAACTCCTTTAACAGTACTCTTTCCTCCATTTCTAAGCTTCTTCAATAACCTCCAAAATATTTTGCCACCTTCTTGATATTTATTTTCTATGTTCTTGCCAAAGTACTCCCATGACTTTTGTTTAGCTAGTTTTACACAGTGTTTAGCTTTCTTACATTTGTCTCTGTATTCTCTAAGAGCACAAGCTGACTTATTTGCCAGGAACTTTTGATATGCTTTCTTCTTTTCCTTCACTGTCTCTTTAACTTCCTGTGTCCACCAGGGGGTTCCGATTTTTTTATCCTTGCAGACAACCTCACCACATGCCTCTCTGGCTGAATCAATCAAGGTTTTCTTCAAGGCTTGCCACTGAATCTCTAAAGTTTGGTTCCTGTTCTCAAACTCTTTCATTTTTTTCTTCAATAATCTTTGTGTATTTTAGTCTACAGTTCACATCTGAGAGCTGCTCAACTTTTATTTGCTTTAAAACTTTCTTACATGTTATTCTTTTCAATATGAAATTCAATTTTATCCTGCTCAAGACTAAATAGTGATCACTTCCAATTTCAAATCCTCTGTACACACTCTGGTGTCCTGCACAAGGGAGAAAACATCACTATCAACAATAACATAGTCAATTGAGACTTTTCTTATTTCTTGCCTCTTCTCTCCATATGAATTTGTGCACATTTTTGTATTGGAACATAGTGTTAGTAATAACCAGTCCATGTCCTGAGCAGAAATCCTACAAATATTATTATTAGCTTTGCTCTTTTCTCCAAATTTTTCCAATATATTTTTGGATGTCTGACAATCATTTCCTACTCTGCTATTTAGATCCCCAACAAGGACCAACTTTTCCTTTTTCATTGTGTCAGATGCTTTCTCTAAAGCATTAAAAAATTCCTCCACTTCTACCTTAGTAGAACCTTCTGTGGGACCATAGGTACAAATAAGTCTCATTGTCCAGTTCCCCAATCTGATATTTGCCCACATTACTCTACTTGAGACTGCCTGCCATTCAAGAAGATTAGCCTCGTATTTAGTGCTGAATACAATGGCTACTCCTTTCCCTTGTTTGTCATTGCCTGAATATAACATTTTGTATTTATTGCTCAGAAAGATCTCACCAGTTTGTCTTTTTTGTTTCAGTCACCCCTATTATGTCGATCTGGTACTTATCTAATTCCTCAGCTAGCTCCATTTCTTTGCCATTCAGGCTTCTTATGTTGATAGTACCAATCTTTAACTCTGGTGATGTTGAGTTGGAGTGTTTTTTCAGATTTTGTGTCTTTTCTAATGTATCAATTTTATGCAAGAAAGCATTATCAAGTATAATAAACCGTTTTTCTAGATTGTCCATAACTTTCCGAGTTTTAGAAACTGTTTAATGGAGAGGAGGCAAAGAAAATAAAAGAATGGGTGGCTGAGGTTGTTTGGAGTTTTATCAGTCATACAAGCAATTTTGTGCAATTAGCATACAATGACTGACCGCAAACTTTGCACTGAAGGCTCTCTTTGTATGTAATCTCCAGCTTGCAGCTACGGCACTTCTGAGCTTCAGCTGTTTTATCAGAGTTAACAAGACTCTTAGCACTCTGTTGATGCCTGGCTTTGTTGCCACCATCTTTGGTTTGTGCTGCAGGCATATCTATATGTTGTGCGTAGGTACTTGCTTTGGCTGATATTAAAGTATGGAAAATATTTTTATTGAAAAGCTCAGAGTACATATGGGATGTAAAATTGGATAAATATCACTTTTAAGTAGCAGTAAAATTAGAACATAAAATAAGCAACACAGTCCACAGAACCAACCAAAGAAAAAGGAATCGATATTCTTTTTTTGCTGAATAAAATATAAACACATGTTCCATTTTACTCAAACTCTGATAAATATGCTGATGTAAAAAGATAGATATTTGTATAACGTTACTGTTTATAAACACATAAAAATGAAATTTAAAATGCTTAGCACTTTTTTTATTAAAAAAAAAATACTAATCATTTTAAATTACATTTTTATGTGTTTATAAATAGTGACATTTTTACTGAAAATAAAATTTTAGAAAAACCAATCCATTCAAAGATGTGTCTGACAATACTGAATGAACTTTTGTACAAACTTTTGTTGCAAATCTGTTGGTTTGTTAGTAATCCCATATAATTTTTCCAAGACAAATTTTGCTTCTACTTAAAAAAAAAAAATTAACTGCCTCTGAGAATGAGAACACTAAAGGATTTTTTTTGCACCCTTCCTAAAATTTGATTCTTCTTCTATTTATGATTTCTGAAAAATGCAAAATCTAAGATCGATTTTGGTGGTACAGTATTTGTGAGACATCCCAAAAGATCCAAGTTGATATTTCTGCTCTCTCTTTTATGCAAGTTTCCATTTTAAGTAACGGTTCTTGGCCTGGATCACCTTCAGTTTCTCTAATTTTGTTAAGTGCGAAATCTGCTGAATGGAGTTGTATCTTGGCTACTACATGCTTCAGTCAGTCAGTTTAACTGGCTTAATTAATTATTCAAATTGTGGAGCATTGAACATTGCCATACCTGATCTGGTTAAATTTGCTCTACCAGTATCTTTAAGAACTATTTCAATAAATTTAAGTAGTCTTAGAAATGTTGAAACCATATTAAGCAGCAAGTTCTAATGTGTTTTTACATCAATAATAATTTTGCTTCATTTCCCAATTCACTTTTTATTTTCTGTTGCAAAAGACTCTCTCATACCACCATGCATAGTTTATGCTTCCTTAAAATATGTAATTACATCTATTTGTAGAAAAAAATTATGCCAACAAAAGGTTGAGATATAAGGGGAAAACAGTGGCAGTGGTTTTGAAGCAGTATGAAGTGAAGTGGAGGTTGACAGGATGAAATATTTTAATGGGTTAGCTGGGGAATGTGGAGACAAAGAAATGTACAGGCAACTTGGCTTAGTAAGAAAGCAAAGGGTGGTTGATCATTATGGTTGATTTCAATCACAGCAATATTGATTTGAATGAAGAGATAATGTCAAGGAATAAGGAGAATGAATTTGAGTTCTTAAGGGACAATCTTAGCATGTACTGGAGGGCAAAATCATAAATGAAACATTTCTTAGAAGTATAATATTTAATAAATAAGATAATATAAAATCAGTGTAGAAAACAAATTTAAAAGATGTATATAAAAAGTACAAAAAATATTAAAATTCATAAAATGTACATAAATCTGAGATTTTTTTTTTAAAAAAAACATTTATAATAAACTAAAAAGTATATATACTTTATATAAGGTGGTAAAGATTAATACTCTGTAAAAACTTAAAAACCAGGTTGACAGTTGATGAGTCTGATAATATCTACTTAAGTGGGCTCAGACATAAAAGTGGCTAAAATAATGATTGTGCTCATTGGTGAAATGAGGGCATTTGATTAAAATACAGGTAACGAATAGTCCAAAGTGACAAAACGTGCACATAGGCATATCATCGCCCCTCAGAAGGAAGGAATAAGTGAGATGACTATGACCTATGCAGAGCTGAGTGAGAACAACTTCTTCTGTTCAAACCTTGTGCCGGCTAGTCTGCTACAATTCAGTTTCAGACTTAATTTGTTGGGGCTTATATTACTCTCTCTTCCAAGATAGCTTTCACTGGGATAGGAGTTTCTGTCCGATAGTCTGTGTATGGTACAGGCAGATAATGGATGTTTAAGAAATGAAATGACCTCGCTGCAGTACTTACAGCCTCATTTCTCTTAATCTCAACATGACTTGGAATACAACTACTACATCAAAGCATAGCTTCCACAACTGAAAGAGAAGGTGCTGAATTCAAGACAGTACCAGATGTTGCTGTAGCTCCAGACTTCTTATTGCTTGAAGAGAATGTTGGGTCTGAATATACAGAGTGGATCCATAAATCATGGAACATGTCATAGAAAAGGCCTATCTTTTTGAAACTGAACATAGAAGGCATTTACATGATGTGGGTTATCATAACTGAGAAAAAAAAATCTGTTGATGTTCAAAAACGTATGCAGTTACTTCACAATGACCCTTTCTAAGGTGACTTATGAGCCACCCTGTATTATGCAACTTTGGTAGTGGTGGAATCTAATGTATTTTAGTACAAGCTATATTGCATATAGCTCTGCTGTAAAGTTCTTACACTCTAGTGGGATTTGTGCAAATATGTTGTTTGGAAAGGGAGCAGAAGATCCCAATAGGTCCTCTGATTTTGAGCCATCTTTGTACACAGGCAAACCATCAGAGTATTCACAGTTGTACGAGAGTGGTCTGAAAAGTTCTCGGCCTAACAGTGAAAAAACGAATTTATAATTTCAAAATTCTTTTTATTTTTTAACATAATCTCCCTCAAGACTAATATTTATTCCAGTGATGCTCCAGCGAAATTATCCCATCCCTGTAGTGATTCTCAGTAAGATCTCCAAAATATCCCTCTACAGCTGCAATCACCTCTTGTTGCAAAGAAAAACACTGACCAACGAGGAAAGTGTTTTAGTTTTGGGAAGAGATAGAAGTCAAAGGGAGCCAAATCTGGGGATTAGGGTGGATGTTCCAACAATTCATAGTGCAGATCCCTTAATTTTCCAATTGCCAAAACACCTTTGTGGGCAGGTGCATTGTCCTGATGAAAGATGATTTTTTTCTTTTGCAAACCAGGTCTTTTCTCAAGAATTTTTTCATCTAGTCTAGTTAAAAAGATTGGAATCATATTCCCCGGTTATTGTTTTACCCTTTTCAAGATAATTAATAAACAAAATGCCTTTAGCATCCCAAAACACTGATGCCAACCTTTCCTGCTGATGGAACCAACTGCCTTCTATCCACTGTTTTGACTGCTGTTTGGATTCTGATATGTAATGATGAATCCAAGTCTCATCCATAGTAATAAATCAACACACAAAATCAGTTTTTTCTTGTTAAAATGCTCCAAGCACTGTTCAGAGATTTCTATGTGAGTGCATTTTCAATCTGCTGTGAGCAAGTGCAGCACCCATCTTGAGCAAAGCTTTTTCATTTTTGTTGTCAAATGTACATTTAAGAACTCTTTCCCTGATGTTTGTTTGAGCACTACCCAGGGTTATTCTTCTTACTATTATTGCATAGGTACCGCCATGCAGTCCTAACAAACACTCATCACAGGGAAAACCAAATCCACACAATATCGGTTGTACATCTCCTTGAAACCATTAACAAACAAAGCACTTACAACTGACTCAGGCAACCCATTTCATTCATTCACCCCTCTCCAAGCAAAAAATCTACTCCTGACACTCTTGCTAACCACACTCTTACTCAACTTCCAGGGATTACTTCTTGTTCTGCTGCTAGTCAAGTGCTGAAACATTTCCCCTGCATCAATCCTATAAAATACTTTAACTTAAATGTTTCTGTCATACCTCCCTCCTCCCACCACTTTTTTTTTTTTTTTTTTTGCCTATCAGTCAACTTTTAAAATTCACATACCCTCAATATATCAGGATGAGCATTCCACAGAACAAAATGGTCTGTGGAATGCTCACCAGCTTGGTCACTCTTCTCTGGATCTTCTCCACCACTTTATCATCCCAAAGAAACCAGACCTGAGCCTCCTACATCATTATGTACAAATTAAACAATAGTGACTAAAGCACAGAGCCCTGCGACTCACCACTAGTCACCTGATTTCTCCTAGATATACTACTTTTTGATGTCTGTCCATCAGCCACCCTCTTATCCATATCACCAATTTTATATTTATCTCCATTTGTTGCAGTTTGCATAAAAGTTCCATGAGATATCCTGTCAAATGCCTTTGCAATTACAGCAGTATCATCATGTAGCCATTCCTTTTATCCAACTCAGCTGTCACTATAGATTATTAAGGCATGACCAACCCCTCAACAAAGCCACTCGGCCCTCAGAGTATCATATTCTTATTCACTCATTCCCGATTTCTCTTTTTGACCAACTTTTCCATACTTTTACCACCACTCCTGAGATACTGATTGGTCTATAATTTTCTACCACAGACTAGATCCACCTTTATGCAAGAGAATTATTTTGTCCTACTTCCACACTCTTGTGACTTTGCCAGAACTGAGCTTAAATAGCCTAGTGAAAGGTATTGCCAGTCCCCCTGCACATTCTCTTGAAATGTAAGTTAATATACCATCCAATAACACAGCTGTATTTGCATTCAGATTCTGCAATAGCCTAAGTACCTTCAATTCATGAACATCTGTTCTCACATCAGTTCCTGTCACCTCTGTCATAACAGTTATCATCACTTGGCTCATATACCCTTGCAAAATGGATATTCAGTAGCTCAATAATTTCATTTGCCTTTGTTAGCTCTGCCATCTGCACTCATTAAAGTTATTCTTCAATAGTCATTCTTCCTCCTACTTGCCACATAATGAAAAAACTCTTTAGGATTTGTTTTTTGCCTGCTCAGCTAACTTCTCATAATCTGATTTTTGTCTTCCTTACCATGCTGATCATCATCAAATTCCTGCCATGTATCCTCAAGGGGTATACAGGATAGGATAGCTACATGAAAAATTTACATCATTACTAACTTCCTATCTACAATTTTCCTCCAAATTAGTCTGTTACTTGTCAAGACTCCAACATTACCAGATCTTATATTTCTATCATCTAAGGCACTTTTTACCGTATCAGTCCACCTATATCTTGATCTTCCTCTGGGTAGTTTTCCTGCCAACCTGGCAGAGAACACTTGTTTTCCTAATCTTTCCTCCCATTCTGTTTAAATGACCATACCACCTGAGATTAGCTCTGCTAACGCATTCCTGGATGCTGACAATGTCAAGTTCTTTCCCAATATCCTCGTTTTTAATATGATATTGCCATCTGTTTGTGTCCCTAATCTTTCTCAGGACTCTCATATCTGCGGTCTCTAGTCTTTGGTCAAGTGTTTTACCTCTGATGCAGCTCTCAGATCCATAAGTTAAAACTGGTTTGAACACTTTTGTATACAGCTAATTTAGTGTTCCGACTAATTTCTCTCTTATTCCAAATGAATATTCAATTGACTTCCTACCATACCAGCTTTGTTGATTCTATTGTCAATTTCCATATTTAATTTTACCATTTTCACTAAAAATCGTGCTTAAGTAGCTGAAATGTTTTACTTGTTCCACAGGTTGTCCATTCACAACACAGTTGACATTTTCAATGATTCTGCTTTTTTTCATTGTCTTGTTATTGCTGACCTTCATACCATATCTATTACAACAGTTATTCAATTTAAACGTGTGGATATGCTTATGTGTTCATCACACATTTTGAATTGAATTTAAATGGTATTGAATCGAAAACAGATTGATAAGAAAATAAATATTTATTAACTTCAAAGCTAATATTTCGCTGGTATTATATCCGGCATCTTCAGAGCACAAACAAAGTTTGTAACAAATGCAGGACAACCACAATTCGGTGTAACAATGGGGCTAGTATAAGTAATTGCAGCGTGCAACACAAGACTAAAGTCCTAATATGGTGCCATCTAAGTTATATATATATATATAAAAAAAAAAAAAAAAAACAGTAGTCCAAACTTTTGAAAAAATATAGTAGTCCTTATAAGTTTTGAAATAAATAAAATTAAAATAAATATGAATTTGGTCTTAGGATGACAGTCTCCCAAATCTTTGGTAGATTTATACAGCCATACTTGTTAAGGTTTGGAGTATGTTTTAAGGCTTCTGTTGATTCCAGGAACAACCTCTCTGACTTGTATAAGCTTCTGTGCAGTACTTTTGTGTTTTTTTCCAATTGATCCTGTGTGCCGGGGTATCCAAAGCATGATCTGCCAGACCCGACTTGCCATAGTGAAAGTGCCAGATATATTTTTTGTGTTCAATGAGGCAGATGTTCACAGTTCTTCCTGTCTGTCCGTAGTAGGCTCGATGACAAGAACAGGGCACTTCATAGACTCCTGCATGTGATCAAGGAGTGAGAGACTAGAGTTAGCCTGAAAGACTAGATTCTGCATTTTTTGTTCATTCACTTCATGAATGCCTTTGCACGTGTGCACACACACACACACCTGTGTGCCCTCATCATCATCAAATTCCTGACATGTACTCTCAAGGGGTGTACAGGATATGATACTCCTACATGAAAAATTTACATCATTACTAACTTCCTATCTACAATTTTCCTCCAAATCAGTCTGTTACTTGTCAAGACTCCAACATTATCAGATCTTATATTTCTATCGTCTAAGGCACTTTGTACCGTATCAATCCAGCTATATCTTGGTCTTCCTCTGCTTCGTTTTCCTGCCAACCTGGCAGAGAACACTTGTTTGGCTAATCTTTCCTCTCCCATTCTGTTTAAGTGACCATACCACCTGTTAGCTCTGCTAACGCATTCCTGAATGCTGACAATGTCAAGTTCTTTCCTAATATCCCATTTTTAATATGATATTGCCATTGATGCATCTGTTCACGCCTCTAATCTTTCTGAGGACTCTCATATCTGCGGTCTCTAGTCTTTGGTCAAGTGTTTTACTTCTGACCGCTCTCAGATCCATAAGTTAAAACTGATTTGAACACTGTCTTGTATACAGCTAATTTAGTGTTCCGACTAATTTCTCTCCTATTCCATATGAATTTATTCAACTGACTTCCTACCATACCAGCTTTGTTGATTCTGTTGTCTATTTCCATATTTAATTTACCATCTTCACTAAAAATCGTGCCTAAGTAGAAGAAATGTTTTACTTGTTCCAAAAGCAAAACATTCCCCATTCACAACACAGTTTACATTTTCAACAATTTTACCTATTTTCATTGTCTTTGTCTTTTTAATGCTGACCTTCATACCATATCTATTACAACAGTTATTCAATTTAGTCAGGGAATCTTGCAAACTTGTAACGGATTTATTTAGAAGTATAACATTGTCTGCATAAAGCAAAGAGCTGACATTAACATCTCCAATTTTGATATCAGGTTTAATACCACTTTCCTTCATAATGTGATCCATATAGATAATGAATAACAGAGGAGATAATGTACATCCTTATCTCACACCAGATTAAACCATCTTCCTGTACTTCCTTCAATTCTAACTGCTGACTTACAACTCAAATAAAGACTAAGTATTGCTAGGAACACTCAGTAGGGAAATACCTCTGTAATTCTCACATTCAGTTTTATTTCCCTTTTTATATATGGGTACTATTAGAGCTCTTCTCCAATCATCGGGTATTTGTCCCTCTGTCCAGGCCTTCTCAACTATGCACTGCAAGACTTTTATACCACCATACTTCAGCATTTCTGGTTGAATATCATCTACTCCTGCTGCCTTTCCACATTTTAGGCCTTTGATGGCTTCAGGTATGGATATGTATTCCTGACTGTATGCCTACTGAGTGTTTTTTACCACTGTGCTATCACTGCTCGTTTCATTTAGCAATTTTTCGAAGTAATTACTCCATACTTCAAAAATATCTTTTTCTCCCGTTTTCATGTCACCTTTATCATCTCTAACTCCTTTTACAGCACTCTTTCCTCCATTTCTAAGCTTCTTCAACAATCTCCAGAATATTTTGCCACCTTCTTGATATTTATTTTCTATGTTCTTGCCAAAGTCCTCTTTTTTTTTCTTTTTTTTTCTCCTGAGGAGTTGATGTTGCTTTTAAGAAGGTATGATGAAGAGAGTAGAACTGATGTCTGTAATCTATGTCATTTGCAAAAGTTGTGGGAGAAAGTAAAGGGCCTTTTCTACGTTGCAAATAAAATCTATTTTAGAAATGTGTTCTGGCGTGATTGAGCAAAATTGAAACCTTCCTTTAAAATTTTAGCTTCCAATTTTATCAAATTACAATTTGTGATGTTTATTAGCACTTTTTCATCAGGTAGGGTGACTTTTGAAATGAACTTTTTGTCTCAAAGAGCATTACATTTTTTGATTTGTCTGTTTTTGGAGGATAAAAAAGTTTCATTGTAAGAAGAGCTGATCATGTCTAAAAAAGACCATATGTTAGCATCTCTGTAGTTTGCTAAAAAAACTACATTCATCCTCGTTTCGCCGTACGTCACAAAAACTAGGTATTATGTTCAAAAAAAAAAGGGGTGATCTACATCACAAAAGATGAAGAAAAACTGAAGGAAGAATTACAGTCTCTAATCCAACTACTTGGATGCAACAGATATTCTAAAAAAATCATACAAAAATTCTATTCTCTATTCCTGCCATAACAATGAACTTCTGTTTCCATCCATTTCACTGATAGACTTTGGGCTCAATACCGCTAGTCTTCTCAAATCTCATTTACATCAGTTACTACCTTCAAGCCCATTTTAACTACACATGAGGTTTACTTCATTCACCTAACGATCACAAAACTCCTGGGGTGATCTTTATAATATCATGTTCTTGCAGCCTTTCTTACAGAGGACAGACATCTAGAAGCTTGGAAATTAGACAGGAAGAGCATATTTGAAGACATGAACAACAGAGAAGACAGCTTGGGCCTAGCTTTTCATTTTGTCCACACAAAAGTGAATGGAATACGAGCTCCATGTCTTACATCGAGGATTGATCCTCTGACATTTAGAAATCACTCATTAGATCTTTCCACACATCAAACTAACTTTTCAGCCAACTATCTTGCACACATCACTGAACAATAGCTAACCCATCCCAGCTCCTGCACTCCATGTGATTTCCATTTCAACTTATAATGTAATGGTTCCTACATGTTCTTTATTAGTAATGTTATAGTTCATGTTAGCTGTTTTATTGTATTTTTGTTCATCCTAACCCAGAAGAAGCCACAACTATCTGTGGCAAAAATTGTTATGGCTAAATAAACTCAATGTACTTTTCTTTATAATTGATTTTTACTAGTCAAGAGTCTACATATTCATATTATTATTATTTGTGACACCTTGAAGGAGTCCGAAGACTCATCATGGGAGGACACCTACTGTATGACTCGCTGTCTCCACCTACACTGAACCTCTACTACTAATCTTCATCTACATCAATGCCATCTACTGCCCACCACCACCACAGCTAGTATTTTTGTCTGTAAATTGTGTGTGTTCTGAAGGGACGATTTATCTGTATACAGGATGAAAAACCCTGCTACCTCCATATGAAATCAGCTAACTCATCTTCAATTGAAAAAGCCCATATAAAGATTCCTCCCATCATGACGAGGATCAAACTTAGGCCTTTTCTAATCGAAGGGTGCAACATACTGTCGTTCTTCCAATTGTGCTATGGAGGTGCTTAAAGATAGGATATTACTGCATGTCTTCAAGGGAATTAACAGTACTTTTGACACACCTGTTTAACATGAATCTTGCAACAGGGTGAGTCCCAAAGAGGAAAAGTGGGAGATTGAAAAAAAAAAAAAAAAAATGTTCCACTGCACAAAGTGGGAGGAGAGTAAGACTGATCTTACAAATGTTGGAAATTTATTTTGCACTTGGTTAGACCATAATAAATTTAGTTTAATCCTTTATCCAAGTGTGAGCAAACAAAGTTTGCACCTGAAAATATCTTCCAGACTGAGGCAAGGTGGTGCATCTGTTGGCAACTTGTAGCAAAGGTGGCCCAAGCTCTCATCGCTCCTTGTCTCAGCATCCCCCACTATGCCAAGCACATTTCCTTGAGGACACGTATAATGCTATGCATTTTAAGGGAAGGGCCACTAAGGTCGAAACCGGTCTGGGTAGTGGCCCTTCCCTTAAAATGCGTAGCATTATACATGTCTGCAAGGAGATGTGATTTGCATGGTGGGAGATGCTGAGACAAAGAGTGATGAGAGCTTGGCCCACCTTTGCTACAAGTGGCCAACAGATGCACCACCTTGCCTCATTCCTGAAGATATTTTCAGGTGCAAACTTTGTTTGCTCACACTTGGATAAAGGATTAAACTAAATTTATTATAGATCCTATAAATACTAGACCAATTTGTGTCTGGAGTTGTTCAGGTGTTAGAGAAGTTGGTGAGGACAAAGATACAGAAATGGGCTGATAATCACAGTATTCTTTAAGATAGTTAGCATGGGTTGGTTAGGGGAGGGTCATGTTTTATCAATCTGCTTATGTATTACAACAAGTTGACAGATTCACTGAATAAAAGAGATGCATATACAGTGGTATACTTACATTTTTTGAAGGCCTTTGATAGAATGCCACATGACAACTGTTAAATAAATTGAAACAGGTGGAATTAGATAAACTAGTGAGTTGGATAGTTGATTGATTGTCAGATAGGTATCACAGCAGGTTGGGTATGAGGAGTGGTATCTCATAAGAGGAAGGTCACAAGTGGAGTGCCACAGGGACCTGTTTTGGGACCATTATTATTTAATTTGCACATTAATGACATTGGGACTAGCTTATCTGGAGATGGGCATCTGTTTGCCAATGATGCAATGATAAGAACTTGGAGAAGTAGAGCAGATGCCTGTGGCTTTGGAGGATCTCAATAGACTATGTAAATGGGCAAATGAGTGAAGCCATCAGTTTAACATTGCAAAGTCCTGTCCTGAATTTTTTTATACAAAGTTGTGATGAAGAGTATAAAATTAATGGGGAAATTTTGAAAGAGGCAGAAGAGAAAGAGATCTGGGAGTGATGGTGGTAGAGACTTGGAGTTTAAGGATCACACAGCTAAAACTGTAAGAACAGCACAATGGATTATGTCAATAATGAGGACACTAACATGCAGAAGCAAAGAGGCTATGGTTCCCTTGTATAAGGCTCTGATCATGTCACTAATTTTTCTTGTTACAGCACTGCAAATAGACTAACAATAATTGTCCAGACACCCCAGTTATTTGAAATTATGGAACATTCCAGGTATGTTAATAACATAAAAACTGGTGTACAGATAGTAAGAAGCAGTATTTTATCATAGCAGGTGAATACAGGTGGTATGGCAACATGACATGAATTCAGTGACTTTGAGAGAGGTTTCGTTATGGGCTGTCAACATTTGTGGCATGTCCATATGTGCCATTGCTGCTCAACCAGAGCATTCAAAATCCACGGTTGGTGATATGATCAACAAATGGAGATGTTCTGGCATCACTAATACAGGATAACACCAAGGGTGGCTGTCGCAAATGACTGACAGGGACAGAAGGGTGTTAAAATGGGTGGCATGCAAAGACCGGTTACAATTGGCACAGGCCATCCAAAACACCAGTAACACCATGGTGAGGACTAATACTGCATGAAAAGAACTCCATTTACTGAATTTTCATGGAAGAGTAGCATCACACACTGAACATCACAACAACGAACAGGACACCTCGTCTGGCCTAGTGCAAAGAGCATGTGAACTGGACAATTGACCAGAACGGTATTCTGGAGAGATGAATCAAGGTTAACCTGTTTCCAGTCTGATGGCAGGGTGTGGGTGTGGAGGTAGCCTAGTGAATGCTTGTTATCACAATTTGTTGTACCCACAGGAAAGTTTAGTGGTGAAGGAGTAATGGTGTGAGGTGCATTCAGCTGGTTTGGAGTGGGACCGCTGGTCATTGTCCATGGTTCCAAAAGGTAGCTCAGTACCTTGATATTCTGAATATTTAGGTGCTGCCTACACTGTGGAATTTTTATGGAATGGACCTGTGTTACTATCAAGACAAAACCCAATGCCACAAAGCAGCAGATGCTATGGAATGATATGAAGAGATATGTGCTAAATGACTGCCCTGGCCTGCACAGAGTCCTGACCTCAACTCCATTGAACACCTGTGGAACGAACTGGAGAGGCGATTGAGGTCCAGAGCAGCAAATCCTCAAACTGTTGCTGAACTCAGTGCTGCTTTGATCGAGGAATGGAGACAAATTCCACCCGATGTCTGCACACACTGGCGGAAAGCTACCCTCAAAGGGTGCAGGAGGTGATCAAAGCCAAAGGTGGTGGACATATCCGATATTAGGGTTCACCTGCTGGTATCAATTGTAAATTGTTAAAGTGTCTGGACAATTATTGGTAGATATTGTATTGCCAATCTAAATCATTATACAGGATTTATATATCACTTTTAATAATTGATTTGCTATAGCTAGAATTTTACTCTTGTTACAGCAAACACTACCATAACAAACTACTGAAAATTTCAGTAGTTTGTTATGGTAGCCCATTGTGCTATGGGCTCTAAAAACAGCCCATAGGCACAATGCCATTCTGTAGAAAGTTCACTATAGCAACAACAAACTATTCCTATGGTCCATATTAGTTCTTGTTAAATTGTGAATGAAGATATTTGAGAATTATAATACTTCATTCACACTTAACATAATCTACCATAACTTAAGCAACATTTGTAAATATTATTTGATGTTAATTTCTTGCTTGTAAATTATTATTCATATAATTGCTTTGAATTTGTTTATTATTATTTGATTATTTAATCTAGAATATGTAATAGTACTGAAAGGACTCTGTATTAAAATGTCATTCAATTTATTTTATTTATTCTTGTGTTAATGTTTTAAGAAGCTATGCATATACATATATATATATATCAAGAATTTGTATTTATCATATTTAAATGTATTTTATGTGAACTACGGATTATTTCTTTATTTTATAATAAATTTAGTTTAATCCTTTATCCAAGTGTGAGCAAACAAAGTTTGCGCCTGAAAGTAACTTCAGGACTGGTGTAAGGTGGTACAACACCAGGGCAACTCGTTGCAAAGGTGGAGCAAGCTACCAACACTCCTGTCTCAGTATCTCCTATAATGCAAAACACATCTCCTTGCGGATATGTCTAATGTTATGCATTAAGGGAAGGGCCACTACCCAGACTAGTTTCGACCTTTATTGAGGTAGAATGGGAGTTCATGTCTCATCATAGGCCTTTGGAGAATAAAGCATGCTGAGGGTCAGCAAACAGTAAGAGAGGAGAATAATGAAAGATAGAGTAGGATAGTAGGAGGTAAAAGAGGCCTCAGTCAACCTGTTTAGCCTTATTTGGCTAATTGGTCTGTGACACATATTCTCAATTTATCTGTTCAAAAAAAAAAAAGAAAATTTAACCATAAAAATTTTGACTAAAGTTCACTTATAAATTTATCCTTAATAATTTTGTCAGTTATCTATGACGGAGGTCTGTTGACCCTGTTTTGAAAACAGTATTTTCAGTTACTTTTTTTTTTTTTTTTAAATACATAAAAATTAAAGGACTTAAGGTCCGGTTAGTTGAACTGAATGAGAACAAAATATGGAACTTACAGACCTGGTACCACTGGGACTTAGAATGGGGTAGAAGACTGGCCCGGGAGATGCCGCTCACAAGGAGCAGCACCGCCTCGCAGTAAGCCTTCGCAGCCCGGGTTCTCAGATCTACCCCCCTTATTTGGAGTAAAGGAAACTGTGCCAGCGAAAGCATTGTGGCGAGGAAGAACAGAGTAGTTGTTACTTTACCTAGGGAGAGTTAGGTGGAGTTTTGGAGATACTAAAGAAATATACAGGGCTTGATGCGTCCCTGTATTAGAAAGCATATTTTCGGTGGTTTGCAGTATTTGTTCACAAATTTAAAGTCACCTAGTAGATGTCTTTCTTGCGCAAGAAATTTAGGAAGATAAAAAAAAGAAACCTTTCCTTATTCTTGCGTACATTAAATTTGCATCCCATACCTGGGATTTTTTCCGTACCTTCCAGATGTGATACTTTAAGACATTAATTAAAAAGATGGCGAATTTTTGGGTCTTGTTGACTGGTGGCGGGAATTGCAGGTGTATGACCTCTTCTAGTGATAGCATCGGGATTCCCAGTGCTGTGCTCAGTCTTTGCCAGACGCGTTTTGAATGTATTTGCATAAAGCAAGCTTTTGAGGTCAGGCAGAGCGTACCTCCCTTCTTCATGTTTTAGTTGCAGGTATTGTTTTTTTAACCTCATGTGTTTTTTCATTCCAGAAGAAGTCTATGAGTTTTTTGGATAATTGGTTTTCTTGTAGCAGTGCGATGCCTGTGATATTGACTGTGTGCATCAGCATTGGGGTAATGATTGATTTTATCACTGTGACTCTGCCATAAAAGGAGAAAAAGGTCGGTTTGAACAGACTTATCCTTTCCGTACTTATTTCCTGTAGTTTTTTAACTGGTAAAGCTAGTGACTCAGAAAAGGGAACTCCTAGTATTGTTAGCGGCTGTGTATGCAGCGTTAAACCGTAGGGAAGTCTGGTGTTATGGAAATTTCCAAAATTTTTGATTTTGGTTTTTTGTGCATTAACTCGGAGACCACTGACTATGCTGAATTTTTGCAGTATGTCAAGATAGTTGCAGATAGACTCAGAGTCTCTGAGTGTGGCCACTACATCATCTGCACATGCTATTATTTTGCACTGTCTGGAGACTTGGGGCAGTGGAATACCATTAATTGCAGGGGTGTTCTCTATTCTTTTGATGAGGGGTTCTAATGCTAGGGAGAAGAGAAGGGGGCTTAGTGGGCAGCCTTGCCTAACCCCTCTCTTTATACGGATTGGTTCTGTCAGAAACCCATTAATAGACAGTTGTGTCGAGGCCTCCGTGTACATATGTTTAATTGTACGCCGGAGTTTCAGGCCCATGCCTACTTTTTTTAGGGTGTCCTGTAAGTACGTGTGGCTGACACTGTCGAACGCTTTTTCCAGGTCGGTGGAGAGAAGTGCCAGGGGGTATTTTTTTTCCTTGGCCAGTCTGACTAGGTCTCTTAGCAGGAAGAGATTAAATTCCATAGATCTACCTGGGATTCCATAGACCTGTGAACTTGTTATTATGTTTTCTATTCTGCCCTTAATGCGTGTACAGATAATTTTTGCGAAAAGTTTATAGTCTAGGTTAGTTAAGGTAGGACGGCAGTTATTTGACAAGGTCTGATCTCGGTCTTTTTTGTCTTCATCGTTTTGCACGTAGTTTTTATTTCAGCTGCAGTTATCGGCCTGTCATGCAGGGTGCTAAGATGCTCGGGAAAACGTTTGACGTTCCACTCACTGAAGTCACCCGTGCCCTGCTGGTCAGCGAAGATGCCGAGATACTGCTGGTGAAAATGACGGAGTATTTCATGGGTTGAATTTAGAATCTGGCCTTTCTCCTCGATCTGGTAAATTGTTCTTTCATCGTTTGCTGCCACCCGTTGTTGATTGTAAAATGCAGCGGAGGGTGTTTCCAAATTTCTGAGATAGAGTCTCGTGCGAAAGTCGAGGTCATCGACTCTACTCTGCCGCTCTTGCTGCAGCTTTATTTCTACCTGTCTGATAAGATGTCCGCAGGGAACTCCGCTCCATTCGCTTGACCAGTACCAGCCGAGTTCCCTGTAGAGATCCCTCAGCCGTTTACGTTGTTGGTAGACCCTTTCGTGCCCACATTTTTGAAACAGTTCCTTAGCCTGCCACTTAAAGTGCAGCCAGTTTTCTCAGTCCCAGTTGGTGTTTGTCCATTCATCACAGAGTTTCTGTAGCTGGTCGCTAAAAAGACTGGGAAAGGTGGGAGGAAGCCTCCAAGGACCTCTGGCTGTTTCCATAACCTCTGGGAGTGTAATTTTTAAAATGACCATTTTGTGGTCTGTTGACATGTTGTGTGCTGTGGTGTGACGTGTCCTTTGAACATACTGTTCCAAGATTTGGGACACATACACCCTATCTAGTCTCGTCGATATCTGGCCGCGGCACCACGTTGTTTCTACCTTCAATGGGTTATTCCTCCTCCAGACATCGACGAGATCAAAATTTACACAGCATCTTTTTAGAGCGGCGGTTCTGCCGGTTCCGGAGTTTGCATTTCCGCCTACTTTGTCCAAATGTGTGTCTTCCACACAATTCCAGTCCCCGGCTACTATTAGGTATTCTGCTCCCAAGAGGTAGTTTTCAAGGGCAGAGAAGAAACCGCTTCTGTGGTGTGGGCTGTTCAGGGCGTATACTGCAGCAAGCCGGATGGTACGGCCACCGTACTTCCAGTCCACCGTTATTAGACGTCCCATGGCATCCTTCTGGACGTTGAAGAACCCCCCGCGATTGGGGGGCGAATTAGTATCCCCACCCCTCGCGAGTGAGCATCCCCAAAGCACCAGTAGCTGGTGATCGGGTAGCTTCTCGAGAAGTTTTCCACGTCCCAATGCTTATAAAAATGGGTTTCTTGAATCAGGAGGATATTAATTTTGTACCTTAACATTAGCATCCAGACAGTGCTTTGTGCGAAGGGGTTGCGTAAACCTCTGGTGTTTAAAGTGGCAATTTTAAAATCCATGTTGGTGTTTGGAGGAAGGGGGAGGGTGTTGTCTGTTTGTTGCTCTACATGGTCCACCTGTGATTCACTATCGGAGCTGTTTGGAATATCCATAACGAGGTCGTTTTGAAATTCCATTTCTGTGACGCTATAAATGTCCGTGCTGCAGATATGTGAATGGGGTTCTGCAGGTTGGTCCGCTACTGGGGATAGGTTTCCTGTCTTTGTTACCGCCTCCTCAAGGGGCTGGGTGCCTTCGGGTTGGCTTGTAGTTTGGATGTTGTCCATTTCATCTTCTGACGAGAGTAGGCTGCTTTGTTTAGCCTTTTTTGCTTCTTCTGTTTCTGCATCTCTTGTGTGCTTTGTTGGGGCGCTGGTTGTTACAACTTCTTCCTCTTTGCTGCGGGTTTCGAAGTTGGCTGTTATTTCTTTGATGTGGCGGGTTGCCCTGGGTGTCTTACCCGTTACGGGTTTCATGGAGGTTGTGTTTTCTGCTAATGTTTCTTTTTCAGTCTGTTGCCAGAGCTCTGGAAAATCGCTCCCTGATGATACCTCAGGTTTACCGAGGGGTATAGCCCTGATCGGTATTATGGTCCCTCCAGCTGCTTCTGAGAGTGTTCTGTGCGAGCACGTGTCCACTATATGGGTCAAGTCCCCACATTTAAGACAAGCTTCTGTGCAGTTTACTATTTTGTGCTTTGTTGATTTGCAATTTCTGCACTGTAGTTTTGGGCATTCTGCTCCTAGGTGACCCTTAGAGTCACATCGGAAACATAATCTTTTAAACACCCGGGTAGTTGACCATGACCCTTGTTTGGCCCGCTAAAATGAAGTTGGGAACTTCCTTTTTCATATCTATCTGTACTTCAACGTCGCCTGTTTTCCAGCCTTTGTAATCTGGATGTTCAAATGCTTTGATATTAATAATATCGCCCCATTGGCTAAAAAATTTCTTGACGTTGTCTTCTTTCTCCAGGTATTCCAAGGGAAATCTAGTTATTCTTAACGTTTTTCGTAAACTCCCTATTAAATAAGGTTTAATCGTTTGTCCCGCACAGAGAAAACCCTCTAATAATTTGCTTCTTGTTTGGTCATTTTTGACTACAATTTGGAATCTTTCTTTTGAGTACGGTGTGAAACCGTATAGGTTTTCTGCCCCTACTGTATCAATCAGAGCTTTCACTAACGTCCGCTCATCTGGGAGCCGCTTGACCTCGATACCAAGCGTCCTAGTTCTGGGTGAAAAGAACGGCATTGTTGGGGGAAAACCTAACTACTGGCTGTAGAAGGGGTGGGGGAAAAGGGCGGCGAAGTCGGGGAAACGCCCGGTGTCCCTCACAACAAGCGAAGAGACACCAGAAGGAATGAATAAAAGAGCCAATAATAAGAGAAAAGGTCTTACCAACGCCGAGGTACTTCTGTAGAAGGTGAGCCTGGAGCTCTCTCATACGTTCGCGTGATCTGAATCCGAGCTGTAATATCGGCCACACGAAGAGGTTCTGGTCGGCAGGAATGAAGCTCTCTCTTTGGTTCGTCTAATCTGCTACTGGAATCCGGTTATTGAGGTCTCTTCAGTGGGAGCCAGGCCCAAGCTGAGATACCAGGCAGAAGCATTCGCAGGTCATCTCTACCTATAGGAGTTGCAAAATGGTGTGCCACCCTTTTTTTTTTTAATAAATTACTCTGGATTTAGAGAAAGATGTTGAAAGTTTATTTTTCATTTGGTTAGAGTATAATAAATTTAGTTTAATCCCTTAATGCATAACATTAGACATATCCGCAAGGAGATGTGTTTTGCATTATAGGAGATACTGAGACAGGAGTGTTGGTATCTTGCTCCACCTTTGCAACGAGTTTCCCTGGTGTTGTACCACCTTACCCCAGTCCTGAAGTTACTTTCAGGCGCAACTTTGTTTGCTCACACTTGGATAAAGGATTAAACTAAATTTATTATACTCTTACCAAGTGAAAAATAAACTTTCAACATCTTTCTCTAAATCCAGAGTAATTTATTAAAAAAAAAAGGGTGGCACACCATTTGGCAACTCTTAGGTAGAGATGACCTGTGAATGCTTCTGCCTGGTATCTCAGCTTGGGCCTGGCTCCCACTGAAGGCAACTTTCCACACCATTTGGCAACTCCTATAGGTAGAGATGACCTGTGAATGCTTCTGCCTGGTGTCTCAGCTTGGGCCTGGCTCCCACTGAAGAGACCTCATTAAAGGTCGAAACTAGTCTGGGTAGTGGCCCTTCCCTTAATGCATAACATTAGACATATCCGCAAGGAGATTTGTTTTGCTTGCTCCACCTTTGCAACGAGTTGCCCTGGTGTTGTACCACCTAAATTTATTATACTCTAACCAAGTGAAAAATAAACTTTCAACATCTTTCTCTAAATCCAGAGTAATTTATTAAAAAAAAAGGGTGGCACACCATTTGGCAACACCTATAGGTAGAGATGACCTGTGAATGCTTCTGCCTGGTATCTCAGCTTGGGCCTGGCTCCCACTGAAGAGACCTGTTTCCAGCGGCCTTGAGAGAAAGCTCCATGTTCCAGTCCTCCTTCAAACCTGTTCCAGCGGATTCCAGCAACAGTTTACGAGAACCGAAAAGAGAGCTCCGATTGAAGTTCTGCTACCAACAGGGTCCTGCCTTGGTAAGATTCCTTGTTCTTTTTGTGGGTTTTTAAGGCCTATACACGGCATTCCGTTAATTTATAGGAATAGACTATCCTTGGAAAGTCTTCTTCCTTTCTTTCTTTAAGTAATAATGTCTTCGGTTTTACCGAGGGTAAGAACCCTCGGGTTCGAAATTGATGCTAATATTGAGAAGAGGACGTTTGCGAAGACTATAATTAACTATGTCGGGGCAGGCAACATTTCTGGTTTTACCCCTTACGGGGGGGGAAGGTTTCAAGTTGTATGCACTAACGTTGCAACTAGAGAAAAATTACTGAAAGGAGTCGAGTGCCAGGGAAAAGTTTTTCATCCTTTTGTGGTAGGAAGTTTTTCCAAAAGTGTAAGAATAGATCGTTTCCCAATTGAATATCCGAAGAAGACACTGACATCATCACTAAAGTCTTCTCGAAATGGGGAGCCGTGCGAGATATAAAAATTGGCACGGATCCTGACTTCCCTCAATGGAAGTCAGGAGAAGTCACTTTTTCTGTCATGATGAAGGCAGAAATTCCGAATTTCGTCAAAATAGGATCGGCCAGGGTAATGGTTAGCTACCCTGACGTAAAGCGACAGTGTTTTAAGTGCGGTGCCCTCATGCATCTCGGGGCTCAGTGCCCGAAAATGAAATGCAGGAACTGCCTGACAGCGGGCCATACATTGCAGAATTGCCAGTCGGCCTGCTTAAAATGTGGTAACACAGACCATAAAGTGGACACCTGTCCAAGTAGAAACCATGCAGAAAGAGTGGGAGGTATTATTACGCCCAACACTGCAACACCGGAAAACAATATCAGTGGCATGGAGCAGAACGACTTCCCAACCCTGGAGGCTGCACATGAAAGGGCAGCAACAAAGAATCACACCGCCACATCGCAAAATGAAGCAACAGAGAAACCTACAGCCAAAATTGTAGAAGCAGCCAGGAAAGACACAAAGCATGAGGAGCCAGCCAACGACCAAACCACCACCACAGAAAATAAACAGAAACACCAGCAGGAAGGTCCTATCATGGTAGTTGAAGAAATAACAGAAGAAACAGTAGAAATGGAAATTCATAGCGAAGAAACCACACAAAAAAGGCCAGGCAGTCCTGAAGAAGGGAATGTAAAAAAACCAAAACCAGGGAGTCCGGGCATTGCTGAACCTGGAAAGGTAATAGCAGAACCCACAAAGTACCCTTATGCAAAAGCCAATGCGACAATACTACATCTACTAAAAGACTTCCCCGAGGAAGAGAAGGCTTTACGAAATGGTATAGAAGCATTCGGGGATATCCTACTTATCCTCACAGGGAAAAACGGGCCTAAAGTGGTAAGCGCAGAGTGGAACGATATGTTTGTTGAAGACATAGACGAAATCACTCCAGAACAAATCGAAGAATTTATTGATGCAAAGGATGACGCAGGAGCAGCATTGTACAGAGGCCTAGGAATGTTAAACTACTCCTGCGGAGAAAAGTTAGCAGATCACATCCTCAAAACCCACAACGACAGAAAGCAGGAGGATGTAAGCCTTGCTTAACAGGCAGACAAGTCAGTAGATTCGTCGTACTGAGCGACCAGACTCGGGGGGGGGGGGGAATCCCCTTTTTCTCTTTCCATTTCAGATTAGAATTTTTGTTATGAAAAGGTATTTGTCTATTCCACAGGAGGGGGTACCCTGAGAACCTGGGCTACGAAGGCCTACATCGAGGCGGTGCAGCTCCTTGTGAGCTGCATCACTCAGGCCAGGCTCTTCCCCCGCTCTTCTGGTCATTCAGTTTGAAATTCCGAAATTCACCTAGTTTCTTATTTCTTTGGTTCTGTCTTACAAATTGTTATATGTACGTTTTAATGTTATTTACCAGTTTCCTTTTTCATGTGTTGCTTCTTTCATTTGTTTTTACCCCGCTTTCCTCGGGCGGTCATCTGAAGAGGTGACCGACCGAGGAAAGCTGAAAAGAACGGATGGAGGGAGATAATGTCGGAGATCTGCTTGGTGCTGACATTTAAGTCAGGCCAAGTAGATCGACTGAGGCCTCTTTTAACTATCTACTACTATCCACTCTATCTTTTCTCCTCCTCTCTCACTATCAAGCTGACTCTCAGCACAACTTTTTTTTTAAATCTAAAGAGGCCAGTGATGAAAGGCATGAACTCCCATTCGACCTCAATAAAGGTCGAAACTAGTCTGGGTAGTGGCCCTTCCCTTAATGCATAACATTAGACATATCCGCAAGGAGATGTGTTTTGCATTATAGGAGATACTGAGACAGGAGTGTTGGTAGCTTGCTTCACCTTTGCAACGAGTTGCCCTGGTGTTGTACCACCTTACCCCACTCCTGAAGTTACTTTCAGGCGCAAACTTTGTTTGCTCACACTTGGATAAAGGATTAAACTAAATTTATTATACTCTAACCAAGTGAAAAATAAACTTTCAATATTTCTTTATTTGTTATTTCTAAAAGAGAATGTAAATATGTGGAGTTCTGCTGGTATGATTTTATGTAATTCTTCTGATTGAATATGATTGGTTAGTAAAGGAGAAATGGAGTTGTTTTTAGTTAGCGCAGGCTTATAACGTGAATGGCTATGATATGGAGAGAAGCCTGTAGATGTAAGCTGAACTGGCTAGAACAGGGTTTTGGTGGGAAGAATAAACACAGTTAATTGAAAAACGGAGAAAGCTTAGGGACGGTGAAGAGACCAGTTGCGTGTAACGAAAGGCGAGCTGAGATATGCAGAAAAATCGACAAGGACTGGGAATAAATAGGCATTAAAAACTACCTCTATGAAATTCTGATATTATGATAGATTCCTAATGATTAGAGGAAGAAAGCTGCAGAGCTGAAGTCAATACATAGTGGAAAATAAGGAATTAGTACAAGACATAAATCTAATGTGTCAAGACTTATGTAGCTCTGTGTTTAATAATTCAGTTAACATAGTGAAGATTTCTTTGAATTGTGTTTCCTCATGATAATTAGTTAACAGGAATTTTGAAAAGTGCCTAAGTGAATTCAATGTACAGAAGTTATAATCCGGTAAGACTTATCCTTTTTACATCCAGTGTGAAGCAAATGAAAGTTAATTCTGCCTAATATACCCTAGCTGAGGTGTTTAATTATAAATAGTCGAAGGAATGAAGCCCAATTTCCCCCTTGAATTGATATTTGCCTTGTAATTCAATTTAGTGTTTATAGACTAGAAGTGAATTAGAGAAGCCAACTATAAAAATATTTATTGTGAATTCTGGAACTTTGAACTGTGAAAACTATTTTATATTAATTGGCAGAATATAGAAAACTGAGAGTTGAATGTTTGATACCTATTGCATTGTATTTTTTCTGAGTACTAGAACTAAATTGATGTGTAGATGACTTGATTTGTCTCATAGAATAGAAACAAGTTGTGATAGAAATGCTTATGTCTTGAATAATAAGATCTAAGATTTTTAGCTTTAATCTTAAAACCTAACTGAATAGCTACTTGTATCTCAGAGATATTTTGGATTTGTTCAATTTTGCATTATCTGGTTTAGAAAGTTATACTTAGATGTACATATTATATAACCCTGCATTAAATGTTTTGTTTTATTGAATTCAATTTGATATTTACCTGATTTTCTTTCATTGCACCGCTCATAAAAATTTATCGGACCTTGCGGAAGCCTTAAATGATAATATTAACCTCGGCCTGTAGAAACGTGAGATTGCAAACGTTAGTTGATGATTGATTCCTCTACAATATATAGACTTATCTGAATATAAGGTGGTGCAGGATAATATAAATTTCTTTATATTCGGATCAGTATCAATCAACATCTGACAAATAAAACGCGGAATTTAAAGAAGTAAGGATAAGTTCAACTAACCATCATAATTGGATCAGTCAGCAAGACAGGACGACACAACACAACTTTTAATAATTGATTTGCTATAGCTAGAATTTTACTCTTGCTACAGCAAACACTACCAAAACAAACTACTGAAAATTTCTAAAAACAGCCCATAGGCACAATGCCATTCTATAGAAAGTTCACTGTAGTAAACAAACTATTCCCATGGTCCATATTAGTTCTCTACTGGGTCATCTGTACTGCCTATCCAATTTTTGTCATCATCATGGAAATGGATATCTCCCCTTAAACCACCCTGTATACTGTTAATGTACAAATTAAACACCAGTGCCTTCAATACAAAGTCTCTGTGCCTGCATTCTTCTGATTCAATTCTGCCTTACTTGCACTGCTGTCTCATGTATGCCAATTCTGTCACTAGCATTATATAAATACATCCCTATTTACTCCAATTTATGTAATAAATTTCCATGCAGCATCTTGTCAAATGATTCTGTCAAGTCTAGCAGTATCATGATGTAACCATTTCCCTTATTCAACTGAACTTTTTACTGAACTTTATAAGGGACTTTTAACATATGCAAAAGAACATGTATAAATAGTTATAAGATAAATGAATAAATAAAATACCTGCAAGGTTTAGTATCCATTGTGGTATCTATATATAAACAAACTTAAAATCAAATATTTGAATAAATTAATTCTTTGTAAAAATTTAAAAATGTCATGTAATTTGTCCAAGCCTGATAACATCTGTCTGGGCATATAGGGCTCGGCCAGACAAGTAAAAATGTCATTTAGAGGTCCTGTATCACATATCAGTTTGATATGTGATACAGGACCTCTCAATGTAGAGAAAAGAGACTAGTCCATGTAGGATGATCTGGAAGGGACTCTATTTTTAGGGCATAATTAAGAGAAATGTTTTCATCTAAGTGATAGAGGGGATTCATTTGATTCAACATAAAGACTTTGAATGGGTGATGTGCAAAAAGTACCAGCAACTGTTTGGATACCCTGATGATGGATTGGGCCCAACCACTAGTGTGTTTTCTCCCTCAGAACTGTAAACCTGGAATCCATAACCAAGCTTTGAACATACAAGTGCACGATAAATGTGAAGCAAGGAACATCGATCAGCACCCCATTCAGTAGAGGTAAAGTACGGAGGATATTCAATGATTTTTTTTTTTTTTTGGACTTTTCTGCGAAGATGATGAATGTGTGTAAAGAATGATAGCTTTCTGTCAAAGAAAAAACTTAAATTCGAGTGCTACTGGGATAACAGTTTGTCCCATTCTTAACTCAGGATTGGTGTGGAGTGCATTTTTGGAAGAAGTGTACAGAGTTTTTTCTGCAGAAAATCCCATGACAAAGAGTCCATGAAGGGACATGATCGATTGCTTGTTGAAATTACCTTTCAATGACCCTCATATTGCAGGAATGACAGTAAATTGTGAAGTCATCAACATAAAGGCAATCACTTATTGTAGGAGGAAGCTGCTCAGTAATTGAGTCATTTTGATAGCTAAGAGGGGTCGCACTTAACACAGAGCCTTGAGGAATTCCCTCTTCCCGATGATATGGCTGAGATAACGTGCTTCCCACTCATACTTGGAAGACTAAGCTAGATAGGAAGGTGTTAATAAACAGGAAGATGTCCCCTCAGACCAAAATTAAACAAGTCTTTTAATATACCATATCTTCAGACTGTGTCAAAAGTTTTTTTTTCATGTTGACCAACACTAAAATGACATGTTGTTGTATCAGTAAAGCATCTCTTATACATGTTTCTAAACAGATCAGATGGTCCAAGGTTGATCAGTGTCTATGAAAGCCACATTATGTGTTGGAAAATTTGATAGGATACCACATGAAAGATCGGTGCATAAACTGGAAAATATGGAACTGGAATTCAAACTACTGACTTAGATAAATAGGTGGCTGATGAACAGGTATCAGAAAACAGTTTACAGTGCAGGTTTGAATGTACCAGATTTAATGTCACCAGTGGTAGCACCCCAGGGATCAGTCCTTGGACCACTGTTCAATCTATACATTAATGATATTGAAAAAGGACCTGACAGGAGATGTTTGCTGATGATGCCGAGATAAGAGGATAATCAGGAAAGCTACTGATATACAGCACTTAGAGTGAGGCCAAATTGCACTTCTTATCCATGTTATTCAATAGGTGTTACAGAATCATATCCAGATATTGCTGAACATCTATAGATGTCATGGCTGGTTGGGGGTGTTAAATAAGCTGGAACTGTGGGCAAACGATAAAGTCTGTGAATTCGATGTCAGTAAGCGTAAAACTATGCACCTTACTATGATAACTTTCTTGAAGTTATGGTGCTTGGAATTTGAAGTTCAAAGGTTGTATGTCAAAATTTGCAAATACAATTCAGAGGATAACTGCTATGCTAAAATGAACATTGATATGTAAAGGTATAAAGAAGTAATTTTGCCTCTTTACAAGGCATTGATACGACTGCACCTGGACTACTGTGGGCAGATCTGGTCTCCTGAGCAGATACAGAAACTATGGAAAGGGTGCAGCAAGGAACATAGATTATAAGAACAGATTGAGAGTATGTGGAATTCAGACACTGGCAAACAGGAGAAAGAGAGTGATATATGTGTCTGTAAATTTATCAAAAGGTGTCACAGGATATCATTTAAGGAAATTTTTTGTAATATGGAAAGGGCAGAAGAGGACAAGCAGCATCTTGTGGAAGTTATGTTTGTTTGTAGTTAAGGGATGAGGGAAAGATTTTTCTTTCACAGAACAGTGAGTACTGTGAATGAGTTTAAGGTATGACGACAGGCATTGGTGATGTATGGACTCCTTGATGAGTCCTTAACTCCATGAAGGTCTCTGGTGATAATAATGCAATACCATTTAATTATGACATTTTTAAAATTTTGAATACAATTTTAAATCAAAGAAAAAATTAAATTATTCTAAAAAATGAAGATAATGCCACATTTTTAAACTGTCACAAACATGCAGTTATCCAAAAGTTTAAGTATTATATTCATAAACATTACATATATTGAGTATTTACATTAAAAAAAATAAATAAATATATATATATATATATGTGTTTAATAATTTTAATGCAATACCATTTAATTGTGACATTTTTAAAATTTTGAATAAATACAATTTTAAATCAAAGAAAAAAATTAAATTATGCTAAAAAATTATGATAATGCAATATCTATATTTATAGATAATGTGTATATATATATATAAAAACTAAATATTATGCTCACTTCATTATTTTGGCTAGAAATAGTGGATGGTCCATTAGAATTTGTTCCCTATAAAATACAGAGAAAATTAAATTATAAACAAATTAACATATACTTTTTTTCTTCATTGCTAATGTGCATAACATCACGTACACAACACTGATTGGATCCTTAGTTAGGCTCCCTCACAATAAACTCAGTTTTTAAGAATAGTTTTCAGGAATTCTTTTCTAACTTAACTTTGCAAATTCCCCACAACATACCTAAAAAAACTCAGTTTTTATTATGGGCTGTTGTAAACAGTTTTTATGGAAAATACCAAGAGAAAATAACTGAAACAACAAAAAATAAACATGCCAAGAAATTATATTCTCAGTTTCATCTTTTATCCAAGTATAAGCAAACAACATTTGCAGAGTAACTTCATGACTGAGCTACTTGTATGTAGAGGCTAATGACTTCACATCAATTGTCTTAAGTATGCTATAATGCTGGCCTGTTGGCCAAGTGGTTAGCGTATCCACTCTCCAGCCAAAAAGCTGTGGGGTCTAATCCCACTGTGGGCATAGATGTTTGTGATTGTCGGTGAAAATAATGTCTGTGGTGGTGGTAGGCAGTAGATGACGTTGGTGTAGATGATAGTAGCTGCGATTTGCAGTAGTTGGTGGATGGAAAGTTGTAGAGTAGGTGTAGAGACATATGAAATCAGTTTTAGATTGTATTGTGTGACAAGCAGTTAGCAATCTGATGTAATACATAAACATTTTAGTGTATATTCGATACCTAGTTCGGTACCTTACTTACACAGATTATACACAAAGCAAATTATTGTTGTTCCAATTAAACAGGTTTCATGTGAATATTTTTATACCTTTTCTTGTAAAAATAATTTGGTTTAGGTACATCAGAAATTGCATTGTAGCAATTTTGTAAATTTAACTTTTTTTTTAAAGATAACATCATAACTGAACCCAAGAAGAAATGTAGACAATATAGTATTGAATATTTGAAATATGGTTTTTTTCAGTTACCTACAAACAAAACATTGCCAATGTGCCTGATTTGCCAAAAAGTTTTTTCAAATGAATCTATGAAGCCTTCAAGACTAGAACATTTTACAAATGTTCATGCTGATAAAAAAAGAAACACACCCTCTGACCAAGGTTCTAGAGGTCTTTTAATATGGCATATCAAAGAACACTGAAATCAGATTTTCTCATTTAAAGAATGCATAGCTAATACTGTTTCTACATGAACCAAATTGTAGAATGTTGAACAATGTCTATAAAAGACACATCATGCATTGGAGAGAAGATCACTGCATTCTAAATATTAGAGAAGTTCGGTATTAGCCATTTTCTCCAATATCTTACATAGACAGCTGGTCACAGCAATTGTTCACTTTTGCTGGGTTCTTTCCTGGTTTTGGGATGGCATTGACAACTGACTTATTCCAAGGATCTTGTTATATATTAAGAGAAGGAGATCCATAGCAGATGATGGAAGATGTTTTATCATCTCATAATGGATGTCATCAGGAACTACTGCACTGGCATTGACAGAGTAGAAGAATCTTTCATTAAGTTCCTCCTTAATGAAAGGCTGATTATATGGCTTTAGCGCATTGGTAGAATATTTTAGGTGTTTTTTCTCTTGATGTTCTTTCAATATTAAAAATTCTTTAGGATGTGAAACTATTGCTGAATTTCAAACAAAATTTTCTCCCAGAGTATCTGCAATAGATTTAGGATCAGCAACAACATGTTCATTATGTTCCAAGGTAGACAAATGGTGCATTTTATATCTACCTTTCATTTTCCAGATTTTATTCCATACATTTCTGCATTGGTTGTTTGATTAATCAATGATATAAATTGGATCCAAGAATGATTTTGACTCTGGCATCCTACATAACATGCTTCGGCCTGAGCACATTTAAAAGCTATTAGATTTGAAGGTGGTATATCTCAGAAATATACAATGCTCTGTCTAGATCTGTTTTGGGTGCTTGACATTCTGGATTCCAATATGATTTTGGGAATAATGTTTTTGGAATTGTGGCAGCTGCTACCTGGACAATGTAATCGTGACATACTTCACTGCTAGATGTTTGACTGGTTCAGCATTAAGCATTACAAGATGAGAAGAAGTATTCCAGTCAGCCTGGTCCATTTTCTATAGGCATGCATGTAGCAGAATATGGATCCTGTGAAGACAGTGTAAATAACATGAAAATGATCACTTTCATAAATTTCTCTCCAAATGAGTAGAGCAGTGGTAAAATGGCAGGGGGAGCAGAGCGTAAAATCAATGCAGAATACAAGTGAGTAGGAAAAACGTATTGATTATTATTATCTTCTTTAAATCATGAAGTCCTGACTGTTCTGCATTCGTTAAATGATACAATCTTGTCTATTAGTGTTGGCACTACACTACGGAGCTTTGTGGCTATTAAAGTGATCCATGAGAAGTATGGGCTAATGCAGTTGTAATATAGGATTATTAAGTTCAATCTCATTTAACTCATAACTTGGCAGTAAATAAATGGAACACACTGTAATAAGAAATTTCACAGTGTGTTCCATTTATTCAAATATTCAAATTGCTACTGCTTCCTGAGCAGTATTAAGCTGTAAATATTAAAGATAACAAGAAATTATATCATGGTTTAATCTTTTATCCAAGCATAAGCAAACAATGTTTTTTGCATAAAGTATCTTCACGACAGCGCTACTTGTATATAATGACTTCACATCAGTTACTTTAGTATCCCATAATGCAAAACACATCATTACAGATGTGTATAATGCAATGCATTATGGGAAGGGACAACTACCCAGACCAGTTTCAAGTTTTATTGAGGTCTCATGAATGGAAGCCAGACCTAGAGGAGATACCAAGTTTGAAGTAATGCAGAAGTCATATTTCACATACACAAGTAGTCAAAAAGTGTCACACATTATTAAAATATTCTGGATTAGAGATAAAGTTTTTTCACTTGTTATACTATAAATTAAGGACTCAAATCCTGAGTCTAATCTGAAAAATATTCTAATCCACAGTGTTTTAATAAGGTGTGACACATATACAAATAGTGTGACTATTTGTATATGTGAAACATGACTTCTGTCAATCTTGGTATCCCTTTCTGGGTCTGGTTCCCACCAATGAGACCTCAGTCAAGGTTGAAACTGGTCTGGTAGTGGCCCTTCCCATAATGCACAGCATTATACACACCCAAAAGGATGTGTGCCTTGCATTAATGGATACTAAGGCAACTGATGTGAAGTCATTAGCCTCTGTATACAAGTAGCCCAGTGGTGAAGATACTTCACGTGTAAACTTTGTTTGCTGACACTTGCATAAAGGATTAAACCAAGAATATAATTTCCTGTCATCTTTAATTTATAGTATCCCATAATGCATTAAGATTGGATCCTCACCGAGTTTTACCTAAGTTTCCTGCAGACAGAAACTTTGCGTTTCTTTTAGAGCCTTGATATCATCAAAATTATGGCAAAGTTTATGACAGTTCCACTGTAGAAATTTTCCTAATGTTTTGGCTTTGCGGGCTTTTCCAATTTCCATGATGTTCAGGACTTACCTTTGTCAGGCTTATATTTATCTATTGATTTAGGGAAGTATGGATGGCCAGTGTTTATCTCTTCTTTTGGAGAAACGTTTAATAAATATATCATCTGATGTGTCAGGTTCCTTTGGTGAGTTTAATTTATTTTCCGAGGATACAAAAGTATCTTTTTCCCCTATGTGCCCCCCCCCCAGTGGTTTATCTTTAGTGAGATTCTTAACATAATTCTCTTGACAAGGGGATCTCTCATCAAATGGCATCATTTTTGGAATTATTTCATTAGAGATGCAGGTCATGTAATTGATGCATTCCATAGAGAAGCACTCAATCATAAAGTTCAGGTATGGGGAAATTATCAGGCGGTAAAATAGGCATAGAGGTTTGAGTTGCTATTGATATTTTCTTAACTGTCACCTTTTCAGCATAAGATTTCAGGATAGATGTGGTGGTGGCTAGCTTCCTCTTTGCATTCTGATATATTTTGTTATTTTTTTACCTTACGTATTTCTTTTTAATCCTTCCACCTGTGACACGTATAGGAGTATAGGAGTAGGCGGGATAATCTTCCTGACAGTTGACACATTTAGCTTTCTTTGCAGAGCAAGTTTTTTTTATCATGCTCTTTACTACTACATCAGATACAAATGGTAAAGCTAAGACAAGAAGTTTGGGCATGTCCATATTTGATATTTAAAGCATCTCAGCAGATTAGGGATGTACAGCCTAATGGAACAATTGAGATACCCTGCTTTTACAGATGTTAATACACCTAAACCTCTAACATCCATAAAAGCAGGTATCTTTTGATAATACATCAAATGTAGGGATGACATTTCTGTCCTCATCAGAACCAGGCGATCATCTCTCTCTCTCTCTCTGTACCAGAATATGCCTCACATCAGTCATTCCCTATCTTTAAGCTCTGAAAATATTTTCCCGTCAGGAACATTAAGAAGATCCCATTCTGATATCATTCTTCTAGAAGAGTTTAGCAATTTATTACTGTAGTTAGTATTCCACCCTTTGATGTTGCACTCAATAGTTTTTCTGAGTATTGCTGACAAGATCATTCCACAAGGATATCAGATCATAGTTTAATAGTTTGGAAGATTCTACAGTCCAGAACTCTTGAATAAAGAAAGGTGACATTTTCCCTATTAATTTTTCACCTGTTGCACAGATGATAATAAAAACAAAAAAAACTAGTACATTTATGCTGTTGTCACATCTTTTGTTTTTTACTTGAATCTATGGCATCAATACTTGGTTGGGACCTCGTGAGGGTCCCTGAAAAATTTATGCTCAAAGGATTTTTGGTTTGGTGCAAGCTCTCTACCCACCATGGAACCACACATGGATGCCCACTCAACCCTAGATGCAATGACTATGCTTGGGAGAGGAATGGCAAGGCAACCCCAGATGCTATACCGGCATTACAACAAAGCCTTGGGTTCATACTTCAGTTCATGGTGTGGGAGGCTGACTGCAGCAATGTTGACACAAGCAGACAAGCTCGCTATCTGATGGTGCTAACTGAGCCATCCAGAATCGTCATCTTGCTGAAGCAGAGGCCAGAGTAGTGCAACTACCAGGATCCCCATGGGTCACCTCATAGAAAATGTAGCAGCAGCGTGTTGGATTGCAAAAATGATGTCTGGAAGACAGGATAGCTTAAAAGACTCAGGAGGAGAAGTAGAAAGAAAAATAAAGAAAAAAGAAGAATGAAAAGAACCAGTACCATCACTGGGAGGTCCCCACCACCACCATGGACAGGTTCCCCCTGGGGGGGGGGGGAGACTTATCAAAGCTAATCAATTTTTCCCTGTTAAACAGGGATTTTATAATCTCATATTGATGGTGGGAGGGGGGAGAGGGATAACTGTTGGTGAATGTATCTAGCTATGTGTGTGGGGGGCTGTCTGTAGAATGCCAAGGGTCCATAAAATTGGCATGTAATCAAAGGAAGGGGAGACTGCTGTTTTCTTTTTCTAAAGTGAACTGGATCCTGGGATGTTGGTTGTTTAGATGTTAAAAAGGTGTTGAGAGCATTCAATCATGTGGCCAAATGGAGAACACATCTACCTGGTATAGCCAAACAGTGGATTCCTGATTATTCTCTGATGATGGCACTTTGAGTTTGTCAAAATATTTGAAATATTAATTAAATTTATTAGAATTAATATTTAGTCAATGTTCTAATATCCTTAAAAAATACTGTTATGAACATCCAATGTAATAAGCTTTACCACCAGTTTCCAGTCTCTTCTGGGCAAGTGAAAAAAAAAAAAAAAACTATAAAATTCTTCTGTAAATTCTTTTGTGCCAAAGAAATTGAGTAATCTTTGAATCCTAGATGTAAACTTATTGAACTGAGTACACTGTTTATATCAATTTCACAGGGAATATCAGATAATTATCTTGTATGCTATTTATACTGAGATTTGCTACTAGACATCTTTGTATTACTTTGATATTTTGTTCTATAGTAAATCAATGTTTTTCTTTGATAAAATTCTTACATTATTTTTTATTTTTTGGTGATTCTAATTTTTATTTTTCTTGGATCTATTTTTTTCTTTTATAATATTCATAGTTTTGCCAGTAACTGAGCTACTCGCTTGAATATTAATTTAAAGAAAGAATTAATTTTGGCTTCATCTATATTGCCTATGTGTTACTGTTAATGATTCATGAATATAATGGAAATGGTTGAGCTAACTTAATCAGTACCTTAGTTGAAGTCATAAGTAACTATTATTTACATCAATTCTTTAAATTACTTTGTCAATGTTATGCAACAAATCAAGAACTTAAGCCTTCTCAAACTATTTCATTGCATTCTGTCATCTTTATTTCTTCCCAGTCAAAGCTTTAATTGCATAATATTAGACTTGATGACATTTTTTCAAGAAGAAAATTTTAGGCACACGAATTTATAGTCTTCCTGTCCAGACACAACAAAACATTTATAAATGTATTTAGTGTATACGTCTTTATGCATTGTCCCACTTCATTTATACATATATTCTACTTATACAACAAGCATCAATAGTTATTAGGAATCAGGCTTAACAGATTATGATACAAATACTGATACATACAAAACAAACTACGTTGCTGAATATGACAGTCTCCAATATTCTCCAAGATAACTGCCAAACAGATTACACAAATTAAGAAAAAAAAATTCAGCTTAAAATAGGAATACACTAAAATCAAACATGAGCAACACTGCTCACTCTGTGAATACATGGCGCCTGCACCCACACACACACACACACACACACATAAGAGGAGAGAGTGCAATTCAATATGATAACAGCCCAACAAATGACTGCATATAGACAGTCAGTACTAGGTAACTGGTCCATTCACCAGAAAGCATTCATCTATGAGCAAGGTTACATGATTCATGCAGTCTTTGTCTAATAGAAGAGCAATGATCAAATACGTGGCAGTGCAAAACAGGGATATACACTAGGAATATCATTATGTACAATACACCAGACCTTTCAAAATGAGGAACAGCAGCAGATAATCTTGTTCCCCTCATGTCAACTAAACACAAGCAACTATGCATACACTGCACAGATACTTTTGGAATGGAAAAAAGATTGCATAATCTGACAAATCCAACTTCCTGTTGTTCAGAATATAGCATAAATCAGTTTATGACAGACATCAATGATATGGCTTGATGGTGTGAAAACATGTAAAATGTGTCTCCAAGGCATCAAATTAAGTAAGCATCCCAATACGTGGAGAAACATCTGACTGCCACAGTTTACCTGAACTATTTTGCTAACCAGATGAATCCTTTCATGCTCAGTTTATCCAATTGGTAACAGTTAATTCAAGCAGATAATGAGCCGCCAATCTACAATATACAAATCATATAAGTATGGTCAGGAGCAGAAGTTATCCCAGCACACTGTACTGACCTACTCAGTGACCAGATATGAATCTAAATAAAACTTTCTCATTGAGCAGGTCAGTGACCAGAAAGTGAAGTGAAATGAGCCATTTTCTTTAGAGATGTGCCAACATCAGCATGGAGTATTCTGGCATGAAAAACTGTCCCAATGAGTTGAGGCTATTCTGAGAGCTAAGAGGTTGCCAATCAGTATATATTACATGTGATCAAAATGCAATTCCTGTGATTTATTCCTCCCCAAAAAAGCAAAGTACCAGTTCCTTCTTCACTTGGAATTTTAAGAATTCTGTCAATAATATTACAGACAGACCTATCAAATTATGGAAACTGAAATAAATCTAAAGAGCATGTAAAAACATTTCAGTATTTGAATTAAAAAATAAAAAAATAAAAATAAAATAAAAATGAAATACCTTTAAAATCTTGATTTCATCATTTAACTTTTTCACTAACTCTTGTTCTACACGAAACGCATCTTGATTGGTTTTCACTAAAGTATTCAATCTTATTGTTTGTGCAGATAGATCTTTTGTAATTTTCTTTTCTTTCTCTAGCTGTACTTTTGTTTCTTCCAATTCCTGTGTATAAAATTCTTAGTGTGAGAAAGCAAAGAAAAGGATGTGCAAAAAATCACTGACGTTAGCTACAAAAGAAAGCTAATGTAAACCTTCATTAAAAGAAAGGATAATAACACCCATCATTATTTAAATAAAGTAGGCAAAACAATGTTTGTTACAAACTATAAGTTTTGAAAGCAAGAACTTTCAGAAGGAATGGACTTGAGCACTACTTAAAAGAATATAATGCATACCATTACAACAGAAATACAAGGTTTGTATTTATGTCAAACATTGTTTTCCTATTTAGTATAAAATAACATTAGATACTTATTAGTAATTCTTTCAATAATTTTCAATATAAAGTTGAAACCTGTTAGGCTCTTTTCTTCAACAAACTTCTGTTTATATGTAGAATGACTAACATTCAAAAATACAAAGATTATTCATTAATAGATTTCAACTATGATCTTCACATGCATTTCTGATGTTTTTATAAATTCACATTCATCCCCCTCCCACCAGGGTACTTGATGCTATACCATGCCTTACTTCATGTAACATACATGTTATATTATCTATAGAATAGTAACTAGCCTTCTTGCTCCCCCCCCAACCCAGTGTTATTAGAGCATTCAAGGGTTAGGGGTAAATCTTTCCTATTTTGCTATTTCTTTTCATCTTACGTAGTGGGAGCATACCTAGCCTCACCCTAGTAGGCTGAAGTCAAAACCCCCTTGCCAATACCTCTCATGATGCACCGGCTGTCATGCAGAATAATCAGTGAATGATATAATCACGTAATCACAAGAAAGATATTTATTTAACCAAATATTTCGGTCTGGAAATAGCAGACCATCGTCGGTGGTATTACAAGAACAGTTTAAAAAATATACAAGCTAGAATACTAACAATAGATCGTTGAAATTAGAACATGCCGCGTGATGTTATATCACTAAGTATGAAACGAAATATTTTGAAGTAGAAACATGATTGAATTTGCTATTAAAAAAAAAAAAAAAAAAAAAAAAAAAAAAAAAAAAAAAAAATTAATGAGTAATCTTGATTAGGCTTTCCCAGATTTTTGATATAGATATGCAGTCATTACGATTCAGGTTGGGATGATGGAGCAAGGCCTCCACGCTTTCCTTGAACAAACGTTCGAACCTATAACGGGATCTATGTAAGAGGCGCGTTTTGGACCAAAGGATGCTGTGGTCAGTTTCAATCCCGTGTTGAGCCAAACCAGACTTTTCAGGTTTATTGTGAAGAATGGATGATTGATGTTCTTGGATTCTTTTTTCAAGAGAACGTCCAGTCTGTCCAAAGTAAGAGAGATCACAGTTGCAAGGAATTTGATAAACTCCAGGAAGAGATAAAGTTGAGCGTTTGTCTTTAGGAGAAGGAAATTGAGAAGACAATTTGTTAATAGGAGAATACGTAGCTGTTAAATCATATTTCTTCAAAATTCTTGCGATAGGTTCTGAAATACCGGAGATATAAGGAATAGGTACTCGACGTATTGAATCTTTGTTGTTTTGTGGAGGATTATAAGATGTAAGAAGACGTTGAATACTCTTTTCAGAAAAGCCATTGAGTTTCATGTGTTGCTGGATAGTAGAAAGTTCTTTCTGTAGATAATCAAAAGTAGAACAATTAGTTTTGGCTCTTTTGATGAGACATTTTATAATTCCTGTTTTATGACATGGATGATGGGCTGATTCTTTCAGAATATAACGACCTGTGAATGTTGGTTTCCTGTATACTGTAGTTGTAACATCTTATAATCTTCTTACATCTTATAATCCTCCACAAAACAACAAAGATTCAATACGTCGAGTACCTATTCCTTATATCTCCGGTATTTCAGAACCTATCGCAAGAATTTTGAAGAAATATGATTTAACAGCTACTTATTCTCCTATTAACAAATTGTCTTCTCAATTTCCTTCTCCTAAAGACAAACGCTCAACTTTATCTCTTCCTGGAGTTTATCAAATTCCTTGCAACTGTGATCTCTCTTACTTTGGACAGACTGGACGTTCTCTTGAAAAAAGAATCCAAGAACATCAATCATCCATTCTTCACAATAAACCTGAAAAGTCTGGTTTGGCTCAACACGGGATTGAAACTGACCACAGCATCCTTTGGTCCAAAACGCGCCTCTTACATAGATCCCGTTATAGGTTCGAACGTTTGTTCAAGGAAAGCGTGGAGGCCTTGCTCCATCATCCCAACCTGAATCATAATGACTGCATATCTATATCAAAAATCTGGGAAAGCCTAATCAAGATTACTCATTAATTTTTTTTTTTTTTTTTTTTTTTTTTTTTTAATAGCAAATTCAATCATGTTTCTACTTCAAAATATTTCGTTTCATACTTAGTGATATAACATCACGCGGCATGTTCTAATTTCAACGATCTATTGTTAGTATTCTAGCTTGTATATTTTTTAAACTGTTCTTGTAATACCACCGACGATGGTCTGCTATTTCCAGACCGAAATATTTGGTTAAATAAATATCTTTCTTGTGATTACGTGATTATATCATTCAGTCTTATGTCGCAAGTATCCTTAAAACAACAGAATAATCAGTGCCTCACTCAAAGCTTACACAGAGGGGGGGGGATCTTGTTTAAGAAGTATATTACAATCTAAAACATAAGTTAATGTTACTGCAAACAAGGAATAGAGAACATATGGGATTAACCTCAGAGTGAACTTTATATTGGTAAATGGAATATGTGTGATCTACATACTCTTGATATTGTCTGTAAAGAGATGGAAAAAAGTATAAAATTGACATCCTGAGAATTAGAGATCAGTTGATCATGGGTAGCTGTGGTACTGAGGAAAGTTAAGCAAGAGCTCTTCTTGAGTATAGTCCCATTAATGAAAGGATACTTTGTATTAGACATAAGACTCATCCTACCAGTGTGTCAATCATTGTAGTTTATGTGCACCCTACATATAGGCCTGATGAAGAGAGTGAATAGTTATATGAAAACTTACAGACTGTGCTGAACTGCCTACAAGAAGGGATGTACTTTTCATCTTAGTGGACTTTAATGCCAAAGTGGGAAAGAATATGAAAGTGAGGCCTGAGTGTGGCATGTTTGGTATGGGTGAACATAACACCTGTGGTGAAAGACTGTTAGAATTTACCCATGCTGACAGATTAGTTATTGCCAATACCAGCTGCCAGAAACACCAACGATGAACCTATACTTGGGCATCTAATACAGTCATACCCCATAGTTACGTGGTAGGTGGGACCAACAAAAAGCGTGTAAGTCGAATTCGCATAACTCGGGTATAATTTTGCATACAAACATACAAAATATTAGTTAATTGGGACCAAAGGTTTACAAAAACACATATATTTTTTAAGAAATATAATCATAATTGTAGTTTTTCGTACATAAAAAAAAGAAAGTTATTTCGATGTCAATGGTTTCATAAAATCTAATAGATTCGTCTGATGGCATAATGTCTTTTTCTTGTCATGCAAAATTTCTTCATAGCAAGCTAATGATTTTTTTATTCCTTACCTTGTGGCTACAATTCGTTCCTCGTTAGAATCTATGTCCTCCAAAATCTGTAACCCTTTCTTTTATGATTGTTCTTACTGTGGATTCCTGTAGATCGAACCTCTTTGCTAGCTCACAAATTTTCATTCAGCCTTCAAAATCCTTAATAATGTTGAGTTTTGTTTCCAAACTCAATGTTTTTCTTTTCTTGCTAGCTGTAGAAGAATCAGACTTGCTTCTTTTGGACGACATTATTTTTTATGTGATAAAAGTTTTATCAAGAACATAACATTAAACAATCACAAGGTTTGTAGACTATAAAAATTGTGTATGAATGGAGACCGCGCGAAACACGTCAGTGCTTGTTCACAGCATGTGTGACACTGGCGAATGCAGCCAGCACCTGAAAGATACAACTAGTGGTGAGGCGTGAAGCGAATACATACATATATGAAACCGCATAACTCCGGATTCGTGTAAGTCAGGATAGTGTAAGTCGAGGTATGACTGTATTGATAGGTCAAGGCACCAGATCAATTATATCCTGGCTCTCCAATGGTGGAAGACAAGTATCTTTGATGTGCATACTTGGCCATGAGCAGACTGTGGTACTGACCATCAGCTAGTAAGAGCCAAAATAAGACAGACTCCAAACCCTTCAAAAGTGAGGTCCATCTCAAGACTGCATGTCACAGTAATCCCTAATGGGTTCACAGAAGAAACATCAACATAGTTGGATTATCTTTTTGAAACTAGTGAGAAGAACTCACCTGAAATGCTGTGGGAAGGGGTCAAGGTTATAATAGAGGATACAGCCAAGAAGTATCTAGGCCCAATTAAACAAATAAGAGACTTGTGGATATAAGATTCAACATGGGATCTGATCAAAAGGAGGCAGTTGGAGAAACAAAAAGACAAAAGGACTGAAGAATATAAAAGATGTCAGAAAAACAATCAGATAAGACCAAGGAAAATTTTTATGCTAATAAATGTGAAGAGATAGAATTCCAGATGAAGAGGCACAATTATAAAGGGATGTTTCAATTAGTTCATGACTTAAAGCACAAGTTTAAGAGCAAATTGAATGTCATCAAATACAGAAATGGAGAAGTATTAACAGAAGAACTAGAAATCAAAAACAGATGGAAAGAGTACTGTGAGGAACTGCACAGCAGAAAGGATAAGAGAAATTTGGAAGAGCCCTCTTACCAAGAAAGTTTTGATTTGGATCCTGTTCCCTTAATTAAGCATTTGGTTGAAGGAGCAATTAAACAGCTTAGGCCTGCAGAAAGTAGAACTACATGGTGGTGATATGTATGGCATGGTGAAGTGTATTTGGTGGCATCTGCTATGTTGTCTACTGCAATATCTAGAGCTTACAAGAGCTTTTGTTCACAAACCAAATGATCATATGGCAGGCTGATGGGTGTTGTACAGATTTCTCTTTTTATGATCTAGCAGGGATTTTGTTTTTATAGCACTGCCTCAAACAAACTAGGGACTGGTGAAATAAGAAGTGATCCAGTTGCTATTCTTATGGCAACTAGGATCTAGTCATCACAATGCTCTCTCTCTCTCTCTCTGGCAGAAGTTTTGATCGAATTGGTCTCCTGTACAATCGAAAAAAATTTCATACCAAATATCAGAACTTGTCTTCTGGAGCAACTGGAATTAAGTTTGAGTTCTGGGTAAGGATGAAGACCATATCTGTGACAAAAATGCATACAAACTTATGCTGTGATTGCAGCTGTCTTTCTATGACCCTAATATTAAATGAATGACAGAAAATGGTAAAATCATCAACATAGATGGAATTACTAAGAGCTGGAAGAAGTTGTTCAGTTAATGAGCTAACCTTGATTGCAAAAAGCATGATGCTTAAAACTGAATTTTGTGGGATGCCCTCCTCTTGGATATATGGTTGGGAGAGAGTTCAGACTTACAAGATTTGGTTGGATGAGAATTCTTAATAAAGAGGGGAGATTCTTCTGAGACCAAAATTATGTAGGTCATTCAATATTTCAAATCTCCAAGTAGCACCACATCATATGTGTTTTCCATATCATTTCGTGTTTTAAGACCACATCTCTAATGAATACTTCCAGCAAGACTAGATCAGTTATAGAATACTTGAGGAAGCCAGATTAAGTTCTGAAAAAAGTTTCTCTCCAGAAACCATAAAAGAGCTAACCGTTTCCCCCACCCCAGAATCTTGCAGAGGCAGCTGGTCAGAGCAACTGGATGATAGTTCATTGGGGTAAGGATTATGGATCCTCCCCTGACTTTGGACAGGTAATAATAATAATAATAGACTTTTGCCATGCATATGGAAACCCATCCTTACAGAAAATTCTGTTGAAAAGGTGTGGCAGATAATCCATGGCTGATGGCTACATATGTTTTACTCATAATGAATGTTATCTGGTCCAATAGCACTTGGGAGACATTTAAACAAGGAGAAAGAACTTTCATTTCTTCTTCTGTAAATTGCATGTTGTATTTTTAAGTACCTCTCAAAGCTAAATTTGCTGCTTTACCGTTTTGTATTTTTGGGCAAGGAACTCGGTGAGATAAAAGGATACTGCTGATGTGTTAGTACCCCCCCCCCCCCCGAGTGTGTCCACTTACCATTGGGTCTGCAATTGTACATCCACTGTTAAATAAATAACATTAATGGATTTACCTTATGTATATATTTTAATTAAATATACACATAATTTAATTCAAATATATGTAAGGTAAATCTGTTATGTTATTAATTACTATATCTTATGTTCTATATGTCACGTTGCATCAATTATGTTCAAGAACAGAGAGCTGGTGAAGCCACAATTCCTCTAATTCTTGTTCAGGCACTACCACATAGTGTTATGTCCATTTAAATCTCCCTATTAAAAGTAATGATGGTAACCGCAATATGACATAATCAAGGTCATCCTGAGAGATCTGTTGCAGGAGGAAGGCAGAGAGCATGCTATTATCAGAGTCCTGAACGAGATTCAGATCGCAACTACTTTACATTGATATTAAGTGAGACTTGCTGGAAGGAGGTATGGTTGCCTACTAGGATGACTCCTCGGTGCCTATCTCCTGTCCTATCCTTATGAATGATAATTACATATTATAATGCCAGATCATCACTGGGCTTAGGGAATGTTTCCTACAGACAGAAGCATATTGGCTTATACTTCTGCAAGCGAGCCTTGATGTTGTCAATGTTTTGTTGGAATCCATGACAATTCCATTGAAATGTTTTCCTTTTCCCTTTTTATTATGTTGAAAGATGTTTTCATTACTCAGTCTTGGATTTTTTTTTTTTTTTTGGAGAATTGTTGTGAACAGCTAGTGTCCATTTCTTCATCAGGAAGAATATCAAAACATTGTCAAATTCAACTCCCTTTAGGGCACTAGGTATATTAATTGTTTTATCATTCTGTAGGGTGGGAAAACAGGTATCCATGATATCTGCTAACAGGCCATCTAGCAAAGTATTTGGAGGCATGTCTTTCATCCTCTATGGTGCACATTTATTTTTTTTTAACGAGGATTTTCATGTAGTGGAACCATTTGTGACATCTTCAAAAGTGTGTCCATATTGATTTCTCTCTGATTTGTTCTAAGGATAGCGAGCAAATCACACTGTTCAGAGAAGTTGTAGTTGTGAGAAGGCAGGATCAATATACCTGTCAATATTCCTCACTGATACTGACTTTTGTCTTTATAGTTGCCTTCTCTGCATAATAACAAGGTTTAGTAAATGTTGTTACTACTGTTGTTGTGTGCTGCCTCTTCACCACCTAATAAATGATGCATTGCTGCTTTTATTTTATGGATTTTCTTTTTGTCCTTCCATCTTTCTCATTTTCAGGAGTATGCTAGGTGGAAACCTCAGAGAGCATTTGTGTTTTGCTCTTACATAATGCTCTTAGATGGTTCTATCTTTATTCTCATGATCTTTAAAGACCCACTGGGCACAGATGGCAAAGCAATGACAAGCAGTTTGAAAATGACCATATTTCTGACATTTAAAGCAGTGCAAAAGGTTTGAGATGTAGAGCCTTACTGGACAGCTGAGATAACTCACTCTCGGACGTTAGTAGTTTTGGAGTTGAAAGTAAGATGAATGTTACTTGTGAGAACCAGGTGCCCATCCCTATGTATGAAAATTTTCCTTATGGCTATCACTACTTGGTCCTTTACTTCTGATCAGATCTCCTCATCAGGAACACTAAGGAGGTCCATCTGATATTATGCCTCTAGAAAAGTAAGGTTTTGTGGGAGGTGACCATAATTTGTATTCCTAGATTATGTCAACATAGCTGCTTCAGTAAGAATATCTTCTGAATAGAGTTTCTCTACAGATTTTGGAGATCCTGCCAAACTTTCTAAACTCATCTGGATGAAGAAGGGAGACATCTTTTCCAAGTGGATGTTCCCTTCTTGAATGCAAAATGATCATATATATATATAATTTTGTTGTTGTTGAAGTCCCTGATAGACGAGAGGATGCAAATTTATTCATTCTCAGGAGGAGTTTGGATTCAGCAACAGAACTCTGCACACAACACAGAGGTCCACTTTCTGGCAAGCAATGAATGGGAGTGGAACAGGACTACCCCAGACACAATGCTGGTACCACAGCAAGCCTTGGGCTCTGTCTCCAGACAATGGCGAAGGAGATTTACTGCACCACCACTGACCATTGCAAGCAAGCCCATTAGCTGACTGATCCTGGCCAGGCCATTCATGTCCACCCATCTTGCTGAAGCAGGGACTAAAGCAGTGAGGTAACCTAGATATCCTTGTCCCTCATGGGTCATGTCACACAGTACACATAGCAGCAAGGCACTGGATCCCAATGATGTTGGTCTGAAAGATAGGATAGTGAAAAAAAAAAGATTCAGGAGAAGCAGAGTAAAGAACATAGGAAGAAAAACATAGTAAAAGGATAAAAATGAAAAGGGTCAGTACTGTCACCAGAAGGTTCTCTCCACCATGAATAAGTTCTTCACTACTTTACAGATTTCCTTTCTTTTAGGCTTACACGGTGATCAGAATACATTTTGGAAAATTATGAAGACAACAATAATTCAGGATTGTAGATTTTGGTTTGTATTAAACTAAAGTTTTACTCAAACACGGTAATTGTCTCCATAATTTTCCAAAGTGTTACAGATTTCCTCTTTTAGTCTATGAAAAATCTCTCTGACATTAATGTGGTACAAACCCTTTACCAATTATGTCTCAATCATATCACATATCCTCCTATCTACCAAGCTCTGTAGATGGCATCCTTCACTCTTCCTATTAAACATTCCAAGAAATGTGACACTACCTCAGTCACTCTTCCAATGGTCATTTACAAAATATCTTTATCTCCTTGAAAACTAGATTGTTTATCTGGTTTTCAACCTGCACACAGTAGTCCATATGTGGCTTGGTCAATGTCTCATACAGATCTATTATCACTTCATTTGTATATCAAAATCTCTGACAAACCGATGGTGTGGTCATTACAATTTTAGTGATAAGGTCCCCTAAATTTTAGATACTGGCCTATCATCATGTTCCTCACCTCTTCTATCTTCTTCAATATACTGTCATCTAACTGATATACAGTGCACACGTCAATGTCACATTCACGACATTTACCCTTTGGTCGGAAAGACCTAGGTCCAAATCTCATCTAGGATACCAAGAATCTTTACAAGAGTTTTTCAACTGAAGATGAGTTAGCCTGTCTAAAGAGGTGGAGGCAGGTTTTTTTTTTTTTTTTTTTTTTTTCCTTCAGTAACTGGTTTTACATCCTGATAAAACAGGTATATTGGTTGAGCAAAGATAATTAACAAGTATCATACACTGGCTTAATAGTATTAGTTGTTTCAGCCATAATTCTAACAAGTATTTCAAAACCTTACACTTAATAACAATGGATGTGCTCGTACTTGGGCATTTGTATTTCCAGATAGTTAAAATAAATCATTTTCATTTTTAAGTATTGTTTAAACAGAATGTGTGCTGACACATTACAAAACATTTTTAACATATGACCAAGATATATATTTCATGTTACATAGTACTACACATTCTTGATATGTTTTCTGCTATTAAAACTGAACTCCATTTCTTAACAGCACCAATTAGGAAGTGACTACCTTTTTAAGGCCTTCTAGAGATTTCTTTTCTTTGATTACAGTTTCCAGTTCTTGACTTTTGTTCTCTAACTGATTTCTTAAATTTAAGGAATTCTTGCTCACCTAAAAATATATTTATAGTTTAAGTTTTTCTTTGTTAAAATTTAATATCACAAATTTTAAATTATATTCCAATATTTTTAATGCAAAATACAAGTGAATATTCATGCATATACTTTGATGAATAGTTACAATTCAATAAAAATGAGACATTCATTCAAGCATGCACTTACAAGCAGGTAAGCTAGTTTAAAAAGAAGCAGAATCCTGATTATAAGGTAACAAACACTGGATACGTGCATGCCATGTAATTGTTACTTAAAATAAGTAACAAAATATACAGGCAATACAAGAATCAATTCCATGCCAATTCAATATATAGCTTTATTTAAAGGGACATGCAAGCATGCTGGATATTTCAATTGTTTTTATATCTTATTTCTCAGCAAAAGGAGCAAAATAAAAATAAAATAAGCCTAATGTAATCATATTGGCCTTCCCAAATTTATATTCTTCATCTGAAGAAATAAATTTTCAAAATATCTAAATACACAGCAATTACAGAATCACAGCAAAAAAAACAAAAAAAACTCTTGCTTCTCTCTCTCTTTTTTTTTTACTGCTCTTCATTTTAAAATCTAAAATTTGATTTTTCCACATTTTCTAAATTTCTAACTAAAATCATTTGAATGTAAGTATATCAACCACATATTCAATCTCTAAATTTTTATACCTAAATGATTCCAAACTTCTCATTTCCATTCTCTATTCATCACAATGTGAAATAATTGAAAGATTTTAACTTCAGTTTTTCTATGCTAAAATAATATTATATCAATTACAGTATCTCAAATTACTATTTCAGTTCTCAGATGAATACTTTAAAGGTACAGACATCAAAATTAAATAACAGTAAAATGAAAGAAAACATTTAATAAGATATTCAGTCAGGCAACCAACTGCCATGCAAAAACACTTCCCACTCTCCTGCTTATACTCCTTATACATCTTCCAGGGATGGCCACTTATTCTATCCTGTCTTCCTCCATTCTTTAAAATCTCTTCACACTTTAATTTGATAACAACTCCTTACTAGCGTATTTGTCTTATTTCAGTTCGGGGGATCACAATCTACTGAAGTTCTGGAAGAGTTAATCCTTCATTCTGATTCAAACTGGGGAAATACAGTTCTCTTGCAATGCCCAAGTTGATCTCTAAGTATCCATGTCTAAAACTATGAATTGGCTTGGTCCATTACCAAGGATTCTATGAGTAGTTCTGACATTTAAGATGGCCTCTTCATACTTCTGATGTTCAACTTCAGATATCATTCAGACTTCTGAGTTGGATCAGTAACTGGCTGTTGGATAGTTATCAGAAAGTTGTATATGGGGGATGCAGTATCCCAAAAGAGAAAAATGTCACTAATGGTATGCCACAGGGGTCAGTTTTGGAGCCATTGTTGTTCAATTTGTATGTTAATGATATTGAGATGACTAACTAGTGGTTTGCAGATGATGCAAAACTTGGGAGAGCAATGCAGCGTCAAGCAGATGTTATGACCTTACAAAAGGACTTGAATAGATTGCATGAATGTGCAGGTAAGTGGAACTGTCAGTTCACTTGCACAGAGTAAGGTTTTGAGATTCGGTAAGCAACAATAGGATGCAAAGTATGGTAGGTTGAAGGAGGTAAAGCAGATAGAGATCTGGGGGTGGTGGACACAGACCTGAAATTCAGTGGCCACATTGCACAAGTTGTGAAGTTGTCACATTGGATAATGACAATTATGCAGAAGATCTTGACAGGCAGAAATAAAGAGGTTACGATTCCACTGTATAAGGCCTTGATCAGACCACTCATAAATTACTGTGCGCAGATTTAGCCACCTGGTTTCCATGGTGACGAGAATATATTTAAAATGGTACAGAGAAAACTAACGTAGCTGATAAAATACAATTAGAAACTAGTAACATTTTAAATATTTGCAGATGCAAAATTGGGGAGAGTGATGCAGAGTGAAGTGGATGTTATGGCCTTACAGGAGGATTTGAATAGAATGTATGAATGGGCAGATAAGTGGGACTATTAGTTCAATGTTACAAAAAGTGGTAAGCAACAATGGGATGCTAAAGTATACACTTGGTGGGGAAACTTTAAAGTAGGTAGAGGAAATGAGAGATCTGGGAGTGGTGGTGGATAAGGACCTTGAATTCAGTGGCCACATTGCACAAGTAGTGAAGACGTCATATCAGATAATGGCAATGATGCAGAGAACTCAGACATGCAGAAACAAAGACATTATGATGCCACTGCCTTGACCAGGCCTCATATGGATTATTGTGCACAGATTTGGTCACTGGGTTTTCATGGTGATGAGGATATGTTGGAAAGGGTCCAGAGAAGATTCATAAAGGTGGTCAGTGATCTTTGGAATGTGGAGTACAATTGATTGGACAGATTGAGAGAATGTTGCAGAGCCTCACGAATAAGAGGAAGAGGGAGGATATGATTGAAACATAAGCTAATCAAAGGTTGTTACTGGGTCGAGATGGAAGAGATTTTTCATAGAATGAGAGAGGAAGGTAGAACAAGAGGCCATCGCTGGAATTGTATAAGGAGAGTGTGAACAGAGTGAGGAATAGGTTCTTTGCATGGAGAGTGGAATTCATTGCGTGAGTGTTGTGGGTGTAGACACATTGAATCAGTTTAAAACACTGTTAGACGAGCATTGTGTGCAATAGTGCGTACCTCCCATGATGAGTCTGACTCCATAGAGGTCAAATGTTAACTGCCCTACCAGCCAAGGTGGATGAAATAGTGATACCAAATTGCAATTCTTATCCATTTTTTTCGATAGGTGTTACAGAATCATATCCAGATTTAGCTGGACGTCTATAGAATAGACATCCTGGCCAGTTAGGAGTTAATAATAATAATTAATCTTTAAACATTAAACACTGTCCAGTTAAAATTATTCTACAAGTGTACAGTACATCTACTCTGACATAAGGTGCCTTCCTTGAAGTTATTAACTAATTATATACCCCCCAACTGTTTGATATCAGCATTGATTGAATAAAATAACCATTCTGAACTTTCAATTAATGAATACTAATTCATGAACATTCTTGAGAATGTTTAATTGCAATCCAATAGTACATACACATTTTCTCTCAAACACCTGATAATCATCCCTCTCACGTGATACTTGTTCAACAGACCAGATCAAAATTACTTCCAAGTGAAACTGTTGATCACCTTTATAGACTGCCACAATATCAGGATATTGCCTAGTTGCATTTGCTTTTCCACAGACATTTCCATGCTTACAGGTGGAGTTCCGTGGAGCCCCCACGGAACTCCACCTGTAACCCTCTTCCCCCCCCCGATATTGCCCAACCGCACACAACTCTCCGATACCCACCAAACAGTCAATCCCGAATCCAGTTGACCAACCAGATATCCAAACACCAGCCCATCATGTGGCTCCACATCAAATGCCCTAGAAAAATCCAAAAAGGCAGCACATGCCCCTCTCTCACCAACTGCTCCCATCACTCCATTATAAAAGACAATCACATCACTAAAGCAAGGGCATCCCCCCCCCCCCAACAAATCCATGCCGACTCTCACAAATAACATTACCCTCATCTGCCCAATACTGTATATAGTCACTCACTAATTTCTCCAAGACCTTAATAACTACTGATGACACAAACTAGCCTACAACTAGACACCCCAGTCCACCACTGCCACCCCCAATCATCTCCCCTGCAGCCAGACCCCAGCGAAGAGCCAAGCCAACAGAGCTGTCAGTTCCCCAGCACATTCTGAGGAACTGACACTCCCCCACAATCATTTCTCCTCCCACTGGCCACACAGCCAAAAAAAAAAAAAAAACCCAGGACCCTCCTTGGATCCCAGTGCCAATCCTCCTCCCATACTCCAGTCTCACCCTCCTCACCACACCAGTCCCTATGCATCTGCTCTCCACCCCTCTCCCTATATATCTTCCATAATCTCTTTTTCACCTGCAGTTCCTGTTTGATATTGTTTGTCATCGAAATTGTGTACGCTTTTTCACTCATGGAATACAGCTTACTATTGCTGCTAACAAATATTCCCTCACAATTTCCCAAACACCAATGATATCCTGGTTCCCCAATTCTGCCCCAAGTTGATATCTAAGACTATCATAATCACCTGCCCTATAATTCCACATATGTTCCCTTTTCCCTGATATCCCTGCATATCTCAAATAACAGGAATTCAGCTTCCAAATCAAAACCACATGGTCATGCTCTCTAACCTAGGGAGAGAGATGCCATCTCAGCCACCATCATTTCCCCCCAATGCCATGACCAAATCCAAAACTCCTGAACCTCCCATTCCCTCCACCACATGCCACCCAAGACACCTGTCTCCAAGAATTTTAGAAACCCCCTCCCCCCCCAATCACAACATGCATTTCCCTCTTCCCAGCTTATACTGCTGTAGTTAAAATCTCCCATAACAATCACCCTTCCTGCACCTGCCAAGCCCAACTGCCCAAACAACCCCTGCTTCCCACCCTCCGTTTTCCTTGGTTTGTAGCAACACCTCCACTAAATATCCTGTCCTGGCCACCTCCACCCCTACATGCCCCCAAAACCACGTCACTGCCTTTCACAGCATCCACTCTTAGAGGATATAAGCAACACTCCGCCACCACAACCTTACTCCCATTCTACCGAAAAAAACACTGCACCCCCGCTACTTCAATTCCTGTTATTATATCATCTTCTGTCAACCACGTCCCAGTGATCCCAATAATATTTGCCAAGCTGATGCCATCAATGCCACCAATTCATCTCCTCCAACCCCAGACACTCCTGGCATTAGTATGAAGCGTAAAAATATCACTGCTTCTATACCCATCATTATCCCCTCCAAACCTCACTGGACCCAGTGCCATCTGATGTCATCCCCCCCCCCCCTCCTCCCAAGCACACATTCCCCACAAAAAGCCACCCTTGCTACCATCCATCCTGGGAATTCTAGTTTCCCTGCATTGACACACACCGACTCATTCAGAAAACAGCAATCTCCCCCAGATGCTTTTGTCCTTCCTCATTCAAATGCAAGTGGTCTTGCATACAGTTCCCTTCTGTCCCCCAAATGCCCTCCAAGCATCCACATACTTCAATCCTTTCTTCTGACACATTCTGGCTATTATGTAATTCAGTATCACCGCTCCTCCACTCAGCTCATCACCACCACACACACACACACACACACACACACACACACACACACACACACAATCCCTCCTCTCCGAGTTCTCCCCCTGCACAACCCCAAGCTAGAATCCCAGATCTCTGGCTTCCCGAGTCACCTGCACCTAGCATCAACAACTACCCCATCCAACCCTTCACCCCTCTTAATTGCCATAGCCACACTTTATATCATTCCTTCCAGGCAAACACTACTCTAGCATTCTATCTTGCACACTACAGATCATCGAGTCTCCATACATCACACTTCTTACCACTCTGTTCCTTGATTGCTCACCTGCATCCCTCACTCTCTCTCCCCTCTAACCCTTTCTTTCTGTGTTCCCCCACTTACGGCTGTCCTGGAATCACTCTATCCCTGGTTACAGCACTCCCTCACATTCTTCCCATTTCCTGACTGTTTCCATTCTCCCCTCTTCCATCATTTGTTAAACTCTCTCATTCCCACTCTTCTGTTTCTATTCTCTCCTCTTCTATCATTCCCATACCTCTCTCTCTCATTCTCTCTTTCCTACTGCTCCTATTCTCTCCTCTTCTATCATTCCCATAACTCGCTCTCACTCCTACTCTGATTCACCTTGCATTCATCTCTTCCATTCACCTAATCTCATCTTTCATACTTCTTATCTTGTTCCCGAGATATTCCACCTCCTCTTTCAGCTCATCTACCTCTCTCTGCAAATTAGTCACTCTTACTCGCCATTCATCCTCCCAAATCAAGACCCATCTCCGAAAACTTCACAATCACTCAAGCCTTCCACACTCCCCCACTCTTATTTTTTCATTCATATTTTGCTCGTCATTCTCTCCTATCACACTACTCATCTCCCGACATTCATTTCCCATCCCTGAAGCAACTAGGTCAGTTATTGTAATATCTAATTCATTAAATTCTTCCCATTGCCTACATTTTTGCCCATATATGCAGTTCCCCTTCTCTCACCCGCCACATATCCAACTCCCGGGACACATACATACTGCAAGCACTGCATGCCACAAAATCCTTTATTATGTTATGCAAAATAGAGTCCTTAAATGGGGAGGACTTGGTGACACACCAATTGTAATTGGAGCTTTCATATGATGACTTGGACAATTACAGTAGAAGACTAGAAAAGAAGCATTTGAAACACTGCTGGAGAGTATTACTAGAAGTAAGCTGGCGAGAAAGAAAAACCAATGAAGTCTTGCATGAAATAAGAATTAAATATTGAAGAAGATGCAGGATTCAGAGGGAGAAAGATGGATCACATATGGAGAAAGATGGATCACATATGGAGACATAATAAATGGATTATAAATATATTAGAAGGGAAGATAGCAGGGAAAAGAAGCAGATGGCTGAAATATACATTGTTAAAGGTGGTGTTTAGATTAACAGCTGACCTGGTTGGTGTACCTGCTCTCCAATCAACAGGGTGCAAGTGCAAATCCCACAACTGGAATGGATGTTTTTGATTTTCTTTAGGTGAGAGACCACCACCCTGCTTATTGGAGACCTGAAGTGGTTTGAAAAAGTTCTGTGTTTAGTCTCTAGAGCAGAGTTTCAGGACTGTAAAAATAAATTAAAAATACAATATATGTAATTGATAAAAAAATATCCTTAGCCAACCCATGGTACCAAATGTACCATGGGTTGGCTAAGGTTCGCAAATAACCTTTCGTGGGTGGGAGCAACATAAAAAAACAGGAAGAGGTTACAAGCTAAAGAGTAAAGCTAGAAATGGAGAAACCTGGAAGAAGGAATTCTCCATAGTAACAGTGACTGTCTCTTAGAATGATTTATCTATTACATAATTCAGGAACTGTGCTCTAGAGGCCAAACATGGAATTTTTTCGAGCTGCTGCAGGCCTCAATAAATGATGTAGTGGCTTCCCACCCTAAAGTTAAACTGATTCAACGTCGGTAGTAAAGAGTAAAAAGTAGCTATAACATTAACTCAAGCTTATAAATTTGCCTAAGATAGAACATCCTGTGATTCTCAATATTATTCTTTTCAGTATACAGAAAACCAACCACAACTGAAAGATTTTCACATGCCACTTCATGCCAACATCCATTATAAATGACAAGCATGATAAAAACATTACGGACAGACCCAACAACATTTCCATTATCTCAGAAAAAAGGAATGAAGATCAGTGTTATCCGAGGCATACTCTTTCCCTCGATGGGCATAACTGAAAATTATTAACAAAATTCCTGATACCCTCCAACAGCACCTTGAAATAAACAGGCTCTCAAAAATGCAAGTGCATTCTACATTCAAGTGCATCTTACATCAAGAATGTTATGGACAAAGTTGCAATGTAGCTTTCTGATTTTAACATTAAAGATGCTTTTTTTGTCAATGTACAAGATTTTGAGGTTCCTACAACCAAAACCTTCACATTGTTCCATAAAAAAACAAAAGTATACAAAATTCATTGCTCCTGTGGCATTTGCTATGTAGGCCAGACTAGATGGTCTGGACAGATATGCATGCCTGAACATGTAAAAGATGTTGAGGAAAAAAAGCACAGATCAGGATTAACCTCCCAGAGAACAAATACAGGCCACCAAGTAGTCTGACAAACAGAAAGGACATATATTGATCATAACTGTTTTATAAGAATTAAAGATGCCTCAGAAATGTTTTGTATGCCCACACAATGTAATAAGAACCACGGTTTAATCCTACACAAGCTTGGTCTGCATTCATTAAAAATCTAACAACTAGCATTGTTACAATGCTTACATAAGAAGTTTTATGTTAACACAACAGTTTTTTCTGATCACTCTGTTTATATGTACTAGTTTTAAATTTAAAACTAGTACATAAATTTAAAGTTCTGATAACATATGCTAAGTGTTTTAGTTATACCACATTTGCAGTTATCTTTACTCAAGTGAGATGGCAATATTTACATTCTGATTTTCATATTATACTACTTTGATTCAATTCACACTATTCATAAAATAAATTCTTGTTTCTTGTAAATACAATAAAAGAAAAAAAAAAGGGCATGCTCTTGAATTTCAATAAAATCCATCAAGTCACACATTGTAATATCACACCTGATACTTCACTGCCTGGTTGGCCAAGTGGTTAGCGTATCAACTCTCCAGCCAAAAGGCTGCGGTTTGAATCAAGCTGTGGGCATGGATGTTTGTGATTTCCTTGATCAGTCTTTGGTCTCCCTGGAGGTGTCACACAATAATAATAATAAAGTGAACAGACAATTTTGTGAATGACAGGTAGGTCATGCAGCAATAATTTGCTCACTTTCTATAATGAGGTGAATAGAGGAAGTGGCTAAAAGATGATACTGCTGAACTTTGCAATGGCATATGAACAGCATACTGCACAGAACTATTACAAAATTGCAGCACTGAGGAAGGATAAGAGAGTAGTTGATATATCAAAGACTGGTATATGGATGGAATAGAATCTAGGTGAATGCATGTGACAAGAAGTGTACAACAACAGAACTCTGCTATTTAATTCATGTAGTAATGAAACTGGAAATGTGAGGGAAAAATATCCAGTTGTTTACTGATTATGCAAAAATGGGTAGGGCAATAAAGATGGAGATATTCTGAAAAATGCTTTGAAGAGATTTAAGAATGGGTGAAATATAATGGTTTTCAGTTTAATCTAGCAAAGTGTAAAGTTTTTTTTTATACACTTTGGGATGGAAAGATTTTATGCTGCATTACAATGATGTGCAAATTCTTTGAAGTTAGAGAGCATACTGCAAAAGTGAAAAGTTCAAAGATCACTTGGATATTGAAGACTATACTGACAAGTAGAGGTAGTTAGATTATCTCTCTTTATATGGCTTTGATGCAGTCACAATTTGACTACTCTGCATGGGTTTGATTATATGGGTTTCTCAGAGATGAAGTTGTGAGTAAGATCTAGAGTGATCAAGATGTTGATAGGCCTATGGAGCATTATCTATGTGGATAGTGAAGATGTGTGGATTACAAAAATTGTTTGATAGGCAGCAAAGAGGGGTAATAAATATGATAAACAAATATAATTTCCTGAAGAGGTTTTAAAAGACTGGTACAGAAGACATTTTTCAATATATGATACAAGGGGAAAGAACAAGAGTAACTCCTGTAAACTGTGTAGGAATAGTTAATAAGATCATAAGGACTAGATTTTTTTCTTGGAGAGTGGAATGGCTTGCCCAAATGAGTTCAAGCAGAAGTACTGCATGTATTGTTAAGTAAGTATAAGCCTCATATGATAATAATAAAACATCAATAATTATTGATTATAACTTTATATTTACTGATTTACTGAAATATGTACTCCAGTTTTGATGCCTGTAAGTTACTGTGTATGTGTATGTATGTTTTTACATACAGTAAACCCTCGATTCAATGGACTAATAGGGACTAAGGGATGCCCGTTAAATATTGAATTTTTTAAAATAAAAATATCTGTAATATTATACTGTAGTTTTATCAATATTAGCACTGTAATAATAAAAAAAATTGTTTTACACACAATTTTCACACTTTCAGATAAGTTAATGTTTGATATTGAGGTGCTTGGTTTAGGTAATCCTGTTTTAAAAAACTATCAAGTTTTTTTGTTGTTTTTTTTGAACTTTTGAATTCTGCTGTTTTTTTATAATTAACTCCCTAAAATTACGAAAATGTGTGTAATAAAACTGCCGCAGAAAGTCACGGCATGTGACAAAGAACCAATTGCTATGCGATTGGTGTGATCACGTCCTAATCATTCGGCAAACATGTTTTATGAGCAGCGATTTATGTTGGCTAAATTTTTTGAAAGTTTGAAATTACAAATTACTACAGTGTTTTTCCAACATATGGCCTATTTGCCAAATATTTGTTAAAAATAACAAAAAGTAATAACAAAAAATAACCTGTTAATTTAATTATAAGCAAATCTTGGTTGAAAGCATTTTAAAATTAACAGGATGTTAATTTTCACAAGACATATGGACCGGAAATTTTGTCCGTTAAATCGAGGGTTTACTGTACTACTTGTGGCTATGGGTTCAAATCCCACTGCAAGCACGGGAGTTTAGTAATCTTAAGGTGAATTTCAATGCCTAATGTGAAACCATTATCACCATATTGTGCTTCATGGAGGCCTGAAATGGTGTGAAAATGATTAATGTTTGCTCTCTAGAGCAGGGTTTCTAGACTTAAGCTTTGTTCCATTCAAAATACTAATGCACTATAGGATTACAACCTTCAATGGGTAAGATTCATGTTTTAAAAAAAAAAGTAACACAAAAGTATAGTGCAATGAAATATAATTCATGCTTAAGGTTTTAATTAGCAGCAAGTAGGCAATTTTGTCTGTTCTTATCACATAGATTGTGTGCAAGATTTATGTAATTTATAATCAAACGTGATGCAAGTGAAGATTGTTTGATAGATTGGTAATTAATGTGTGAATAAGTGTTTATTCTAAATACCTTCTGATATTAATAACAACACCATTAAAGTTAGAGGGACAAGATACTTTTATCTCTTTAATGATATAAGAGAACTAAATTCTTTCTAAATATCATTAAATTCCATCAAGCACTGACCACTGATAACAGTTAAAACTGAAAAATTCAAGTAGACAAATAATGCTTTAGAGTTATGGTGGCCATTAATTTTCTTAAATACGTCTTGATATAATTAGTTTGAAATTACAAATGCAGCCAATTAAGCTCAAAAAATCTTGGTACATGTCTGATTTCTTTAGTACATGATTTCCATGGAATTCAGGGAATACTGAATATGAGTACATTGAAATTAAACTATTTTGCATGCCTTAATTTCATGCATTACAAAATATGCTCCTCATGCAATCTGACAGTGAAAATGCATTGATACATCCATTTAGTAGAGTATTACCTTTTCCAAAAGATCCTCAAACAGGATAACCTGGATATTAAAAAGATAACATATGACATGAAAGTTATATGCTATCCAAAAATTTCACAAGCTTCACAAGCTACTTAAAACAATAGTTGACTTACCTCATCAAATTTCTGCACAAGATTTTTCTTTTCATTTTCTTCACCTTGAAGTTTAGCTTGGAGTTCAATTAATTTAGTTTGCATCTGAAAACATAATTCAGAGTAGATTAATATCAACATCTAAAAACATCAAAGCATTCAATATCATAAAACCCATCCAGTTTAACCATTCAAGAACTGTAAAACAAAACAAAAGTTGCAACATATTTACAGACCATTGAATTTTTTATTATTTTTTTTTTAATGTACTTAAAATGCACTACTTTATTATTATTATTATTATTTGACACCTCCAGGGAATCCAAAGACTCATCGAGGGAGAGTGTGCCAACAGCATCGAACGATTGGTCCCCTTCCAACTACTAACTGCACTCAAACTTACTTAACTGAGCCATTAGTAGCAGAGGCTCTACCAATCGACCAACCTTTGCCGGCATATATTTTATATTTTGAAATATACTTATGAAATGTTGATGAAAGTTTTTTCACTTGGCTATGCTACCAATTATATATTTGGTTTAATCCTTTATCCAAGTGTAAGCAAACAAAGTTTGTGTCTAAGTATTTTCAGGACTGGGGAAACTTGTGGTAAAAGTGCGATAAGTTCTGATCACTTGCCTTAGTATCCCATAATGCAAAGCATCTCCTTGCAGACATGTATACTTTGTTTGCTTACACTTGAAAAAAGGATTAAACCAAATATATAATTGGTAGCATAGCCAAGTGAAAAACATCCATCAACTAGCTCTAATCCAGAGAATTTTAGTAATAACGTGTTGACACCTTTTGGCAACTGGCATATGATGATATGACTTCTACATTACTTTCACCTTAGTATCACCACCTCTGGGTCTGGCTCCCACTAATGAGACCTGAATAAAGGTCGAAAGAGTCTGGATAGTGACCCTTCCTTTAATGCATAGTAGTATACATGTCTGGAAGGAGATGTGCTTTGCATTATGGGATACTAAGGCAAGTGATCAGAACTTATCTTTACTTTTACCATGAGTTGCCCCAGTCCTGAAAATACTTGAGGAGCAAACTTTGTTTGCTTACACTTGGATAAAGGATTAAACCAAATATATAATTGAGACTTATGAAATGTAGTATTAACATGTTTCTATAAAACCTTTCTGGTTAATATATGAAGGTGGTCTGAAAAGTTCTCAGCCTAACAGTTAAAAATTTATAATTTCAAAATTATTATTTTTTTTAACATAAACTCCCTTAAGACTAATACATTTATTGCAGCGATGCTCTAGCGCAATTATCCCATCAATGTAGTGGTTCTCAGTAAGATCTGCAAATACCCCTCTACAGCTGCAATCACCTCTTGATTTGAAAACACTGACCAGTGAGGAAGAGTTTTAGTTTTGGGAAGAGACAGAAGTCAGAGAGAGCCAAATCTGGGGAATAGGATGGATGTTCCAACAATTCGCAGTGTAGATCTCTTAATTTTTCCATTGCCAAAACACCTTTGTGGGTAGGTGCATTGTCCTGATGAAAGATGGTTTTTTTCTTCTGCAAAGCAGGTCTTTTTCTCACAAATTTTTTCATCTAGTCTGGTTAAAAGATTGGAATAATATTCTCCAGGTATTGTTTTATCCTTTTCAAGATAATTAATAAACAAAATACCTTTAGCATCCCAAAACACTGGTGCCATGACCTTTCCTGCTGATGGAACCAACTTTGTCTTCTCTGGCACTGAACAACCAGCTTCTGTCCACTGTTTTGACTGCTGTTTGATTTCTGATGTGTAATGGTGAATCCAAATCTCATCCATAGTAATAAATTAATGCACAAAATCAGTTTTATTCTTGTTAAAACGCTCCAAGCACTGTTCAGAGATTTTCAGGCAAGTGCATTTTTGATTTGTTGTGAGCAAGCACGACACCCATCTTGCGCAAAGCTCTTTCATTTGCAATTCTTCGTGCAAAATATATCCTACGCATTCTTTTGAAAGACTTATAGCCTCAGCAATTTCACACACTTTGACTCGCCGGTCATCCAATACCATATCGTGCACTTGATGAATGATTTTGAGTGTTGTTACACTTTTTGGACGTCCTTCACGTGGATCATCTTCAAGGCTGGTATGGACACATTTAAACTCGGCAGCCCATTTCTTAATTGTCGAAAACGAAGGAGTGCCTATAAACTTTTATAAACTTTGAATGAATTTCTTTTGGTGTTAAACCTTTTTTACAAAGAATTTTATAAACCGCACAATACTCAATTTTATCCATTTCAAGGGATAGACAACACTTTTGCTTCAGACATCTGTATAAAACAAACTACTTGTTAGAATGATTTGCAATTTAACATGGGTGCTTATGACAGATGTATCAACTTAGGTAAAAAAAATCGTGCCTCAATCATGCATGACTATCTCAATCCCATCTTCTTGGGATGAGATAAAAGACCTACCATCTAGTCAAGTCATTCAGAGAACACAAGTGTGAGTGTGTGTGTTCTCTACATTTTTTTTGTCTCTTTCAAAGAAAAGAACTCCCCCTGAGAGATTGGAAGGAGCATTTATGCTCCTCTCATCTCTCAAAATTCAAACCTAGGTCTTTTCAAAGGGTATCATTCATCATCATCAACTGACACATGAAGGTAATAACATCAATATTAAAGAAATAATTCTGCAGTTTTCTCAAAATTGAATGCAAATACATAATCCAAAATTTTCAATACATAAATGAGACTAATCTTCGAAATTAAAAATTCTGCAGAAAAGTGAAAGAAATTAGTTAAAATATTCCTTACATTTCCTGAAGCATGATATGAGACTCTTTAATGGTATCTCCACCTGCAGGTGAAAAAAGGTTATGGATGAGACAAAAGAGATAAGGAGAGGGATGGAGGATAAATGCATGAAGAATATAAGACTCAGGCCAGGAGAGTGACTAATATAGCAAGGAAGGCAAAACTTGAATGTGAGAAGAGAATAGTCCAGAGATTCAAGGAATTCTTTCATTGTGTGACCAGTAGGAGGAGGAATGACTATGGAAGAATGACATTGTTAGATAAAGATGAGAGCAGAGTGATTGATCCAGAGAACATAGTGAAGTTGTTTAATGATCACTTTATTGGGGTATTTCATCTGGAAGAAGTAGGCTTTAATACTAGAGGGGGATAGGGAGAGTTCAAGGTTTACAAGTGCAAGAGGAGAGTTTTTCCAAATACTGAGTACTCTGAATGACAATAAAACAATGGGACAGTACAGGATTATACCATGTGTTTTGAGTGAATGTGCTAAAGAACAAATTCAAGCTCCACTGACATGGCTTTTCGGTGAAAGCCTAGCTATGGTAAAGGTACCCAAGGAGTGGAAGAAGGGTAAGATTGTGCCATTGCAGGGGGTGATAGTAGAATGGAAGTGTAAAACTATAGACTAGTTTGCATTTCTTCAGTAGTGGTTAAAATTTTGGAGAAATCAGTGAGAGATCATAAATAGCATTGGATAGATGAGGGTAATGTTATCCATAGATAATTATGAGACTCAGCATGGATGTTAAGGGTCACTTGTGTTTTAGTAATCTGATTGCCTTCTATAATAGAGTAACAAGAGTGGTTGATGAGGGAAAGGCATATACTGCCATCTATTTTTGAATTTTACAGAGGCATTTGACAGGGTACAACATGATAAGCTGATATTTGAATTACAGTACACAGGTTAAATGTCAGGTTAGTGAATTGGATTGGGAACTGGCTGTCTGACATATCAGAAAGTTGTGTATGAAGGAGTGGTATCAAGGAAGCAGAAGGTTACAAGTGGGATTCCATAAGGCTCTGTACTGGGATGTGTATTGTTTAACCTTTATATCAATGACACTGTCAATGGATTGCAGGGGAATATTCCATTCATAACTTATTTTTAATGGTATTGCAACACCAAATGAACTAAATTATGAAAAATATGTTTATTAGCTGGTTTATATTTTGCAGGATTTCAAACCAGCATCTTCAGAATACACTACATGTTAGTGAACATGCAATGAGTAAGTGAAACAATTTGAATTGTAACAGACAAAAGATCTAAAGTCGTAATTTGGCACCCTCTAATTTTGTAAAAAAAAAAAAAAAGTATTACAACTAGGTAGGTCTTAAGATAATAGTCACAGGAGGAGGGGCAAGGACCTTGGGGTGGTGAATGACTGATAGTGACTTGAAGTTTAGGTGATCACAAAGGTGGTGAAGGTAACCCAGAGCACTGCTAAATACCGAGAAGGACACTGATCAGCAGAGATAGAAGAGTTGTAATTCAGAGCATTGATCAGACCACATCTGTCCTATTATGCCTAGATTTGTTAACTATGATTTAAAAGAGATAATTTAACCTTGAAAAAAGTACACAGGCAGATAACAAAAATAATATCAGGACTGTACAATGTTAGTTATGAGGACAGACTGAGGGAATGTGGACTGCAAAGTTTAGTAGACAGGAGGAGAGGTGATATCATTGAGATATTTAAACTGTTGAGAGGTAGTTATAGGGTTAACAGTGGGAGAGTTCTTCCATATAGTAGAACAAGGGGAAGGAGGGAGGACAAGAGGCCATCCCTGGAAGTTGTGAAAGGAAGTCATGAACAAGAAGGCAAGGAGTGGCTTCTTTGAATGTAGGGTGGTGAGAGCATGAATGGAGTGGTATGATACTTATTTAAGATGGGCCTCCTGTGACAAGTAGGGAAGAGGAGTTATAGAGTAGAGTGCCCTCCAAGGAGTCCTTGGACTCCTTGACAATGTCATGTAATAATAATAAGATAGTGTACATGACATTAGTAATGAGATTAAGACTATTAACTGGGCATCCTCAAAAAAGATTACAGTTAGAGCACATACTGTCCCAGAAGAAATAGCCATACACTTGGTTCTCCCTGGATGGAACAGTAAAGACATAAGAAACATCTATAGCCAGGACTCCAGAAATCTACTTGCCACAGGTGAGGAGAAACAAGTGGCAAGTGAATATTCAGCCTTGTTCTAAAATAAGGAAATATTATTTCCTTCACATAATTTACACAGTTTGTCGATTTTAAAACATCTCATTAACTGCCAAGTTATCTGACTACAGGTGGCTGCCAACAAATTCATTAGAGAAGTTTTATTTCCAAAGAGTTGGAAATAAATTTTCTAGATCTGAAATCCTTAATTTGAACACTACGGAATTTCCTTTTAAATAATTGCAAAAAGCAATTGTAATTTTAGTTGCTGGTTTTCTCTAAAAGTCATAACATAAACCAATCCTTTTTTTTTTCACTTTCTTCCATCCTATTATCTCCTTTAAGGTTCAGAACTTTATTTTTCTCTCTGTATGAAAGACTTTTTCGTTTTTTCATAGTAATTTAAAGCTGCCTATTTTCTGCCCCCAACAGTTGTTCTGTCATCATTGTTGTAACATAATTGATAACTGTTAAACATTTTTCTTTCTGTATGAAACCTATTAAATATATCCGTTTGAGTTCCAAACATCTCATTTCTCTCACGGCAATATTACAGTGCTCTTTACTTCACTAAGTATGACACTTCCGACTTACATTTGTCATGAAGCAAATATGAAAAACTTCCATGTTTTCTTGAACACTTGAAACAAGAAAACATGGAAGTTTTTCATATCATGAGTAGATTTAATTTAAATTAGTTATAATTTCCAATAATTTATCAAATCAATGCATTAATTTGGTTCAATATTAATCTTAAATGTATACACAGCATATGTAACAGACAATCTATTGTTTTAAAAATATTAATTGTACTTTTCTCACAAGATAATTTCATTAACAAAATAAACCAGTAATTCTAAACACAAAAATTAAAATTGGCACAATCTAATTAAATACTGTAATACATCTATACATCTTATTTTTTCAACACCTTTACCCCTTAATTACGTGCAAAGTCATAATATAGTGTTGTCCTAAGCTTATTTTCACAGTTAACAACATGAATTAGCTGAGTGTAATTAAATGCTTGAAATCTTTTAAATAATGAAAATGCTTTTTAATATTGTTATTTAAAAAATACAACTGCCTTTCAAAGACCAGATTATGTAGTTGAGTACATTGTGAAAATTGAGTCTGGCTCCACATCAAGTGCTACCTACTTTCTTGCTTTCATGAATTTTATTATTTGTCTTTCCTATTAAATTATTGCTTATAGATAGTTTATATAAATTCACCCTTAATTATGAACAGTACATGAAAGAAAACACAAACTGAGTTGTGGCATACATTTTAAAATGCACATTAAAGGAAAGTGTATTTATGCATGCTTACGTATTATAGAGAGAATTAAAGAATGCATTACTTTGTTTTGTCAACATAACATTTAGGGTTTTTATCACCTATAACAATATTTATATAAAGTATACCGATACCATGGGCAAGTAAAATTTTCCTGTGGCTAGCAGATTTAAATTGCATTTCTGGAGCCCTGTCTATACCTACAAAAGGAGCTGATGCCAATACTGATCAATATCTGGTAATAGCACATTTCAAGCCAAGACTTTGCAAAATGGAGAAATGCTTACAAAATACTAATTGATATAACATCAAGAAGTGCGAGGATATTAATATACAAGGACAACATCAGAAAAGAGCCAGGAATTACAATATCCAGTTTCTTCTATAACTGAGAAAAGCAGGAAAAAAAAAATACTCATCAAAAATATTATTTGTACATAAACTCTTCAAATTCACAAACAATAGAAATATTCATTAGACACACATTCACAAAAATAAATAATTTTTATTATTGCAAATATTTTGACCAGAAACTACCTGGTCATATTATCAGTGCACCAGCATAATCACAAAGTAAAGCTAGAAAAAAGAATAACGATATGCCGACCTGGTTGGCTGAGTAGTTAGCATATCTGCTTTCCGGCCAAAAGGCTGTGGGTTCGAATCGCACTGTGGGCATGGATGTTTGCGATTGTCTGTGAAAATACTAGTGGTGGGCGGTAGATAGCATTTGTGTAGATGATGGTGGTAATTGCAGTTCCTAGTAGTTGGTGGATTGAATGGTGGAGACAGAGTTGTAGAGTAGGTGCCCTCCCTTGATGAGTCTTTGAATTCCCTGGAGGTATCACATAATAATAATAATAATATTTAACAGAGCTGAGCAATGTGCCAGAACGTCACCTTGCAGCTGAGTTACAAAATGAAATAAGACTACAATTCAAGCCAAATTAAAATTAAGATATTGAAGTCAAATTTCAATTTAGATAATGAATAGAAAAGTTAGAAATATAGAATAAAATATAGAAGAACACAATAGGAAACAGAATACTGAATAAAAAAAAGTCTGATTAAGGATTTTAACTGCCAAGGAAATTTAATTGCACAAGAAAAAAAAAAAAAAACTGAGGAATTAAAACAGTATGTTGAAAGATTGATAAAAATCATCACTAGATGGAAACATTACCATGTTAAACTAAAAAAAAATCGCAAGGAAGAATGTGAAAATAAAACTGCAGCAGAACTTGTGGACTATAGTATACATCAAAACACACTATGGCATGCAATGAGGCAGACTTTTTCAGAATACCACAAAAGTATATAAACATGACACATACATAACCATCATACCCACTACAAGACACAATTTCTACAGAAATATTCAAGTTTGAAATAAAATATGGACATCTACAAGGAGATGCTCTCACTCACACCATTCAACAACTTAACACTGGAAAAAAAGTCATTAGAGACCTAATTTAACAAAGGAGAATGGAAATGTATATGTTTCGGTAAGGAGTAGACACCATGAGTAGACATATTAATGAAAATTATAACAGAATTAACTCGCGTAAAATATTATTTATTAGTAGAATTTTTGCCTCAGTATCACAGGCATCTTCAGTACACGTAAAAAGCTAATTAAACAATAACTGACAATTCCAAAAGGCACCACCTAAGTGGCTAATGTAAGATAACTAAAAAAAAAAAGATAAATTATACACACACAATTAAAAAAGTTAGGAAAGATTAGCTGATTTAAAAAGTACTATCTCCCATAAAGGGGATGGACGTAGACCATCAGATCTGTTTAAGTTAGGAGAGTGAAGTAAAGTTTTACTTGTTTCTTTATAAAGCCATTCCATGAGGAACAGACTTTTCAGGACTCTTGTCTTGTTCAAATAAACTATGTCTAGTGTTGATGGCATACTCTGCAAGTCCAGACTGTTCAGGTTCAAGGTATTGAAAATACAAGTCTTGTGTTCTTCTAGACCATAGGTTCCCAAAGTGGGTGGTTTTATCAGCAGTCTCTCAAAAAGAAAGATTTACTTACATACTGCCAACACTTGGAGGTTCTCCATGCTGATTTCAATGAGCAATTCAAGGATATTCTAAACATGAATATACCAAATTGGGTTCTAGATCCTTTCTCACATGCAAGCACAGCAGGATCATCAAATTTAGAAGTGGAACTCATAGAACTCACAACAAATGAACTAAAAATAAAATTCAAAACTGGATACCAAGAGTTCTGGCTTCAAAAATCAATACCGACACTGTACCCTAGATTATGAGAAATAGTACAGAAATTTTTAATTGCATTTCCATCTTCTTATTTGGCTGAGTGTTGGTTTAGTGCTGTAGTAAATTTGCTATCTAAGAAAAGGAACCGATTGCATATAACTGAGTGTGGCGATTTACGACTGTTTTTAACGAAGTTAAACCCGATATTAACAAACTTTTAAAAATGCACCAGGCTCATCCTTCACATTCATTTGTTATTTTTTTTCTTTGTATTTTTACTTTGTAAGTTCGAAATAAACCATCTAATACATTTGATGGCGTTTTAATTATTATGATAAGATTCTTACTAATGTAATGCAATCTCTTAATATGTATTCCGAATTTTCATATTTAAACCATCGTATGAAACTTCACATTAATTTGTTATTTTTGCTTTTAGAAATAAACAATTTTGTAATATATTTAATGGTGTTTTAATTATTACAATAAGATTCTTACTAATGCAATCTCTTAATTGTATTCCACATTTTAATATTTAAACCATTGTATGAAACTGTACATAATGTTTTTTGAGCATACATTTTACAATCTTTACATATGGGCTACGTTTCACCAAAATCGGTATAGCAATAACTGTGTTCAAGATGAAGCATATATTGGCCAGTTCTTTTTAAAAAATTAACAGCATAAGCAGTAATGTATCATTAGTTGCTATTTACGTCAAAAATATCAAACGGCTTGAACGTGGAAAACTGTTATAATGGGGGGGGGGGCATTACAAAATTTATGTTTTGCAAAGTGGGTGGTGGCCCGAAAAAGTTTGGGAACCTAAGTTCTAGATGAATAAAAGCAGATCTTCCTGTTTGTCTGAAATAAGATAACCCACAAGAGCAAGGAATCTGGTAGACACCTGGATAACTGACATGTGGAAGCATGGAGACCTTTGGAGAAGTGAGAAAGGTGGAGATTTTTCTGATGGGTCAAAAGGTAACAAAAATATTTAGTGGTTTTAAAACTTTTGCTATGCATTCACTAATGCCTTGCACATAAAGGATAGGAATATGTGTTATTTTTTCTGTATTTGAAGAGGAAGATATATCAAAACTACTCAAAGCTCTTTTGATGAAAGAATTCTTATATCCATTAGATAAAAAAAGAGGAAATAATACATTGCAATTCTTTCTATAATAGTTCATCTGAAGAACAAAAGGAGTGGGGTTGATGAACCAGTATTTTAATAGTCCTGCCTTTTGACTGGGATGGTGATGAGATTCAGCATGGATATATGGGACTGTATGAGTCTTCTTCCTATAAACTGAGAAATGTAGGTTATTATCTGGTTGGTGAAGAATTAAAAGATCTAAAAAGGCAGCACTAACTGCTTATTTTCTTCTACTTCTAGGATGTATTGGATTCAAGGATCCAGTTCACCGTAGAAGTAAAATTCGCTAACCAGATAATAACCTACAATGGTTGGCCAAGTGGTTAGTGTATCTGCTCTCCAGCCAAAAGGCTGTGGGTTCGAATCCGGCATTGGACATGGATGTTTGTGATTGTCTGTGAAAGTGGTGGCAGTGGGCGGTAGATGGTGTTATGGAGATAGAGAGTTGTAGAGTAGGTGCCCTCCCTCGGTGAGTCTTTGAACTCCTTGGAGGTGTCATGAAATAATAATAAGTGTTCCAGATAAGATTTATGCAAGCATGCTTGAAAAGAGGTTGAGAAAGATTGTGGAAGAGAAACTTGGAGAAGAACAAGCTGGGTTCATACCAAACAGAGGTTGTCAAGATCAGATTTTCACTTCAAAACAAATAGTGGAGAAATTGTGTGAATATGACATGGATCTGCACTTCAGTTTTGTTGATCTGGAAAAGCCATATGACAAGGTGCCCAAACAAAAGCTTTTCAAAACACTTCAATTGCATGGAACATTATACAGAGTCTCACATAGTCTATATTTAAGTTGTAAGTTAGTAGTTAGAATTGAAAGAAATACAGGAAGGCAGTTTGATGTAAAATCATGGGTAAGACAAGGATTCACATTATGAAAGAAAGTGGCATTAGGCCTAATATTAGAAGTGGAGATGTCCAACTCTTTGCTTTATGCAGATGATGTTTCCTAAACTCATCTAGTGCAAGTCCTCAGGATTCTCTAAATTGAATAACAGCTATAACAAATTTGGCAGGAAAATCAGCAATAAACAGACCAAAACTATGAAAATAAGCAGGAGCATAGAAAACTTCAGCTGCATTCTGAATGGAGATCCTATACAGGAAGTAAAACATTTCGGCTACTTAGGCACAGTTTTTAGTGAAGATGGCAAGGTTACATCTGGAAATAGATAAAAGCATAAGCAAAGCTAGTATGGTGGGTAGCCAGCTGAATAAATTTATATGGAGTAAGAAAGAAATTAGCCAAAACACCAAACTAGCAATATACAAGACAGTGTTCAAACCAGTTTTAAGTTATGGATCTGAGAGTTGGGTTAGAAATAAAGTGCTTGAAAGATCACAGATATGAGAGTTTAAAGGAAAATTAGAAAGGCCCTTCACATTATTAGCATTCAAGAATGTGTTGGCACAGCTAATCTAAGGAGGTATATGGCCACTTAAATAGAATGAGTAAGGAAAGGTTAGTAAAACAGGTGTTTGAAGCCAAGATTGCAAGAAAGAGACCCAGAGGAAGATCAATGTCTAGGTGGATTTATTCGTTCTTCATTTAGAAGAACGAAATGTTAGATATGACAATATTGGAATGCTCATAATAGACTGATTTTGAGGAAAATTGTTATAGTGCTGTCATAGTAACATGAACACTTCTGGTGATGGGGGAGGGTTACATATCAGGAAATTTATGATAATGACTATGATGAGATCATGTTGAAGGTTTAATGGAATATTTACAGCACTAGGAAAGCATTAAAAACTAATTTTAATGCTTCCAAAATTTCATCTGTCACACACACACAAAGATATTGTACGCTCACAGATACGAGATCATTCGACACTTCTGCGCATGTCAACAGGAGGAGGATTCATTCAGATAATAGGGCAATCAATCCGTATTGTGGGATGAGTTGTTTATTATTACACATCGGAAAATTAACTTCGCTTTTATGATCATTGTAGTTTTTAAAGTGGTAACTATTTTGCCTGTATAACAGTTGGAAAATTTTACCTATGAAGCACGTGATTTCGCGTGTTGGCGACAAATTTGTACATCCTTCATTTCTTTCTCCCCTTCAACGATTCATGCTGAAGGGGAGAAATTTAATTCTCCTTCACTTGGCTTTGTGCCAAGCGAAGCTCTAGCAAGTGTGGGCATACTATAACACAATAATAAATGAAACACGTGGATGAATAAAGTCTTATCTAGGTGGTGCTCCCTCAATGAGCATTTGTAGGTGGGCCAGGATGTAAAGTGGGACCGCTGACAATTATTGTTTCCCAAATTTTGAGAAGTTTTATGCATCTGTATTTATTTAAGTTAGGCTGATCTTTGAGTGCTTCTGCAGATTCTAAAAACAGTCTTTCCTTTTTAAATTTGTTATGGTGCAGCTTGGTCAGGGTCATCATCAGATTAGATCGTCCCCTGAAGCAAACAATTAAATATTGCCCCTGATGGATTATAAGACAAAAATATAAGAAAATCTCTAATTGCTATTTTGCTTTTATTACAAGAGAAACATTAATGCAAAATGATTACATAATATTAATCAAATGTTTGCTCTACAGGGATATCGCACAATAAAACTATTTATAAGCACTTCTAAATTTAAATTATAAGCTATGTCCACCTCTATTGATATAGTTGCTAAGACTAACCAATCTTTCTTGGGTCATTGCTGTTCACAAATAATTTTTAATCAGTTTAAGCTTGGAAAAACTTCTTTCTGCACTTGATACACTAACAGGAATTGTTAGCGTAGAGACAGCACCAACACCAATATGGCTGAACAAGTGCCCTTATTAAGCTACGATGCAAGGCAGGCTGCCTCTATGCTACACCCTGTCAATGGTACTGAGCATGGCCACAAGAACTCAGAATAATATGGACCTCAGGATGTTTGTAGAAGAGATTATGATCTTTAGAAAAGCAGAGAAATTTTACATAGTCAAACCGAGTTGAAAGCTATCCTGATGTTATGAGCTTTAAAGAGACTAGTGATCTTGACAGAAAGCCGACTAATGTAATGAGATAGAAAATGAAGATTAGTGAATGTCACAATTTTGTTGTATGAGTTTCTTTGAATCCATTGCAAGAAGTTGGTGTAGAATCTGTAGTTCTTTATTGTTTTTCTTCATCGCTTATGTCTCTCTATCATAAGAGATGAAGAAATCACCTTTTTTCTGAACATAGTTTTTGTGACATGTGGTGCAATGATGAATTTAGGTAACAACCTGTGTGAGGAGTCTTGTGATATACACCAAGTGAGAAGCCTTTTTCAGCATTTTTGGTAATTAAAACATCTAGGAAGGGTAGATTTTCATCACTTTCTAGCTCCAAGTATTTATTTTATGGTGGAATGAGTTGAATGAGGAAAGAAAATCATTTAAATAAGCAACACTATATTTCCAGATGACAAATATGTCATCAACACATCTCTACTACATTGAACGTTTGCTGATATGAGAAAACATTCTTCAAAATTTTCCATAAAGAGATCGGTGTACAGTGGAGGCAGGAGACTGCCCATTGCATGGCCGGAAAGCTGTTTATAAATTTGACCATTCCATCTGAAGTAAATGGAACGTAGACAATGTTTGAAAAGCTGACAGATATCAGGAGGGACAGAATATCAATAAGCTCTAGGACTTCATTCACAGGGATACTGTGGAATAAGAAAACTATACCCAGACTAGCTAGAATGTTTGATGGCATGATGGAAATTTCAGATAGTTTCTGGGCAAAGTGTGCAGAGTTTTTTTTACAAAGGAGCCAATACGTCTGATATGGTTCTTTAATAGATCAGAAAGATATTTGGATAAAGGATATGTAGGTAAACTGATACATCCACTATCAGTCTAAGAAAAATACCCGTCTTGTGAACTTTTGGTACTCCGTATAGTTGTAGAGTTAAAGGACGCTTCAATTTCAATATTTTCTTGAGATCTATAGGCCAGGTGAGCATGTTGTGTAAAAGAGCACTGATTTTTTTTTCAGGCTATGTCGATATAGGGTCTAATGGAGCATAAGTGGGTGAATCTGAAACAAAAACAAAACCTGTTACATGTAGTCAGCTGTATCCGTGAGAACCATTGCGTTGCTTTGTCAAGCTTTGATGATGCTTTCCTTGTTCTTTTACAGCTATTATTTCTAAGCTTAATAAATTGAAGAACATTTTGCAGATTTCATGCCATTTTCTATATTCTTACCAAAATCTTCCAAAGACTTTACTTTTACACATAGATTAGTTTTATTACCCCCACCCCCATTATTCTCTTAAGGCACCTTCTGGCTTGCTGCTGCTTGCTAGAACTTTCAATACACTTTCTTCTTCTCCAGAAATGCCTCTGCCTTCTTCAGTTCATCATAACCTTAGGATTCCTCCCGCGCACCCCACCTCCAATTCAGCTCCCTGGCTGAATTAGCATATTCTTTGCCACAGTCTCTCCAAAGTTTGGTTCAAAGAATTGATATTGCAGAATTTCTGCTATGTAATTTAGTGTGTGAAAGTTGCTTTCAAGTTGCAGTTTCCTCCATGTTATTAACATGTAAATATCCATGTTAATAACATGGAGGAAAAAAGACAGAAAATGTATTTCGGTAGAAGAAAAGATGGCAATTCTGCGACGTGTAGATTGGCATGCCGGAACACGTGTGCATTTAGCAAAAGATCTTGGACTCTCCAGGTCCACTTTGAACATGATAGTAAAAAGCAGGTCAAATATTGAACTCAATGTTTGACCTGTTTTTGACCTGTCTGGCACTATGTCAAAAAAACGAAAAGCAAAAACAATCAACAATTAAAGATTTTTTTAAATAGATAAATGTAAGTAATTGTAAATTCATTTATTTTCAGTTATTAAATTTTGAAATCTAGTATGTAGATTCACATACTAGCAGTAAGTCATCTTTTAGCCTTTTTTAATGTTTTTTTACATTTCCTGCTATTTACACTTTTTTCCATCAGTCCCCTGAAAAGTTTAAAAAAGGGGTTTTACTGTATATTTTTTTTTCTCCAATAACATTTATATTTTTTAGTTTACATTTCTCTTCTGAAAGTTGCTCTCCCTTGAGTCTTTAAAACTTCTGCATATTTTTCTTTTCATTGTTATATTCCTTTTCATCCTGCTTAAAACTAGTCAAATCAAAACAGCATGCTCTTGCATCTTGAACCATGCATTAAGATATCACTATCCACAATAACAATCAGTGACAGATTTTACTTCTTGTGTCTTCTCATGTGAATGTGCTAATGTTTCACAACATGGTATTATTAGTAATGACTAGTCCTAAATAGTTTACCATTGTCAATTTCCTAATATGTACCTTCAAGAAATGTACGGGCTACTTTGACAGTACTGCATGATTAAGTTTACATTATTATCATTCTCCTATCAACAGTTTTCCTGCAAATTTAAGCTATTACTTGTCAGCACTCCAGTACTGTCAACATGTAATATTTCAGGCTTCTAAAGGACTTCTGAGTGAATTAACTAGAATCCTGAACAGTATCAAATATCTATTTTGCTAAATTTTTTCTACAATTCTGTTTAAGTGACTATATCACCAAAGATTATTTAATATGTTCATTTTAATTATTCTACAAATGATTTTATGTTCACTTCCCTATTTTTTCTCATAACTCTCAAATCTGTATTCTCTAGTTGTTGATCTGATACATTACTTCTAATCAACTCTGATCCATGAAACTCAGATCCATCAGTATGCCATGAAATTTATTCAGACTTCCCACCACACCAGTTTGCTTATTTTATTGTTTATTTCCATATTTAATTTGCCATCTTCATTAAAATTATGCCAAAATAAGCAAAATATTTTACTTCTATAATATAGGTTCTAATATAGGTTCTTCAATGAGAATGCAGTGGAAGATTTTTATATTCCTGCCAATTTTTACAGTTTTGATCTTTTTATTGCTAAGTTTCATATTGTTACAGCTGCTATTCAATTTAGTTCAAGAATCCTGGAGACTTGTATTTGTTTAGTACATCATTATAAAGCAAAGAGAGAAAGGTTTAATATTTCCAATTCTGATATCAGGTTTAATGTAACTTTCCTTCCTAATGTGATCCATATAGATCAGTTTTTTCTTTTTTTTTTGAAATGAGAGTTGTACTCCATCAGTAGACCATGAAATCAATTAATTGAGTCATGATTAACACTTTTTTTTTTTAAAGAAATAGAACAGAAAACATTAGAGAGGATCTCACAGATTTTGTAGCTTTAAAATACTTGGATTTGATTTTGCACAAGTGTTCATATTTAACTATAAAACACAAATGAACTCCAAGCTTATGAAAATGTTTATGCTCATTACAAGCCAAATATTTTAAGCCAAAGTTTGTGAGGTTTTGCGTTCACACTACTAAAGACATCTTGAGACACAGCACACACACACACACACACACACACACACACACACACACACACACACGAGTGTGCTGGGTCACAATGTAAAATTATTTCTTATTGTGGGTTGCAGTCAAAAAAGTTTGAAAAGCACTGATATAGATGAAAATAATAGGGACAAGTAGTTGTACCTTTTTACATTTTCAATATAGGACTATGTATTGCTCTGTATAATGTTAGAACACATTTACTCCATATAATTGTAGCAATAAACAGCTTTTCTCTGGGCACCTTGTTACATGCTTTTGCACATACAGCTCCTTGGTTATGTTCCCACAATTTCTCAACTCATCATCATCATCATCATTCCTGGTATTACAGGATATGATAGTACTACATGAAAAATTTACATCATTACTAACTTCCCATCTATAATATTCCTCCAGATCAGTCTGTTACTTGTCAAGACTCCAATATTATCAGATCTTATATTTCTGTCGTCTAAGGCACTTTGTACCATATCAATCCACCTATATCTTGGTCTTCCTCTAGATCATTTTCCTGTCAACCTGGCAGAGAACAATTGTTTTGCCAATCTTTCCTCGCCCATTCTGTTTAAATGACCATACCACCTGAGATTAGCTCTGCTAACGCATTCCTGGATGCTGACAATGTCAAGTTCTTTCCTAATATCCTCGTTTTTAATATGATATTGCCATTGATGCCATCTGTACCCACCTCTAATCTTTCGCAGGATTCTCACATCTGTGGTCAAGTGTTTTACTTCTGACCCAGCTCTCAGATCCATAAGTTAAAACTGGTTTGAACACTGTCTTGTATACAGCTAATTTAGTGTTCCGACTAATTTTTCTCTTATTCCATATGAATTTATTCCATTGACTTCCTACTATACCAGCTTTATTGATTCTGTTGTCTATTTCCATATTTAATTTACCATCTTCACTAAAAATCGTGCCTAAGTAGGTGAAATCTTTTACTTCTTCCACAGGTTCTCCGTTCACAATGCAGTTGACATTTTCAACGATTCTGCCTATTTTCATTGTCTTTGTCTTTTTATTGCTGACTTTCATACCATATCTATTACAACAGTTATTCAATTTAGTCAAGGGATCCTGCAGACTCGTAGTGGATTTATTGATAAGTATAACATCGTCTGCATAAAGCAAAGACCTGACATTAACATCTCCAATTTTGATATCATGTTTAATACCACTTTCCTTCATAATGTGATCCATATAGATAATGAATAACAGAGGGGATAATGTACATCCTTGTCTCACTCCAGATTTAACATTAAACCATCTTCCTGTACTTCCTTCAATTCTAACTGCTGACTTACAACTCAAATAAAGACTAAGTATTGCTTGTCCCTATTAATGCCCCACTGACACCATATAACTGTAGCGTATTGAATAGTTTCTCTCTTGGCACCTTCTCATATGCCTTTTCCAGATCTACAAAACTCAAATAGAGATCTTTGTTATATTCCCACGATTTCGCCACTATTTGTCGTAAAGTGAAGATCTGATCCTGACAGCCTCTATTTGGCCTGAATCCAGCTTGTTCTTCACCAAGCTTTTCTTCTACAATTCTTCTCAACCGTTTCTCAAGTACAGTATACTTGCATATATCTTACCAGTAACACTCAGTAGGGAAATACCTCTGTAATTCTCACATTCAGTTTTATTTCCCTTTTTATATATGGGTACTATGAGAGCTCAACTCCAATCATCGGGAATTCGTCCCTCTGTCCAGGCCTTCTGAACTATGCAGTGCAGCCACTGCAAGACTTTTATACCACCATACTTCAGCATTTCTGGTCGAATATCATCTACTCCTGCTGCCTTTCCACATTGTAGGCCTTTGATGGCTTTTTCTTCTTCAAGTATGGATATGTATTCCTGACTGTATGCCTGTTGAGTGTTTTTTTACCACTATGCTATCACTGCTCGTTTCATTTAGCAATTTTTCGAAGTAATTACTCCATACTTCAAGGATATCTTTTTCTCCCGTTTTCATCTCAACTTTATCATCTCTAACTCCTTTTACAGTACTCCTTCCTCCATTTCTAAGCTTCTTCAACAACCTCCAAAATATTTTGCCACCTTCTTGATATTTATTTTCTATGTTCTTGCCAAAGTCCTCCCATGACTTTTGTTTAGCTAGTTTTACACAGTGTTTAGCTTTCTTATATTTGTCTCTGTATTCTCGAAGAGCACAAGCTGACTTATTTGCCAGGAACTTTTGATATGCTTTCTTCTTTTCCTTCACTGCCTCTTTAACTTCCTATGTCCACCATGGAGTTTTGATTTTCCTTGCAGACAACCTCACAACATGCCTCTCTGTCTGAATCAATCAAGGTTTTCTTCAACGCTTGCCACTGAATCTCTAAAGTTTGGTTTCTGTTCTCAAACTCTTTCATTTTTTTCTTCAATAATCTTTGTGTATCTTAGTCTACAGTTCACATCTGAGAGCTGCTCAACTTTTATTTGCTTTAAAACTTTCTTACATGTTATTCTTTTCAATATGAAATTCAATTTTATCCTGCTCAAGACTAAATAGTGATCACTTCCAATTTCGAATCCTCTGTACACACTCTGGTGTCCTGCACAAGGGAGAAAACATCACTATCAACAATAACATAGTCAATGAGACTTTTCTTATTCCTTGCCTCTTCTCTCCATGTGAATTTGTGCACATTTTTATGTTGGAACATGGTTTTAGTAATAACCAGTCCATGTCCTGATCAGAAATCCATCAAATATTTGTCTTTTCTCCAAATTTTCCCAATATATTTTTGTATGTCTGACAATCATTTCCTACTCTGCTATTTAGATCCCCAACAAGGACCAACTTTTCCTTTTTCATTGTGTCAGATGCTTTCTCTAAATCCTCAAAAAATTCCTCCACTTCTACCTTAGTAGAACCTTCTGTGGGACCATTTGGCCTGAACCCAGCTTGTTCTTTTCCAACTTTCTCTTAGTCCATTCTCAAGTATACTTACATAAAACTTACTTGAAATGCTCAAGAAGGAAATTGCTCTGTAATTCTCACATTATCTTATTTCCCCTTTTTTTTATAGATGGAAACTATGAAGACTATGCTTCAATCATCTGGAATTCACACTTCTGAACAGGTCTTCAGAATTATGCAGTTTAGCCAATGAAAAATTTTCATACCACAATGTAGCATAATTGAAAAAAATGATGGTACATTGCACCATTCAAATGGAAAAAGCCCGAGTTCGATTCTCATCATGACGAGAGGAATCTTTATATGTTTTTTTTGTTTGTTTTCAAATGAAGGTGAGTTAGCCGATCTTATATGGAGGTAGGGTTTTTTCTCCCAAAAAACCCTCAGGTTTTTCATCCTGCATACAGCAAATTGGCCTTGAGAAGACACACAATTTACAGACAAAAAATACTAATGGTGGCCAGTAGATGGTGTTGGTGTATGTGATGAAGGTAGAAATGGTTCACTGTAGTTGGTGGATTAAACGGTGGAGACAGTTGTAGAGTAGGTGCCCTCCTTCAATGAGTCTTTGGACTCCTTGTAGGTGTCATGTAATAATATTTGGGAATTTTTGGTCAAAGGTCACCTATCCCAGCTGCCTTTACACATTTCAGATTCCTGATGGCTTTTTTTTTTTACTTCAAGTATTGATGCTTATTCCTGCCTGCATTCCACATGAAGACAAAGTAACTATTCTGGAAGTTTATTTTGCACTTGGTTAGACTATAATAAATTTAGTTTAATCCTTTATCCAAGTGTAAGCAAACAAAGTTTGCACACCTGAAAATATCTTCAGAACTGAGGTAAGATGGTACAACACTTAGGCAACTTGCAGTAAAGGTGGACCAAGCTCTATCACTCCTTGTCTCAGTACCTCCCATAATGGGAGGCAGACCCAGATTATGGGTCTGCCTCCCACTGACGAGACCTCAATAAAGGTCGAAACCGGTCTGGGTTGTGGCCCTTACTTTAATGCATAGCATTATACATGTCCGCAAGGAGACGTGCTTTGCATTATGGGAGATACTGAGACAAGGAGTAATGAGAGCTTGGTCCACCTTTGCTGCGAGTTGCACCACCTTACCTCAGTCCTGAAGATATTTTCAGGCGCAAACTTCGTTTGCTTATACTTGGATAAAGGATTAAACTAAATTTATCAAAGTAACTAATCCAGACAGACTTCTATTTTTTCATTTTATATCATCTTTATCATCTCTGATTGCTTTCACAGTACTTACCAATTTCCTGATATATATACCCTCAAGGGTTGTTCAGGTTACCATAACAGAACTACATGATTAAGTTTACATCGTTATTAATCTCTTATCCACAATTTTCCTCCAAATCAATCTATTATTTGTAGGCACTCCAATATTGTCATATCTAATATTTCGTGCTTCTAAGCCACTTCTGACTGAATATTTCCACCTACCTTGGTCTTCCTTGGGATCAAACACCTGTTTTGCCAACCTTTCCGCATGCATTCTATTTAAGTGGCCATAACACCTTAGGTAGTGATGAGCAGTCCATGTCTTGAACAGAAATCCAACAGGCGTTTACTATTATTAACATCTGCCCTTCATGGATTAATCAAAGGAGGCGCCCATACTAATTTTTCCCTTTTCTCAAATTTGCTAAAACATATCTGTGTGTGCTTGGAATTCATTTTCTAGTCTGTTTAGATCAACAAGGACCAGCTTTTCCATTTTCTTTGTCAGTTGCTTTCTCTAAAAAAAAAAAAAAATCCTCCACTTATTCCTTAGAACCTTCTATGAGACAAAGCCACAAATAATTCTATTGTCCAATTTCCCAATCAGAAATCTGACCACATACCTACTCCAAGCTGCCGCTGCCTACCAATCAATAAGTCTGATCTTCATGTTTGGTGGTGAATGTTATTGCTACCCAATTCTTTCCATGTTCACTATTTATTTATATTACTGGGGGGGGGCTATGCCCTTGGCGCCCAACCTACCAAGTTCCGGAGTGGTAGGCTGGTTCTCCTTGAATTCTGATGACTCGAAAGGGGGGGGGGGGAGGTAAGCCCGTTCGAGTTTGAGTTGATCTATTTTATCTATTATCTGAGAAACTACTTTCTAAATCAACCTTATTTAACTGAATCACTCTAATATCAAAATCAACATAGTTATAATACAAAATATTTCTACCTGAATGAAATACAATTTTCTAAGAAAGTCTACACCTCACATACCTCAAGAGTGGCCTGTAGGGGAGGAAAAAGAAATGAACATTAAATTCTTAATTCAAGAAATAGTTTATTATATTCACACAGAGAATATTAAAATATCAAGATATCTTCTTTGTATGCTTTATTATCAAAACTGAAAATATTTCACTATTAATTTAAATTTAAAAAAATCCACTATTGCTTTTTATCCACAAAAGGATTAAGCGAGACCATTTGGCTCTAACTTTTGGAAATGGGGAGAAGCAGACAGTCTCCACCCTTAGCCAATTATAGACAGTTGTCAATCCTATCCATGCTTTTAAATGGCATACAAGGGAGAGAGCACAGACAACTGCTACCATCATAGTCTGATGTTAATGTTAGACCAGGATGTCTGAAATAGTGCAAGTTCTATGGTTGAATTTGAGTTGCAAGATTAAAAACCCAAGGATTTCCAGCAGGAAAACTCTACTTGCCCGTGTCAGCAATCAATTACCTTTGGAACTCTTCATGGAATAGCTTAGAATATTCCACTAGTCAGTGAGTAGAATCGAACTTAGAATGATCTTTCTTCAGGAAGGCAACTTGGCACTATGGATGCAAGTGCCATTTTCACAGGGCTAAGCAGACCAACTATTAATTTATATTAAAGTATATTTATGATTTCGACTATTACCAAATTCTTCCTGATTTTGACTATTACCAAAAATGTTCCAGAGCAGCAAAAGAAAGAAAAAGGTTCTGTCACATGGTTGCCAACCTCCTTCTAGGAGATGACACTTGAAGATATTTATGATTATTAAAATATTTTATTGATGTTTAATTGCCAGATTTTTCCAACATCAACATCTGTATTTATATTGCTCTCCAAAGTTTATTAGCTTCAACTTCATCATATTCTCTGTAATAAGTTTTTACTGATTACATCAACAGACAAACACAAGAAACAAATATACTAACTCAATTTTCCTAAAATAAAATGCTCTGAAAAATCACTTAACATGCTTAAAATTACCACTTTCCAATAAATCCCACAAGCAAGTGCACATAATATTAACAGAAATCACAAGTAGTGCAATAATACTATTTACACTTACATTTCTTTTACACTACAGAAAGTTGGATAGAAAGGTATGACACCATATTATGTTGCAAAGAGTTGTTTAAAACAGCATTCAAGTTGCAGTTTCTAGGACAAAAAAAAACAATGCAAATAATTTACTGACTATAATTATTGCAAGGTGACATTTCACTAGCTCAAACTAGCATTATCAGAGGCATTTTAACAATACAGTCAGTGAAGACAGGGAATGAAATGAGTGAGAACAAGGATGGTCACATACATAGATGGCAAAAGTATTGTTCTTTGTAGTAATTTGTTGCTAATACTGATGAAAAGATAGGGTGGAGTACCAAATATTATACAAGATCACTACAACAAAACTGATAGTATGATCCTGCATACATTTTGGCGTACCACCATATCTTCCTGTAAATATTCAACAGAACTTACTAAGAAGAGTTGCACTATCACCCTCCACGCACGTGTGCCCATCCTTGTTCTCATGAGCATTTCATCCTATGTCTTCATTGACATTACACTGTTAAATGTGTCTCTCATAATTCTAGTTTAAGCTAGCAAAATGTAGGCTTGTAAATAATTTTTATTAGTAGATTATTTATTTGCATTCCAGTTTCATATAGTTTTTTGTTCCAGAAACTTCAACATAAATCATAGGAACAGATGGAAATTTAGACATTAAAAAACAATTTCACAAAATGTGATTTCTCTTTACTAGTGAAAGAGAAAGATGATGCCAAGTGAAATTGTCCAGTTTTAAAAGAAATGGTTCTGAGTGTATTATAAACTTCGGCAACCTTTGAGGCTTCTGATAAGCTGTTCAGTGTCTTCAAAACTTGTCAGGTGTCTAATGCCAAATGGATACTTGAACAATTTAAGTTTGAATCTATAACAGTTTAGAATCACACTTTGTTATATTACATTGATTAGGATTTTTTGATATTTCCAATTGTTCTTTGAATGCAATAAAGAAATTATAATCATTGTAGGGAATTACTGCATGCTACCATAGTACTTGATTTGTCTGTTACATGTACCACTAGTCTTGATTTTATTATTATATTTACGGCTATTTTGCCTGCTTCTGTTTAGGAGTGCCCCTGTTTAAATGTCATTGGCTTTTTACTCACGGATTTTTAGGGCATTGTAGATGTATATTTACCAATAAATATATGTAGCATAAAGAAAGAGAAATTTACACATACTTTTTCTGGATGTGTTGTGGCTTTTCTTCTTTCTGCGATGTCCAAACTACTGTGTGTGTGTGTGGGGGGGGGGGGGGTAGACAATGTCCTAAAAATCCGCGAGTAAAAAGCCAATGATATTTAAACAGGGGCACTCCTAAACAGAAGCAGGCAAAATAGCCGTAAATATAATAGTTCGTTAAGAGGAGTAACATGGAAGTTTTCCCAGAAATAATATCCATAATTTACTTGTCTTATAACCATGCCCCTATCATTGGCTCTCTACTCATAATCTCCCCCCAAACCCCCGATCACAAAAAACACCTTTAAAAAATAGCATTCACTTAACACACATACCAACACAAGCATATATCATGGTTGCACGTCACAAGTTCAATGAGTGCATAAACTTTACAAAAGGTACATACCAAAAAACCATCCTAACATACACCGCAAAAAAAACACATAACTTTCCTCAAAAAATGCCTTGATCACAACGTCACACCAAAATTTGCGGAGTACGAGCAACAGCACGATTCACTGAAACAAAAATATTTGCTACTGGGCATCCCGTGCTCTCATAAGACAAGCCATAAACAACAGATTTAAAAAGAAGCAACAAGCATATTCATACATTCACAAAACAAAAAACAGATTGAAAATGCTACTGACCCCAAACGAATGGGCAGTCTTTTGGGATAATACCCAATCTCACATCAACGACTACACGCTATTAATAGAAACTCGACACGCAAAGAAATGGTATGCACTAAGAAACACCCAATACAGCAATCGCGCTGCTTCCAACCCTTCGGATATTACCGCCTTAAAACCCACAGAAAACACTTCCATCGTCATTAGGTGTTCAGACGACGACCAAGCATCGTCGAAACAGACCGCACCCCGTCAACCCCCTTCTAAAAATCAGTTGCTGTTTTCAACCCCTTTCACCCTTTCCCACCCTATATAAATATAAAAAAAATGCTCCACCCATCCCTAATAATATAATATATTATTCAAAAAAACCCGGGTTTTTTCCATTTCTATTTTAATTCTCCCATCTGTCTACCCCCCACCCCCCACACACACATACACAGTGGTTTGGACATCGCAGAAAGAAGAAAAGCCACAACACACCCAGAAAAAGGTATGTGTAAATTTCTCTTCCTTTATGCTACATATATTTATTGGTAAATATACATCTACAATGCCCTAAAAATCCGTGAGTAAAAAGCCAATGACATTTAAACAGGGGCACTCCTAAACAGAAGCAGGCAAAATAGCCGTAAATATAATAGTTTGTTAAGAGGAGTAACATGGGAGTTTTCCCAGAAATAATAACCATAATTGATTTTATTATTTAATTTTTTTTTTTATATCCTTGATTGTATTCTGGTATGCAAAACTCTGCTAATCAGCCTGTCCCACATACCAAATCCCACACAAACAATTGATTTTGTACAGTCCTGAGTTTTCTGATTGGTGAATTGGGAAGTTTTGGAATCGTTGCAGAGTATTTTTGATATCATGTCTGTGATGGATCCTACGTAAAGAATGATATCACTCTGCTATAATCCTGCTTTTGTCAGTGGAGGGCTCTTTTAGGATGTTCTCTACCTTTTTTTTTTTTTTTTTTTTACCATTTTTGCTTGGAAGGATAACAGTGCACTGAGGTGTGAATTCTTGGCTTCTTTTCTCTGTACTGCTGGAAGTATTATGTGCCCTATCTCATGGGAATTTAAAATACAATTTTTATGATAGATGCTAAGATGTTGCATGGCAGTATTTTTTTTGTGTACACTGGTGTTCTTGTAGCTGAATATTTAAGCTTATTCTGTTTGGAGATCAAGTAGTTGAAAAAGGCAGAGATCTATTTCTAATTCAACAGCAAACTGCATTGGAAATGAATAAACAAATAAATTGCTACTGGCAAAACCATTGCTTTAACTGGTATCCATTATGCCTCCCATTTTCTGCTAGATCAACAGGAATTCAAGCAAAAGATGCTCTACATCCCTTCACAGGAAAACTGCATACTCACAAAAACCTACTAGATTATAATATGTTGTACTTTACTACTCCCAGTCATCTTTCATGGAAAGAGCAGGAATCACTAACATACTACATCATCATTGGTTCGACAGTGCTGGAAATTGTCAGGATAAAAAAAAAAAAAAAAAAACGCTTTTCTGCTAGACCTTGTAGATAATTGTGTCTTTATTCACAAATGCTCCTTTAGAGGGGGGGGGGGGAATCGACTTCCTCAAGCAAGACTTTCTGGTGGATATTTTCAGCTTGTCATTCACTCTGGCTACTTAAAAAAAAAAAAAAAAAAGAAAAAAGGAATGCAATCAGGAATAAATATCGATACTTGAAACAGAAATCGCCATCAGAAACCTAAAATGTATAAAGCCAAAAAGTAGATATTCGATCAGTAATGTGCAAATATAAAGTATAAATTATGTCAGCATAATTCAAAAGGCATAGTCAAGTCAAATTCTGAATGACAACTACAGCTTTCATGGTACGTTTTATGTAAGCACTTGGGAAAAAGGCTAAAACCGTGGAAGAACAATCTGGATTTATGTGAAACAGGGATATGCAAAAATCAGATTTTCACATTAAGACAAACAGCTGAAAAATCATGGAAACATAGCAAGGATTTATTTTTATTTTTTGTAGATGTGGAAAAAGTACTTGATAAGATGCAAAGAGAAAGGCTGTTCAAAAAACATTAAAATTATATTGGGGAAAATAAGTACAGAACAATAATCTACATTTAAGTTACAAACAAGCAGTTAAAATTGAAAGAGGTACTAGAAGATGATTTAATGTAAACTCTCTTCTTATTCCTCATCTACAGATATGTGATGACACATACACATTATTATTTATTTTTTCTTCTTAGGCAGCTCTGAATATAATTAAGAGCCATTGTTAAATTGTGAATGAAGACATTTTATATATTATAATACTTCATTCACATTTAACATAATCCACCATGTCATAAGCAAGACTTGTAAATATCATTTGTTGTTAGTCTCTTGCTTGTAATATATTATTCATATAAATGCTTTGAGTTTTGTTCGTTAATAATCAATTATTTAATCTTAGAATATGTAATAATAATGAAAAGACTCTATATAAACATGTCATTCATTTTATTTAGTTTATTCTGTAAAATTTATTATAAGAAACTGTATGTATGTAAATTTAAATGTATATTATATGAATTGTGATATATCTTTTATTTCTGTATGTAAACATGATTTTATGAAATTCTGCTAATGAGATTTGATTGGTCACTGTCAAGGAAACAGAGTTAATTTTAGATAGCACATGGTGGAACGTGAATTATGGTATTCGAAGGGAGAAGGAGTTGATATGAGCTGAATTGGCTAGAACCAGATTTTGGCAGGAAGAATGAAGGTATTTTATTGGAAAATGAAAGTAAACAGGGGAGAAGCATTCAGGACAGCACGGAGTGAAGTAACGGGTGGCGGTAAAGGGAATTTGGAAATGCCATAAATAAATTAAGGAACCCGGAAATTAATAGGCAATTACGAATATTTCTACATAATTCTAAAATTACGTTGAATTTCAATTGTTTTGAGGAAGAATAGTGCAAAACTGAAATTAATGCATAGAAGAAAATAAGGAATAAGTAGATTACCTGAAACGAGTGCGTCAAGACTTGTGAAACTCTATGTTTAATATTTCAGTTATATAGTTAAGATTCCTTTTGAATAGTGTTACTTCAAAGTGATAGTTAACTTCAGTTTTAAGTGTGCCTATAGTGAATCCAATGTGCAAAGGATGTAACCCGGTAAGAGCAGTCCATTTTTTTATATTTCAGCGTGAAGAAATAAGATATATCGGGCGGAGCTAACTCTTAACATTAACTGTGACATTCTACTAAAATTAGCCGAAGTATGGAGCTTTAAAGTGTTTCCCCCTCGAAGTGATAACTGCCTCATAAGTGAATTAAGTGTTTGTTGACTAAGAGAGAATTCTTAAAGTAGAGAATTCTACTTTAAGAATATTTACTGTAAGATACTGTAACACTGAACTGTGTGAACCATTTTTAATTATTCGGAAGAATGTAAAATTGACAGATGGATGTCTGATGCCTATGTTTTATGTTTGTTATGAGTATTTGAACTAAGTTGATTTGCATTATCTTGTTTTCATCCAATCAGGCAAACATCCAATTTGATGTTTGCCTGATTCTCTTTCATTGCACTGCTCATAAAGTTTATCGGACCTTGCGGAAGCCTTAAATGATAATATTAACCTCGGCCTGTAGAAAAGTGAGATTGCAAAAGTTAGTTGATGATTGATTCCACTATATTATATAGAGTAATCTGAATATAGGGTGGTGCAGGATAATATAAATTTCTCTATATTTGGATTAGTAATCAACCAACAATTAATTAAGATAATAAAAAACAGATAATTTTAATAAGAACTACATTCTAACAAGATGGCGGATTCAGAGCCAGGATGTATGAACTAACATCATGAACCACTGGTTCCAGGACTGACAACTCTGTGTGAAACAACTGCCATTTACCAATTGACAGTGGACCAGCAGTGTATTATCGATGAAACTTCCAAGATGATTAGGAGAAAACCGAGTGGCCCTTATTCCATGAAAGTTAGACTATTACTATCAACAGCAGACAGCAATTGAAACATGAAGGCAGAGAGTGCTAAGATCCCCTTCCCAGGTACCCAAACTAGATCACTATGCATTGGAAACTAGACCTTGGAATTTTAAACTCTAACCTCTCAGCAGTGAAACAGATAACTGAACATAATATTAAAATGACTACAATGAAACATTGTTGGATTGGGTGAAGTTAGACATAATAGCAAAGAAATCCTTGAATTCAAAAACAGAGCCATATTATACTAAAGAGACAGTGGCAAGGAATCAGCAATGCTTTAATTAACAAAAAACTGATCATCATAGAATACTGGCAGTATTTCTGATATAAAACACACGCACAACCCCCCCCCCCCCCCCCGAGTATAACTTTAATGGTGTTGATGCACTATTATTGTTGGGTTGATGTATGTTGTTGATTTCATAGTGCATCAAACTTTCTCATCATCAATAATATCAAGACATAAATGGGAGATGGTATTCACTCCATCCTTCTGTAATCTCTTGTACAACTTCAATATGGTCCTTTTGTGCCTTAAGCCACTTCTAAAACCTGTATTATTTTGGGTGTACAACATAATATACTTTCACAAACTAATGAGCTAAGACTTATATGTTGTATGTGTGTACACAAAATATTTACAAAAGTCTTAACTCATTAGTTTTATGAAATTATATTATATAAGTTGTACAGCGAAAATAATACAGGATTTAGAAGCGGCTTAAGACACAAAGCACCATATTCAAGTTGAATAAGATTTTATCGAAGGAATTATCGAAGATTATCAACATCATTAAATCCGACATTGGAAGTGGGATACTTAGCTCATTACTTCGTGCAGGTTATATTTTAACTCCTAAATAAATTTGCTACAAGTCTTCAGGATTACTTAAATAAACTGGATTACTGTTGTAATAAATTTGGAAGAAAAAAAAAATCAGCAATAAACATGAACTAGGAAGTCTCTGTTTAAAACTTCTTTGTTCCACAAAGTATTCTGAATGGAGAACTCATAACACAAGTAAAACAGTTCAGCTATTTGGGGAAAATTTAAATATAGAGAGCAAATTTCATCAAGAAACAGACAACAGAATTACCGTAGCTGGCATCAGCTATAAGTTATATAAGGGAAATCAGCCAAAACTAAACTAATAGTATACATGATAACATTCGAACCTACTTTATGGATTTGAGTATGGTCAGAAATAAAAACAGATGATCATAGATTATTATTATTACGGGCAACTCCAAGGAGTCCTTAGACACATCGAGGGAGGCCCTAAACATCATGTCCACACAACCATTCAACATTCTCACAGTATCTATCATACCTTGCCTTGAACTAATTCACTGTCATAGCACCCACAACAGACTCTAGAGCTTATTCCACTCATTTACCACACTAAAAGTAAAGACCCCAGCTCTAACACCCTTGCTAACCACACTCTTGCCCAGCTTCTGTAGATGTCCCCTAGTTCTCCCACCACCAGTCCTGATCTCAAAAATATCCTCTGAATTAATCCTATAGAAACCCTTTAGCAATTTGAATGTCTCAATCATATCCCCCCTTTTCTGCCTATCAACTAATTTCTGCAACCCACAAATCTTTGACCTGTTCTCATAAGGTTCATTCCATAGACCTGCTATCATCTTGGTCACTAGCCTCTGGATCCTCTCCACCTCTTCCCATTCAAGAAGAAACCTCGGTGACCAAATCTGGGCACAGTAGTCGAGATGAGGTCTTATCAAGGCTCGGTACAGAGGTACAATAACTTGCTTGTCTCTGCTCGTCAAAGTATTTTTCAACAACCAAGTGAGTTGATGAGCTGATTTAGCCACTTTTGCAATGTGCGCACCTAAACTTCATCTCCCTATCCACCAATACTCCCAAGTCCCTGGCTTCATCAATCTCATGGAGTACAGTTCCACCAATGTGGTATACTGCTGCTAATCTTTTCACCACAAAATGCATAACCTTACATTTTGTCACATTAAATTGGCATCCATTCTCCTTAGCCAAGAACTCCAATCTATCCAAGTCTTCCTGCAAGATTTTGACATCTTCTGCATTCACTATTGCCCTACCTAACTTTGCATCATCAGCGAACAAATGAACTGTTCCTCTTAGATCCTTCCTTATGTCGTTAATGAACAAATTAAACAGCAGTGGTCCAAGAACAGAACCCTGAGGCATACCACTAGACACAGGCTGTCTTTTGGACTATACTCCTGAATAAACTACTCTCTGACATCACTCCATCAACCACCCACCTATCGATCTCACCAACTCTATATCGATTCCCATATGTTGTAGTTTATGGATTAGAATTCCATGTGGTATCCTGTCAAATGCATTAGCCAGGTCCAGTAGTATGACTGTAAACTCGTTACTCTTATCCAGTTCAGCCGTCACTGTGTTATAAAACTTGAGCAAGTTACTGAGGCATGATCAACCCTTTACAAAGCCATGCTGTCCCCCATACAGTATCTCATTATCATCAATCCAGTCCTGTATTTTTCCCTTGACTACTTTCTCCAAGACCTTGACAACGACTCCTGATAGGCTGATCGGTCAGTAATTTGCAACAGTAGTCTTGAATCCTCCTTTATGCAGTGGAACTATTTTCCCCTCTTTCCACACTTTCGAGACTAAACCAGACCCAAGACTCAGATTAAACAACATGCTCAAGGGCACTGATAATTCTTTAGCTGCTTCACGTAAGACCCGTTCCAGTATACCATCCAATCCCACAGATGTATTCACATTAAGGTTCTGTAATAGACTATTCACCTCCACTTAATTCATCACAATTCCCGTATAAACTAATGGTTCCTTTATTTTTTCAATGTCACCACCTGGATGATATACTCTTGCAAAGTGCTCGCTCAGTAATTTCACTATATCAACTGATTCAGTGACCTCATTACCATCGTTATTCCTTAAAATCATTCTGCCATGTACAGTTTTTTTTTTGCTTGCAGCATATTGAAAGAACTTTTTGGGATTCTCTTTATCTTGCATAGCTAGTTTCCTTTCATAATCCGCTGTTGCTTTTTTTTTTTTTTTTTTACCACACTCGTTACCCTTCTGGCCTGCGCTTTATACCATTTGTGTGCCTGCAGGTCACCTTTCTCTTTAAATTCCCTCCACAGTTGTTTCATTTTTTGCAGGTCAAGCTTAATGGTGTTATTCATCCATTTAACCCCTACTTGTTTTACTATTCGGACCCTTTGTATACAATCAGCCATAACCTCCTGTAAATTCTCCTTGACCACTTCCCATGCTCTATCGACATCCAACCCTTGCAGTTTTACATGCCATGGCACTGATCCAAGCTAATTCCTAAGCTTGTCATACTTGCCAGCTCAGTAATTCCACCTATACCCTATCTTAATCGAAACTTCCACACCTTTAGACACCTCCCAGGTCCTTATGATCACTCTCACCAATAGGTGGCAACATGGTCATATTCATTACAGTCAAATTTTCAGATGCTATTACCAGGTCAAGCACTCTCACACCCCTAGTATGTTCAATTACATGCTGTCGCAGATAGTTATCCCTTAATAATTGAATAAAATCCATTTCCTGGCCTCATCAATCTCATGGAGTACAGTTCCACCAATGTGGTATACTGCTGCTAATCTTTTCCCCTCTCCTTCTTTCAATCAATGTTACCATAATTGAAATCCCCATAATAATTACCCTCCTTCCACTCATTTCATTAATTTGTTTATGCATACTATCTCCACCATCTATTCCCTCACCTGGTCTATAGCAGCACTCAACTATATAATTTGTTCTGCCAGTCTCAATCTCACACCAAATAGCCTCAAATGAGCTCTTTTCACTATCCTGCAATACAACTTCAATCTTCCTTGGCTGCAGTTCATCAGCTATCATCAATAACACACCCCCACACACATTTTATTCTCTCTGTCCCTCCTAAACACACTATAACCTACACATTCTATCCCACTAACTATACCATCTTCTGTCAGCCACTAATGCCAATTAGTGGCATAATGTTTCACTAATGCCAATAACCTGTGGCCAGGAAGAGCCAACCAAGGCCAAAAATTCTTTCTTCTTGTTCCTAATACTCCTGGCATTAGTATACATGAAATGCAGAGGTCCATTTGTCCCATCCCTATCTTGATGCATTATACTAACTATCCCATTCTGATTTCTTGTCCTTCGTACTGGCTCAGGTACATTATAAGCATTCTTACATGCAACTGCCTCACTGATGTCTGCATATCCACTTCCTCCCCTCCCTAATAGTTCAAGTTTCCCTGATTTTGCACATCCACTCTCACTTCACTCAGCAACACTTTTTCCAGTCTTCGCACACCAAATCCATTCAAATGTAAGCCATCCATCTTGTACAAATCCTTTTGCCCATCAAACTCACTCCACACCACACCGTCTGCATAACCTGCGCATAAAGTCATTTGTTATTATGGCCCTCCTTATAAACTCTTCTCTGTCAAACCGTGGCAACAGACTTACTATCCTAAGTTTGTCACTCTTTTCTTTCACTACCTTAAAAATACTTTAAAGTCCTCTCTCATAAAAAATTTATCTCCTTTCAATTCATTCGTATCCACCACAACTATCAATTCTTTCACCCTCTGTTTTTGCGCTCTAATACTCTCACTTACATCCTTAAATTTCGCACCCGGTAAGTACGATTTAGTTAAACTCCCATCTATCACTCCTCTTAATGGAGAGTGAAAGGGTGGGAATTAATGGGAGAATCATATGAAAAGTGAAAATATTAGAAAGCAACTTGTCAACATTAGCATTCAAGGATGTTTGTGAAGAGAGAGTGCTTAGGTGACAGGATCACCAAAATTACATGGAAGAAGACAATTAAGCAAAATAGGGGTTTGATGGCAAGAAGAAAGACCATTGATGACCAACATTTAGTCATATTGATGCAGTCAGCAGCAATGACATAGGTGAATGAAATAAGGTCTGAGCAATATTGCATCCTGACAAATAAGACTATTCGAGGAAAGTTGTTTTCAGGAAGTTATTAATAATGTAAAAATGTAATAATCATGTACTATTTTTTATTGAAGAGTGCATAATCAGGAATTTGGTATGATTATCCTGCTGTCAACATGGTTGGCTGAATAGCATCTCCACTCTCCAACCAGTGGGTTATGAGTTCAAATCCCACCAGAGGCATGAATGTTCACAAATGTCATTAGACAGATGAATTTCATCACCAGTGTTATACTACTACCTAGCTTATGGAAGCCCAAAGTGGCTTGAAAAAGTTCATGTTTGGTCTCGAGAGAAAGGTTCCTGAATTGTGTGTGTGTGTGTGTGTGTGTGTGTCTTATATATGTTAAAACAAAATACCATTAGCCCACCCATGGCATGAATGTACTATAGGCTTACATATAATGCGGAGTCACAAAGTAGACATTTTCACTACTTCCATAGCACAGCTAGAAAAACAATGGGGAAATATGTCCTTTGAATGTCGAAGTTCTAAATTTTATTTTTATAAAGAAGAGGAATCTTTATAATGACTTTTCATTTGAATGTAAGTTGGCCAATTTTCATACAAGGTAGCAGGATTTTTTCTCCTGGAAATTATATCCCACATGCAGGTAAACTGGCCAGAGAACACAACACACAAAAATACTATTAATATTTTCAATGTTAAAAAATATTGAAAATATGGTAAGATTATTCAAGTAAACTATTCAAGTGTGATGATAGCTTGGACCAACAAAATTTAGAGGGAATTGCCTGAATGATAACAGACAACAGTGATTATCCTATACTTAAAGAAGTATAAAGAACTATCTTTAGATCAAGATCGGGAAAAACAGCAGGAATTGACTATATCCCAACATAACTACTTAAAGAAAGGAGAGAACCTATTTTGCTAGTGAACTCCACAAAATTTCCAGGCAGGTGTGGAACATTGAGACCTGGCCAAAAAAACTGGCACACAGTTATTCTTATTCCCATTCTAAAAAAAAAAAAAAAAAGCAAACAATTTTAGAACAGCTAACCTCATCAGCCACCCAAGTAAAATATTCTAATATTCTTGGACATCTTACTCTCAAGCATTGCAGATAAAAATGGAATTCAATTTTTTAGAGTTCCAGGCTGGAATTAGAACAGAAGTATAATTGACCATATATTTATTATTATTATTACTTGACACCTCGAGGGAGTCCAAAGACTCATCGAGGAAGGGCACCTACTCTATCTCCACCACTCAATCCACCAACTACAACGAACTGCAACTACATCAATGGCGTCTACTGCCCACCACCACTACTAGTAGTAGTATTTTCACAATCCCAAACATCCATGCCCATGGCGGGATTCGAACCCACAGCCTTTTGGCTGGAGAGGGGGAGGGAAGCCCCCCCCCCCCCCCCAGTATATTTAATAAAGATGGCAGATCAAGATAGGATATTAGACCGAAAATTGCAAAGCAACAACAGCACTCCAAAAACTAAAACAACTATGGACAGATAAGCTTACAATTACCAACAGATTATGCCTTACTGACATAATGGCAAATTGAGTACTTCTGTATAGAAGTGAAACTTGGGCCCTCCTAAAAGAAGATAAAAAAGAGATTGTTGGCATTTGAAATGAGGTGCTATAGGTGATTCCTAAAGATATCATACACTGATCACATCACAAATTTGGAAATAATAAGACAAAGAATCAGTTCATCTGCTGATATTGGTTATATCAGCAGATCAAATGCTCTACCAATGCAAGTTCTTGAAGGTCTTATTAAAGGAACTCAAAAAAGAGGCTGACCTAGAATAAAGTGGACAGACAACATAAAATGTTGGACTGGTGCTTCACCTAACAGAGTTGAAAGCAAAGTGTCAATCAAGGACAGAGTGGAAGAATTCTGTAAGGAACATTTCCTAATATCTATTCTACAGTCCTTTGGGAACTAGAATGAAGAGGGATGGTATAGTGTAAAGAGAAGATTATGTAGATGTGAAAAGAGTGCTGATGACAGTTTGCATAGTGTAGAATGCAATGCCCTAATGTAATGAGTTCTTGGAAATGTCTATATTGTTATTGACATTTCCTGTTTATCTTCTTATCCTGTTTAAAAAATGTTAAATAGAATAAGAACATTATTACAAATCTTTCAGTGTATAAAGTACATCTACAATAGCAACATAAATGTCAATATCATACAATCTTTAACTGAGACAGATAGCCTATATGATTTTCATGCAGCTAAAACTTTTTATTTCTCAAAAAATGTTCTCTTTGTCCATGATTACATAATACCCCAATTCTCTCCAGAACAACTATTTGGTACAAATCAGTCCTACTTAAGAATACTGTGCTTTAGAAATGAAATTTGCATATGCAACACTTTCCAAAAAATAATCTAACTTGTTTACACAAGGAGGGAATAATTATCTTATGCCTGATTTACTATGCTGTGTATATTTCTGCTGGATATCCAAACTGAAGCCAAATTTTAGGTTAAATTCCTTGGTTGTGAAAGTCTTTTTCCTCAGACCACTCCATGAGCAGAGTTGCTAACAAACACAGAGGGGAAAGAGCTCATTGCTAATCCTTCCTTCCTTCTGTTCAAAATATTCCTCTTGGAATTTGAAGAAGGTGCTATTGACTGAATGCATTCTATGAAATGTCATGTTCTTCAAAAAAGATTGTTTTGCTGATGTGTAGGTTTTTTGCTAAATTGCTAAATATTTGGATAGCAATGAAGTTGGAGATTATCTTGCATCAACAATAGGTCTCAGTGGAAAGCACCTTAGGGACCCCACAGATTCTTGGAACCAGAGAGATATCTTAACTTCACATGTTTTTGAACCGTCATCAGACTAGTTCATTTTTTTTAATTAATTTTTTTTTTCAATCAAATTATTAGTCTAATAATTTGATGGAAATGACCCACTGGGGGTCATGATCCAGTTTTTCCATAGGTATTTGTATCATTCAGTAGAGATAGCCTTTTTTTCTGTCTTCTAAGAGATTTTAACTTTGCAATATCAAAGAGGAAAATTTCATAATCAGATATCATGGCCAATGTAGAAAAAACTTTCAGAGAGTTGTTAGGAATGTTGCAGATTTTCTATGCATCCAAACAGTCTCCATACTTCTACAAGCAAAGCCAGCTAGTAACAACATTATAAAGATGGAATGAGTGGCTCTAAAAATGTTAAACAGGATAAGAACATTGTTGTACTGAAAGCTGATAAAGGCAACTTATCAGTCTTGTTAAATTCTATACATTTCCTCTCCTTTCCTCTGTCAGCAAATCTCCTCATGGAGTGGTTTGATGAAAAACCCTTTCAGTACCAAGGAACACAACCTAAAGTTTGGCTCAGATACGTTGACAACATTTCATCATTTAGTCCAGTTCTATTACCTAACTGGAAGTACTGTTCACAGACTTGAACAATATTCACCTTTGGATTAAAGTCACTGTTAATTGGAATAAACGGGTCTAAGGACCTGTAAATGGTAAGCCATCTTTGGATACACTTGAAGTATCTGAACAGAACATTCCCAATTTCTCTTTACAGGAACCGATACTGGATGTTACTTGCATACCATATTCCATCACCACCCAGCACAAAAAATAGGCATCATTTGTTCCCTATGTGATAGAGCTTACAGAATTTCCACTAGTACAGATAAAAGAAATCAAGAGTTAGATTATCTCACTTCCATCCATCCTACCAAAGAATAGTTACAATTGCACATTAGTCAACAAAATTCTACATCAACCTCCAAGACAGCTTGATGAACATGAAAACCAAGACATTACAGAAACAGTTATTCTATCCTAACATACTCGTACAATCAGTCACAGATAAAATATCAAGGATACTGCATTAATAAGATATAAAAGTTGCCTTCTATCCCATCAAATAAGATCTCTAATCTCCTGAAACCTTCAAAACCTTTCCATCCACCTCTTTAAAAAACAAGGTTTCTACAAGATTGGCTGCAGCCATGGTTTACAATACAAAGGACAGACAGGCAGGCAGGCTGGGATAGGAAGAACAATCTGAACATATCGAGGAAGTCAAAAACAAAAACAAACAAAAAAAAAAAAAACACAATCAGGACCGGCAGTACATACAACTGAAACCAAACATCAAGTATTATGACAACAAACAAAACGACTCCATATATATTAGAGATTTTTCTCAAACATTCAAAGAATCAGCTGAAATGATGACACATCCTCAAAAGTGCAAAAAACCGCAAAGGATGATTTTGCATCACTAATTCAATATGAAATGTGCACAGCTACCAGCAGTATGCAGCAGACCATGAACCAGCAAATAACATCAAAGCAAATGTGTACTTTTAATTGCTATTGTTGGTCAACTATTTTCATTATGTACATTACCTGTTATTTAGTTTATTCATGAATTTCTCCTGATGATATGAAACAAAAGAATTTTTACAAAAACTAGTAGAGTAGTCAATAAAAAATCAGTATTAATAGCTTTAATGCAACATGTGAACTAGACATTAAAGTTTCACAGCTTACACACATAAGAAAAATTACAATTATTCAAAAACTCCAATATATTTCGTGTGTAGAGGCTTAAGTGCTGTGAGGACATCATGTTGGAGGCTTAATGGATTTTTTACAACACTCAAAAAGAATTAAAATAGAATTTAATGATTCCTATATTTCGTCCTAGTCACTAGGACATCTACAGGGATTACAAAAACAATTAATGTAACATGCACACACAAATCTTACAATACTAAGCCCAACCATGTGGGTGACACTAAAGTCCTATCTAGGTGGAGCGTCCTCTAAGGGCGGTAGTAGGTGGCCTGGAATGTAAGGTTGGACCTCTGGTGATGAGTGTTTCCCAAATCTTCGGAAGCTTAATGCAACCATATTTATTAAGATTTGGTTGGTTTCTGAGAGCTGCTGCTGCTGCTAAGAAAAGTCTCTCTTTCTTGAATTTGCTGTGGTGGAGCATGGTGGTTTTCTTCCATGATACTCTGTGGGTGGTGTCCAAAACATGGTCAGCCAAGCCTGAATGGCCATAGTTGTGTTTACAGATGTAAGACTTGTGTTCCTCCAGGCGGATGGATGCTGATCTGCCTGTCTGTCCAAAGTACGCCAGCTTACAGGAACAGGGTACTTTGTAAACTCCAGGCAGCGAGAGAGAGAGAGAAGGGAGCTGATCTTTCGTAGAATGGATAAGGGTAGCAAGTTTGGGGTAGGGCTTATATGCTGTGTGTAGGTTGTACTTTTTTATTATCTTGGCTATTTATTCAGATGTGCCACAGATGTAGGGTATGGTGATGCCATTTTTAAAATCTTGTTGACGAGAAGGACGGGGAATGGGGGAGGAACTGATTATTTTTTTGATACTGTGTTTGCTGTAGCCATTGGAGAGGAAAGTGTTGTGTATGTGATTAAGCTCAATAGTAAGAGCGGTTAAAAGATTGTGGGCTCTCTTGGTAAGAGTTTTGATGATGCCATATTGTTGTGAGGGGTGGTGGTGGGAGAGTTTGTGAATGTATCTGCCTGTGTATGTGTGGGTTTTCTGTATACAGTGAAGGCAAGTGTATCATTAGGCAGGCGTGTGACTAAGGTGTCTAAGGAAGGGTAAACAATTGTTCTTTTCCTTTTCCATAGTAAACTGGATTCTTGGATGTATTCAGATGACTGAGGAAGGAGTTTAACGTGTCTGGGCCATGAGGCCAAATAGAGAACACATCATCTACATATCTTAGCCAGATAGAAGGTTTGAGTGGGGCTGAGTCTGTGGCTCGTTTTTCGAAATCTTCCATATAGAAATTGGCAAGGGGGTGAGAGGGGGGGGGGAAACCCATGGCGGTTCTCTCTATCTGCTTGTAGATTTTGTTCTTCCAAGAGAAATACCCAGAGTTAATGGCAAAGGAAAAGAGGTCTAAGATGTCAGAGGGTAAAACGTTTTCTAAGAGAGATAAGGTGTCAGTTAAAGAAATATTGGTAAACAAAGAGGAGATATCAAAGCTTACCAATATGTCTGCATTATTCAAGGTTAAATTTTCTGTGAGGGCTTTAAAGTGGGTCGAGTTTTTTATATAGGAAGTGGACCTTCTGGTGAGGGGGGGGGATCAGAGAGTTGGCCAGCTGTTTAGACAGTCTGTAGCAAGGTGCATTGGTGGCATCTACTATAGGCCTGAGTGGGGAATTGGGTATGTGGATTTTTGGTAAACTGTATATTGGGGTGGGGGGGTACAGGAGCGGAAAGGTTTAAGTTTTTTCGTGACGTCAGGGGGCCAGGAGGTTACTTTTTTAAGTAAGATTTTTAATTTCTTAACTTGTGTTTATGTGGGGTCGTGTTCTAGCGGGATGTAGGTAGCGCGATCGCGGAGGATAATGTTCATTTTATGATTGTATTCACTGGTATTAAGAACGACTGTGGCATTACCCTTATCAGCTCTGGTGATGACGATACTTTTTTCTTTGCGTAGTTTCAGGAGAGCCATGCATTGGGCATACGATAAGTTGCTTTTTGAAGGCGAAGAATGAGCGAGGATGTTGGCTACGTCAAGTCTGATGTTGTTGGCCATCTCCGACGGTAAGCGAACGATCCCCCGTTCGATGTTAACCATTACATCGAGCACCGGCACTTCCTTCGGAGCGACGGCAAAATTACGGCCGAGGCAAAGGGCGCTAACGGCATCGTTGTTGAGCCTTTTGGAAGAGAGGTTTACTACTGTCTGGAGCAGTTGAATTTGTGGTTGTGGTTTGTCTTTAACCAGGTTGTTATATTTCTTGATGTGTTTATTTCTTATTTTTGAAATTCTCTCTGTGCAGAAGTTTCCGAAATGCCAGAGAGAATCGACCAAAGTTCAGGGTTAAGAACGGTGGAGAGCTCTGAATGTAAGGAGCCAATGGCAGCGTTCGTCACTGAGAGGGTGGCACGGTTATATATATCGAGTGCTTTTTTGGAATGGAAATTGATCTTCATTTTTTAGTGTCACCCACGTGGTTGGGCTTAGTATTGTAAGATTTGTGTGTGCATGTTACATTAATTGTTTTTGTAATCCCCGTAGATGTCCTAGTGACTAGGACGAAATATAGGAAGTATTAAATTCTATTTTAATTCTTTTTGAGTGTTGTAAAAAATCCATTAAGCCTCCAACATGATGTCCTCACAGCACTTAAGCCTCTACACACGAATTCTAATCATTCATGGAGAAGATTTAGCACGCAAATTCAAGCAATACGGTAAGTCAAAAACTACGACTATCTAGGCAACTAAATAGGCTTGCCTTTTTAAAAAGATGTCGGGATACAAGAGTGATACCGAACTGCGTTAAAATGAAGATCAATTTCCATTCCAAAAAAGCACTCCGTATATATAACCGTGCCAGCCTGGCATTACTATGTGAGCAAATCACCTCTACTCATGCCACCCTCTCAGTGACGAACGCTGCCATTGGCTCCTCACATTCAGAGCTCTCCACCGTTCTTAACCTTGAACTTTGGTCGATTCTCTCTGGCATTTCGGAAACTTCCGCACAGAGAGAATTTCAAAAAATAAAAAATAAAGACATCAAGAAATATAACAACCTGGTTAAAGACAAACCACAACCACAAATTCAACTGCTCCAGACAGTAGTAAACCTCTCTTCCAAAAGGATCAACGACGATGCCGTTAGCACCCTTTGCCTCGGCCGTAATTTTGCCGTCTCTCCGAAGGAAGTGCCAGTGCTCGATGTAATGGTTAACATCAAACGGGGGATCGGTCGCTTACCATCGGAGATAGCCAACAACATCAGACTTGACGTAGCCAACATCCTCGCTCATTCTTCGCCTTCAAAAAGCAACTTATCGTATGCCCAATGCATGGCTCTCCTGAAACTACGCAAAGAAAAAAGTATCGTCATCACCAGAGCTGATAAGGGTAATGCCACAGTCGTTCTTAATACCAGTGAATACAATCATAAAATGAACATTATCCTCCGCGATCGCGCTACCTACATCCCGCTAGAACACGACCCCACAAAAACACAAGTTAAGAAATTAAAAATCTTACTTAAAAAGTAACCTCCTGGCCCCCTGACGTCACGAAAAAACTTAAACCTTTCCGCTCCTGTACTCCCCCACCCCAATATACAGTTTACCAAAAATCCACATACCCAATTCTCCACTCAGGCCTATAGTAGATGCCACCAATGCACCTTGCTACAGACTGTCTAAACAGCTGGCCAACTCTCTGATCCCCCCCCCCCCCTCACCAGAAGGTCCACTTCCTATATAAAAAACTCGACCCACTTTAAAGCCCTCACAGAAAATTTAACCTTGAATAATGCAGACATATTGGTAAGCTTTGATATCTCCTCTTTGTTTACCAATATTTCTTTAACTGACACCTTATCTCTCTTAGAAAACGTTTTACCCTCTGACATCTTAGACCTCTTTTCCTTTGCCATTAACTCTGGGTATTTCTCTTGGAAGAACAAAATCTACAAGCAGATAGAGGGAACCGCCATGGAAAGAGATTATCGAATTCAATCATCCTTTCTTGAACGTTAACATCTAAAACTGTCCGAACCGGAACTGATCAGACTGTATGCCAATATTCAAGTTTTAGGAATGATCACTATTAATTGCTTATAAGTTTTTTTTTTAATTTAAATTAATAATTATTTTATTTTAAAATCTACACCACTTTCTACAATTGTTCCTTTGAACTCTAATAGTGTAATATCATATATATCAGTTGCGACTGAGACAAGAGCTAATATATGCATGATTTATGACACATTATTTTGATTCCTCTTTGGAATGTAGTTAATGGTCTATCTCCCTGATGATGTCGTAACATTGGATGAAATATAACAGAGTTTTTGAATAGATTCTACATAATTTTTGTAACATGTGCAACCCGTGGAACTTTCTTTAACAAAAATGATTAAATCTCATCTGGTTTGATCCTGTGGAATAACACTGGCAGAAAAACATTTCCACTATAATGTTACCAGCAATCTCTTCCAGAATTCTTCCATGGTTCAGAATACTGTTTCCACATACCAGATCTAAACACTTGTGCTGATCAAATCACCAAAATAATTCTTTCTTGCTGGAGTGGCCATCATCCACCCCCTCCCTCAAAATTTCTAATCACTATCCAACAAACGTGAAAGTGAAGTGCAAAAAAATCAGCATATCATATCAAAAGTCAGTGATACTGTGAATGAGCAACACAGAAGGTATAAGATTAATCTTAGAAAGGAATTTTACATAGGCACATGGAATGTTCGGGGTCTACAGATGGGTACTCTAGAGATTGTCTGTAAAGAGATGGATAGGTATAAAATTGACATCCTGGGAATTACAGAGACCAGATGGAATGGAGAAGGTCACTTCAAAAGAGAGGACAGTAAGCTAGTTATTTGCTCAGGTGGTGACTCAAAACATCATGGGGTAGCTGTGATACTGAAGACAGCTCAGGCAAGAAGACTTCTTGGTTATAACCCCATTAATGATAGGATACTCTCTATTAGACTTAAGGCTCAGCCTCAATGTATCAATTGTGATAGTTTATGCACCCCACATGGATAGGCCTGAAGAAGAGAGTGAGGAATTTTATGAAAACTTACAAACTGTTTTGGACTGTCTACCAAGGAGAGAAATACTGTACATCTTAGGGGACTTAAATGCAAAAGTGAGAGAGTATGAGAGTCAGGTCGGAGTGTGGCATGTTTGGTCTGGGTGTACGTAACACCCGTGGCAAAAGACTGTTGTAATTTGCCAGTGCTAACAGATTAGTTATTACCAATGCCTGCTTCCAGAAACATCCACGACAGACCTATACTTGGACATCTAACATTGATAGGTCAAGGCACCAGATTGATTACATCCTGGCTCTCCAGCGGTGGAAGACAAGCATCTCTGATGTGCATACTTGTCCTGGAGCAGATTGTGGTACAGACCATCAGCTAGTAAGAGCCAAAGTAAGACGACTCCAAAAACTTCAAGATCAGGCACACCCCACTAGATTGGATGTTAGAGTAATTCCTAGTGGATTCACAGATGAAACATCAATTTGGTTGGATGATTTTTTGGAGACCAATGAGGAGAACTCACCAGAAATGCTTTGGGAAGGAGTAAAGGTGATAATACAGGATACAGCGAAGAAGTATCTCAGCCCAATAAGAAGACCAAGAGACCCATGGATATCAGATTCAACATGGGAACTAATCAAAAGAAGGCGATTGGAAAAACAAAGAGACACAGGGACTGAAGAATACAAGAGATTACACAGAGAAGTCAGAAGAGCCATCAAGCAGGACAAGGAAAAGTTCTATACTAACAAATGTGAAGAAATAGGGTTCCAGGTGAGAAGGCACAATTATAAAAGGATGTTTCATTTAGTTCATGACTTAAAGCACAAGTTTAAGCCTAAATTGAATGTCATTAAAGACAGGAATGGATCATTACTAACAGAACAGTTGGAAATCAAAAAAAGATGGAAAGAATACTGTGAGGAACTGTACAGCAGAGCGGATAAAGAAAATGTGGAGCCCTCCCACCAGGAAAATTTTGATTTTGATTTCGAGCTGTTGAGCTGCTTAACTGCTCTTTCAACTTCAGGCATGAAGTTGAAAGAGCAGTTAAGCAGCTCAACAGCAATAAGGCCCCAGGTGCAGATGAAATCCCAGCAGAGTTAATTAAAGCCACAGGGGACAGAGGGATAAGAGTGTTTCATAGATTGATTACAAGGATATGGGAGACAGGATCATGGCCTAGAGACTGGAAGAAGTCAGTATTCATACCACTACATAAGAAAGGTGATATGAAGGCATGCAAGAATTAATGAACTATTAGTTTGATATCTCATACAAGCAAAATTTTATTGAAGATCATGCTAAATAGGATTGAGGCCAAAGTTGAGGCAGAGATGCCCAAGGAACAAGCAGGTTTTAGGAAAGGTAAAGGCACCAGAGATCAGATCCTTTGCCTTAGACAGATCATAGAAAAATATAAAGAATTCAGACTCCCTCTGGTAATGTGTTTCTTAGACTACTCTAAAGCTTTTGACTGTGTTGAGCATGTGAAGCTGTGGGAAGTAATGAAAAGAATGGGTTTTCCTCAACATATTATCAGGTTGATAGCCAACTTGTATAAGGAGCCATGATAAGAACAGGTGTTGGATTGACTGACTGGCTTCAAGTTGGAAAAGGAGTTAGGCAAGGATATTTACTTTCTCTTCACTTGTTTAGTATATATGCAGAGGACATCATGCGTGAAGCATTGGATGAGCTCAGGACAGGAATTAGGATAGGAGGTAGATTGATCAGTAATCTGAAGTGTGCTGATGATACAGTACTCCTTTGTAATGACATGGAAAAACTAAGACTAATTCTTGACAAAGTTAACAAGATCAGTAATAACAGAGGACTTCAACTCAATCCTAGCAAGACAAAGATTATGGTTCTCAAAGGAAGTACAAACAGAGAAGCTCTTGAGAAACAAGTGTGCCTTAATGGAGAAAGAATTGAGGAAGTCAGCAAGTTTGAGTACCTGGGATCCATTATTAATGTGAAGAATTGCTGTTCAGAAGACGTGGCTAAAATGGCTAAAACAACAGTCAGAGACCTGTCTAAAATCTGGAAGGATGAATCTATCTCCACGGAAACAAAGTTGAGGATTTTGGATGCAGTTGTTTTTCCAACAGCGACTTATAGATGCGAGACTTGGAACCTTAAGAAGTCAGATAAGAAACGGATATCTGCTTTTGAGATGTGGTGTTACAGAAGGCTGTTGAGGATATCATATATTGAAATGCATACAAATGAATGGGTGTTAGAAAAGATCAGCAGAACTTTAAGGCTTCTTAAGGATATTGACAGAAGAAAGTTATGATGGAAGGGGGACTTCTTAGAACAGTAATAGAAGGTAAAGTTCCTGGAAAAAGAGGCAGGGGTAGACCATCAATGAGATGGATGGATGGCATACGTGGAGTGACTGATCTTCAGAGAGTTGAGGCCACCAGAAAAGCAAACAACAGGTCTACATTGAGAGGCCTGGTGTAGCACATCACTGAGCATTGGAGTGACCATACAGCATCTGTAGATGCCCAGTGAAGATAGTGTGTGTGTGTGTGTGTGTGTATCATATCATAAGGGGTTTGAGAAAAAGGCTGCAGCTGCAAAAGAACCAACAAACACAAATGTGATTGTCCATGGGATAGGGACTCATCTTTTGTACAAACTGTGGTCTAACCATAAAAAAGTATAAATATAAAAATAAAATACTTATTCTGCTAGTTTCTTAAGCTCTTAATAATACTTTGGAACTCATCTCTGGTACCAACTGTGGTCTAACCATAAAACACTATAAATATAAAAATAAAATACTTATTCTGCAAGTTTCTTAAGCTTTTAATAATACTTCATCAGAAATTCGATTATTTCTTAACTTGAAATACACACGGCAGTAGAATGAGTCATAAAACTAAACTAACATTGCTAGAATCTTATTAAAATGCTAGTTCTTATATTATGTTGAGATGCCACATATGCACACTTTGTGTTGTGTAATGTCCATCATAATCAGATTCCATGATTTTCATTTTTCACGTAGGCCACCCAAAGTTGGTTCAGGATAAGTCCTTGATTTTTTACTGCACTATGTTAAACCCCATATACTTCTGAAGGCTTCTTTAAACTTATGAATATAGTTATAAAGATATACAGCATTTATTAGTTTCCAGGTTACCTGATGTTTTTCCTTTGTGATGTGATAAACCAGGCTTAATTTGTGTGATCTTTTGTTCTCATCAGCATCATCAAATTACTGCCATGTACTCTCAAGGGGTGTACAGAATATGATAGTACTACATGAAGAAAATTACATCATTACTAACTTCCTATCTACAATTTTCATCCAAATCAGTCTGTTACCTGTCAAGACTCCAACATTATCAGATCTTATATTTCTATCTTCCAAAGCCCTTTTTACCATATCAATCCACCTATATATTGGTATTCCTCTGGCAGAGAATACCTGTTTTGCTAATCTTTACTCTCCAATTCTATTTAAGTGACCATATCACTTCAGATTAGGTCTGTACTTTTATACATTTCTGAATGCTGCTAATGTCAAGTTCTTTCATAATATCCTCGTTTTTAATATGATATTGCCATTGTTTATGCCTCTAATCTTTCTCAGGACTCGCATATCTGAGGTCTCTAGTCTTTGGTCAAGTGTTTTACTTCTGACCCAGCTCTCAGATCCATAAGTTAAAATTGGTTTGAACACTGTCTTTTATACAACTAATTTAGTGTTTTGGCTAATATCTGTCTTATTCCATATAAATTTATTCAATAGACTTCCTACCATACCAGCTTTGTTGATTCTGTTGTCTATTTCCATATTTAATTTACCAACTTCATTAAAAATCGTGCCTAAGGTAACTGAAATGCTTTACTTGTTCTATAGGTTCTCCATTCACAATGCAGTTGATATTTTCAATGCTTCTGCCTATTTTCATTGTCTTTGTCTTGTTATTGCTGACCTTCAATACCATATCTATTACAACAGTTATTCAATTTAGTCAGAGAATCTTGCAGACTTGTAGCGGATTTATTTAGAAGTATAACATCATCTGCATAAAGCAAAGAGCTGACATTAACATCTCCAATTTTGATATCATGTTTAATACCACTTTCCTTCATAACGTGATCCATATAGATAATGAATAACAGAGGGGATAATGTACATCCTTGTCTCACACCAGATTTAACATTAAACCATCTTCCTGTACTTCCTTCAATTCTAACTGCTGACTTACAACTCAAATAAAAACTAAGTATTGCTTGATGTAATGCCACATTGACATCATATAACTGAAGCATTTTGAATAACTTCTCTCCTGGCATGTTGTCATATGCCTTCTCCAGATCTACAAAACTTAAATACAGATCTTTGTTATATTCTCATGATTTCTCAATTATTTGTCGTAAAGTGAAAATCTGATCCTGACAGCCTCAATTTGGCCTGCATCCAGCTTGTTCTTCACAAGCTTTTTTCCCCCACAATCTTTCTCAACCATTTCTCAAGTATACTTGCGTAAATCTTACCAGGAACACTCAGTAGTGAAATACCTCTGCAATTCTCACATTCAGTTCTACTTCAATCTTCCCTCTGTCTAGGCCTTCTGAAGTATGCGGTGCAGCCACAGTAAGACTTTTATACCTCTATATTTGAGCATTTCTGGTCAAATATCATCTGCTCCTGCTGCCTTTCCACATTTCAGGCATTTCATAGCTTTTTCTACTTCAAGTATGGATATGTATTCCTGACTGTATGCCTGTTGAGTGTTTTTTTACCACTGTGCTATCACTGCTTATTTCATTTAACAATTTTTCAAAGTGATTATTCCATACTTCAAGGATATCTTTTTCTCCAGTTTTCATGTCACCTTTATCATCTCTAATTCCTTTTACAGCACTCTTTCCTCCATTTCTGAGCTTCAACAACCTCAAGAATATCTTGCCACCTTCTTGATATTTATTTTCTATGTTCTTACCAATGTCTTTCCATGACTTTGGTTTGGCAAGTTTTACAGTGTTTAGCTTTCTTAAATTTGACTCTGTATTCTCTGCGAGCACAAGCTGACTTATTTGTCAGAAACTTTCAACATATTTTCTTCTTTTTCTTCACTGCCTCTAACTTCCTGTGTCCACCATAGAGTTCTTATTTTTCTATCCTTGTAGACAACCTCACCACATGCCTCTCTGGCTGAATCATCAATGTTTTCTTCAGGACTTCCCACTGAATCTATGCAAGGTTTGGTTCCTGTTCTCAAACTCTTTCATTTTTAATTCAATAATGTTTGTGTATTTTAGTCTACAGTTCACATCTGAGAGTTGCTCGACTTTTATTAACTTTAAAACTTTCTCACATGTTCTTCTTTTCAATATGAAATTCAATTTTATTCTGCTCAAGACTAAATGGTGATCACTTCCGATTTCAAATCCTCTGTAAACATCACTATCAACAGTCAATGAGCCTTTTCTTATTCCTTGTCTCTTCTCTCCATGTGAATTTGTGTGCATTTTTATGCTGGAACATGGTGTTAGTAATAACCAGTCCATATCATGAGGAGAAATCCAACAGGTATTTGCCATTATTATTAGCTTTGCTCTTTTCTCCAAATTTTCCCAAAATATTTTTGTATGTCTTTTTTTTCTTAATGTCTTTAATGTTCTTTCATGCCATCATCTTCCAAATGTCCTTTTTTTTTCTGACCTAACATATGCCACACCCATGGAAATTTTTAGATACATTCAGCTTCTTGAGAGGCAGATGAGATTGTTTGGTTGACCAATGTATTGTAGATTTTTTTTTTTTTTCTCCACAGGGTTGAAAGTAACTGAGGTTTATTTTATCACACTGGCTACTTTATCTGAGATATTTTTATGTATGGTCAAGTGACTGCACCCTAGTAAATTATTATTAACAAATTAATTTCTTTGGAGAATGACCAGATAACAAAAATATCATTGATGGAATGAAGCCACATATTTGACACCACAGTATTTTTTCAGTGGCCATCATTTCAAAAGATTCCATATAAATATTAACCAGGGTGAGGTGAAATGACTTCAGTCTTATAAAAAGCCTATAAAAATGAAAAATGGTCAATCCATTCAGGTTTTAAAGCCAGTGTTCCTAAATAACTATGATATTCCAGGTGTTCAAAAACAGCAACAGATGAATTACATAATAGCTTAATATCTAAGAATGCATTATCAGAATCAATATAATTTCATATAATGAATAAAGATGTGTTTCGTGATTAGTGAAAATTAATATTCATATCCCTCACCTCTTCTGCTCCCTGTAGCTGCTGCAGACTAGATTCCAACTCTTTCTTTTCTAATATAAGATCTTCTTTTTGTTTTACAACCTAGAAAAATAATGCAATAGTTTTAGGAATATATATATATTTAACAAATTAAAATGAAATAAAATTATATGAATATCTCCATGGAATAACCCAAAGATTCACTGCATGAGGTTCACACTAACCATTTATTCACACACACACTTATCATTACTCTCCTTAAACTCATTCACTCACAATCACATGTGCCAGCCTACTCCACTCATTCACCACTCTCCAAGCAATAAATCTTATCACATCCTTGAACCACTATTACTCAACTTCCAAGGGTGATCCCTAATCTTCCTTCTTATCAAAGTAGTGAAAAAGTTAGTCTCCATTAATCCTACAAAACTCTTTTTGTATCTTAATTTTTTTTTATATATCATATCCCCTCTTTTTCTACTATCAAACAACTTCTACAATCCACACACTTCAATCTATCCTCATAGTGAACATTCCACATGCCGATCAATCTTGGCTACTCATCTCTGAATCCTCTCCACTGCTTCCTCATCCCCAAGAAACCCCAGAGACCAGATTTGAGCACAGTAATCCAGATATGAGTATATCAAGGCCTTATAAACAGGAATAACAACTTCCTTATCCCTACATGTTAATGTGTTCTTCAACAACCAAGTAATCTTATGGGCTACCTTAGCAACTTTAGCAATATGTCCTCTAAACGTTTACTGTCTACCATTACCCTTAAAGCTATCGCTTCATCTATTTCCTGGAGTACAGTGCCATCAATGTGATACACAGCTTGCAATCTATTTCTCCACATTAAACTGTCATTCATTATTTTTTGCCCATAGTGACAATATATTTAAATCATCCTGCAAGCTCTCTACACCATCTTGATTAATTATTACTCTACCTAATTTTGCATCATCAGTAAACAACTGAATATTTCCTTTCAGGTCATTTCCCATATCATTTATGTACAGATTCAACATCAACAGTCCTGAGTCCCAGGATTGATTCATCAACAATCACTTGTTTTTGCCTAGATTCTGCCCCTCTATATTACCACTTTTTGATACCTGTACAGCAGCCATCCTCTTATCCATCGTCATGTCCATCCCCATTTGCTCTAATTTGCATAACAGTTTCATGCAGTATTCTGTAAAAGGCCTTTGCAAAGTCGTTGTGTAATGTAACCACCATTTCTTTTATCCAACTCAGATGTTACTCTATTATAGAAAGTTAGTAAATTAGTAATGCATGACCAACCTTTCACAAAGCCATGTTGACCCCCATACAGTATCTTTTTTTATCTCCCTGTTCTTGAATTCTCTTTTTGGCCAACTTTTCTAGTACTTTTACCACCACACCTGATATATTGATTGGTCTATAATTTGCTACTGCAGTCTTAGAACTTTCCTTATGCTAGGGAATTATTTTGCCTTCTTTTGATTCTGTTGGAACTCCACTATAGCTGAGAGTTAAATTAAAGGGCCTAGTCAGAGGCATTGCCAATTCCCTTGCACATTCTCGCAAAACCCTAGCTGATATCGCAACTAATCCCAGAATTGTATTTACATTGAGATTCTGCAATATCCTGAGAACCTCCAAGTCATCCGTCTCTGTTCCCACATCAGTGTCTGTTCACAAATGCTAAAGCAGTAACTCACTAGGATGATATACTCTTGCAAAGTGGTCACTCAGTAAGGTTAATCTTCCATAGTCATTCTTCCTCTTACTTGCCACATAATGAAGAACTCTTTTGGCCTACTTGGCTAGATTCTAATCAATCTAATTTTGCTTCATTGCGATGCTGATCATCTTTCTTGCCTGAGCCTTGTACTGTTCACAAGTTTGCTGGTCATGTTTCTCTTCATATACCCTCCATAGCATTTTTGTCTTCTGCAGCTCATGCTTAATGATATTGCTCATTCGTCTAACTGTTATCTAATTAACCCTCCTTACCTTAGGTAAACAACTTATTATTTCCTCTAGATGACTATTAACTATATACCATACACTACTATAGTACGCCTACAGATATGAGACCCTTCGACACTTCTGTGCATGTCAAAGAAGGGGAATCCATTCCGATAATAGGGTAATCAATCCGTATTGTGGGATGAGTGTTTATTATTACATGTTGGAAAATTAACTTCTCTTTTATGATCATTGTAGTTTTTAAAGTGGTAACTATTTTGCTTATATGGAAAATTTTACATATAAAGCACGTGATTTCTCATGTTAGTGACCAATTCATACATTGCCTTATTTCTTTCTCCCTTTCAACACGAATTGATTCTTCTTGGCAGTCTGCCAATGACAGCTCTCACTTGTGTGGTCAGACTATAACATACTTACCCTGCAGTGTTTTATGCCATGACACAGATTTAAGTTTCTTCCTAAGCTTGTCATAATCACCTGCCTTGTAGTTCCACATATACAGCTTCTTGACAGAACATTCCTCATGTTTTACAATCTTCTAAGTCAAGACCCCATGCTCACCTTGGTTATAGATAGCTCTTCTAATCCTATGACCAGGTCCAATACTCTTCCATCCCTAGTCCCCTCGTTTACTTACTGCTTTAAATAATTATCTCTTAGAAGGTGTATAAATTCCGTTTTCTGATATGTGATTTTTCTTCTTTCTAGTCTATATCTAGACTTCAGAGTTGAAGTCCCCCATAATAATCACTCGACCTGTACTCATTGTACTAATTTGGCAATGCAACAGATGATCCGTATTGGAAAATTAACAGAGAGTTACAGAGGATCTGAAAGATCCTCTGTAACTCTCTGGCCTATTGCAACAATCATCAGCAGTAGCCCTGCCCCCATCCTATCTTCTCTATCTTCCTTGAAAATACTAAATCCTTCACATTCTATCCTGTAACTACATCATCTGTTGTTAGCCAAGTCTCACTAATTCCTATAACTTTTGGCAAGGTTGCACTAACCAATGGCAAAAATTCTTCCTGCTTGTTCTTAATACTTCTAGCATTAGTATATAGAAACTGTAGCATCCCTTTAAAACTCCACCCAACTTTGCTTCCTGAACTGATTATCCTATTCAATATTTTTACTTGAGAGACTAGATTCCTCACACATGTCACTGGTGCCTTCACACAAACTAACTTGCTTACACCCTAATTGCTTAAGTTTATCTGAATTTGTGCTTCAGAATGCTCGGGAACAAAGCTCTCTCTAGACACCTAACACCAAAACCATTTAGATGCAGTCCAGCATTGTACAAATCCTTTTTTTCTGTCAAACACAGACCACAGATCCACAAATCCTACATCATTCCTTCTGCACAGTGCCGGATTAAGGGGAAGGCTGACCGGGCAGCTGCACGGGGCACCAAAACTAAGGCCAGCAATAGAGCCTTATATCTATGCGACTTTGAAAAGGCGAAGTAGGGTCTTATTTCTTATTAAAAGTCCATAGGGAGAGTGAAGAATGTATTGATAGCAACAATAAATGGTAATTTATTGTTGCTATCAATACATTAACAGTAAAATAAACCAGCGGTAGATAGCAGGGACTTCATTTTATAACAGTCATCATCACTATTCATTATGCGTGATTTTTTTTTTTTTTTTAATATTTAAGATAGAATGGATCGCAAAGAAATTAAATTAAAAATACCATGTACTATAGAGTTGTTTTAACTGAAGCTCGAATTATAAAAGTTTAGTAAACAAATCAAAAATGTACATAATATTCAGTAGGCGAGTTGGAAGCGTGTGCAAAAGGTTGAATATTGGTACGACGTGACGCATTGGCTAAACCAATTAACTAATTTAAAACTCTCTATCTAGGAAAAGTTGTCAAACAAAGGCTTTCTCCATATTGATTCTAATTTTAGGTGTTAGTTCATTAAATAGGAATTATACAAGATCATCTTTGTGTTCTGTATTTTTGTATGTGTTATGTGTTTGTTTTGAAATTATTAAGTTATTTCTTTTTGTTTTATTTTGCCTATCCTTGAAATTTATAATAATACTGGTGATTTAGTGTTAAGTTTTACATTTTATTATTTTTACTATTAAATCCCCTTTTAATGTTAATTCAATTTTTTTTTAATCATAGAAATCTGGAATTTCTAACCCTTCAAAATGCCTTCTAAAAAATTATCTGGAGCATAAAACCGCAAAAGAAAATTAAAAAAAGAAAGAAATATTTCTAAAAGTGCAAAATATTTAACTAACTTCCTAAAATCAACAAATTCATCTTCACCTGACTCTAATTCTTTTAACATTTCAATAAAAGAAGATGCATCACATGATGAAAATTCTAGAGAATTAAACTCTGATGATATAAATTTAAATGAAAAAGATCATAAAAATGAAAATAATGATTTGCAAATTTCAAATTCAAAAGTGACAAATTTCAAAGAAAACCCACAGAACATTTCTGAAAATACTTTTCAGTATAACGATCCTGCTACATGGCCTTTCCCATTAAACTCTACAGTTCGCGATTTAACAGAGTATTTTAGTTATTCAAGAACATTTTGTTTCATTCTATGAAATCAATGAATCTACAGGAGAATCATTACATGATAAGATCATTAAGTTGCTTTTAGATTTAAAATTAAATATTAATGATATTAGAGGACAGGGCTATTACAATGGATCCAATATGCGAGGGAAAAATAAAGGTGTTCAAGCTCGTTTACGGCAAGTAAATCCCCGAGTATTTCACATACCTCTTGACTTCCATTCTTTAAATTTAGTTATAGGAGATGCAGCAATGTCTTGCCCACAATCTGTTTCATTTTTTGGTGTTATTGAACAGCTTTATACATTATTTTTAGCATCCGTTGCTAGATGGAAAATTTTAATTGATAATGTACCAAATTTCTATTAAAGCAGTATGTGAAACTCGTTGAGAGAGAGTCGTATTAAATGCATAAAGTCAGTTAGGTATCAGATTGTCGAAATTCATGATGCACTGATAATACTTAGTGAAAATTCAACCAATGCAGCCACCAAATCTGAATCATTAACACTAGCAGAAAAATTTTGCGATTATTCCTTTTTAGTAATGTTAGTGACGTGGTATGACATACTTCATCAGATTAACATAGTTAGCAAACTGATGCAAACAAAAAGTATGGATTTAAAAACGGTTATAAATTTATTAAAATCATGTACGGAATTCATTAGACAATACCATAACTAGAATTTGAAAATGCTTTGACTCAAGCTCAAGAATTAGCAAAGCTTTTAGGAATGGAGCCAATATTTACTGAAAAAAGAATAATTCGTAAGAAGAAATTATTTAGTTATGAATCTGAAGTCACTCTTGTTACTGTTGATAAGAGAACAAAGTTTAGAATAACGATATTCAACATCATTTTGAACACGATATTAACATCTCTTGAAGAAAGATTTGAACAAATAAAAACGTGTGAGCGAAATTGGGGTTTTCTTTTTAATATAACTAAAATAGGCAATTTAAATGAATTAAAAAAACAATGTATGGATTTGCATTTAATTCTTCATCATTAAAATAATAGTGACATTGACAGGAATGAGCTCTTTGAAGAAATTAAATCTCTAAACAGTTTACTTCTGGAAAACATCAATTCGCCATTGGAAACTTTACAATTTTTAAAAGCAAATAATTTGCAGAATATAATTTCAAATACACGAGTTGCACTGAGAATTCTGCTGACGATTCCTATTACAGTAGCAACAGCTGAGAGAAGTTTCAGCAAATTGAAACTTATCAAAACATATTTGCGATCAACAATGGGGAGCGAGAGATTAAATTCTTTAGCCTTACTATCTATTGAAAATGCAGTTGTTCAGAAAATAGACATTAATGAAAGAATAAAAACTTTCGCAGATTTAAAATCAATAAAAATATATATGTAAATTATAATTAATAAAATCAAAAGTGTAAAACCCATATTTTTAATAACCAATAATTTAGTAATTTTGTTGTTGTTTTTTTTTGTATGTACTATTTTATTTTTTTTGTTAGTGAATAGAAATGATAAGTAGAAATCTTGAAGTTATGAAATTATTAATCATTTGAGAAAACCTATATCTACTTACAATCAGGAAGTATTAAATATTAAAAAAAAAAAAAAAAAAAAAAAAAAAAAAAAAACTTAGGGCACCAAAGAAGGAGTTTTCCCGGGGTGCAAAATTATCTTAGTCTGCACAAATCTATATATAGACTCACTGGCTATCAATGTCCTCCTGCTCAGTTTGTCTCTATCATAGCATGGTAGGAGACTTACAATCTTCACCTTCTTACTATTAAGTTTTGCCTCTTCTAATAACTCCTGTAGATCCTCCATCATAGAATACTTTTAGCCTCTCAAATCATTTGTACCAAACAAGACAATCATTTCCCTCAACTTAACTTTTTGAATCCAGATGGCATGGCTAACATCATGAAATTTTGCACCCGGTAATATGATTTTGTCACACTTTGATTAAGTACTACCCTGATCATCAAGTCTCTGTACATATTTTTCTCCTTTACTTATTTTTTCTTGTTTGTTCAGTCAGTGTTTATTATTCCTTTGGACCACCTGCTTTTCTTTTCAGAGAAAGTCAATGACAAGCATTAATAAATGTCACCAGTAGTAGCCACCAAGGCTGAAATAAAGCACAAGTATATCACTTCATATAAAAAGGATGCACCTTTTCACTACTTGTATATGAGATATATATGACTTCTGTATTACTTTGACCTTGGTATCTTTCTGGGTCTGGCTCCCACCAATGAGACCTCAATAAAGGTTGAAACTGGTCTGGGTAGTGGCCCTTTCCATAACACATTATTATTATTCAGCTCTCCATGGAGTCAAAAGACTCATCGCAGATGGTCCCTCCTAGGAAACACAAAGTCCATCATACCACTCCTTGAACTCATTGACCATTCTCGCACTCACCTCTCTATCAGGCAATGTATTCCATGGTTCAACCACCCTCCATGCAAAGAAATCACTCCTCACCATCTTGCTCATGACTTCCTTTCGTAACTTCCCCTTGTCATCACTCCTTCCCACTGTTCAACCAAGCGAAGGAACTCCCCAGTGTCAACCCTGTAACCACCTCTCAACAGTTTAAAAGTCTCAATCATATTATCTCTCCTTCTATTCACCAAACTATGCCCCCACATTCCCTCAAATGATTCTCATAACTAACATTCTGAAAACATCTTTGTTATCCGCCTCTGTACCGGTTCTACAGTTAATTTATCCCCTTCAAATCCTGGAGACCAAATTTGAGAACAATAGTCTAAGTGTGGTCTAATCATAGTCTTATACAATGGAATGATAACTCTTATCTCTACAGGTCAGCATCCTTCTCAGTATTGCAGCAATCCTCTGTGTTACCTTCACCACTTTGCAATATGTCCCCTGAATTTCAGGTGTCTATCAATCATCAACCCCAGATCTCTTGTCTTCCCTACTTCCTCCAGTAAAACTCCTCGTATAGAGTATGAAGTGTCCCAAACTTCAAAATTTACATTTTGCTACATTAAACCGACATCCCCCATTCATTTGTCCCTCTGTCTAGTTTATTAAAATCCTCTTGCAGGGCTAGCACATCTGCACTATTACTAATAACTTTTCCCAGCTTCACATCATCTGCAAACAACTGAATATCCCCCTGCAATCCACTGACAATGTCATTGATATAAAGGTTAAACAATATCGGTCCCAGTACTGAGCCCTGTGGGACCTAACTTGTAACCTTATGCCTCCTTGAAACTGCCCCACCATACACAACTCTCTGATAACTATCGGACAGCCAATCCTGAATCCAGTTGACCAACCTGACATCCAAACCCATGTGCTGCAACTTAAATATCAGCTATTATCATGTGGCACCCTGTCAAATGGCTTCGCTAAATCCAAGAAATGGCAATATATGCCTTTCCTTCATCAACTGCTCTTGTAACTTTATTATAAAAGGCTAGCATATTATTAAAACAAGAGTGCCCCTTAACAAATCCATGTTGACTCTCACAGATAACATTACCCTCATCTGCCCAATGCTGTATATGGTCCCTCACTAATTTCTCCAAGATCTTAACTATTGATGACACACAAACTGGCCTATAATTAGACACTTCCAGTCTGCTACCACCCTTATGCAATGGCACTATCTTACCTTCCTTCCATTCCCTGGGCACCTTTCCCATAGCCAGACTTTCATTGAAAAGCCAGGTCAAAGGAGCTGTCAGTTCTTTAGCGCATTTTCTCAAAACTCGTGGTTAAATACCATCCAGTCCCACAGATTTACTGACATCCAGAGTACTCAGTATTTGGAACACACTCTCCTCCTGCATCTCTAAACCTTGAATCTGCCCTATCCGTCTAGTATTAAAATTTCCTCCTCCAGGATGAAATACTCCAATAAAGTGTTTATTGAACAATTCCACTACGTCCTCTGTATCAGTCACTCTATTCCTATTTTTATCCCACAATGTCATTCTTCCACAATCATTTCTCCTCCTACTGGCCACATAGCTAAAAAAAATTCCCTAGGCTTTTCTTTGGATCTTAGGGCCAATCTCTTCTCATATTCCAGTTTTGCCCTCCTTACCATACCACTCTCCTGGCCTGTCTTATAGTCTTCATGCATCTGCTGTCTACCCCCTCTCCTTATATTTCTTCCATAGCCTCTTTTTCACATGCAGTTCCTGTTTAAGATTGTTTTGTCATCCACTTTACACCAAATTTTGTCCTCTTCTTCACTTGTGGAATACAGCTTATTATTGCTGCTAACAAATATTCCTTCATAATTTCCCAAGCACTAATGATATCTCACCCTTCCAATTCCTCCCTCCATGGAACTGTTCCAAGTTGATATCTAAGACTATTATAATCGCCCACCTTATAATTCCACATATGTTCTTGCATGTCTATTCATCTTCCAAGTCAAAAGCACATGGTCACTCTCTCCAACTGGTGGGAGAGATGTCACTCATCTCAGTTATTATTAACTCTTCTGATGCTACCCCCCCCCCCTCTAGATTCCACTGGGCTCAGCATTATCTGATGTCATCCCTGCTACCATCCACCTCGGATATTCTAGTTTCTCTGCATTGACACACTGACTCGTTCAGAAAACAGCAATCTCTCCAGATGCCTATGTCCTGCCTCATTCAAATGCAAGCAGTCTCTCGCATACAATTTCTTTCTGTCCTCAAATGTCCTCCAAGCATCCACATATTCCAATCTTCTCTTTTGACATGTTCTAGCTATTATGTTATTCAATATTACTGCTTTTCTGCTCAACTCTTCACTAGCATGCCTAGGCAACACAAACTATCTTTCCTCTAAGTTTTCTTTTGTACAACCTCAAGCAAGAATCTCATCTCTCTCACCACCCAATTTACATTGCCTCTTAAGTCATTCGTTCCTACCATCGCAATCATTTCATCCATCCTTTCACCCCTCTTAATTGCCATAGCCCCTCGTTCTATCGTTCCTCCAGGCAAACACTCTGCATGAATCCTATCTTGCACACCACGGATCACTGAGTCCCCATACATCACACCTCTTACCACCCTGTTCCTCAATTGCTCACCTGCATCCCTCACTCTCTCTCCTCTAATACTTTCTCTCTGTGTTCCCCTACTTACCTGCCATCATTCTATCTCTGGTTCCAGTGCTCCCCTCGCATTCTTCTCATTCCTCCTCTCCTACTGTTTCCATTCTCTCCTCTTCTATCATTCCCATAACTCTCTCTCTCATTCCCTCTCTTCCACTGATCCTATTCCCTCTTCTTCTATCATTCACATAATTCTCTCTCATTCCCCTCTCTTCTACTTCCTATTCTCTCCTCTTCTATCATTCCCTCTCTTATACTGTTCCTATTCTCTCCTCTTCTATCATTCCCATAACTCTCTGTCACTCCTACTCTGATTCACCTTGCATTCATCTCTTCCATTCGCCTAATCTCATCTCATTCCTGAGACATTCCACCTGCTCTTTCAGCTCTTTCTATCTCTCTCTGCAAGTCATCCACTCTTGTTTACCATTCATCCATCTCCAAAAACTTCACAATCATTCAACCTTTCCACACTCCCCATTCGATATTTTATCATTCATATTTCTCTCACTATTCTTGCCCTCTATCATACCAATCATCTCTCTCTCTATGTGGAGAATCTCCCACCTCTGAACTCAACAAGGTCAGGTATAGTCATCTCTAACTCACCAAGTTCCTCCCATTGCCTGCATTTTGCGCATATACGTATTTCCCCTTCTCTCGCCTGCCACATATACAACCGCCAGGAATGCACACATTCCACAAGTCCTGCATGCCTCAAAATCCCTTATTATGTCACGTAAAATGGAGTTCTTAAATGGGGGAAGACTTTGTGATATGCCATTTGCAATTGGAGCTGCCGCCATTATTATCGAGGAACTATTACAACTAAACGCTAAGTAAGTGAGTATAACTATAGGTATATCAGTATAAGTTAACTATAAGTATAAACCATATTTAAGTATACTAAATATCTAAATAGTGAAAACTTATTTTCACTATTTAGATATTTGATGGGCGTTATCTTCTTCTCTTCCACCGCTATACGTCCGATTCTGTCTCCGCCTTCTCGGTAACCAAAAATACACAATATAGAGACAACTCCAAAAACAACCACTGAAGGACACTTGTATTGCAGAAAAACAACATAGCACAAATCTCTACAGAAGTCACACTATTCACCAATTAAAAAAACACTTTTTTCAGCACAGCTCAAATACATTGCCACGTTCTTCGGTGACTCTAGAGCCCTTCCTATAATGTATAGCATTATACACATCCAAAAGGATGTGTGCCTTGCATTGAGGGATACTAAGGCAACTGATTTGAACTCATTAGCTTCAGTATATAAGTAGCCCAGTTGTGAAGATACTTCACATGCAAACTTTGTTTGCTGACACTTAGATTAAACCGAGAATATAATTTCCTGACATCTTTGATTTATGATATAACCAAGTGAAAAATCTTTCAACACTAAATACAAAAGTAATTTAGTGTTGAAAGGATCTCAACTCAAATGGATTTGAGTTGAGATCCAGGTTAGAAATAAAACACAAAGACTGTAAACTACAGATTACAGCACTGAGAAAGATTAGTGGGGTGAACAATGTCATCAATGGCAATATTATTGAGCCAGCCAAAAATGCTCTAGAAGACCAAAATATTAGATACTGGCAAGAGAATGAATAAATTGTTGTAGACTTGTGAGGTCATGTTTCCAAATAATGAATGTCATCAATCATATCTCCACCAATCAAATAATTTCAAATTGGTTTTTGAGTTGAAATTCCTTTTCAAAATTCTCTATGTAGAGATCGACTGATGGATGAGAGAGGAAAGCTAGTCCAAGCTGTTGTTTGTAAAAAACATTCCTCCAAAATAAATTTGATCAGAGGAAGCATTTAAACAATTTTCTGATGTCTAGTGGAAAAAAGATCTCCAAAAAGATCTTTACTAATGTTCAGTAAAGTAAAGAGAGAGAAATACTATAAGTTGAAGATGAGAAGAAATTATATTCTTCATTTCATCCTTTATCTAAGCATAAGTGAACAACATTAGCACATGAATTTCATTATGGGATACTAAGGCAATGATGTGAAGTCATTAGCCTCTATAAACACATAGCCCAGTCATAAAGTTACTTTGTGTGCAAATTGTTTCCAAGGATGAAACCAAGAATATAATTTCTTGGCATCTTTAACTTATAGTACAATCAAGTGAAAAACTTTCAGGCATAGAAATACTATGTTAAGAGACAGTTTCTGGATGAAAAGCTGAAATCTTGATGTAAGAATCAGAGGATCTGATGTGATATCCAAAAATACTAAGATGTTTGATAAAACATCTCTCAGAGCTGATGCCATCCATGACTGATCTTTAGTTCAGACAACTTTGTTATCTGAACTGTTTTTATATATTTTTTTGTGCTTTATTTAAAAATCCGATGAAGACCAGTTTTAGTGCACATGAAACTAGTCAGATATCAGCTTCTAAACAACGACTAATATTCATTTATCTGATCTAGAGCAATTTAATAATAAGATAAGACACTTTCTCACTACTTGTATATGGAAAATATGACTTCTGCATTACTTTAGCCTTGATATTTCTTCTGGTTCTACTCCCACCAATGAGACCTGAATAAAGGTCAAAAACAGGTTTGGTAGTGGGCCTTCATAAACGCATAACATTACACACACACACACACTAAAATGGATGTGTGCTTTGCATTACAGGATACCAATACAATTATTATGAAGTCACTAGCCTCTATATATATACAGTAGCATACAATTTAATCCAAACAAGTTGAATTTTTTCAAGTTTTTGGTTTTTGTTTCAGTTTAAACCAAAAACACACAATTTTGGTTTCGGTTTACTATTTTCAGTTTTGGTTTTAGTTCGCTATCTTGAGTGCTGCATGTTTTAACTCTTAACTGTCTATGATGTTTATAAATAGTGTAAATAAGTTGACATTTGTAGTGTTTTATTCATTTTGTGTAGCTATAAAATGTATACATCTCCAAGAAAGTGTTCAAAAATATGTATTCTTTCTCAGTACACATCCGTGACTCAGAGACAAATTGACAATTAACGGTACCCAAACTGGTGCTGGTTTGGGTACCGTTTTTTAAGAGGTTTAGAGAGACAGGTATCTTTGTAGGCAAGAGAGGAAAACTACACTTACTCGAGATTGTTTACTAGTTAGGAAAAGCAAAATAAATATGAGATTGTCTGATGTAGAATTAAATAGAGACTTGGCAGCTAGTGGGATTAATGTTTTTGATATGACACTCTGTCAAAGATTGTTACAAGCAGGGAGAACTGCCCACAGACCAAAAAAGAAACATCCGTTGATGAAAGTTATGCAGAAAAGAGGCTTCAGTGGGCAAAAGTGTGCAAAGATTGGACTGTTGAGAAGTGGAAGAAGGCCATATTCTCAGATGAGAGCCATTTCTTTGTCCATAGAGAGCGAGTACCATATGTTTGCAAATCAGAGGCTGAAAAAACTTTTCCCACCCACTTTCAACAAGCTCCTAAACACCCAGCTAAAATGATGTTCTGGGGTTGTTTTACACATGATAGTCAAGAATTACTTGTACCTGTTGACAGTATGATGAAAACTGAAAAATGAAATACAAAAAAAATTGGAGAAAAGAGTGGTCCCACAGAACCAGAAAGACAAAGAACTCATCTTCCAGCAGGGTCTTGCTTCAAGCTACACTTAAAAAAAGTTCCTCAAAAATCACAACATCCAATTGCTTCAGTAGCCAGGTAACGCTCTTGATAATAACCAAATAGAAAATTTGTGGGGGATAGTGAAAAAGAGACTTGGAAAATTAAACTGGGATACAAAGGATAACTAAATACAATCCATATAAAAGTATGGTTTCAAGATAAAGAAATGGCTTAGGCAAGGACTCTACAAACTCTATAAAAGTCCATGCCTAAGTGAATTAATGAACTTATTAGAAACAGAGGAGCACATATAAATCACAAATTATTGTGAACTTATTAAAATTTTTCTTTAAAATGTGAATGTTTGGATAAATTTGTTCATTACTGTACAAGAAGTATAGTTGTGAAATTAATTCACATGCAGACTTTTTTTTACTTATATTTCGATAAATGATTAAACAAAAATATAATTTCTTGGTATCTTTATTCTAATTGATAACCAAGTGGAAAAACTTGCACCAACTAGCACTAATCAAGAGTATTTTAATAATAAGGTGTTACACTTTTTCACCACTCGTATATGGGATATATATATATGATATCTACATTACTTCTACCTTGGTATCTCTTCTGGGTCCAGCTCCTACTTTCCATGGATGTGGGAAAATTCTCTGAAGTGGTCTCGATTATTACATCCCATTAGACAGTTGCCTATAGTATAGATTCTACTAATGTGGCCTTTATCAGTCCCTTCGTTGGATGCTTTTCCCTAGGGGTTGAGCAGTTCTGCTCAGTGACAGGGTTTACCTATTACTGAGTGGAACCACCAGTATCTTCAAGTGATTAAGAGTTAATGAGTTAAAATGAGTTAAAAGTTAATCTTCACTTTACGACAAATAATCGAGAAAGCATGGGAATATAACAGAGATCTGTATTTAAGTTTTGTCGATTTGGAAAAGGCATATGACAAGGTGCCAAGAGAGAAGCTATTCAATATGCTACAGTTATATGGTGTCAATGGGGCATTATATCAAGCAATACTTAGTCTTTATTTGAGTTGTAAGTCAGCAGTTAGAATTGAAGGAAGTACAGGAAGATGGTTTAATGTTAAATCTGGTGTCAGACAAGGATGTACATTATCTCCTCTGTTATTCATTATCTATATGGATCACATTATGAAGGAAAGTGGTATTATACATGATATCAGAATTGGAGATGTTAATGTCAGCTCTCTGCTTTATGCAGATGATGTTATACTTCTAAATAAATCCGCTACAAGTCTGCAAGATTCTCTGACTAAATTGAATAACTGTTGTAATAGATATGGTATGAAGGTCAGCAATAACAAGACAAAGACAATGAAAATAGGCAGAAGCATTGAAAATATCAACTGCATTGTGAACGGAGAACCTGTGGAACAAGTAAAACATTTCAGCTACTTAGGCACGATTTTTAATGAAGTTGGTAAATTGAATATGGAAATAGACAACAGAATCAACAAAGCTGGTATGGTGGGAAGTCAATTGAATAAATTCATGTGGAATAAAAGAGAAATTAGTCGGAACACTAAATTAGCTGTATATAAGACAGTGTTCAAACCAGTTTTAACTTATGGATCTGAGAGCTGGGTCAGAAGTAAAACACTTGACCAAAGACTAGAGACTGCAGATATGAGAGTCCTGAGAAAGATTATAGGCATTAACAGATGGCATCAATGGCAATATCATATTAAAAACGAGGATATTAGGAAAGAACTTGACATTGTCAACATCCAGGAATGCATTAGCAGAGCTAATCTCAGGTGGTATGGTCACTTAAACAGAATGGGTGAAGAAAGATTAGCAAAACAAGTGTTCTCTTCCAGGTTGGCAACAAAACAACCCAGAGGAAGACCAAGATATAGGTGGATTGATACGGTACAAAGTGCCTTAGACGATAGAAATATAAGATCTGATAATGTTGGAGTCTTGACAAGTAACAGACTGATTTGGAGGAAAATTGTAGATAGGAAGTTAGTAATGATGTAATTTTCTTCATGTAGTACTATCATATCCTGTACACCCCTTGAGGGTACATGGCAGGAATTTGATGATGATGAGTTAAAATGATCCTGAACGTCACTCATCAAGTTAGAGCAATCTGAGGTGTTGCCTAGTTTTTAAAGATGACCCTTTACTTATACAGAAGTCTGGATAGTGAACCTTCCCATTATGTATAGCATTATTCACACCCAAAAGTACATGTGCTTTGCATTATGGGATGTAAAGAGGCTATCGCCGAAAAATGTCAATTTTTCGGTGATGGCCTCTTTGCCTGGAAACTAGTGTTTTCATCCTGCATACAAGTAAATCGGCCACGAGAACATATGCAATTTGCAGACAAAAAAAAAAAAAAAAAAAAAAGGACTGTTGTTGTTGATAGTGGGCAGTATATGGCATTGTAGTTGGAGAATTAAGTAGCAGAGATGTGGTGAGTTGTGTGTAGTACAGTTAAGTAGGGTGCCCTCTTGCAATCAGTCCTTAAACTCCTTGGAGATATCACATAATAATATAGTAATTTCTTCTCCTGGTATGAGAGCAATGCATGTGTTTACTGGAGGCCTGGAGTGGCTTGAAGAAGTACCATATTCAGTCCCTAGAGCAGGGACTCTGGATTACGTGAAAAAAAAAAAATTAAATAATACAAATTAAAAACATCCAACACACAGGACAACTGTATTATAGGTTTAAAACTTTTCATAGGCAGAAGTAAAAAAAAAAAAAATTAAAAACACTTCCTCTCTTTTTCATATGCACCGTTGTGACCACTTACATTTAGTAATTCTAGTTCTTTTGCTTCTAACCTCTGCCTCCAACTCCTAACTTCTGTTTCAGCATTGCTCTGTAGTCTGTTTATCATGTTTTCCTAAACAGAAACAAGATCATTAAAAACAAAAGAATATTAAAAAATTACACAATTTTATCTAAGGAGTTACATTCTCTTATTATATCTAACACATCTTATGAATGAAATCATATATAATACATCTTTCGGACAAGATTGTTTCATAGGGATGTGCATCTTTGAACATTATTAGAAAATAATACTTTTATCTGTTAAAAGTCACAGGTACTATCCATACAAAATTATTTTTCAGAATTTTTATGTTGAGCCCATACGCGAGAGGTTGGTTGATCAACTTATAATACATTAGTACTGTATATGGGTTGGGAAAGGAGAAACTTGTTTACATTTGATTTAAGACTGTATATTGTATTTCTTGGGAAACACAACAGGGTGAAGACTGTTCCACAACACAGCAGTTGCAGGGATGGAGGAGGAGGAAAAGAAACCTGTTCTGTGGATTTCAAGGTGAACTGTGAAGGGATGTTGAGCAGCAGCTGCACATGTTAAAACAAGCTTAGTACTAAGCGAGGGAATTATTGATACTATTTCAGATGAACATTTCCCATGGAAATATTTATAGAATACACAGTGTGAAAACCAAACATCTGTGCAAAAATGTGTGTGTGTGTGGGGGGAGTGAGTTAGTAAGAGATGGGTCATTAATAAGTCTAATTGCTCTCCTCTGTAGCATTTTGAGGGAAGTGTTAGGGGACCCCCAACCCATATGTGAGAGCAGTACTCAAATAGCTGGGTGGATTTGCAAGTTATATAAAGCTAAGAGCTTAACAGCTCTTAGCTTTATATAAATTGCAGCTCACCTCAACCTACAGAACATCAACCACCACCTCCCTCAATTCTGATCTCCAAACCATCCTCCAATAGGGTTCAGATAACTTTGTGAACTTCAGTGCTAATAAAACCCAGTTCTGTCTTATCTCTCATAAAAAAGAACCATTTTCACCCAGTATTATTTTTGACGACATCCAAATTCCCAGACAAGATGAGATTTCTCTTCTTGGAATTACCCTGACATCAAGCCTCTCCTGGCATAAACACATCACAACCATTGCATCCTCAGCTTCTAAAAAAACTAGGATTTCTCTTTAACTCAAGACATTACTTCACTCCTTAAAGAGAAATCCTAGTGAAAATACTGGGTGAAAATGGTTCTTTTTTATGAGAGATAAGACAGAACTGGGTTTTATTAGCACTGAAGTTCACAAAGTTATCTGAACCCCCATTGGAGGATGGTTTGGAGATCAGAATTGAGGGAGGTGGTGGTTGATGTTCTGTAGGTTGAGGCGAGTTGTGTAGAGTTGTGTTTATCAAATGAAAGGGAGGGATGCAATGGCTGTCATCTGCAAAACTGTGTATTGGGTTGGAGGTCAAATGAAATAGGTTATTGATATATAGCAGGAAGAGGGTTGGTGAGAGGACAGAACCTTGTGGAACTCCAGCATTAGTTGAATGGTAAGAGGATAAGGAATCACACAGTATATATCCAGACAGAAAGTTGGCAATTCAACTACAAAACTCCTGGGACAGACCTAACAATGGTAGTCTGACTAGTAAGCCTTTGTGCCAGATCTGGTCAAAAGCTTTGGAGATATAAAGTGCAACCACTTGAGATTTGCCAAACTTCTCCATGGCATTTGTCCAGAGATGGGTGAACATATGTAAGATCTGTTGATTGGCAGTGACAGAATCCATACTGGTGGTCATTTATTAGTGGGTGTCTTCAAGGTAGTGTACGAGTTGGGAATTGATTTTTTCCACTACTTTAGACAGGAATGAGGTGAGCAGGCAGTAGTTGTATGGTACCATGCACCCACAGATGCAAGACACTTCTGCACATGTCAGAAGAAGAAGGCGCCATTCTAATGATATTTGGAAACCTCGAATATTGTACAATTCCTATCCAAAAAAAGGAACATAAATAGCACATTAAATTTATTAACTATGGTCTTTCTGATCATGCCCTGAATACTCTACATAGAATTGACCAGAAAGGCACCTTTTGTTTATTGCATCAAAACATGGTATGAACGTAAATTAAAGGAGGCCTGTGAAATTCTTACCAGCCACCCTAATCTTAACAATAATGATGTTCTAAAAAATCAATAGAATATGAAAGGCACATATTCTACCCACATAACCTTTCTGCCTAAGAGTTAATTATGAATAGGACTGTAGGTAATGTAGAATCTTAATTCTAATATAACAAGTCTCATGCTAAATTAGGACATCACTTCTGTTGTAATAAAACAATCTACACGAAATCATTCTCTGATGTGGTCATAAATAGAATATAGCTTTGATGTAGTTATTTTATTTATTTATTTATTTTTTTTCACTAGCAGTCAGGCCAGTAGAATAACTGTTGATGAAATCATTGTTTCTTTGGCATACAGTGTGAAATATAATATAGCTTGTCTCTCTTTCTCTCTCTGTGTGTGTGTGTGTGTGTGTGTGTGTGTGTGTGTGTGTGGTACTCCAAATGATGACCTTAATATGAAGGTCTAAACGTCGGGAAATTAAAATAATCATTTCTAACATGGTTGTATTCTCCATAATTTGTCTGAAATGAATGCTGACTATAAAGTATTGAAATCCCTATCCACCCACTGTTGTATTTTACTTTTCACCAACTTTTCCAATACCTTAACAACCATTCCCAATATATTAATTGGGTTGCAGTATGTTATCTCTGTCTTGGAGCCACCTTTATGCATAAGTACTATCTTACCCTCTTCCACTCCCTTGGAACACTGCCTGAGCTGAGACTTAGACTGAACAACTTAGTAGAGGCAAAGCCAATTCTCTTGCACATTCACGTAGTAATGTGCAAGAGAATTGCCTGATCAAGGGCTGATATGCCATCCAGTCCCACTTCTAACTTCACATTCATATTTTTATCATTTACCTGTTCAGATCAGGTCATCCCTAAAAACTATATAATGAGGGTATGAGCAAGTGGGGGTGAGAAACAGGTTTCTTGTAAGCAAAGTTGTGAATGATTGGAATGCCTTGCCTGCAGAGAATTTGAGTGTGCTTAAGGTGCAGTATGATGAGCTGTGTGTATGATAAAAAGATCTCCTAGATGAGTCTTTGACTCCATGGGGTCTTAGAGTAAAAATAACAATAATAATAATTTACCTCAATGTAGATATGAATCTCTCTAACATCAGCAACTATAAAATCACCATCTGGATGATACACCTTTGCAAAATGATCACTCAGCAATTAAACTATTTCTTTTAGTTCAGTCACCTTCCTACCATGAGAACTGTTTAAAGTCATTCTACCATAGTCATTTTTCCTCTTACTTGCTACATAACGAAAAAACTCTTGGGTTTACTTTCACTTTCCTTATCATATTAGTCACCCTTCTTGCTTGAACTTTGTACTGATCATGAGTATGCTGATCACTTTTTTTCCTTTATATTTTCTCCATAATGTTTTCTTTTGCAGTTTTTGCTTTATATCCCTAATTATCCACTTAATTCCAACAGTTTTTCCTTCTGACCTTGGGTATGCATTCTTCTATTGATACTCTCAAGCAATCTCTGACCACTTGCCATGCACTACTGACCTTCTTTCCTTATAGCTTCTCAAGCCATGGCACTCTTCCAAGACGACTCCTTTCTCTCTCAAAATCAACAGCCTAGGAATTGAATATAAACCCCTTCTTCATGTGTTTGGTAAATTCCCAGAACAAGACTGCATGGTCCCCCTTCCCAGTTGGAGACAGAATGTCTACCTTGGTTATCAATACATCTTCTGATGCTAGTATCAGATCCAACACCCTCAAACCCCTTTACCCTCTGTAACATGTTGTTTCATGTAATTATCCCTTAGCCACTGTATAAATCCCACTTCTATCTTGCCCTACCCTCTTTTCTCCCTCCAATTGATGTCCCCATAGTTAAAGTCTCCCATAATAATTGTTTGGTTTACACTCATTGTGCTGATTTGCAGATACATGGCATCTTCATGTGGACTTCCCCCCTCTTCATTCCCCCACCCCTTCTATAGCAGCACCCAACAACATTTTGTCCATTTGCCTCTATCTCACACCAGACAGGCCTCAAATGAACCATCTCGCTGAGACCTAAGAATCCTCTTTAACTTCTAATTTTGTTTGTTGTAATTCTGCAGCTATCATCAGCAATACCCCACCTCCTGTCCTGTTCCTTCTATCCTCCCTGAAAATACAATGTCCTTTGCATTCTATCCCTGTAACTATATCATTTTCATTCAACCAGGTGTCACCGCTACCTGTAATTCTTTAGCCAAGTTGAGCTTACCCATGCCAAAAACTCCTCATCCTTATTCCTGATAATTCTTGCATCCATGTACATGTATTTTAACATCCCTTTGTACCCATAGATACCCTTGTGTAATGTTATTACCAACCCATTAAAATTGGAGACCTGTGAAATACAGTTCAGAATTGCACGATCATTAATGTAGCCATAGTCATTAATCACATGGGTAGCCATACACATGCTTGATTTCATCCTCCCTAATATTTCTAGTTTCCTGGTTTTGCACCATCACACTTTCACTAAACAACCTTCTCCAAAAATCTAGCTCCAAAACTATTTAGATGTAGTCCATCAGGCACATAAGTTCTTTCATCCATCAAATTCACTCCATCAATAAACTGCACACCATTCCTCCCGCACAATCTTCTCATTGACAATCATGGCCTTTCTTCTCAGTTCTGTCCTATCATAACATGGCAGCAGACTCGCAATCTTTACTTTTTTGCTCTTCATTTTCACTTCCACTAACAACTCTTCCATATCTTCTCTGATTGCAAATTTCTCACCCTTCAAATCATTTGTGCCAGTCAATACAATCAACTTGTTCGCTCCATTCTTCTGCATACTTACAGCGTCAGTAATATCCTTTATCTTCACACCTGGAAAACATGCTTTTGTGACTTTCTCATTAAGTACACCTCTTATCATTGAATCTCCATACAATACTATCTCTTTTTTTTCAGTCTCTTGCATTTTCATGCCTTTCCCATTGACTCTTTCTTTCATGCTCTGTCCTTCCATACCACATTACAATTGTTTCTCCATTCACTCAAGTTCACTTTTTGTCCTGTGAAGGAGTCTGTGTAAGTGTGCGATTTCTTTCCGTGCTAGCACTCATCACCCACATTACTTTCAACCACTTCCTTCAAACTCAGATTCATATTTTGTGCACTATCACTCACTGCTTCTGCTACATTCTCCACAACACCTTAACAATCCTGCCTTATGTCCTTATCACTCAGTTCATTCTTTTGCAACTTGCATTTCTTATATTCACTTACGAAACATTTCCAACAAATATTTTCTCTGTTCTCGCACTTGGCAACAAATTCGTTAAACACACACTACATCGAACTAAATCCCCGCACGTAAATATTGATCAACATCGATGTCTTGGTCACTATTTTTCTTGTGAGTATTGGCAAGAAAAATTATTCCAAATAGAATACCACTTAATAAAGATGACTAAACAATATGACTTGCTACACATTCAAAAATAAACAAATTACCAATAAATTCATTAAAAATTTCACTAATATCTACTAAAAAATAACTTAGCTGAGCAACATGTGTACTGCAATCACTACCCAAGATGACAGTAGTGCTAAATTTTATTTATGTTAATTAAATAAGTATTTTTAGATATTTTTTAAAAAATTTTTAATTTAATTTTATTTTGTACTAGATGTCAGGCTAGCGTAAACGATTAACAAAGAATTTACATTTAGCTTGCTTTAGTGTAGTGTGCTATGCATATGTATGTCTTCCTAAGGCCCTCAACATAGAGGTTGATAAATCAAGTATTATTTTCCTAATTGAAAGTAAAGAATTCTCGTAGACAGGCTTATACGTTGGTTATGCATTATTAAAACACTTAAGGAATAGAACAACGTAGTTAAGGATATAAATTAAATTAAACTTTAATAAATATTTTCCGATATTTCGGCAACGTCACGTTGTCATTTTCTAAAGGAACTTACAAAAAAGTAACGTGCACGTAGGCACTACAACACAGAAACTGGGAATGAAGAGATGAAGCTATTGTTCTCCTAACAGTCCTGATGGTGCCCTCTAGTGGGCTAAATAGGTGTTCTTGGCCGTTGGTCTGCAGATGTAGGCCTCCCAAATTTGGGGCAGTCGCATACAACCAAATCTGTTGAGGTTTGGAGAATTTCTTAGGGCTGAGGCTGATTCCATAAAGAGTCTTTCAAATTTGTATTTGCTACGGTGTATCACTGTAGCTTTCTTCCACCGTATTCTGTGGCGTGTATCCAGAGCATGGTCCGCAAGCCCAGAATGACTGTATTTGTGAAAACGGATGTAGTCCTTGTGTTCAGAAATTCTGATATTCGCTGTCCTGCCTGTTTGGCCAAAGTAAGACAGTTTACAACTGCAAGGGACCTGGTAAACACCAGGTAGGTCTAGGGGAAGTGGTTGGTCTTTAGTGGAGCGGATAAGGGATGCCAATTTTCTGTAAGGTTTGTAACAGGAGGTCAGGTCATGCTTTAAGATTTTGGTAATCTTTTCCGAGGTGCCTCGGATGTAGGGAATGGTGATGGATTTAGAGTAATCCTTGTTGTGGGGGGGGAGGGGATCTGTGGTTTGTAGGTTCTAATATTTTTTGGATTTTTTGGGGGGGGAGTAGCCATTGGCTGAGAAAGTGTTGAGGAGGTGATTTAGTTCAGTGTTTAGGGCCAAGTCGTTTGAACAGATTAGTTTAGCCCTGTTGTATAGTGTTTTCACTACTCCATATTGTTGTGAGGGGGGGTGGGGTGGGATTGTTGGTGAATGTATCTGCCTGTTAAGGCTGGCAGGTGACTAGTGTGTCTAGGAAAGGGAGGCTGTTGTTTTCCTCTTTTTCCAGAGTGAATTTGATTCTGGGGTGTTGGTTGTTTAAGTGTGTTAAGAAGAAGAGAAGTGTTTCAGAGCCATGTGGCCAAATAGCGAACGCATCATCAACGTAGCAAAGCCATATGGTTGGTTTTTTTCTTCAAAGGTCTCCATAAAGAAATTGGCCAAGGGTGGGGAGAGTGGTGAACCCATGGCTGTCCCCTCTATTTGTTTGTAGAATTTTCCCTGCCAAACGAAATAGCCCGAGTTCATTGTGAACTGAAATAAGGCTGAGATATCGGGAGAAAATTTAGCTTGGATTAGCTCTAAAGTTTCCTTGAGTGGGACATTTGTAAATAAAGAGGACACATCAAAGCTGACCATTATGTCAGTATGTTGGAGTGTAAGGTTTTCTATGCTGGCTTTGAAATGGGCTGAGTTTTTTTTATGTGTGATGGTGTGTTGCCAGTATTTGGTTGCCAAATTTGGGAGGCCTACATCTGCAGACCTTCATCCCAATGGCCAAGAACACCTACTTAGCCCACTAGAGGGCACCATCAGGACTGTTAGGAGAACAATAGCTTCATCTCTTCATTCCCAGTTTCTGTGTTGTAGTGCCTACGTGCACGTAACTTTTTTGTAAGTTCCTTTAGAAAATGGCAACGTGACATTGCCGAAATATCGGAAAATATTTATTAAAGTTTAATTTAATTTATATCCTTAACTACGTTGTTCTATTCTTTAAGTGTTTTAATAATGAAAGTAAAGAAATTACTCCAACACGTGTTTTTGTCTCCATAAATTCCATGTAATGAATGCTGACCACCATGTAACCATAAAGAACCCTAATGTAAAATTGCAAGTACTGATGCAAAAATCTATCATCATTTCCATCAGTTTAGGTGACTGTACTGTCTAGATAGTAGACAAATAAAAGGGACCTGTAAACAAATGTACTTCTGCATCCTGCTGACATTAGCAAGTTCACCCACAATGTAACTAATTAGAATGTATTAAGTTGGAATGAAAGTAATATTGGAATGGAGGCAGTGGAGAAATTACTGATTAAAATAAGTGACAAGTATGATTTATCATAATTCATTTTTATAGTACATTCAAAAATTGACTGTAACTGTCAGATTTTTAGGAAAAGACAATGTATATTATAATATTAATTAAAAAACTTTAATCGATACTTCCTATATTTCAGTAATGTTACATTACCATCTTTAGGGAACATAAAAATAATGATATGTGCACATAGGCACTAACACTAAACAAATATGGCTGAAGACAACAACTGAAGTCGGTCCTAGAGTCCTAAAAGGGCCACCTAGTGTTAAACCTTGATAAGTGGGAATCCTAAAGAATTCCACATCTATCATCATTTAACAGATAGAAAAAAATAGATATAAAATTTTATGTAGGAAAATGCTTGCTTCTAAGTTGTGCTATATACATGTGATATAATATAAACTTATGTTAGCATGATGAAAAGAGATTGTAAGTTGTTAGAGGAAATAATAATTTTTTTGATTATGCAAGGCCATTAATAATGTATAAATTGAACAAAGATTTACTAAAATTTGTAATACTTGTCTGAGGAATGACTTGCATAAAATATTGTGAACAAAGGTTCAAAGGGCAAAGGCATGCCAACAGAAGGAGAGGTAGCCTCAAGCAGTTGCATGCTCACAGCATGTGGTGAAGTGTGGTCAGAAGAAAATCTGAAACAAACAGTATGAAGCGAGACCCACGTGGGTGAAGTGCTACGCATTGGGTGAGTTACGAAGGTTGCAGTGATTACTGATAGGGGAGATAGAAATAAAAGTGTAGGAACCCCCCCCCCCCCTCATAAATTTTTTTCTTCCCTTGGCTGGAAGTCGTCTGGCAGATAGAAGATTACACGGAGGAGCGGCTCTGTCCCGAAGTGCTCAGAAGTGGAACAGTAGTAAGCTATGTTCAGAGTCCGGTGAGCAATAGCAGGAAATGCGGTCCAAGTACTGGCGATGTTATAAGCTCCTGATCGTATGATGAAGGAGTACATCTCCACTCACGTATCCACAGTCCTTGGAAACACTCAGCGTCTGGGTAGCAGACATCGTGAAGGAGAAATCGCCCAATGCCACAGTTATGCCTGAAACAAGTCAGTCATGCCAGAATCGTGTGAAATCACAGAATGATCGGAGAATCCGAGGTACCTCATCGTCTAAGCGAACAAGAAGGAAGATCGGCTGAAGGAAGGCGGTCCAAATTGAAGGAACAAGTATGAAAAACCTCAGTGTAGGCGTTAAAATTTCCTTTGTCTATGAAATGTGTGCAACTTACTATGGTGTTAAGTTAAGTGAAATTAAGAGACATTAAGGATCAAGGACTGATTTATTTAGAGCAGGACTATAGCATGTTAACATTAGAAAGTACAGTGGGTTAGCTCATATACAGGTTAATTTAATGTGTATGCTTTAGAGAAAGCTGAGATGAATTAGTCTGAGTAACGAGATATATAATGAATGTTTTAATGAAAAAAATATTACTCTAGAATAACCATCTTTTGTGAATGATTTATTAGGAATGCTGTTTTTGATACTCTTGTTTCATTAAGGATACATGCAATCTTACCTGATTAGTATTGGAATTTAGTATGAATGTTAAGTGTATGTAAATGTGTTAATATGCTTAATAAACCTTTGCTATTTTTACACCTATGTGTCTGAATTCTAGAATCCGATGCACCACTTGTAAAAGGTTCGAATCTGAGCGGGGAAGAATAGGTTACATTGTGGGTCACGAATGCAAATCAATAGTCACTTGTGCACATCTTGAAATCACTTCTTGGTTAAGATAACTTTACTTAATCTAACTGTTTCAGGTTGGGGGGGGGGTGGGGGGGGGGGGGGGTGGGGGGGGGGGGGGGTGGGGGGGGGGGGGGGTGGGGGGGGGGGGGGGTGGGGGGGGGGGGGGGTGGGGGGGGGGGGGGGTGGGGGGGGGGGGGGGTGGGGGGGGGGGGGGGTGGGGGGGGGGGGGGGTGGGGGGGGGGGGGGGTGGGGGGGGGGGGGGGTGGGGGGGGGGGGGGGTGGGGGGGGGGGGGGGTGGGGGGGGGGGGGGGTGGGGGGGGGGGGGGGTGGGGGGGGGGGGGGGTGGGGGGGGGGGGGGGTGGGGGGGGGGGGGGGTGGGGGGGGGGGGGGGTGGGGGGGGGGGGGGGTGGGGGGGGGGGGGGGTGGGGGGGGGGGGGGGTGGGGGGGGGGGGGGGTGGGGGGGGGGGGGGGTGGGGGGGGGGGGGGGTGGGGGGGGGGGGGGGTGGGGGGGGGGGGGGGTGGGGGGGGGGGGGGGTGGGGGGGGGGGGGGGTGGGGGGGGGGGGGGGTGGGGGGGGGGAGTGTTATGTGATAAGAGGGTGCCGATCAATCTGAAAGGCAAAATTTATAGGACAGCAGTGAGGCCAGCTATGACATATGCTATAGAAACTGTGGCCCTGAGGAAAAATAACATTAGCAGGATGGAAGTAGCAGAGATGAGAATGCTTAGGTGGATGTGCAGTGTGACCAGAAAGGATCATCTGAGAAATGACTATGTCAGGGGAACAGTGAAAGTTACGAACTTAGGAGCGAAAATACAGGAGGCAAGGTTGAGATGGTTTGGTCATGTGATGAGGAGGGAGGACGAATATGTGGGAAGAAGGGTCATGCAGATGGATGTGCAAGGAAGGCAGAAGCGTGGGCGGCCAAAGAAGAGATGGAGGGAGCTGGTAGAAGAGGACTTGAAGATGAAGAACTTGGATGTGGTGACAGCCCAAGACAGGAAGGTGTGGAGGAGACTCATAATAAACAGTGACCCCACTTAAGTGGGAGAAGCTGCAGAAGAAGAAGATCCTCACAAAACATATCATAACCTTCCATCTACCAGGATGTCATCCTCATCCAATCATGTCTCACTTATTCCAACAATTTTTGGGTGATATTAAAAACAATTTTTGGATGAACAGATTCAATTAATGCAACCATTTCATTTGCCTTGTTTCTTACTCTTCTAGTATTTGTATAGAAACACAGCAGCTTATTTCCGGATCTATAGCTAGTTCCACTGATACCACTTATTTGATGCGACTTCTCCATGCTTAACTTGAGCCATTTCTTTTTCTCCTTATTCATCTTAGAACCTTCTTCAAATCTGACTGTTTTTCCCCTTGATCACAAGTCATTCCCTTTCCTTTTTGTCTACACATGCATTCACATCCTCTTTGAGTATCTACCTTTCTCATGATGTGTGTGTTCCTCTGTCCACTCTGAGCCTCCCCATTTCCCTGTCTGTCTTACACAACTGTTCTCTCATTCTCTATACTCAATGCTGCTCACTTCTTCATTCACAACCACCACTTCAATCTCGCCCATTCTTCCACATCGCTTCCCACTTGATCAGATTCATTCTCTGTACTCACTTCTTTACCTTCCAGCAGCAGTCTCTCCAAGCGACTCCCACCAAAACCACTGAAATGCAGTCCATCACACCTATACAGTTCACTTCATCCTTCAAACTTATTAATGACTGACATACTTGTTAAGTGGTAGATGGATTTTTCTCTCAGCATCAGACAACCACCAACCTTGCTTACTGGAGACATGATGTTCCAATATTAGAAAAAAAAAGTTCCACTTCTGGTCTTTAGAGCAGGCTTTCCTGATTACATAACCTAAACCTTGGCATACCCACAGTAATAATACATAAAAGTTACTAACATTACTGTTTACTAACATTCAATTAAAAATTAATAGCAATTAATGATTTCATAAGCTTGAAATCATTAATATCCCAAGTAAAAATCAACATTAAAATTTTTCTCTCATGCATTTATTAAATTTAAAGAACATAACCATAGCTAGTGTAAATTGAGTCAGTCAACTGAATCACATAAAATTAGCCAAAACACTAATTTACTAAAAGCAGTATTTAAATTACTTTATGAATCTGAGAGCTGGGTTAGAAAAAAGTTGACTGAGACAACGAATAGAGTTCTGAGAAAAATTAGAGAAATGAATAGATGGAATCTATAGCAAAATCATTAAAACTGAGGATTTTTATTAAGGAACTTAACCTTAACATTATTAGCATTCAGGAATGTGTGTGCAAGAAGGGCTAATCTCATATAGTCACTTAAATAGAATGAAGAAGGTTAGAAAAACAAGGATTTAATGCAACAAGGTAAGAAAAAGACCCTGAAGAGGGAACCAAGATCTAGATGGATTGATGTAGTTAGAAGTGTCTAAGAAGACTAAAATATAAGCACATTTTAGGCTTAAGTGCTGGTTTACATTCATACTAAAATTTAATGGAATGAATACAGCACAAAGAGAAATAATTAAACAGCAGGTTTAATTGTTCCAATATTTCGTCTGTCACAGAGACATCTTCAAGAATACATATTAAAACTATAATAACACACAAAAACAAACACAAAACAATAAGTGGAATCAACTAGACTATCTAAAGTCGTAGGAGGGATGCCCTCTAAGGGTGCTATTAAAATTTTCCAAAGCATTGGAAGTTCAAGATAACCATATTTATTACGGCTAGGCTGATTTTTTTTAAATATGCTGCTAATTCTAAGAAGAGTCAAGTTCATATTTGATGTAATAAAGCATAATCATTTTTCCATCTGATCCTGTACAAAGTATCCAAAGGCATAGTCAGCTAGACCTGACTGACTACAGTAGTGGCGGTCGATGTATTTTTACACTCATTGAAGCAGAGTTAGATCTCTCAGTTTGGCCATAATGTGATAAGTTGTAAGAATAAGGAACCCTGTAGAGTGGAGGAAGTGGATCTTTAGGGGAGGATCATCTAGGTGGAACATTTTCAAATAAAGTTCTGCTAGTTGAACACAAAAAATATATCCGCTGCTACTAGAGAAAATAAACTCTGCCTGACCAAGTAAAAAAAAAAACTGATATTTTTACTCTTATTATACATTTATTTATTTAATGATAATTAATACTTAAGGAATTGACAGCGTACACTAGAAATATAAATTAAATCAACTTTAATATATACTTTCCGATATTTCGGCAACGTCACGTTGCCATCTTCATGGGAACTTAAGATAAAGACACGTGCATGCAAGTACTACATAACAGCAAATGAGAAACAAAGTGAGGAAGCTACCGTTTTTCTAAAGTCCTGATAGTGCCCCCTGGCAGGCTATATTAGGTGTTCTTGGCCTTTGGGCTGAAGTTCTTCTGATGTATGTTCCCCAAATTTGGGGCAGTCTCATGCATCCAAATTTGTTGAGGTTTGGCATGTTCCTAAGGGCTGAGGCTGATTCCATGAATAGTCTTTCATATTTGAACTTGCTGTGGTGTATTACTGTGGCTTTCTTCCACCTTATTCTGTGGCAAATATCCAGAGCATGGTCTGCAAGCCCAGAGTGGCTGTACTGGTGAAATCGGATGTAGTCCTTGTGTTCTGAGATTCTGATATTTGCTGTCCTGCCTGTTTGGCCAAAGTAGGACAATTTACAGCTGCAAGGGACCTGGTATACACCAGGTAGGTCTAGAGGAAGTTGTTGGTCTTTAGTGGAGCAGATAAGGGATGCCAATTTTCTATATGGTCTGTAACAAGTGCTCAAGTCATGTTTTTTTAGGATTTTGTTGATTTTTTCTGAAGTGCCTCGGATGTAGGGAATGGTGATGGATTTAGAGTAATCTTTTTTGTGAAGGGGGGGGGGAGGTGGGTTGTGGATATCTGGTTTTAGTATTTTTTGGATTTTTTTTTTTGGGGGGGGATAGCCATTGGCTGAGAAAGTGTTAAGGATGTGATTTAGTTCAGTGGTTAGGGCTTAGTCATTTGAACAGATTAGTTTAGCCCTATTGAATAGTGTCTTAATAACTCCATATTGTTGTGAGGGGGGGGGGGGATTGTTGGTGAATGTATCTGCCTGTATGGGTGGGTTTTCTAAAAACTGAGAAAACCAAGGTACCATCAGGTTGGTGGGTGACTAGTGTGTCTAGGAAGGGGAGGCTATTGTTTTCCTCTTTTTCCAGGGTGTGATTCTAGGGTGTTGGTTGTTTAAGTGTGTTAGGAAGGAGAGGAGTGTATCTGGGCCATGTGTCCAAATAGCGAACATCATCATCATCAACGTAGCGGAGCCATATGGTAGGTTTTTGTGGGACAGAGTTTAAGGCTTTCTCTTCAAAAGTCTCCATGAAGAAGTTGGTCAAAAGGTGGGGAAAGTGATGAACCCATGGCTGTCCCCTCCTATCCGTTTGTAGAATTTTTACTGCCAAACGAAATAGCCTGAGTTCATTGTGAACTGAAATAGATATCGATATATCGAGAGAGATATCGGGAGGAAATTTTTTGAGGGGGGACATTTGTGAATAAGGAGAGACGTCAAAACTGACCATTATGGCATTGTGTTGGAGTGTAAGGTTTTCTTTTTATCTATTTATTTAATTCAACAAACCGAATATATGTATAACAAGATGCAAAATATAAAACCAAAAAATAGTCCTTAGCTATATAAAGTTGATGAAATGTTAATCTAACAGCAATCCACAGGGGGGGGGGGGGTAAACCAATCTAGGTAATATGACAGATGTATTACCAAACAATTATTAAAAAAAAGCATCATAAGGCTTCATTCTGGCAATGTAAAATTACATAGGCAAAGTCGATACTAGATCCAATATTATTTCAAAGCCGAATGTTTGTAGAAACTATGAAAGTTTCAAAAATTGACTGAGAGCTTACAAGAATACAATCCTCAGCATTCCTGAGTTGCCTTAGCTTGCACTACTTAAAAGACATGAGTGCATTTCATAAAGGTTTCAGTGACCTGACAGCTGTTTTGAACTGGTTGGCTCTCTTCAGAGACCAGGCAGAAACCTTAAGAGAGCAAAAACTCTCATTCGGTACTAAGGAAACAAATGCCAGAGAAATGTATTTTTCGTAAGTAAACTCAGGGATGCCAAGGATTGTATTCTCATAAGCTCTCAGGTCAACTTACAAAATTTTCGTAGTTTCTACAAACGTTCAGCTTTGAAATAATGTTGGATCTAGCATCCGCTTTGCCCATGTAACTTTACATTGCCAAAATGAAGTATTATGGCTCTTCCTTTTAGTAATTATTTTTACACAGTGACCAAGAGTTTACTATTTAAAAAATACATTTCTCTGACATTTCAATTTCCTTAGTACTGAATGAGAGTTTCTGCTCTCTTAAGGTTTCTGCCCGGTCTCTGAAGAGAACCAACCAGTTCGAAATGGCTCTCAGGCCAGCAAAACATTTATCAAATGCACTAATAAAAGGTTAATATATGGATGCTTGGGCAGCACTCATGTCTTAAGTAGTGCAAGCTAAGGCAACTTGGGAATGTCAAAGATTGTATTCTCATAAGTTCTCAAATCAACTTGCAAAACTTTCATAGTTTCTACAAACATTCAGCTTTAAAGTATTACCAGATGTTTTATAAAAATGTGTGCTAATACATGTGGGGTTTCAGTCATCTCAATTTTTTTGCAAGTTGCAGAAAAAATATGACTGAATTCAAATCTGTAGTGCAGAATCTTGGTTTGATTAAAATGTAGCAACGAATTACAGATGGAAAGGTTATGTGAAATGTCGTGAATCACAGATGGATAGGCGAGCAGTCATATTGGACTCAGTCAATTCATGCGGCACCCAAACATTGAGGTTTTGAAACATATCCCAGCTTGTGCAAATGGTTTTCAACGCTTGTATGGGATATGTTCAGTACTGCAGCATTCTCCCGCACTGTTTGTGATGGATTTTTGTCAACGATATCCTTCACAACATTCGAATCAACCTCGGTCGGGCGACCGGTGCATCACTGACATAGAAATCTCCAGAACGAAATTTGGCAAACCACTTTTGGCAGACGCGTTCTGTTAAGGCACCATCTCCATATACGTTGCATATTTTTTTTTATGAGCCTCTGCAGCTCGTTTGCCTTTTTTTGAAATTAAAATGCAAAATATGCTGGTAATGTATGTTATTTCCTTCCATTTCTAAAAATATGTTACACACAAGCAACTGAAGTAGGCCAAAAGAAAACTGACTGAAAGGTTATGAGAAATGTTGCCTTTCAACTGTGCAATAGTGACAGGCAAAGTGGCGTAAACTTGTACTAACGCATAAACCGAACGAACTTATTTGCCAACCAATTAATTTACCATCTCCACTAAAAATTGTGCCTAAGTAGCTGAAATGTTTTACTTTCTATAGGTTCTCCACTCACAATGCAGTTGATATTTTCAATGCTTCTTTATTTTTGTCTTTGTCTTGTTATTGCTGACCTTCATGCCAATATTTTACAACAGTTATTCGATTTAGTAAGAGAATCTTGCAAACTTGGAGTGAATTTAATTAGGAATATAACATCATCCACATAAAGAAAAGAGCTGAGATCAACATCTCCAATTTTGATAACAGGTTTAATATCACTTTCCTTCATAATGTGATCCATATATATATAATGAATAACAGAGGGGATAATGTACATCCTTGTCTCACACCAGATTTAACATTAAACCATCTTCTTGTATTTCCTTCAATTCTAACTGCCGACTTACAACTCAAATAAAGACTAAATATTGCTTGATATAATGCCCCACTGACACCATGTAACTGTAGTGTACTGAATAGCTTCTCTCTTGGCACCTTGTCATATGCCTTTTCCAGATGTATAAAACTTAAACAGAGTTCTTTGTTATATTCCCATGATTTCTCACCTATTTGTCGTAAAGTAAAAATCTGATACTGACAGCCTCTATTTGGCATGAATTCAAATAGTCTGAAATTTGGCTTCAATAATTCCAACCTGATGATCGAATTTAACCGTAGTACCTATTTAAAATGCTATTAAAATTCTTATTTCAATTTTTTATTTTAATAACAAAATTATGCAAAACAAAATATATATATATATATATATATATGTGTGTGTGTGTGTGTGTGTGTGTGCGTGTTAAAACAGCTCTAGAATTGCAATAATGAATGGTGTTATGTATAACAGAACTGAAAATAGGTTATATACTCATCTTCATTCTGTCAAAGCTATTCCAATAGCTTATTTTTAGTTATTCACCCCTGGATTAATGGAGTTTCATCACATTAATAGGCTTAAAACAATGGCTAGTTCTATTAACACTACATGGTATCTTCTTAGACATAATACAAAACCAAGTAACTAATATTGGTTAACATCAGTATTTCACAAATGTCTACTGGGTTTATCAGAACAGTGTTAAGGGTGTATCAAGACTGGTGTAATAACCAGACAACCTTTAGCTTATGGCAGTCATGTGGATGGAAACAGCTCACTGATGCACGAGGTCAGAGAAGAATGGCAAGGACTGAAATGTGACAGGAAGATCACAACCAGTCAATTTACAATTGACACGTTGGTCAGAACATCATCTCTAAGTGCATGGTTTACCACATGCTATTGTGGATAGGGTATAAGAGCAGATGACCATCCCAAGTCCCAATGCTGTCAAGCTTTGGGACTTGGTGCTCTGATGCATAGTTGCTAATGAACCCACTCATGGCTGCAGTATATCCATGTCAAATAAGTACTTACAGCAAGACAATGCACCATGCCACAAAGTATGTAGCATGTTGAAGTGTTTGAGGAACATGACTGTGGGTTTCCTTTACTTGACTGGCCAGCTCGGTGTTGACCTCAACCCAATAAAGCATCTCTAGGATGAGGTGGAACAAGCAGTTCGCGGCAAACAATGTGCCACCATCTACGAGGGTGGTCTGAAAAGTTCTCTGCCTAACAATGAAAAAAAAATTTTATAATTAAAAAAAATTTTTTTTTCAACATAATCTCCTTTAAGACTAATACATTTATTCCAGCAATGCTCTAGCGCCATTAACTCATCCCTGGAGTAGTTCTCAATAAGATCTGCAAAATACCCCTCTACAGCTGCAAACACACTGTCAGAGTTTTTCTTAATTCGAAGAAAAACTCTGACCAGCAAGGAAGAGTTTTAGTTTTGGGAAGATACAGAAGTCAGAGGGAGTCAAATCTGGGGAATAGGGTGGATGTTCCAACAATTCATAGTGCAAATTCCTTAATTTTCCCATTGCTAAAAAACACCTTTGTGGGCAGTGCATTGTCCTGATGAAAGATGATTTTTTTCTTCTACAAACCAAGTCTTTTCTCACAAATTTTTTCGTCTAGTCTGGTTAAAAGATTGGAATAATATTCCCTCGTTATTGTTTTAACCTTTTCAAGATAATTAATAAACAAAATGCCTTTAGCATCCCAAAAGACCGATGCCATGACCTTTCCTGCTGATGGCACTGACTGTCTTCTTTGGCGCTGAACAACCGGCTTCTGTCCACTGTTTTGACTGCTGCTTGGATTCTAGTGTGTAATGGTGAATCCAAAGTCTCATCCATAGTAATAAATGGACAAAATCAGTTTTATTCTTGTTAAAACGCTCCAAGCACTGTTTAGAGATTTTCATGCGAGTGCATTTTTGATCTGCTGTGAGCAAGTGCAGCACCCATTTTGCGCAAAGCTTTTTCATTTGCAATTCTTCATGCAAAATATATCCTATACGTTCTTTTGAAATGCCTATAGTCTCCGCAATTTCATGCACTTTACTCACCTGTTATCCAATACCATATCATGCACTTGATCAATGATTTCTGGTGTTGTTACACTTTTTGGACGTCTTTCACGTGGATCATCTTCAAGGCTGGTACGGCCACGTTTAAACTCAGTGGTCCATTTCTTAATTGTCGAAAATGAAGCAGAAGAGTGCCCATAAACTTTTATGAACTTCGAATGAATTTCTTTTGGCATTAAACCTTCTTTTACAAAGAATTTTATAACCACATGATACTCAATTTTATCCATTTCAGGAGATACAGACAACACTTTTTCTTCTGACAGCTGTATAAAACAAATTACTTGATAGAATGACTTGCAATTTCACATGGACACTTATGACAGATGTACCAACTTCGAAAAAAAAAATCAATAAATAAAAATAATCGTGCCGATAGTGTTGCCATCTATGGTTATGGCCAAGAACTTTTCAGACCATCGTAATATGCAACAATTGGGTGAGGCTCCTGCGACAGCGTGAATAAACATCCTAGCAGAACATTTTAGACAGTTGAATCAATGCCACAGAGAATACAAGCTGTTTTTAAGGCAAAAGGGGAGGAAGGGATCTTAATTGCTGTTCCTAATAATAAGTGGCAGCTTGGGGTAAATACCACAACAAATACAAACTGAGTTTCCTTTTATAGATTCATTCAAATACATGTTTGCAATATGCTTACAAATAAATAATATTTAAATAGAGAAAATTTATAGTAAATAATTAAGTTTTGAATTAAGTTTGGAGCTATCTTACCAAGTTATTTTCAATTTGTATAGAAGGAAATATCCTCTCCAGGGTCTCTCGTGTTTTAACTTGCACAGTATGAATTTGTAACCTCAGTTCCTTAAATTAAATTATTTCATTAAACATATCACTTTTTTTTTTATAATGACAGATATATGTAATAACATAACTAAATCAAGGAAGGAAAATGAAGAATTTATAAATACAGGAAATTTTTTAAAATTATTTTATATAGGCAGCTGATAAATAAAAATGATCTTCTAGATTTCTCTTCAGGAGAAATCTAGGAGATCCTTAATATTTTTCTAGCATACAAGTGTACAAATTCACATGTAGAAAAAAAAAAATTATAAGGAAGATACACTGATTATGCTATTGTTGATAGGTGATATATCTTCATATTGACTGATTACACTAGTGTATGGGGGATTTGAAAAGGAGGTGATCATTTAAGTTTTGGGAAAGATTAAAAATGAATAAGAACGCTTTAAAAATAATCAAAGTCGAGGTACTTCAGATGTCAACTGTAAACTGAAATATTATTCAAGGAAAAAATAAAAGCTTGAAAACAAGACCAAACCTTGAAAACTCATTAGCAAACTCTGAAAAAAACATTAATTTAGCTAGGGAATTAGGGAACTGTTGATATCCAAGGATTTAACGATCAGAACTCCAAGGATGGAGTCAGAAAAAGAATCATGAAAAAGAAGAAAGCATATCAAAAGTTCTCAATAAGTAACATGTACATGGACTCTGAGAGAATACTGAGAAAATGTAAGAAAGTAAAGCAATATATAAAAGTAGTTAAACAAAATCATCAGAAGACTAATAAGAATATTATTATTATTATTATTATGCGACGTCTCTAGGGAGTCCAAAGACTCATCAAGGGAGAGTGTGCCAACCATCGAACAATTGATCCATTCCAACTACTAACTGCGCTCAAACTCGCTTAAGTTTCTGCGAGCGATTAATAGCAGAGGCTCTACCAATCGACCAACCTTCGCTGGCTAATAAAAGACAAATATCAGGAAGGTTGTCAAATGTTCTGGAGGTTATTTAAAAAACTTCAAAATGGATGAAACATGATAAAAGGAATTGGAGATAAGGATGGCATAAAAACTGAAGATATTCTTGATGTGGTAGAAAACATTCGAGAAATAATGCAATCAGGAGTACTCTATTGGTTAAGGTAGAAAAGCCACCAAAAACCTGTAATGTGGTAAGTTAGTTGGAGCAGATGATATTCAAGTCAAAATGCTCAAATATCAAGGTACAAGTTTTGCAGTTGCTGCACAGCATAATTTAGAATTTCTGATTAGAAGGTGGAAAACTGGTGCTTATCTGTAAAAAGGAAAATAAAAGTGAATGCAAGAATTAAAGAGAAATTTCCCTAGTGAGTGTACCAGATAAGATTTCTGCAAGCATACTTGGGAATCAGGTAAGAAAATCTGTAGAAGAGAACTCTAAGAAGAGCAAATTGGATTTGCACCAAATAAAGGTCGTCAAGATCAGATTTTCACTTCAAGACACATTATTGAAAAATCATCAAAAAATACAATGATTTGCATTGCAGCATTATGAAGAAAGTGATATTATGCCTAACATCAAAACTGGAAATTTTAATCTCAGCTGTTTATGCAGGAATTATACTATTAAATCCAGATAAGTCAGAATTCCTTAACTGAATGGAATGACTGCTACACAAGATTTGGTATACAATAAGCCTATTAAAATAACACATAATGAGGCAGAGCATTTGAATAATGCAGACAGCATGCAATGGCAAATAAGCTCAGAGTGGAGAGTGATAATTATTGGAGACTTGAACTATGGGAACATAGATTGATTGAAAGGAAGAACGGACATCAGGAAAGAAATGGAATCACAAAGAAACAGTAATCCCAAAGAGTTCTTTGGGATTACTTTTTGAATTTCAATGATTCTTCCCTTTACACCGTGCAGATAGCCTAGTGCTTTTAGTCCACAGGGTTAGTATAACTGGTAATTAGCTTAAGGAATTAGCAATGCATATAACGGATATTAATTAAAGCAAACTTTAATGAATACCTTCAATATTTCGCCAACGTCACGTTGCCATCTTCAGGAAAATACAAATATGGTATGTGCACGCAGGCACTAACAAAAGCAAATGAGAAAGAAGGCAAGAAACTAATATTGTTCCTAAAGTCCTAATGGTGCCCCTTAGCAGGCTAATTGGGTTGTCTTGGCCATTGGGCTGAAGTTCTCATAATGTTGGCTTCCCAAATTTGGGGTAGTTTCATGCACCCAAATTTGTTGAGGTTTGGAACATTTTTTAGAGCTACTGATGATTCCATGAATAATCTTTCGTACTTGAACTTGCTGCGGTGTATTCTTTTAGTTTTCTTCCAACGAATTCTATGGCGGGTATCTAAGGCATGGTCTGCCAGCCCCGAGTGGCTGTACTGGTGAAACCGGATGAAGTCTTTGTGATCTGAAATCCTGATATTCGCTGTCCTGCCTGCCTGTTTGGCCAAAGTAGGACAATTTACAGCTGCAAGGGTCCTGGTATACACCAGGTAGGTCTTTGGTAGAGCGGATAAGGGATGCCAACTTTTTATATGGTCTATAACAAGAAGTCAGGTCATATTTTTTGAGGATATTGGATATTTTCCCAGAGGTGCACTGGATGTAGGGGGATGGTGATAGATTTAGTGTAATCTTTATTGTGGAGGGAGGTTGTGGTTTACTGGTTTTAGTATTTTTTTGATTTTTTTGGGGGTTGTAGCCATTGGCTAAGAAAGTGTTGAGGATGTGGTTTAGTTCAGTGGTTAGGGCATCGTGATCTGAGCAGATTAATTTTGTCCTGTTAAATAGAGTTTTTATAACCCCATATTGTTGTGTGCGTGTGTGGGAGGGGGAATTGCTGGTGAATGTATCTGCCTGTATGGGTGGGTTTTCTATAAACAGAGAAAACCAAAGATCCATCAGGCTGGCGAGTGATTAGTGTCTAGGAAGGGAGGGTGTTGGTTTCCTCTTTTTCTAAGGTGAACTGAATTCTGAGGTGTTGGTTGTTTAAGTGTGTTAGGAAGGAGTGGAGTGTATCTGAGCCATGTGTCCAAATAGCGAACACATCATCCACGTACCGAAGCCAAATGGTGGGTTTTTGTGCGGCACAGTTTAAGGCTTTCTCTTCAAAAGTCTCCATAAAGAAGTTGGCCAAGGGTGAGGAAAGTGGTGAACCCATGGATGTCCCCTCTATCTGTTTGTAGAATTTTCCTTGCCAAACAAAATAGCCTGAGTTCATTGTGAACTGAAATAGGGCTGAGATATCAGGAGAAAACTTAGCTTGGATGAGGTCTAGGGGTTTCCTTGAGTGGGACATTAGTGAATAGGGAGGAGACGTCAAAACTGACCATTATGTCCGTGTGTTGGAGTGAGAGGTTTTCTATACTGGCTTTGAAGTGAGCTAAGTTTTTTTTATGTGTGATGGTGTGTTGCCAGTATAGTGTGTGAGCGCTTTGGCTAAATGTTTGGCTAATTTGTATGTGGGGGAAATCGATGCCATTCACTATGGGATGTAATGGCACATTTTGTTCATGTATTTTTGAAAGTCCATATAATCGGGGGTGGTCTCGAGTTATAAGGTTTTAGTTTGTTAGTGACTTCCACAGGCCAAGAAGTTACCTTCTTAAAGAGTCTGTGGAGAGTTCTAATCTGAGAGTTGGTAGGATTATAATCAATAGGGAGGTAGGTGGTATGGTCTAATACTAAAGCATTAAGCTTACCTGTGTAGTCCTTTTGGATGAAAACCACAGTGGCGTTTCCCTTATCTGCTTTGGTGATTACTATTTTTTTGTTTTTCTTCATTTCTAGTAGAGCTGCATATTCGTCTTTGGATAAGTTGGTTTTTGGAGGTTTTGCTTTGGTGAGAACACTGGCTACATCCAGTCTGATGTTGTTGGCGATATGGTTAGGAAGGTTGCGAATCCCACGTTCTATTTGGATCATGATTACCTCAGAAGGTATTCTTTTAGGAGCTAGGGCAAAATTGTGACCACATGAAAGTGCAGTGAGTGCTTCAGGCTTTAAAACTGCGGAAGAGATGTTGACAACCGTGTTGAGTGGTGGCTGTGGTACCTTCCTAGACACTCTAATAACTTGCCAGCCTGATGGCTCTTTGGTCTTGTCTGTTTATAGAATATCCACCCATACAGGCAGATACATTCTCCAGCAATCCTCCACCCCTCACAACAATATGGGGTTATAAAAACACTATTTAACAAAGCAAAATTAATCTGCTCAGATCACAATGCCCTAACCACTGAACTAAACCACATCCTCAACACTTTCTTAGCCAATGGCTACAACCCCAAAAAAATACTAAAACCAGTAAACCACAACCCCCCACTCCACAATAAAGATTAAACTAAATCTATCACCATCCCCTACATCCGGGGCACCTCTGAGAAAATTACCAATATCCTCAAAAAATATGACCTGACTTCTTTTTATAGACCATATAAAAAGTTGGCATCCCTTATCCACTCTACCAAAGACCAACCACTCCCCCTAGACCTACTGGTGTATACCAGGTCCCTTGCAGCTGTAAATTGTCCTACTTTGCCAAACAGGCAGGACAGCGAATATCAGGATTTCAGAACACGTCTGGTTTTCAGGATTTCAGAACTACATCCGGTTTCACCAGTACAGCCACTCGGGGCTGGCAGACCATGCCTTAGATACCCGCCATAGAATTCGTTGGAAGAAAACTAAAATAATACACCGCAGCAAGTTCAACTTTCATGGAATCATCAGCAAGCTGCTGATGATTCCATGAAAGATTATTCATGAAATTATCAGCAGCTCTAAAAAAACGTTCCAAACATCAACAAATTTGGGTGCATGAAACTACCCCAAATTTGGGAAGCCTACATTATGAGATCTTCAGCCCAATGGCCAAGACAACCCAATTAGCCTGCTAGGGGGCACTATTAGGACTTTAGGAAGAATATTAGTTTCTTGCCTTCTTCCTCATTTGCTTTTGTTAGTGCCTGCGTGCACATACCATATTTGTATGTTCCTGAAGATGGCAACGTGACGTTGGTGAAATATTGAAGGTATTCATTAAAGTTTGCTTTAATTAATATCCATTATATGCGTTGTTAATTCCATAAGCTAATTACCAGTTATGTATGACCAACGTATAAGCCTTGTTACAAGGGTCAGCCTAGTGGCTATGTGCTTAGCAACCATATGCCTGGGGAAGGAGTGTCCTAGATTCGATTCTCCATCGGAGAAGTGAGGAGCTTAAGGATCTTCCTCAGCCATAGCCAGGCCCACTATAGCCACAGTGGGTATGGACAGCAGGGTTTTTTCCATCAGATAAATACTGGTGATTCACCTTAAATCTTGATGATGCAGACTTCTTTATTCCACTTTTTGATATCTGTCAGTCATCCATCTGCTTGTACACACCAATATTTTACAATCCAATCCCATACTCTCCAACTCAGGTAAAAGTCCCCCTTACTGTATTCTGACAAAAGCCTTAGCAAAGTCCAAAATTATCATGGTATATCGCCCCCCCCCCTGTCTAACTCAATGGTAACATTATAAAATGTGAGGAAGTTGCATAAACATAACCTTCACTTATTAAACCCATGTTATTCACTGAAGAGTATAGATTTTCTGTCCCTTACCATGTTTCCCAAAATCTTCACCACCACTCCAGGATACATCAGTCTTTGTATACCACTCTTGTACAATGGAATTATCATATATTCTTTCTACTCGTGTAATCTTCCCTGTTCTGAGACTCACATTAAGTAGCCAGGTTAAAGGAACGGCCAGTTGAGCAAAACACTCTTTTAGTATCCATGCAAACAAAAAATGCAAACTACAGGTTAGGCAATTATAACAAGCTTCGGAGTGAGCTTGCAGCCATCCCATGGCAGAACATATTGCAAGGGAAAGATGTTAGCAGTGCTTGGGATAAAATCAGTGGGTATCTGAGGAAAGCAATATCAGATTGTGTCCCCATGGTCAGGAGGTCAAACAAAGCAGGCATTAGATGGATGAGCAGTAGTATCAAGCTTGAACTACAAAAAAAGAAAATGTTATGGAGAATTTACAAGGAGAAGGGCGATCAGGACACCCATGAGCAGTACAAGGCTCAAGCTAGGAAGGTTACCAGCATAGTAAGAAAAGCTAAATCAGATTATGAGAAGACCTTAGCCAAAGAGACCAAGGGTAATCCCAAAGAGTTCTTCCGCTATGTGGCAAGTAAGAGGAAGAATGACTTCGGAAGGATAACCTTAGTGGGTGCTGATGGTATTGAGGTGACAAAATCAGATGTAATAGTCGAGTTACTGAGTGATCACTTTTCAAAAGTCTATCACCCAAGTGAGGATATCTCTATACCTATAGCAATACCTAATGTGAGAATTGAAGCTAAAGAATCAGAGGTATTAAATATATTGCGAAACTTAAATGCAAACACTGCGGTAGGCTTAGATGGAATATCAGCTCGGGTGTTGCGTGAATGTGCAAATGAATTGTCAACCCCTCTTACCTGGATATTTAATTTAAGTTTGAACTCTGGTATGGTCCCTAGGGAGTGGAAGTTAGGCAAAGTGGTTCCTTTGCATAAGGGTGGCTCTAAAACTGCAGTATTGAATTACAGACCAATCACCATCTCAGGAGTAGTGGTTAAAGTATTGGAAAAGTTGGTTAAAGACAAAATTCAAGAATGGGTGGATCAGGATATGATACTCTATAGAGGCCAACATGGTTTTGTTAAAGGTAGATCCTGCCTTAGCAATCTATTAACTATCCATAATAGAATAACATCAGAGTTGGACAAAGGAACTGGCTACACAGTGGTACTTCTGGATTTTGCTAAGGCTTTTGACAGGATACCCCATAGAACACTGTTACGCAAATTGGAGCAGATGGGAATGGATATTAAATTGGTGACATGGATAGGAGAATGGCTCAGGGAGAGATACCATAAGGTGGTGTATGGAGGAGCCGAGTCCAGAATGAGGCAGGTGACCAGTGGTGTGCCTCAGGGCTCTGTGCTTGGGCCAATGTTGTTTAATTTGTATATAAATGATATAGGAAACGGCTTAAAGGGAGATATTCAGTTGTTTGCTGATGATGCAAAGTTGTGTAGTGCAATAAAAAATCAAGCTGATGTTGAAAGTTTGCAGGAGGATTTAAATAAGCTGGTAAAATGGGCAAAAGAAAATGGATGTCAGTTCAATGTGGAAAAGTGTAAAGTCTTGCATTTTGGGATTAAAAGATTACCAGCTGTGTACTACATAGATGGAAAGGTACTCCAAGAGATTGATGAGGCTAGGGACTTAGGGGTATTGGTAGATAAGGAGATGAAGTTCAGAGGACACATTGCTAAGGTGTCCAAGATTGCACATAGGATTACTTGGTTGTTGAGGAACACACTGACATCCAGAGATAAAGAGGTTATTATTCCCCTTTATAAAGCATTGATACTTCCACATTTGGATTACTGTGCTCAGGTCTGGTCACCTGGATTCCTTGGAGATGAGGAGGCTGTGGAGAGGGTTCAGAGAAGAGTGACCAAGTTGGTGAGTGATATAAAAAATGCTCCCTACATTGATAGATTGAGAGCTTGTGGATTGCAGAGATTGGCTGATAGGCGAAGAAGAGGGGATATGATAGAAACATTCAAATTACTAAAAGGTTTTTATAGGATTGATGCAGGGGAAATGTTTCAGCTGTGTGATAGTGATGGAAGAACAAGAGGTCATCTCTGGAAATTAAAGAAGAGTGTGGTTAACAAAGGTGTCAGAACAAGGTTTTTTGCCTGGAGGGTGGTGAATGAGTGGAATTCATTGCCTGACTTTGTTGTGAGCTCTTCATCTGTAAATGAATTCAAGAAGAGATATGACAGATATTGTTTTGCTAGTTTGGGTCTCCCGCGATGAGTCTACTGACTCCATGGAGATACCCGTAATAATAATAATAATAATTCTTTGAATTTTAGGGACACATTCCAATATGCCTCATAAGTATTTTTTAAATGCTTCCATCCACTACTGATATCCTTTCCACCGAAAAACCTGATACAATGGGACAGAACCCAGAATACTCCTCAGCTAGTCATAATTTTCTGCTTTGTAGTTCAGCGGGTAACCTTTTCTGAATAGAACATTTCTAGACTTAGCCATTTCAAAAGTCAGTACCACATGGTCACTGTCATCAACTGGAAGCAGAACAGTTGTCTTTAACTGAAACCCGTGCCAACACTATAATCAGATTTAACACTCTTTGTCCTGGCATTCCTTCTGTCATATGCTGCTTGAGGTAGTTACCTCATGACAGCTCAATAAATTCAGCTTTATTTTCTCATGAGATTTCACTGATACCCAATCAGTGATTTGGGAGTGTTGGTGGATAGGGAGTTGAAGTTTAGGGGGCACATTGCAAAAGTGGCTAAAACAGCTCATCAAATCACTTGGTTAATTAAAAATACTTTAACGAGCAGAGACAAACAAGTTATTGTACCTCTATATCGAACCCTGATAAGACCCCCATCTGGACTACTGTGCCCAGATATGGGCGCCAGGGTTTCTTCTTGATGGAGAGGAAGTGGAGAGGATGCAGAGACGAGTGACCAAGATGGTAGCAGGTCTGTGGAGTGAACCTTATGAGAACAGATTGAAGATTTGTGGGTTGCAAAAATTGGTTGATAGGTGGAAAAGGGGTGATATGATTGAGACATTCAAATTACTGAAGGGTTTCTATAAGATTAATCCAGAAGATATTTTTGAGAATAGGGCTGGAGGACTAGGGGCCATATATGGAAGCTGGGCAAAAATGTGGTTAACAGGGATGTTAGAGCTAGGTTCTTTACTTGGAGAGTGGTAAATGAGTGGAATAAGCTGCCAGAGTCTGTTGTGGGTGCTATGACCATGAATGAGTTTAAGGCGAGGTATGATAGATACTGTGTGAAAGACGAATAGGTGTTCTTGACATGATGTTAGGGCCTCCCTCGATGAGTCTGTTGACTCCTTGGAGTTGCCCATAATAATAATAATATATGGGATATATACATGATCTATGAATTAATTTAACCTTGGTATCTTCCTTGGTTCTACCTTCCAATGATCGGACCTCAATAAAGGTCAAAGACAGTCTAAGTTATGACACTTCCCATAATGCATAGCAATATGCACGTTCAAAAGGAAGTGTGCTTTGCATTATGGAACATTAAGGTAACTGATGCAAAGTCAACAGTCTCTATATAAAATACCCTAGTTGTGAAATTAGGGTACAAACTTTATTTGTACACCTGGACAAAAGATTAAACAATATAATTTATTGCCAGGTGCAAAGTGCAGTAATTACCCAATGAGACCAAGAAGAAATCCCATAGTTCTTTTGACATGTGGCCAGCAGAAGAAAGAATTGTGGAATCAGTGAGAATGATATCAGTTGGTAAAAAAACATTAGGATAGTAACCACTGCAGATAATATACAGCTATGAGAAATTCAAATGGGTATTTTGAAAGGTTCATAGCATCAATTTTTTTTTTTTAGTTTGTTTCCATTATTTAAATTTATTTACTTTTAAAAAGTACTAGTTTCCCCAAACCTTCAAATAAATCTCACATATAAGTCTCCTAAATAAAAACACTAGTACAAAAAAAGCATTGTGTCATTAATATAAAAATATACAAATACAATTATTTACATAAAACTTGTTTAAAAAGATTTCATGAAGGATACAATTTCTCACTCTCATACGGACAAATTTAACTTCAGGAAAAAAGATTTTCTAACAACTAAACAAAGAAAACAAAATTCTTTGCTAATCCTTTCGAGGAGTAACAACTTTTTAAATTCAATACAATCAGTTCCAAAACACACCTCACTCTTGTTCAAAGTTAACATCATTCTCAAATTTATTCTTTCCTTAAAACTGAAAGAAATATTCTTATCTAGCTCAGATAACTTCAGTGTAAACAACTTGATGATTATTACTACTTTTCTTGAACTCTATGGAGGCAAATGAATCCTTGAAGGTCAATGTGACTCAACACAAATCTATCATATTACTATTTAAACTCATCATTTGCACTTTCATCATCCACTCAGGTAATACAGTCCATGTTCCTACCAACATTACTTTTTACTCTTACTACTTCCTTTTGCAATGTCCAGGGAAAGCTCCTTGTTCTTGATTTTCCCTCATTCTACCATAGGAAAAATCTCCAGTGTGAAAATATATTAACCCTTCAGTAGCTTAAATGTCTCACCTATATCTTCTCCTTTCCTCTTTTCTTTTCTATCCACCAAACTCTGCAGTCTGCATGCCCTCAGTCTATCCTCATAACTAACATTGTACATTTCCTGATATTTTTGTTACCAGTCTCTGCACCCTCTGCAAGATTATCTCATCTCCTTCAAATCCTAGTAGATCTGAGCAGAGAAATCTAGATGTAGTTCTGATCAAAGCTTCATACAATAGGACTAACACTCTTAATCTAGTGGTCAATATCATCCTCATTATTGCAATAATTTTCTGAGATGAATTCATAACCTTTGCAATATTTCCTCTAAACTTCATTTTTTAACCATAATCCCTTGATTCTTTGATGTTTTCAAGTATAACTCTACCAAATGAGTATGAAACATCCCATCTGCAGATCCCAAATTTCAAAACCTAACATTTAGCTGCATTAAACTGAAACTCCATTTGCCTACCTTTTCAGCTTATTCAAATCCTCTTGAAAAGTCAAAACATCAGCACTATTATATCTATCAGAAAGTCAGTTTCCAATCCAATAATCTGATATACAAAATCCATGTGTTGCAAATTCAAAACCGACTTATGTGGCACCTGTCAAATACCTTTGCAAAATCCAAAAAAATGACAGTGCATGACTTACCCTCATGAACTATTCTCATTGCACCCACTTTACATAAGACTGCTAAAACAAGTATCCCTTAACAAATCCATGCTGACATGTATAAATAACATTACACTTATCTCCCCCAATTTCTCCAAAATCTTAACAAATAAAGAAGAAATACAAACTGGCCTATACTTTGCTATTTGCATTCTACCACCACCTTTATGCAATGGCACAATCTTACCCTCCTTCTGCTTTCCAGAAACTTGTCCCATTGCAAAACTTTCATTAAACAACCAGATTCATGGCATGATCAGTTCTGAAGCACATTCCCTTAAAACACTGGCAAACTGTATCTAGTCCCCCATCTTACTGACATCCAGCCTACTCGGTATTCAGAAAACATCATCTTCATTCACTTTCAACACACCACCACTCCTTATTCCTCAAGAAGTAAAACCTGATGTACCAGGATGACACACTAATAAAGTAATCATTAAATAGCTCCTTGGGATTCTTCTTGGATTGCAGCACTAGTCTCATTTCGTATTCTAATTTTTCTCTACATACTGTACTAGTCCACTTCCTAGGTAGAGCCTTATATTCCTCATGCAACTGTTCTCCACCTCTCTTCTTATATGTCTTCCATAATCTCCTTTTTCATTTACAATTCTGTTTAATTTCTCTAGTCATTTATTTGACTCTAAATCGCTTCATCTTCTTCACTTGAGGTATACCATCTGCCATTGATATCAACAATTTTATCTTAAAAATCTTCTATGCATTAATGACCTCCTTTCCTTCTAACTCTTTCATTCATTGTACTGCTGCAAGCTTGCTCCTAAGTCTATCATTGTTGCCTGTAGGCATGCACCAAATATTCAGGTCTGCTTCGGTATAGTCGATTTGGCATTTTTCAGATATTCAGCTTTGGCTGAATCAATAGAAAGATTCGGTATTCAGTCAGCCAAAGCAGAAAAACTCCTGTTATATGCATCATATCAGATGCAACCAATTGGAAAAAAGCCTACCCTTATCTTGTATGACCAAATGAATAGAAGGATTCCTAAGGCTAACAAGTAAACTTATTCTGCAATACAATTTCTCAGAAAAATTCTTTCAGCACTAGCTACCCGCTTAGTCCTCAAGTTTTTTTCAGAAGTCTGAAATATTTATGAAGAAACCAGATGTATGCTATTCTAAAAAATGCTGAAAAATTAATTTTCATGAATTAATTTGATCCCTAATTATTCTCTATGTTTCACAATTTAAAATAAGTTCCCTTAATATTTTTCTTATTTGAAGAAATAAGTGCAATATTTTGTTCATTTTTATGCTGTATTGTTTTTTAAATATGTTCTCTATGAAATTAAATGATAGTTTTATTATATCAAAATGGAGGATATTATGAATCCATCTATATTATTATTAACACTATACCTCCATGGAGTCTAAAGACTCACTGCAGTAAGCAAACAATGTTACACACTGCCCATCAAACCATGCTTTAAACTCATTCAATGAATCTGCATTCATCACAATGTCAGGCAATGCTCCATTGACTAACAACACTTCATGCAAAGAACCGAAACATATGCCCTTGCTCACATCCTCCTTATACAGCTTCCAAGCAAGTACCCTTGTTCAATCTCCTTCTAGAAAAAATTTCTTCCACATTAACCTGGTAATAATCCATTACCAACTTATATGTCTCAATCATATCCCCCTCTCTTATTCCTATTCAAAACTTTGATAACTGCATTTCCTCAATCTGTACTCATTTCCACATCCCAAAGAACAGTTACAACCTAATCTTCTCTGGACTCTTTCCAACATATCATCATGAAAACCAGGAGACCAAATCTGTGTACAATAATCCATGAAGACTGATCAAGAACAAATTTCAAAACCTTACACTTGGAAACACTGAAGTGACTGTTCCATACAATTGACAGCACACCACACTGTTGCCCACTCGTATAATCTATTCAAGTCCTCCTGTAAGGTCACAATTTCTGCTCGATTACTCATCGCTCTCCGAGTTTTGCATCATCTTCAAACAGTTGTGAATCAGTTAAACCAATCCAATAGCATTAATGTACAAATTAAATAACAAAACTAACCCTTGCAGCACACCACTAGTGACTTTCCTCTTTCGAGATCCCCCCCCCCAATACATAACTTGCTCATACCTATGTGATAGTCATTCACATATTCAACTCACTAGTCTATTATCCAATCCCATCTGCTTTGCTTTAGTGACCAACTTGAGGTGCAGTAATCTATCAAAAGACTTTGCAAAATTTAAGCATACCACTATATATATGCATCTCCCCATATACGGTACTAATATACTATAGGTTGATCAACCAACCTGTTATGTATGGGCTCAACATAAAACTCTCCCTTGTCCAATACATTCATCACCTTGTATAGTATGTCAGTTTGTAAAACAGGATCTCCCTTTAACAAACCCATGCTGACAAGCACAAAGAATACTACTGTTATCAACCCACTTTTCCATCCTATCCTATCTCACCAACCTCTTCAATACCTTAACTACAAATCCAGATATACAGATCGCCTATAATTTGTTGCCTTAGCCTTATATGTTATGGCCAAATGTAGAAAGAAAGTGAAGTTTTGAAAATTTACCAGCGAGCTTATCAGAACAAGACCAGAATTGGCTGCACTATTTACACAACATGAACTCTATTCACAACCTGTATATTTACCTTTTATTAATGGAGTGAGTAAGCTTTTCTAGCCTGAAACACCAGGCTTTAAAATTTAATGAGTATTAAAAAAAAGTTTGTAAAATTAATTCAGTATGCTTCAGCCAAATCCATCTTTAAAACATCTCTATTTGCCAATAATTCCACAAATTCCCTCTGCATTAATACTTCTACACTACATGCCTATTTAGAAAAAAGAGATAAGATCTCAGATAACAAAAACTACAGTAAACTTATAGGCAACGGATAAGATATGAAAAAATAAATCAGTGAGTCTCCCCCATAAAGCTGAGATTACTGGAAACATGCATATTCCCAAGTGCTCTCCATGGCTGTGAGTCATGGGTAATGGTCAATGTGAGATGAATATTGCCTTTTGAAAGAACATGTTATAGAAAGATTCTACGAATTGGATGGTTGCAAAAAGCAACAAATGAAAAACGATCATTACTATTATTATTGTGATATCTCCAAGGAGTCCAAAGACTCATCAAGGGAGAATACCTACTCTACAACTCTCTGCCTTCACCACTCAATCCACCAACTAGGACAAACTACAACTACCATCACCATCATCTACACCAATGCCATCTACTGCTCACCACCACTAGTATTTTCACAGATAATTACAAACATCCATGCCCACGACAGGATTCGAACTCATAGCCTTTTGGCTGGAGAGCGGATAGGCTAACCACTTGGCCAACCAGACTGTCAAAGTAAGTATCACAAAGATGCAAAGAAAATCTAATGCACAAAATAATCCAAAAGGAAGCTAAAGTTTTCTGGACATATCTGCAGAATGGATAACAGTAGAAAGATCAAATCCTTGATGCTTGGTACAATGGAAGGTATAAATAGAAAAGGACAGTCAAGGCAAGAGTGGATAGACTGTGAAATAATGGTGTGGAAAGAGTATGTAGGATTTGAGTCACCTGGCAATGGACAGGGAGAAATGGCAAAGAATGATGAAACAAACATCAGATACCAACAAGCATTCGACCCATGGGCAATGATGTTGATGAAATGACTATTCATCCTCCAAGCTAAGACTATATAGTCACTCACCATCTGGAGACAAGTATGGCATCTGTGACAGTCAGATCCTCTGATGTTATGATCAAATTCAAAACTCTTGATCCTCGTGTTCTCTCCACAACATGCTACCTAAGACAGGTGTCCCCTCAAGAAATCCAAAAATTTAGTTTCCTTAGTACTGCATGCTATCTCCTTTGCCCGGCTTATATTGCTACAGTTGAAGCCCCTCCCCCGATTATCCCTTTGCACTTGCCAAGCCGATTTGTCTAAACATTTCCTACTCATCACCATGATCCATAAACCTGAGGAGTGATGCCTTGTTTTATGGAGGGAATCAATCAGTTAAACTTCAAGAAGCCCCCAATAATTAAGGAAGAGTTAACCAAGGGATATCACCTACCCTATAGCACCTGGAGGACTCTGAACTGTCTTAGAGTGGGAGTGTCCAGATACAGAAGTAACCTGATGAAATGGGGTTATGCAGATGATGACAGCTGTGACTGTGGGGACGCCCAAACTGACAAACATCTTTTATGTTGCCCAGATCTAATCGATGTGTGCTCCACGGATGACATTCTGATGGTCAATGACAAAGTGATACAAGCCGCTGTTTTTTTTGGATGGAGAGGATATGATTGGTGTTCCAGACTCAGAAAGTAAAGTAAGTACCATCTATATTCCCGAGTTGATAGCAACATTCCACTAAACTCACACCATATATTCTCTCAAAGTCATTAGTGCTATTTCTGCTGTGATTCTCCACCTTAAGAGCGCATAATTTATCTCTTATCATGAGTAACACTCCGCCACAGCATTTACCTTCTCTATCCTGCTGAAATATTATATACCCTTCATTCTACTATACCTCTCTCAGTTAACCAAGTTTCATTGATCCAACTATTTTTGAAGAGACTGAGTCAAATCAGTGCCATCAACTCATACCCATTATTCCTAATTCTCCTAGCATTTGGATACAGAAAAACCAGTGCACTGCCAGTATTCATGTAGCTATTATTACTCTCTGCATACTCCACCTAGCTCTGCCATAGTGTATACCCTCTCATTTCTGAAGCCAATATCCCAAATACATTATGCCCTTCCATCTCTATTACTGTCAGGATCTCATCCAACCATGTTTCATTATTCTAACAATTTCCCACATTCCAGAACTTTCTTCTCACACATAATCTCATTCATTACACAGTCCAACACAATTTTTGCTGACTTTTATAAGAGACTTATTTTTTTTACTAATTTGGGTGCGCTGATTTCAAATATCAAACCCATTTTTCTCTATCACGTCAGGTTTTTCCTCTATGGCATTTTCTTTTTGCTAATTTGTAAGTTTTTGATAGTTTTAAGAAGGCGGGTACTATTTAGAGGATCAAAAAAAAATCGATTTTTTAATATTATTTTCTGAAAGTATGTACTTTTAAAAATCTGTTCCTAACTTTTTATCAAGAAATTCAAAAAATTCCCCAAGATATAGCCTATTATTCAAAGCGGTGCACAGATCAGAATTGGAGTGCTCACCGCTCTCGCTTGTTAGTAAACAAATAAATGCGTAAGAACCTGCAATGGCACATACTGGCACTTTGAATGTGAGAGAGGCCGATAATTAGATACATAACTACTTAACAATATTCATTAAAAATTACAAGAATATTTATAAAAAAATAACAATTTTACTTACACATGAGTTTCAGGGAATAAATTTTTATTTGTAACAATTTCTGCTGTGTGTTCTGTTTTGGCAATCCCTTTGAATACTCCAACAGTAGTTGGCCATCATGTGAGAATCCCATCTTCCTTGGTACCGATCTTCCATAGTTTTTAAGTCTTGATGAAATCTTTCGCCTTGTTCATTGCTTACAGCACCTAAATTCTCGGGAAATCTATCAAGATGACTGTATAGGAAATGAAGCTTTATGCTCATGTTGCAACCTAGGCGCTGGAAATTTTCAAGCATTTTTTCCACTAGATCTTTGTAATTGCATGCTTTTTTGTTTCCAAGAAAATTATTCGCAACCATCGTAAATGAAGTTCAGGCCTCTTTCTCAATTTCGTTCATAGAGTTGATGAAATTTGGATCTCTCATTAAAGTTCTAATTTGCGGTCCACCAAATACACCGGCTTTAATTTTTTCATAACTAAGTCGTGGAAATTTTTCACATATGTATTGGAAACAGCCACCTTGTAAATCTAAAGCTTTAACATACTACTTCATAAGACCTAGTTTGATGTGTAGAGGTGGAAAAATGATTTTTTCTCTGTTGATTAAAGGTTGATTTATAACATTCTGTTCTCCAACATTTAAGGATATTCTAAGAGGCCAATGTTTCTGACTCCAGTGTTGGTTTCTAGCTCGACTATCCCAGAAGCATAGAAAACACGGAAACTTTGTATATCCTCTTTGAAAGCCAAGTAAAAAGTTCACCATTTTAAGATCCACACAGATGATCCAGTTATGGTTTGTATATTTTAATAACTTCAGAACGTTTTTAATGTCCTCATATGTTTCCTTTAAGTGGACTGAATAGCCAATAGGAATTGAGCCATATACATTCCCATTGTGTAGTAAGACACACTTGAGACTTCTGCTTGAAGTGTCGATAAATAAATGCCGCGTATGCAAAGTACACTTTCTTAACGAAATCAGTGATATTTGTCCTTTGACTGGGGACAGTAAAGCTGCCACAAATGTAGCAGAAGGAATCTACACTATTGACACAATTTCGAGTAGTAGACATGATGTATTTTCTTCACTGCCGACTAACATGCAATTAACAAGACAAAAAAACCAGACTTTATTGAAACGCTATAAGCGCTCATCATACTTCACGATCGATTAACGATTGACTGATTTCGATCGTTCTTTGTCCGCTATGACGCATATAACATTCATTTGTTTTAGGCAGTTGTCATCGCCTACTTTTCATCACCTAAATGTATTAGGTCAGTTATCAGCCTCTCTCGCATTCAAAACGCCAATACGTGCCATTGCAGGTTCTTACACATTTATTCGTTTACTAAACAAGTGAGAGCAGTGAGCGATCCGATTCTGATCTGCGCACCGCTTTGAATAATAGGCTATATCTTCAGGAATTTTTTGAATTTCTTGATAAAAAGCTAGAAACAGATTTTTTAATACATACTTTCAGAAAATAATATTAAAAAATTGATTTTTTTGATCCTCTAAATAGTACTGCCTCCTTAAAACTATCAAAAACTTACAAATTAACAAAAAGAAAATGCCATAGAGGAAAAACCTGACATGATAGAGAAAAATGGGTTTGATATTTGAAATCAGCGCACCCAAATTAGTAAAAAACAAGTGTCAGATCATAATCAGCAGAAAAAAATTTTTTTTTTGTTGGCCAGTGTTATCACTACTCTTCACCTCCACTCTGCACTATCATATGGAGGCAATACACTATCTTCCCTCTGATAAGCTTCTGTTGCACTATCCCTAATGTCAAATCTCAAATCTCTTGCTATATAATTCATGCTACCTCCTTTCATGGTATTCATACCACCCATCAACTCCTCTATATTTTTACCTCGCTTCATTGCCACACTATCATTGCACCCAGGAAGTATTCCTCTGGCACTGTACTCTGTACACATCGAATGTCCATACATAATACTCTGAATAGATTCATTCTTACCTTTCTCTTCCATGTTCCCTCCTTTCCACATTCTCCAATTTCCTCTTTTCCCCTGTCTCTCCCATTCTTTCCATTGCTCTGTCACACCTACTCATTCTCTTCACATTAGCCAATATCTTCAGCCTCCTAATCTCTTCATTGACCCTCCTCAATGCAGTCTTCATGCCTTCTATCTCCTTTCTCAGCAGTCCTATTCCTCTCCCAACACATCCACCTTTCAACTGACACACACATAAGATAAACCATCTCTCTGTCACACAACCCAAGCTCAAATCTACACGTACATCTTTCACATTCTCTTCACTCTCTTACACACTACCGATATCTAGAAATCAGCTCCCACTCATTTCCAAAGCACTGTTGCTGAATCCCAAGATCAAAATGTCTCCTAATGCTTAACACTGCCTGCATATCATACACACACACACACTCATTCCAATTCTTCAATCTGCCAAATTTTTAAACAATGGGATGTGTAAATGCCCACGAATAGTAAGCTACAAGATTCTCAACTATGCTATGAATAATGCAGTCTTTAAGAATATGACTGCAATTGAATACAATACAGAGACAATTTCAGAGATGAAAAACCACACAATTCACACACATCCAAAATCTTTGATTTCAAATAGTGCAAAACTTAAAATCAGTATTGCAGATAAAATAAACACAACAAAATTTTTCTTTACTATTAATATTATCCTAAGACCCCATGAAGTCATACACTCAGCTCATTACACCATGCCTTAAACACATTCAAATTCTCTGCAGACACCACACTCTCTGGCAATGCATTGCAATCATTCACAACTCTCCATGCAAAAAACTTTCTCCTGACTCCCTTGCTCACACCTCCCTTTACCAGATTCCAGGGATGATCTCTTATTCTCTCCCCTGATCTCCCACAATTTTATGAAAAACCTCAACATTAATCCTATAGCAACCCTTTACCAACTTGGTATGTTTATCATATCACACTTCTTCCACCTACCCACTACTCTACAAATTACATTGTCTCAACCTTTCTTCATATTTAACATTCCAGAGATCAGACACTATCAACAAGTTTAACCGTGGCTGTACCAGCCACGTTTAAACTCAGTAGCTCATTTCTTAATTGTGAAAAACAAATATGAACTTCGAATGAATTTCTTTTGCTGTTAAACTTTCTTTTACAAAGAATTTTATGACCTCATGATACTCAATTTATCCATTTCAAGGGATACAGATAACACTTTTGCTTCAGACAGCTGTATAAAACAAACTACTTGATAGAATGACTTGTAATTTCACATGGATGCTTATGACAGATGTACCAACTTACAAAAAAAAATCTTGCCGACAGAGTTGCCATCTATGGTCGAGGCCGAGAACTTTTCAGATCACACACGTATGTGGCTTCATCAAGGCATCATCTCCTTGCTTTTACAAGTCAATGTCTTCTGCATCATTGCCAAAATTTGTTGTGTTGTCCTCTAAATTTTAGATCCTTATCCACAATCACCTCAAGATGCCTTATTTCCTCCACCCTCCAGTAATATATCTGCCCCAAAAGTAAATTCTACATTCCATCATCATTTTCCAAATTTTAAAATTTCACAACATTGAACTGACATCCCACTCTGTTCTGAGTGTTTTTGTGCAGATGTGTGTACCAGTCAATGCCTGAAACTCTGCATTCAACATGTCAGCCGACGAATGGCAGCTTTTACGTATTATCTTTCTTAGCACTCTATGTTACTTTCAGTGAGTGTGGTGGGTCATCTGATGTGGGTGGCACTTGCAGTTAACTCTGTGCTTCCATATCAGTATAGTATCACTCATTGACCTGGGATGGCCTAATTTATCAACAATTTACTGAACAGCAAGGGCTGCAACATGGCATCCTATCACAATGCCACTCAAACTCCATCAGTTTCCTTCATCTCAAATGGACACATTTTACTTAGGAGCATCATATTTCTTCAATTTATATCAGTTAGAAACGTGACTTATTACGTAGCTCGATGAACCTTGCCTATGGGGAAGGGGTGGGGCATTCACTTCTTTCCAAGCAGTGTAAATTATACCCTTCCATCTCTATTACTGTCAGGATCTCATCCAACTATGTTTCATTATTCTAACAACTTCTGGGAGAACAAAATTAATGCAACTATTTCCCTTATTTCTGATAGTTCTCACATTTGTATACAACCATAAAAGTTCATTTCTGGATTTATAACAAGTTTCACTGATTAGATGACTTCTCCATACTCAAACCATTTCTTTTTCTCCCTACTCATCCCAGAAGCCTCTTCAAACCCAACTGTTTTCTCTACATGCCAATCATCCTATTCCCTTGTTGTCTGCAAGACAGCCTTATAAAGAGAGAGAGAGAGATAACTTCCTTATTTTTACTTATTAGTGTGTTTTTCAATATTCAAGTAATCTGTTCAGCTTTTTTTTATCAACTTTTGCAATATGCCCTCTGAATGTTAACTCTTTGTACACCATTATCCCTAAGTCCCTATCCTCATCAATTTCCTGCAAACCAATACTAGCAATATGATACACCATATGCAACCTTTTAAACCCAAAGTACATAAACTTACATTCAAGAACATTAAATTGACAATCATCCTTAGCTCACAATGCCAATTTATTCAAATAGCCATTTAAATATTTGAATTTATTTAAATCATCTTGCAGAATATTTACATCACCTTTATCAACTATTGCTCTCCCCAGTTTTGCATCATCAGCAAACAACTGAATATCCCCTCTTAAATCTTCCCCTATATCAGGGGTCTTCAACCTTTCAGACAGTGTGGGTCGCATTAAAAATTTCAATGAAGCCCACGGGCCATTCAGCTATACTGCGGTATTTAGAACTGTAAGATGCTTTCCAGATTCACAAGGATCATGGCAATGTGAAATAAACCACATTGCCATGATCCACTTCGCACTCTTGGGTCAAAAACTCTTGGAACTGACGATGATTCAATCCTCTTGCTCTAATAATGTTAACAGGTAGTTTTTGCACACAAATTCTCCTGGTGGATTAAACAATGGTAATGGACGAAATATTTTTCTTCTAGTTCCGGTTCTTTCTTTTACAGCGCAACAAATGTTTCATTCTTTCCCACTGCAGGGGAACCATCAATTACTACCCTCGAGGATGGTTAAGCTGAGGTGAAAATGCTGGAGTGTTTTTCTTGGTGGTGTCAAGAATATCAGTGCCTTTCGACGTTCCCTTCATAGGTACAAGCGCTAGCAGTTCTTCTATCTCATTGAATTGTTGATCAATGCCACAGACAAGGATAGTCAGTTGTGCTGTATCCTTCACATCTGTGCTCTCATCTAAAGCAAGTGAATATGATGCAAATTCAGATGACCATTTTTTTAAAGTTCCTTCAATGTCATTGGCAAGTTCTTTGACACATCGTGCTACGGGTACCAGAGACAAACTCAGTTTTTTAAACACTTACGTATTATTTGGGCAAAGAATTTCCCTAGCAGCGATGAGACACTCTTTCACAAACTCGCTGTCCAAGAAGGCTTTTGATTTTTTAGCAATTTTTTCAGCTTTACATAACTTACTTTGATGCACGCTTCACTCTCTTCCCTCTACCTTTTAAACGTACCGTGGTGATATTTTAAATCAGTTTGAAGCTGGTTCACTTTGTCCACATGAAGCCGATCTTGAAAGTGGAAATTGGACGCATGCTTTGTCTCAGTGTTGTTTTACATCGTATTCTTTTGATACTGACAATGACTCAACAAATTAAACACACTGGCTTATCATCAATCGGCACAAAAAAGTACAAATTGGCCCACTTTTCATTAAAAATCCGACAAGAATCACTTGATTTACGCATTTTACTCGTAGATGCCATAGTGATGGAAGGTGAACCCAAAAATTTATCCAAAATGGCCATGTACTGGTTATTATCCACTGAATGTATCTCACACTAATGAAAAAAGTTTGACAATATAAAACTACAATAGTGTAAGATGTCAGCCATAGCCACAATACGCTATGGCTGACACGACAAACCTGTGCACGCTTATATACAAATATCACACTGTTCACGACTGACTGACTGAGGATGAGATCCTCTTGTATTTATATGAAAATAACGAAGTATTGAGAACCGTCGAGATGTATCTGGAATGCATTACACAGCGCACTCAAACGAACTAATGCTTCAGCCATCTACCTGCGATGTTAGGACTAGTACTTAAGTACCACTTGCCATTAGTAGATGACTGAAGAAGCATGTCTTTTTAATATTTATTTTTATAGGATTTTGTGTAAAATATCAAATGCACAGTGTTCCTTGTGAATCTGGAAAGCATCTTACAATTCTAAATACCGCAGTATAGCTTAGTGGCCTCAGGGCTTCATTGAAATTATTTTTTTTTATTTAATCACGTTTTAATATTAAGTAGTTATTTTTTTTCCAAATGGCTGGCGGGCCATGTCAAAGAGTTCAGCAGGCCACAGGTGGCCCGTGCATTGAACACCCCCTGCCCTATGCAACAGATATAAAAATTAAAGAGTAAGTGGCCTTAGCACTAAACCTGGAGGTACTCCACTAGTCACCATCAATCTCCTAGATTCTCCTCCACCATATACTACTCTCTGATGTCTGTCTGTCCGCCATTCCCCTTCCCCCATCCATGCTACTAGCCTCATATCCATTCCAATTTGATCCAGTTTTTGTAATAATTTTCCATGTGGTATTCTGTCAAATTCCTTGGCGACAACAGCAAAGATGCCACTACAACAACAGAAACGGCCCCGAGTCCTGCGCTGCCCACACTCACTTTTCTACAGTGGCGGTAAGGCACCGAGTGTGGCCAGGGATGCTAAGAATCTCGCAGATGAAAACAGGCCGCCTCTTAAATCTATGAAAATGGCAATCGGTACCCTCAATACTCGAACTTTGGCAAGAGACTACAGAATAGATTTATTAATCAAAGAACTAACTAATATCAACTTGGATATCCTGCTAGTGAATGAAACAAAAAGATTGAAAGACCTGACAGCAAGATGGTACAATGGCTCACAGATACTCCTTGGAGCATCCTTAAACAATGGCAAACAAGGCGGAGTGAGTTTCATTGTTAAATCTAAGCTCACCAAGTCGATCCTTTCTTGTAACATATCATGAAGAATAGGTGTACTCATAATTGGAATAGAGAACAATATAACAATATAATTAATATCCTGCTATGCTCCAACATCTGTAGCTGATAATCAAGAAATAGAAAATTTTTACATGAATCTTGAACAGGCATTAAATTATAAGTCAACATACACATTCGTTGGTGGTGGTGACTTTAATGCCAAAATAGGATGTGGAAAAGAAGATGAAAAGTTTATAGGACCACATGGCCTAGGAGAAAGAAATAGAAGAGGAGAGAGATTAGCTGAATTTGCTGCAGCTGAACAACTCTTTATCATGAACACTTTTTTCAACAAACTCCTAGGAAGAAGATGGAATTGGCAATCACCAAATGGAGACATAAAAAATGAAATTGACTACATTTTAACAGACTGTAAAAGACTGGTATAAAATGTTGGTACAATAGGCAAAACATACTTCAACATAGATTCTGACCACAGACTCCTCAGTGCCATTATAACAATAGACCACAAAAAAAAAAAAACATATCAGGGAAACATCAAACCATAAAAGACAACCCAAACAAATAGACTACCACAAGTTCAGGAAGTACATAGGAGAGACTGAATGGACTGTTAAAAACTGTTACATAAATGATGACTTCATTGACTTTATTAATGAATTCAACGAGTGCAAGAAAAAATCAGAAATTCCTGTGAAACAAAAAAAAAAAAAAAAGAGAACGACTCTCACCTCAAACTCTAGAACTACTGAAAAAGAGAAAAGAACTGAAGAAAATTTTCTAGAATACGAAATTATCTGTAAATTACTAAGGAAAAGAATTCCAGAAGACTACAAAGCTTTCAGGATACAAAAATTAAGAGAAGCAGTGTAGGCAAAAACCAGCCTGAAAAAAAAATAGAGAAAGACTTAAATTTTAAATTAAACAGTCAATTCCATCTGCTTTACAGGATCAAAATGGAGAAAAGCATACTAATAGAGAAAGGATACAAGAAATTGGGCAGAATTTTTATAATGATCTCTATGCAACTAAGTGCCAAGTTTCAGAACCTATCATTCCAAAACCAAGCAATATACCAGATGTACTTCCAGAAGAAATAGAACATGCCCTTAAGAAAATGAGTCAAGGAAAAGCCTCAGGACTTGATCATGTTAAGGCTGAAGAAATCCAACAAGGTGGACCAATTATTTTCAAAGCCTTGGCTGCCAGATTCACGTGGTACTTCAAAGAAAGAAAGATTCCAGAGGAATGGAAAACCTCAAAAACCATACTTCTATTCAAAAAAGGGAACAAGGAAGACATAAAAAACTATCGTCCAATCTGTCTACTCTCTCACATATATAAGATCATGAACAGAGTAATACTGAACAGAATCCAAAACACCCTAGAAGACAACTCCAGCAGAGAGCAGGCAGGATTCAGAAGAGGCTTCTCCACAATAGATCATATCCAGGTCATTTCACAACTAACAGAAAAATACAGAGAATACCCAATCCCTCTATGTTTCCTTTTTATTGATTTTAAAAAAGCATTTAATACCATAGAACAAAATCCAGTCATCAGTGCCTTACTGGAAATAAATGTGGATCCTACTTACATCCACATGATAAAAGAAATTAACAAAAATCAGACCACATAAATAACCCTATTTGATCAACCTATAAATAAATATAGTTATAAAGAGAGGGGTCCGTCGAGGTGATGTAATCCCCCCAAATCTATTTACCAGCACTTTAGAATACATTCTGAAAAAAATAGACCTGAAAGGAGGAATAAGCATAGATGGTGAAAAGCTACAAATTCTTATGTTTGCCGATGATCTAGTACTGATATCCCACAACCCAAAAGACCTAGAAGAAATGGGTGAAAAAGTATACACAAACAGCAGTAAGATAGACTTAGAAATGAATCTAGAAAAAACAAAATGGATCAAAAACATCTACACAAGTGACAATCACACTTATGTATTGATAACATCCCTATAGAACAAGTTGACTCATACAAGTACTTAGGACAAACAAAAAAAATTATCTGAAGAACTAGCAAAAAGAAAGAAAGAAAGCTGCATGGCTATCATTCAACAGACTAAAAGAAACACTTACTGATCCAAATCTTGACATCTCTCCGAAGGCAAAACTATTTAATAGTGATATTCTACCATCACTCACATATGGATCAGAAACATGGAACATGAGAAGAAAAGAAGAGACTCTCAGAATAACGCAGCGCACAATAGAACGCAGGATTTGTAACATCAGCAGAATGGAACATGTTAGAAACATGGAACTAAGAAAGAGATCAGGCATAAAAGATGTGGTAACTGCAGTATATAAAAGCAAGATGAGATGGGCAGGTCACATAGCCAGACTCAGGGATAACAGATGGACATATAGAATACTCAACTGGCAACCAAGAATAAAGAGAAAACCAGGAAGACCACCTACAAGATAGGAAGATCCACTAGTGAAATCTATGGGTATAACATGGAAGAGAGAGGCTCAAGATTGAGATCGTTGGAGGCATCTTTGTGACCTGCACTCATGGAGAAATCCTGAATGAAACACGGGTCCATCAAGGTAATTCTGTCAAATTCTTTGGCAAAATCAAGCAGTATCATGATGTAGCAATTACCTTTATCCACTTCTGCTGTCACTTTATTATAAAATGTGAATAACTTACTAAGACAGGACCTACCCTTTAGAATGCTACGATCCCCACTATAGAGTATCGCATCCCTATCCACCCACTGTTGTATTTTACCCTTTACCAACTTTTCAATACTTTAACAACCATTCCTGATATATTAATTAATCTGTAGTTTTCTACCTCTGTCTTGGAGCCGCCTTTATGCATAAGTACTATCTTACCCTCTTACACTCCCTTGAAACCCTGCCAGAGCTGAGACATGGATTGAACAATTTTGTTAGAGACAAAGCCAATTCTCTTGCACATTTATGTAGTAAAAGGACAGATATGCCATCAAGCCCCACTGCCATGTTCACATTCATTTTTTTTTTTCATTTACCTCAATGTTGATATGCATTTCTCCAACATCAGCAACTGTAAAATCACCACCTGGATGATACACCTTTGCACAATGATCTCTCAGCAACTCAACTATTTCTTTTGGTTCAGTCACCTTCCTACCATGAGATTGTTTAAAGTCATTTTACCATAGTCATTTTTCTTCTTACTTGTTACATACCAAAAAAACACTTTGGGGTTTACTTTGGCCTGTTTGGCTTAATTCTCACTCATAGTCTGATTTTCCCTTCCTTACCGTACTAGTCACCCTTCTTGTTTGCACTTTGTACTGCTCACGAGTATGCCGATCACCTTTTTCTTTATATTTCATCCACAATGTTTTCTTCTTTTGCAGCTGTTATATCCCTACTCATCCACTTAATTCCAACTTGGTTTATCCTCCTGACCTTGAGTATGCAAGTCTGATACTGCTACCCTCAAGCAATCTCTGACCACCTGCCATGCAGTACTGTTCCAAGATGACTCCTCAGTCTCTCATAATCACCAGCCTAGGAGTTGAACATAAACCCCTTCTTGAGAGAGAGAGAGAGAGAGAGAGAGAGAGAACTCCACATTTGGCAACTTTCCGGAACAAGACCGCACTGTCACCCTCCCCAATTGGAGGCAATGTCTACCTTGGTTATGGATACATCTTCTGATGCTGTTATCAGATGATCCAACACCCTCGAATCTGTTGTCGTGCCTATAACATGTAATTATCCCTTAGCAACTGTATATCTAACTAAATCCCACTTCCATCTCATCATGCCCCTTCCCCCCCCCCCCAAATCAATGTCCCCATAGTTAATATCTCCCTTAATAATTGTTCAGCCTACACTCATTATGCTAATCTGCCGATACATGGCATCTACATCTTCTATGAACCCCTGGTCTATAGCAGCATCCAACAACATATTTGGCCCCATTTGTCTCTATCTCACACCAGACAGCTTCAAATGAACCATCTCCCTCAGACCTAAAGTCCTCTAACTTCTAATTTTGTTGGTTGTAATTCTTCAGCTATCATCAGAAATACCCCACCTCCTGTCCTGTTCCTTCTATCCTCCCTATATAAAAAAAATACAATATCCTTTACATTCTATCCCTGTAACTATATCATTTTCAGTCAACCAGGTCTCACTGATACCTATAATTTTTAGCCGAGTCGAACTGACCAATGCCAAAATCTCCTTACCTTATTGCATTTATGTACATGCATTCCAACATCCCTTCCACATTAGCTAAACCGACAGTTACCCTTATGTAATGAACAACCCATTCAAACTGGAGACATGAACTCCCATTTGGCATTGCATAATGTTTTAGGGGGACTAGTGAGGGCTATGATCCAGAACTCAGTTAGCATTCTCTTTGACTTTCAGTATAAGTTTGCTAAAACAATTTTCATTTAGTGATCTACTTATGCAACAAAACATAGTAACAAAAGTACTAGGCAAGAGGAAGATGTATGTAAAGTATTACATTTTGCAAAGGATAAATTCCACTTCATAAGTTTGTAATTCAACTGGAATAAATAGAATTAGATAAATTAATGCAATGGATAAGAGTTTAGTGATCAGATAAGTATCAGCAAGTTAGGTATGAGAGAAGGGAGGGGGGAGGAGAGTGTTCTAGAAAAGAAATGTCACTAGTATATCCAAGGGAACTGCATTTTAGGGAATTATGAGGAGCAGAGCAGATGTAGTTTTAGAAAAGTTTTAACACCTGTGTCAGTGGATTTTTTTAATTTGTAAAGCAAAAATGTGATACAACATATACAAACTGGTAGCTAAGGATATGAATAGATTGTATGAATGGAGTTGTCAATTCAATGTTGCAAAATGCAGGTGAAAAAAAGAATTACAGTAGGTTAAGGAGATAACATATTGAGGGCGGGAGGGAAGTGGTGGATAATTTTTTTTTTTTTTTTGGGGGGGGGGGGGGGGGAAGCACATTGTAAAATTGTGAGGATAAACAGATTATGAAACTAACATGGAAGACATCAACATGTGGAAATAAGGAAGTTTAGTTTATATATATATATATATATATATATATATATATATATATATATATATATATATATATATATAAAGTGTCAACCAAGTTACCTATAGATTACTGTGAGAATTTGATCATCTGGTTTTTAAGTGAATGTAGATATGTTACGTGCAAATTATGAAATCGCACAATCCATCAACTGTATAACGTGCTTGTACAGTTTGTGGAATGTGCAGAATTTTGAAATGAGCATTACGTTTTTCTGCTCATTACATGAATTGGGTACAAACAGTAGCAGCACATGATGTACAGAAACTCATGATAAACTGGTGAAGAGCATTTGTTATTGGTTGTTGCTGCAAGTTGCAAGACCCGTGGCTTATATAATATGTGACGATTAGGTTTTGAACAGCATTTATAATATGTGATGATTAGGTTTAAAAGAGCATTTCTTATTGGTCGTTACTGCAAGTTGCCTCTTACATAATGTGACGATTCGTCACTATTAACTTAATAAAGTGATATTTTAGATTTTAAATATCCATATTTGTTAAATTTTAGATCCCTACATCCAAAATGGAAGATTTAGAAAACGCTGTTAGAGAATGTGATATCTTATGGAATAATGAATTCAAACAATATGTCATAAACCTTCTAAATGATAATAGATCTGGCGTTAAAAGAAGTAGACAAGAATATCGTCTTAGAAGTAAGTACGCTATATTATCAAATTTGGCAGGTGTAACGAAAGTAGTGACAAAAAATGGTCGATTTATGAATCCCCTATTTCTATCATTCGTGATATTCATCTCTCTGCTGGTCACAAAGGTGAGACAAAAACCCACAAGAAAATAATGGAAAAGTACAATAACATTCCACGACAAATTGTTTCTGAATTCAAACAATGTGAAAGATGCACAGAGAAACTAAAAAGGAAGGAGACCATTATAGGGATTGTCGTTAGCCTTATTACCGTAAATGACATAAATCAAAGGGTCAGATAGATCCTGTCCCCCCTCCCCAATTCATGAAATGAGCAGAAAACGTAATGCTCATTTCATGAATTGTGCAAAATTCTACACATTCCACGAACTGTACAAGCGCATTATACAGTTCACGGAATGAGCAAAAATGTTGCACATTCCATAAATTGTGCAATTTCATAATCTGCACGCAACAGATATACCAAAAAGTCTAGGAAAGAGTGACTAGAGTGGTTTTTAGCCTGTGGAATGATTGGCTATGAAGAAAGATTGGGAAATACAATTTGAATATCCTCATTGAGACTTAAGTTGGTAAGGGACTGTTACTGGATTAATGTGGAAGATTTTTTCACAGAACTGGGATGGAGAAGATGGGCAGAATAACCAACTAACTTTGGAAGATGCATAAGGAGGATGCAAACAGGATAGTGAGGAGATTTTTGCATTAAGTGGGTATTGAATGGAATGTATTATCTAAGTGTGCAGCAAGTGCAGAAATAGCAAATGAGCTTAAGGTTTGATGAACCAAATGACAGCAAGATCTTCCATGATGAGTCTAAACTCCATGGAGGTCTTATAATAAAGACAAGAATCACTTAAAATCATCTAATATCAAAAAAAGAGCACAAAATACTAAACTGAGATTTCACCTGTGTAATGGTTTGTATTTCTTGAACTTTTAATTCTGACTTCTCATTTATCTTTTCAAGTTTTGTTTGATAGTCTTGTTGTATTTGATTTATCCTTTCTAGAGCTTCACTTTCACAATGTTTTAATTTTTCATTGGCATCTTTTTCAATCCTTAATTTTTCTTCAACACACTTTAACTTCTGACTTAACACCTTTTTATCTGTTCTTTCCTCTTGAATTTGTTCAATTAGATGCTGGAGTCTTTCTTCTGATTCAATTTGTATCTGCTGAATTCTCTCTTCTGCCAGTTTCTCTGCTGATGTAACTGCTTCCATTGTTTTCCAATTTTTTTCTCTAAGCTCCTGAAATAAAGTTTTCAAAAAACCAGTAAAAATTCATGCAAAAAATAAATTAAGAGATATTAACCTAAAATCTAGTATTTTAATTATATTAGTAATAGCAGTACAAAGGCAATTTGCCATTTTGATAATTGAAGGGTTTAAGTGACGTGCATTTGCACGGTGGTCTACCGTAAGCCGGCTGACGCACAGGAGTTGATTAATTGAAGATTAGATAAATGGTAAATTACTGTATGTTATTATTATTTGAAGCAGGATGGGCAAGGAAGTTTGAACAAATATTAGAAAAGTGAAGTTAGCACTAGAAGTGAACACTGAAAAGTGAAGTTCACAAGAAGTAACATATAGAAATGCTCAGGTATTGTTGGCTATTGATAATAGCACTTCATGATACAAACACCAAGAGATAAAAATATAAAAGAAATAAAATTACAAATTATTGAACTAACTAATATTTCACTGGTTTTCTATCCAGCATCTTCAGAGCCCAAATTACAACTGTGACCAGCACTTAATACCCAACTAGATCACTGTAGAAACAATTCAAATTGTAACAGAAAAAGAGCTAATGGGACCTTCTAAGGGAAGGATAATGATAAAAGTTAAACTTTGAAAGTTAAGTCAGGCTATTTGGTCACAGAATGACTGTCTTCTAGATCTCTGGCAAATTAATGAAGCTGCACTTGTTTAGATTGGAGGAGTGCTTCACAATCAATGCCAATTCTTAACAAGAATTCTAGTAAAGATGTCTTCTTTCATTTAATTCTGTGTGAAGGAACATCCAGAATATGGTATGCTGGTCCCAACTTTCCATGTAAATGGTTCCAGAATTAATTAGTGTTCTTCAGGGAAGATGATGTTAACTGATCTACCTTGTCTGTCAAAAGCAGGCTAAACTGCTGGTGCAAGGAACTTTACAGACTCCAGGACGTGGAGTCTGTAAAGTTGAGGAGAATGGATGAAGTAGCTAACTGAATGAGTGGTTTGAATATGGCATAGCCAGCAATCTTCATCTATTCTCCCAATGACCAACTTCATCCTCTTGTATCTCCTTTTCATCCTTCCATCTTTGGCATGCTCTGGAGCAGGCTAGGTGATCTCCCTCACAAGTGAGGAATTTTGATGTTTTGCACTTAATCGTTGCTCTGCTGTGATAATGACCATGCTCCTACATTAAAGCAGCACAGAGGGGTTTGGGATCAGAAATGGGCAGTTGACATAACCTGTTTTCACTGATGTTGGTGATTTAGGCTGTTGAATGACCATGACAGCCATAAAGAAAATCATGATATTTCTGGTTTCTACCAGAAATGACCAAATGGTATTCAACCAACAGATGTTGCAAGTAGTTTTTCAGTGTACCTCTGTTGCTTCCTCAATAAGAATGGTCCCCTAAATGGAGTTTTTTTTTTTTTTTTTAATTGATTTTAGATCTGTGAACACTTCCTTCTGGATGAAAAAGGGTAACATTTTTTCCCTGAGGGGACAGCAATAAAGCTTCTTAACATTGCATTAACTTCAGTTCAGTACAATATAAAGAAGGCTGGTGTGTTTGTTGCAGTCTGTTTTTTTCTGTATTTCAGTTGATACTGCAATGGTTTCTAGATGTCATTGGGTTGGGGAAATTTTATATCCTCTAGTTTATCAGGGGCCTTATAAACTAGGATATAAAATTATTCATACTCAAAGGAAGTTGGTTTCAGTGACAAAACTCCCCAACCACAATTGAGCAACACATGGATGTTCACTCTCTAACAAGCAGTGACTGTGCTCAGGAATAGAATGAAAGGCTCTTCCAGGTGCCATACTAGCACCACACCAAGCCATGGGGAAGGAGACTAACTGCAACACAAGTGACCCTTGCAGGCAAGTGCACTAGTCAAGTGATCCTGGCTAGGTCATTAAGGACCATTCATCTTATTGAAACAGAGATCAAAGTAGTGCAACACTACTAAATCATACAAAACTATGTTTCAAATAAGTTTTTTTTTATATATAATTTAGAAAGATAAGTACACTACAAGAATAAAAAAAATGGCTGTATTCAGTATCAGTTATAAAATGGCAATCATCATTCATATAATACTGTATACCCACAGATGAAAGACCCTTCGACACTTCTGCACATGTCAGAAGGAGAATCCATTCCGATAATAGGGTAATCAATCATTATTGTGGGATGAGTTGTTTATTATTACACATCAGAAAATTAACTTCTCTTTTATTAATATTGTAGATTATAAAGTGATAACTATTTTGCTTGTATAACAGTTCGAAAATTTTACGTATAAAGCACATGATTTCTCGTGTTGTGATCAATTCATACATCGCCTTCTTTCTCCCCTTCAACATGAATTGACTCTTCTTGGCACCAAGTCAAATGAGGTTCTCGTATCTGTGGTCGAACAGTAGCTATTTTAAAACACATTTTTACGACCACCTCAATTTCCATCCAAAAACTATCCTAATACAGTGAGCTCTGTATCAACCAAACTTTGAAGTCATCCTACAGCTGAACTAAAAATTTCAGAGCATCCTAGTTCCACTTTTTTCCACCAGAGGCAATATGCCCAGTTATCGATCAGGTATCATTCCTTTCTTTTGTGTATACAGAATTACAACTATTCACTTTGTTCAAAAAAAAAATTGTTTTTAATTTACCTCCCTAAATTAGAAGCACCTGAATTAAAGAACATAGCAACAAGTTACAAGGAATGAAGACTAATGCAAATTTTTCTTGTTTATATTTTTGTTATGTCAAATGCAGTACAGTAATACCCCCCCCCCCCATTACGAAGATCCACTCGTGTGGTGCCTTACAATTATGACTAGTGCCCATTTATACGGTGCTGCATTCACTCCTATGACAGATTCACGGTAGCTACAGGACACTGCAGTATCAACCCGTGTGTAATTTTTGTGAACTGTTTGTTTACAGCATCACTGCTCGCTACATCTGTGTTTTGCAGTGAATTATAAACTGTTTATAACAATTTATTTTATTGTTGTTAATAATGGCAGATAAATTCAAAATAAGGATGCTGTTACTTCTACTGAAAAGAAGACACAAACCTCTTACATTACATACTAAAATTACTAAATTTAGTGACGGTACATCAACCACCTAAATAGGCTGCAATCCAAACTTACTTCATAATACTATTATTACAATTGTTTAAAAACAAAGATGAAGTTCTTCAATGAAGTAAAGTGAAAAATTCTGCACTAATTAATCCTAGAGTTATCTGTAAACGTGATAATCTTATTGCTGAAATGAAAAAACTTAATGGTGTAGGTTGATGACCAAATTGTTTGACATGTTCCCCTTAAGCCAAATTATTCAAAATAACTTTGCAAAAGTTATAAATTTTTCATTTGTATATCTGACATAAATAAGCTTTATTCACAAACATATATGATTACTTAAAAACGTTATTAAACTATTAAATGCATCTACAAATAAAAATTAAAAAAAAAAAAATCAGTGATCCATTATATGAAGAAATTTGCCACACAACAGTAGTTTGGAGCCTAATATGTTGCATGACCAGGGTATGCCTGTACTCAGTGCTCTGGTAACCTGCTAAGAACTAAGAGCAACAAGTTCGGAGCGTGACAAAAACTAAAACCCACAAATAATAATTGTTTACACTTTTATTTGAAATATTTAAATTAGTTCAATAAAGCTGTCGTTATAACACATTCGTGAACAGTGATATTATAATAGCCAGCTACTTGTTTGTCAATAAGACAGAAGGTTCTCCCAAGCATTGTTTCAATTATTATTTTTTTTGCTAATTATGTTTATATTTTAATTCTTAAAAACTATACTATGTGCATATTCTTAACGTAAAAATTATACTTTATATTTTTAATTGTTAAAATTAGTTGTATCTCAACCATACACTGTTTTTTTTTTTTATCAAATTCGTTTTATCATTTTGCTGCAAATAAAAGAATGAATGCAGAACAACTTTGCTGGCATATGGTACCCTAGTATCAGAAGCAGATGAGTAGTTCAAATAATGATTGCTAACTTCACCAAGATCAATCATGGTGAAGTGAGAGTTAAGATATCATGGTGTACAAGCTTTGTTGAGGTCTCATTAGTGATAAGGTTGAAGTAATGCAGAAGTCATATTTTCATATACGAGTAGCCAAAAGGTGTCACACCTTACTAAAATATTCTGGATTAGAGAAAGTTGTTGGAAGTTTTTTTTGATGAGACCTTAATAATGGTCGAAACCAGTCTGGGTAGTGACCCTTCTCATAATGCATAGCATTATACGTGTCTGCAAGGAGATGTGCTTTGCATTACAGGATACCAAGGCAAGTGATGTAAAGTCATTAGCTTCTTGATATGAGTTGCCCCAGCCCTGAAAATAGTTCAGGCACAAACTTGTTTCTTTACGCTTGGATAAAGGATTAAACCAAGCTGTTGAAAGTTTATTTTTCACTAGGTTAGACTATGATAAATTTAGTTTAATCCTTTATCCCAGTGAGAGCAAACAAAGTTTGCACCTGAAAATATCTTCAGGACTGAATATAGTGTTGTACTATCTCTTGGTATCTTTAATTTATGTTATAACCAAGTAGAAAAACTTCCAACAAAATATCATGGTGATCTATTATGTAACAGAGCACACTATTGCCGCTACACTGGTGGATGAAGATAGAGATGCATGAAAAGGAAGTCAGAGCTGTTATATAACCTGGATAAGAATTTGGCCAGACATGGGACAGACAGGATATCAGCATGTGTGCTCAAGGAACATTCAGTCAAACTGTCTAGACCATTAATTTGGCTCTCAGGCTCAGGAAAGATCCCACTGGAATGGAAAGAACATAAAATAATCCCATTGCATAAGGGTGTGCAAAGAATGATGTGTCTAACTATTGACCTTCCATATGTAGAGGCTTAAGTGTTGTCAGGACATCATGCTGGAGGCTTAATGGATTGTTTACAGCACTCAGAAGGGATTAAAACAAAATTTAATGCTTCCTATATTTCACCTCAGTCACTGAGACATCTTCAGGGATTACAAAAAACTAATGTAAGATAGAGCACCCTCTAAGGGTGGTTATAGGTGGCCTGGAATGTAAGGTGGAATCTCTGATGATAAGTGTTTCCCAAATCTTAGGAAACTTAATGCAACCGTATTTATTAAGATTTGGTTGATTTCTGAGAGCTGCTGCTGATTCTAAAAATAGTCTCTCTTTTTTGAATTTGCTGTGGTGGAGCATGGTGGTTTTTTTTCCCCATGAGATCCTGTGGGTTGTATCCAAGACATGGTCAGCCAGTCCTGACTGACCATAGTCGTGGTTGCAGATGTATGACTTGTGTTCCTCCAGGCAGATGGTTGCTGATCTGCCTGTCTGTCCAAAGTAAGCCAGCTTACAGGCTTCCTCTCTCAGTGCCTAGAGTTTATAAAGTACCCTGTTCCTGTAAGCTGGCATACTTGGGACAGATGGGGCAGATCAGCAACCATCTGCCTGGAGGAACACAAGTTATACATCTACAACCACGACTATGGTCAGTCAGGCCTGGCTGACCATGTCTTGGATACAACCCACAGGATCTCATGGGAAAAAACTACCAAGCTCCACCTCAACAAATTCAAAAAAAGAGAGACTATTTTTAGAATCAGCAGCAGCTCTCAGAAATCAACCAAATCTTAATAAATACGGTTGCATTAAGCTTCCTAAGATTTAGGAAACACTTATCAGAGATCCCACCTTACATTCCAGGCCATCTACAACCACCCTTAGAGGGCACTCCACCTAGATAGAACTTTAGAGTTACCCACGTGGTTGGGCTTAGTATTGTGTGGTATGTGTATATGTTTCATTAGTTTTTTTGTAATCCCTAAAGATGTCTCAGTGACTGAGATGAAATATAGGAAGTATTAAATTCTGTTTTAATAATTTCTAAGTGCTGTATACAATCCATTAAGCCTCCAATATGATAACTATTGACCTACCAGTATCTCTGGAGTAACTAAGATTTTAGACAAATTGGCAAGAACTTGCATACAGAAATGGGCAGACAAACAGCAAATACTTTGCAAGAAACAACATGGATTTTCTAAAGGTAGGTCATTGTTTTAACAATTGCTCATACTTTATAATGTTACTGCTGGGCTTTGCTAAGGCATTTGATAGGATACCACAAGAAAGGCTGTTGCATAAACTACAGAATGTGGGATTGAAATCTAAACTATCAGTTTGTATAAGTGAGTGGCTAACAGGCAGGTATCAGAAAGTGGTATATGGAGGAGGATGTGAATCTGTCAGATTCAAGATGACCAGTGATGCGCTCTAGGGATTTGGACCATTGCTATGTAATCTGTATATTAATAATATTTTCTATCATTACCCAAGGCACATCATAGAAAAGGACAGTGCTGGCTGTTAGGAAATCTGTTCAGGATGGTTCTAGTTGTTGGAAGAGGGTGGTCATCAGCATCTTTAGAGACTATGCACAGATCTGGGATGTAGGTTCTGTTAAATCTGGCTGAATCAAAGATGCCTTCTTGCTTGGCGTCATAGATAAAATATATCTTATATGTATCTATCCAGTTAACCAGATTATCATCTTCGTTGCTAGAGGAATAGTCCCACATAGTGTGTGAGATTTGAAGTCACCAACATAGATAGCACTGTGAAGTGGCAGCTGGACTATCTGGTCATGCCAGATAATGAAATGGTGGTTTGTAGATGGTGGTATTTTGAATTTTAATGCCTATGGAGTATTCTGATTGAGACACACGTTAGGTTAGTCCTCGAGTCCTGGCCAGATGTAGATTGCTAAGTCATGCTTGGGATGGCAGTTATAAGACACGAGAATTAGGTCTGGGATTTTAAATCATTTGAGAGCCATGCCAGGAATGTAGGTTTCCTGGAGAGTAAGGATGTTGATTGCTTTGTCTTTGGCTATTTTGCCGATGACTTCGGCTTTGGATTTAGACAGTCTTTTTGGTTTTAAGGAGCAGATCTTGAGAGTGTTGTTTAGGGGACTAACTTATTTTTAGTAGCTTGCCCTCCTCCAAAAAATCTACGCAATCCTTGTTATTCCAAGTGATGATTGAGCCAGCATGGAGTTTTTTTGGGTTGTGTATTGTCCATGGTTGCTGCATGTGGTCCAGGAGGCTTGGTACCTTTGGATGCCTGGTTAGAAACAGTAGCTTCATACTACCAGCATGACATCTCCAGGGCTTCTTGTGTCTGAAACATCAGCAATGTCACATGAGGGAAATACTACTAATGGGGGGGGGGGGCACAAGAAGTGGAAAGGTGCCAACAACGGATTGTAAAGAAGGCAAAATAGTCCCATTGCATAGAGGAGGCTCCAAAACAGAAGTAACAAATTATAGGCCAATCAGCATCTCAGGAGCAGTGGTTAAGAGAAATTAGTAAAAGACAGAAGTTCAGGACTGGGTGGATAGGAAGATGATACTCTACAAGGGACAACCTAGTTCTATGAAAGGTAGGTCTTGCGTTAGTAATTTGCTTACGTTTTTTTTTTTATAATCAAGTGACAATGGAGTTGGATAAGGGAAATGGCTACACAGTGATATTGCTAGACTTTGCAAAAGCATTTGACAAGATTCCACATAGAAATATTGCATAAACTGAAGGAGTGGAGTCCTGTGGTACACAACTGGAAAGTGACCGGTTGTATACCACAGGGCTCAGTACTTCAGCTTCTGTTGTTTAATTTGTATATCAATGATACAGAAAATATTCAGTTGTTTACTGATTAAGCTAAACTGGGTAGGGCGATGGTAAATGAAGGTGATACAGGATGAATTAAATGGACTAGCAATATAGAAAAAGATAAATGGCTACCAGTTTAATGTGGCGAAGGGTAAGGTGGAAGAGATCAGAAGCTGTGCACTATACTGATGGAACTGAATTGCAAGAAACTGATGAGGACAAGGAGTTCAAGTTTACAGGCATTTTGCAAAGGCAACCAAACCAGCACAGATTATATGGTTGTTAAAGAGCACACTAACAAGCAGGGATAGAGAGGTTATTGTTCCCCTGTATAAATTTTTTCAATCGAAGGTGAGTTAGCCGATCTCATATGGAGGTAGCAGGGTTTTTTCTCCCGGAAATTCGTGTTTTTCATCCCACATGCAGACAAATCAGCCCTTCAGAACACATGCAATTTACAGATAAAAAATACTAGTTGTGGTGGTGGTCGGTAGATGGCGTTGATGTAGGTGATTAGTAGTAGACGTTCGATGTGTAGTAGTGAACATGGAGAGCTGTACAGTAGGTGTCCCCCCATGATGAGTCTACGGACTCCTTGGAGGTGTCACGAGTAATAATAAAAAACCCTCTACCTCCATATGAGACCAGCTAACTCACCTTTAGGTGAAAGAGACCAGATAAAGGTTCCTCACATCATAGATGGGAATCAAACCCAGGTCTATGGAAGGGATGACAATGGGATAAGGACAATGCTCCAAGAGAGTGCTAAATAAATATTTTAATTCCATTTAATCACATCTTGGGATCAATGTCACCTCGGTCTTCCTTTCTTCAATAACTTTCTTGGACTTGGAAATATTTAACTCCTGCATAAATAGCATATACTGGCATTTTCTTGAAATAAAATTTGGTACTATCACTTGTCTTAAATGGTGTTAACTGATTTCTTATGTATATTAATTGTTCAGCATACTAGATGGAAATTATTAATATGGTATGGCACAAAAAAAAAGAAAAAATTACTGAACTTCAACATCCCCATCAGTACATGGAATATGAGATATGCTGTTCGACTACATGCACATTAATAGGAAGAGTGTCTAGAGTCAATGGAATTAGATTTAGCTGTAGCAATGTTGTTGACACTGAAAGAAAAAAACTTGTATTGGTCAGCATTATTTTCATTCATACAGATTTGACAGAGCAAATGGTCCAAGACTGCAACATGTTTGTGAGCAATTTGCTTGTCGTTGTCTCAATAGAGAGGTTCTTATGTACCAGGAATGGTCTGCCACAATGTAAAGGGCATTTGGGGAGAAGACAAGCTGTTAACACAAATGAGAATCACAGGTGTGTGCTGGAGCAAGTGTTACAGGCTCCGAAACACAGTCAACACTGAACAGTGGTACTGAGGCAGTCACTACAGAGAATTCTTAAGGAGGTGGGTGCCTTTTCATACATCATTCAGGTGGGTTGTGTTTAACAGGGTTTCTTGGTTTGTCGACACATGAATTTGTCCAAGAGAAACCTTTTCAATGCATGGTGTGCAGTTTCCAGCCATGCATAATTGGGCCCTACTTCATTGAAGAGGGTGGTATAACCTTGACCTTGAATAGCAAACGCTACATCAAGAATGTGTGTTGGTTCTATCTGCCCAAGATTTGCATAGGATGTGGCATGCAAAAAAAAAAAATTCCATTTTGTGCACAGGTATTCCAACAGTACAGAGCAACCTGTCACACATCAGTCTTGTACCCCTTCATGTTCTCACATCACTTGATGCCTTCGTTTGGAGTGTGTTGAAGGAATGGGTTTTCTACCATAACTAACCCACCTTCAAACCTTGATAAACTAAGGGATAAAATTACACAATATGTCCAGCAGATGTCCCAACCCTTGTTCTTCAAGATGAGCACTATGAAACCTGTCTTGAAAGACAAGGTGTCCATTTTGAGTACATAATCCACCATCATTAATGCTTTATTTGATTAAGATTCCACCGATAGTTGTGGATGTAGATATCAGGTATAAGCATATATTTCTTTGTTAATAAACCCATATACTTCATAACATATATCATTGTATTTATTCAATACTGCTTTTTTTTTTGCACCATACTGTATAATTAAGAAGGCTCCTTGAAGGAATTTCAAAACTCAAATGAAAAAGGGACCCTCCCATATCACATTGCCTACATACCACACATCTCTATGAACACATTTATTGATGATGCTAAGCATACTGAATAATAACCCATTCCACACACTCATTAGAATGAGAACTTGGGCCTCACATGCTTCCTAACACACCCTTAACTTCCAAGGATGTTCCCAAATTTCCCATAAAGAAATAAATGATTTTGTCATATCTTAGGTCATCCATCCATTTCTCAAACTTTCAAGAGCATAATGTCATAGGCCAGATATCCTGAATTCTTCATACTGAATGGCTGTATCCCACTTTCTTGTAACCAAACAGGTGTTCCACAACTAGTCATAGAACACTTACATCTGCTTAGAAAATGCTAAAACATTTGAATAAAAAATGCTGGTTTGCACATGGACTAAGGGAATAAAAATTATTTTTATAATCATATTAAAAATACTAAAATCAAGGATATTCTATTTGTATATTCTAAGCAGAAAAACTAATAATGTTATTTATTATGGTTAAGGGACAAGGAAGTCATTTTAGATTTATTTGCATATTACAATATGGTTAGATAAGGAGAATGCATATTTTGAAATAAATAAAAAAATTAACAAGAATCCAACCAACAAAAGGTTGTTAACTTATTGTATTGGTCTTCAGCCTTAATTTCTGGATTATTTAAGGGTGAGAATGCAAAATACTCTCTAGAATTATTGGAGGCATGAGATAAGTAAAAAAAAAAAGAAAAAAAAGTGCTCTGCTTGTTCTAGAGAGTATTCTGAATAGGCAAAAGAGAGTATTCACAGTGGGCAATAAAATTAATCTGACTGTTGAATATAAAATAATATCTAACATTTGTGAAGGACTTTAACAAACTAGTATCTGAACTGAGGAAAACTGGACTACATAATAGATTACAGAGTTGAAAGGAGACATCTGATAAGTATCAGTAAGTTATGTATGTATGGTAGGGGAGGAATGAAGAACGGCAAAGAAGAGAAAAAGCGACTACTGTATTTGCTCGAATATAACTTGCCCTCACGTATATATCTCACACACCCTGATTTTACATACTTTACAAAAAAAAGAAATTAAAATATTTAGCATATAGTTTGTACATGAAAAAGGTTTAAAACTTTAAGAAATAGATAGTGAATGTTGTTATGGCAGTTTCAGATATTTTGGAATTTGGTTGAAAAATCAACATTTCAACTCAACATAGTCAGTTTTGAGTCGCATGATTATTTGTTAATACCACACTAATCATATGCATAGAGATAGAAGGAACCAGTAGAGGAAATGTGAAAGTGACAGCACTGACTTCTACTCGATCTTGGATTGCATGGAGTGGATTAAGAGACCATCATTAGAACTGTTATGCAACTGGAGTTTGAGAGCATTGGACATGATTTTGCCAGAAATAATTAATTCAATCATAGAAGCATTGTTGCTAAAAAATTCAACTATACTGCACGATGAAGGTGAGCGGATGATCACGTAAATAATTTTGATAATTAAAATTTAAATGCATTTATTTTATAAATAATATGAGCAATTATAAATTACAATGAATACTGAGGATTTAATTATAAACGTCAATTTTGTTTTTTCCTGATAAACTTGAGTTCCAAAAATCTCTGCATATATCTCACACCATGATTTTTTAACTTTAATTTCGGGGAAAAAAGTGCAATTTATATTCAAGTAAATACAGTGGTAGCGTTCCACAAGATTCTGTTAAAGGGTTAGCATTTAACTTAGGTGTTGTGAGAGGTTTAATGGGAGATATTCAATCCACAGATATGCAAGGGTGAGAACTATGAGGAGTAATGCTCTTATTGCAACTCTCCAGAAGGATTTAAATTAAGTTAGCAATACAAACAGATGAGTGGGTGGAACTTCCACTTCAATGTTTTATTACAATCTGAAAAGAAGAAAAGAATAAAGATGGAGATAATATAGAACCTGTTAGCAAACAAAGTAATGAAATTTCAGGGTATTATTTTAAGATTAGGAAGACATGGACAATAGAGATAGATGTTTATTTCTACTGTAGGAGGAAGTAAGTCCATAACTGGTCTTTGGTGCTCCCTCTTTAAGGAGTTTTTAATGAATTAATACAGAAGAGATTATTTCAATCAAATCAAAGGAAGATCTTTAGGCTTGGAAAAACAAATCCATACCTAGAAGCTGTATAAAAATGATGTGAAAGGAAATTTATAAGTTTGAAAGATATTTTTCTTGGGCAGTGGGAGTGGAATGCACTACCAAAGCACAGTATGATATATACTCCAATAAATAAGGAACTCCCATGAAAGTCCTCTCACGATGACAATAACAATCAATGTAAATTAAGAAATTAAATAAATATAGTAGCTTACATTATTTTTTTTCTTCTCATTTTCTAGACCTTCTTTTAATGACACAATTTCTGTTTTGTGTTTGTTTAACTCATCATGTAGCTGTTTTAGAGTTTTATCTTTCTCTTCCAGTCTAAAATAATACAAGAGATAGCAATATGATAACAATAATAATTAATAAAATATTTACTATAAAATTATAAAATACAGTTAGGACAGGAGATGTGCAAGTTAGAACTGTTAAGTGATTTTCTAATCTTTAGTTTTAAGATACTATTTTGCACCTCACTGTCACAAGACAGTGTTCAAACAATTTTAACTTACTGATCTGAGAGCTGGGTTAGAAATAAAACATTAGAGACCGCATATATGAGAGTACTGAGAAAGGTTAGGGGCATGAACAGATGGCATCAATGGCAATATCATATTAAAAATGAGAATATTAGGAAAGAACTTGACCTTATTAGCATCCAGGAATGTGTTAGCAGATTTAATCTTAGGTGGTATAGTCACTTAAGCAAAATGGGAGAAGAAAGATTAGCAAACCAAGTGTTCTCTGCCAGGTTGGCAGGAAAAAGACCTAGAGCAAGACCAAGATATAGGTGGATTGATACAATAAAAAAGTGCCTTAGAAGACACAAATATAAGATCTGATAATGTTGGAGTCTTGACAGGTAATAGATTGATTCGGAGGAAAATTGTAGACAGGAAGTTAGTGGTGATGTAAATTTTTCATGTAGTACTATGATATCCTGTACACCCCTTTAGGGTACATGTCAGGAATTTGATGATGATGATGTTAACTATATTCATTGTTCATAATTAGGGAAAAAGAAAGAATACGATACAGTTTGAAAATGAGTGACACACAAAAACATGGCTAGTATGTTCTCTATTGCATATACAGACTTCATAGTCCAAGTCTGAAAAGTCAAATATATCCATTCTCTCATGCTTACTGATGACAGCAAGAATGTATTAATGGACTTATGAATACAAAGCTGACATCTTGACTCAAGCTGTCAGCTAATTTACATTTTTCTCTCTCTCTCTATGTGTGCGTGCATGCATGCAATATTCATGTTTTTTAAAGTATCTAGCGAATGTGTCACTTATGCATAAAGAATTGTTCAGAAGAAAGCCAAACAAAGTAAAACTGCCTTATTCTTCAAGAAAACAACCTTCTCAGCAGTAGAATTTCTGCAATCAGAAATTCTGATCTAATATCAAATGACTAAGCTGATCATAAAGAGAATATTGCAAGTTACTAAAATAATGCTACAATTAATAAATTCCTTCCTTTTTTTTTTTTTTTTTTGAAAAATCAGACAAAATGTCTATATCCTTTTCAGAATGAATAAGTACATGTAATTATATGCTTATTTTTACACAAAAATCCATATATGCAATAAGTTGCTTTTCAATGAACGAATTATTTCTCTAAAAGAGAAGGAAACCAGCATCCTCTTTTTTGCATTAAGTCTCACTTGCATAGCACAGGGGTTTTTTTTTTTTGTCACTTTAAGAGTTCTCAGAAATATTACCCCCCCCCCCCCCACACACACACACTGAATTGTGTAATGCCAACCATGAAGTTAATAGCATACTCCAATGATAAAAGCTGATGTGTAGCTATCAACCTAACGGTATTTCTGATGTGACAGTAAAGATTTTAGAGAATCTTGAAACTTCTCTAAAATCTTGAAGCTTCACGATTTTTCTGCTTACCAAGGAGAGAGATGTACTTTACATCTTAAGAGATTTTAATGCAAAAGTAGGAAAGAGTATGAGAGTTAGGCCTGAGTGTAGTATGTTTGGTCTAGGTAACACCCATGATGAAAAATTGTTGGAATTTGCCAATGCTTAGTTATTACCCAATACCTGCTTCTAGAAACACCTGCAACAGCACTATACTTGGACATCTAGCATTGATAGGTCAAGGCACCAGATTGATTACATCCTGGCTCTCCAATGATGACAGACAAGAATCTCTGATGTGCATACTGGTCCCAGAGCAGACTATGGTAAAGACCATTAAGAGCCAAAGTGAGAAAGAGTCCAAACCTTCCAAAGTCAGGCACATCCCATTAGACTGGATGTTATTCCTAGTGGGTTCACATAAGAAATATCAACTCAGTTGGGTGATTTTTTTTTTTTTTTTTTGAGAGAATGAAGGAGTGAAGGAGTCAAGGTTTATAATACAGGATATATCTGAGAAATATCTCAGCCCAATAGGAAGACCAAAAGACCCATGGATATCAGATTCAACATGGGATCTAATTGAAAGAAGGCAGTTAAAAAAACAAAACAAAAAGACACAGGGACTGAAGAACATAAGAAATTACAGAGAGAAGTCAAAAGAGCCTTCAGGCAGGACAAAGAAAAGTTTTATACTAATAAATGTGAAAAGATTGAGTTCTAGATGAGGAGGCACAATTATAAAAATGTTTCGTTTAGTTTGTGACCTAAAGCACAAGTTTAAGCCCAAATTGAATCTCATTAAAGACAGGAATGGAGCAGTAATAACAGAAGAACTGGAAATCAAAAACAGATGAAAAGAATACTGTGAGGAACTTGAAAACACTATAAGGCCTTGATTCAGCCACATATAGACCACTTTTCAAAAATTTTGTCACCTCTTTTTCAAAAGGAAGGCATATTGGAAAGTCTACAGGCAATTGACTAAGATAATTGCTGGTCTCTAAAATGTTGAATATGAGAAAAATGTTGAGAAGATGCAATTTGCAGAGTCTAGTGGATAGGAAGAAAAGGGTTTATGTGATAGACATACAAGTTGGTAAGGGGTTGTTATAGTATTAATGTTATAGGAGAAGATGGAAAGCATATAAGGATGGTGTGAACAAGGAAGAGAAGCAGATTTTTTTGGATGGAGAATTGTGAATGACTGGAATGCATTGCCTGAGAGTATGGTGTCTGCAGAAAATTTGCAGGTATTTAAGGCATGGTATGATGAACTGTATGACAAAGGGATTTCCCATGATGAGTGACTCCATGGGGTCTTGGGATGATAATGAAATGGGAGTTATAATATATTTGTCATGCTATGTTCATAAATATGAACTGTAAATATGAAAGTTTAGAGATTTGCCTGTATCATCTGCCAGCCAGAATGCACAGTGGTTTTTTTCTGCTCACCCTAACACTCAATCTTTTCATAATCAATTCTCTTTCCAAGCGCAATAAATGTGACGCAACCTCTCCTCCTAGTAATTTAGATCATATCATACAAATTTCTTCTCTAGTGGACCAACCTCCTTTCCCCCAAGCCATTCACAATTTCTTATCCTTTGGTATTACAGCAGCAGCACCAGAATCTGGGAATTACTCCTCCTTTCCATAGTCAGACTACTGTTTTTAATCTCCTTCCTGATACTTGTGACCATATAACAGAAATTAAGCATGCAATTTCCTGTACAATATCCAGACCATAGTTTTCTAAAGAATATGCTGGGGTGGTCCAGGAAAGAAAAGCATAGCTTGAGACAAAGGATGGAGCTTCATACACAGCCTAGCTGAGGCCCACAACACAACAATCATTACCAGTGCTACATTTAACTTTGAGAGGGAGCTAAATGCTGTTCATGCTGGTGGTGGCTGTATATTCTGCTCCCTTGAAGAAACGGTTGGTCACAATCTCTGCTTCCACCTATCTCACCCAAATGGCAGCATTATGGCATCATGAAGGCACAAGGCTGACTTCCTCCGTCATACCTCATCTCTGTGGGAGCTAGATATGAGGCATGATGCAGGTGGTCAGCCCTAAGCCTTCATGATGCCATTTGGATGATAAACCATCCAACCTCCAACTTCAACTGAAACAATGCATCACATGCCTCATGTGACCTTCTGCCAGAAAGTCATTCAGAAGAATCATGAAAAACCTGGATTAAAAAAACACTTCTATTCTTGATTGTGTCCCACCAGTTTTTTTCCAGAGCACATAAAAGATGTGCTCCTGAAAAAATAATGCCAGTCCTTTAAAATTTCTACACTACTGTCAGACCACAGATATGAAAACTTCAGCTGGCAATGTACCAAGAAGAGTCAAGTCATGTTGAAGGGGAGAAAGCAACAAGGTAATGTGTCACAACACACGGAATCAAGTGCTTTATACATAAAATTTTGGCACAAAACATATCTATACCCATCTCAAATTTCAAAAAGCTGTTCTTTTCCATTCAAGACAATAATATCTCATATCTACTCCTAATACTATGTAAATAACAATTTTGTTAAACTTTAGAATACATTTCTAACATTGGAGGTGGTGCATATCATCTATTCTGGATTGCATATTTGCAACAGATGAAATCCAGAGGTAGGTCCACTCAACTGATCCCCCCCCCTCTCAGAGATAATCACCTTCTGCTTTCTTTTATGTATTTTTTGTATGGGTATTGCTCCAACATTGTTTCTTCACCATATTCAAAGCATTTAAAACATGAAGATGTTGATTAACATCCTCACAAATAGCCAAACCCATCTCTAAAAAGAAAGGTGATTAAAGCCAGTCATCAAACTATTCACAGTGCTCCCCTCCCCTCCTCAATCTTCAAAGAAATATATAGAAGATCATCAACTAACTTCAAACTTATTATGTCAATGTCTCATCCCTCCCCTCAATTCCATCTATTTTTGTTCTCTGGAGTGTCTTCCTGCAACAATTTATCCCAGGGACTATGACCGCCAGCTGCTCAAGAAACATTATCATGTTATATCTTTCTTCTTAACACTTTGATACACATAGCAGTGATGTTACAGGTTGTGTTAACTTTCTCTCTCTCTCTCATGTGTGTGTGTGCCCGCGCGTGCGTGTTGAAAGTTTTTTCACTTAGTTAAACTATAAATTAAAGATGCCAAGAAATTATATTCTTGGTTTAAACCTTTATCCAAGAAAAATTCCTTGCATTTTATAAAATTATATAACTATATAAAGCAATATAAAAAAATTCTTGAAAGAAGGAGAACTATCTCCACACTAGGTGATAAAGTACATTTATAACCAAAAGACATTCACAAGAACATCCATGCTAACAGTGGGATTCTAACTGACACTTGTTTGTTGAAAAGCAGCTGCTAATCACTCAGCCAAGGCTAGCAAATTTTACCAGAAAGATATATTGTCATTAGTCTATAAGGTCAGTCTCTGAATCAGAAATATTACCAAATAAGTTCTTATTTAGATGATCAACATCCTCCACATTTGTACTCAAAATTTGTGCACCAAAATTAATATCCATCTTGTATTGCACATACAAGCTATTACATTCACTTAACATCTGTATACCAACATAGAAGTAAGCCTATAGCCAAACCCATCTCTAAAAAGAAAGGAGATTAAAGCCAGCCATCAAACTAACTTCACAGTGCTCCCCCCCTCCCCAATCTTCAAAAAAATATATAGAAGCTCATCAACTAACTTCTTCACTATCTAGAGACCTACTAATTAGTGATCACTAAATATGGATTCCGCAACTCATGTTCCATAACAGAACTTACCAACCATTTCCCCCATCGGATACAATCCATGGCAAGATCTGAAGAATCTCATGGTCACTCTTGACTTTTCCAGGAGATGTAGTCAGGTCTTGCACGATGCCTCTTACCAGGCTACCTTATGATATACACTGTTCTTTGCAAATTCTGTCAATGCATGGCACTTCAGAGCTATGCTTTCACCTACACTCTTCTTTCTCTTCTACATTAACAACCATGTCTCACTAACCTCAAATCTTATCCATAAGTTTGTTGATGACAGTAAATTATTAGTCATCATGACCATTGCAAGTCTCACAGGATTAGTGCTTCAAGATTTTCCATAATTTGTCTTAAACAAAGCCTCTTTGACCATTCTCTAGTGAACTCGAATTCTACCAAAACATAGGCTTGTCTTATTTCTCATGAGATCTCATTTCACTTCCCCCTTACTTTGGATAGTAATCAAATCTCCAGTCAGGATCAGATTTCTCTTCTGGGGATGACTTATAGGCCTACATTTACTTGTACAAAAGGCATCCTAAAAAACCTCAATGTCCTCTCTTTTCAAGACACTTTTCTTCTGTACAACCTTAGAAAAATGATCTCGCATTTGGGTGGTTGCTCCAAAAACCATTTAAGAATGTGCTTAATACTATTCAGAAGAGGGTAATCCCACTTAATAGATGATTCCCCCCCTCCCTCCTTTTTTTCTTTCAGATTTGCTCCAATCACTTTCTCATAGATGTTCTACTTCTGCATTGTCTTATTTATAGGTATTTCCCAGAGTTCTGGTCCATCAAAGTAGCAGTCATCATTCCTTTGCTTTCCTCTGAATGTGTAAAAACAAACTGCTGCTGATTTATATACACATACAATTCAGCTTTAAACTTGTCAAATGATACTTCTCACCTCTTCTTAAATTCCATGCACCACTGTTCATTGCAAGAACCTTCTCAATATAATTTTTTTTACATGGACCTCCAACTGTTCAAGAAGCACATCAAGAGATTTTCCTTTCTCTATTATTACCTGTCCACAAATAGCACTTTTGTGTTAGATTTTGCTATCTTTAACTTGTGTCAGGTTAAGATTAAAGGAAATTACTGATTTTGTAATTACTAAGTATGATTTAAGAGTTACCAGGTATGGTTTAAACTTGTTTTTAATTTATAAATTTAAAGCAAACATACACTAGCAAAGGACAAATTCATATCCAGAATGTGCAAGTTATTTCTGGTCACACATCTTGTGACATTAATTGCAGATAATTAGAAGGTACGAATCATGCTGCTTAATGAAAATATGACAGTAAAAAATTTATTTTATTGAAACCAAAATACCTACTGTGCTAGAGTTATAATCCAATTATTGAAGAGCTGCATTTGTGAATTTCCCACTTCATACCTGAAATATCACACATTGTTAATGCATATTATTTATACAAAGGGCTGTGAGAAATTCGTAGACTGATTTTTATTTTCTTCTAGTACACATGATAATAACTTGGTTTTCCTGGTTAGCTGACCATTTTTCGACACTTAAATTATGCGCTCAGCAACAATTTTTTTTTTTTTTTTTTTTTTTAAATCTTCACATATGTCAAATCGTGTGCAAATATAAATTTCTGTGTTAAATTTGGGACACTGGAATGTTACAAATTGTTAACGACATGAGAATGTTGTTCCAATCCATCTATCTGCTTACGAGCGGTTTAAATAAAAAAACAGGAAAGGTCCTGGAGATATCAAAATATATAGTCTAAGCATTCTGAAACAGACAATATGGCAGAATTTGGAGAACTGATGAACTATGACAGATTAATGCATCTAGGAACTATCATTAAATTTACTTAGGCTTCCATAGAATCAACTGAAACATGGATCATCATATATGACATACTAAAACACAGTAGAGAAAAAAAAAGCATCTCACAAATTGAGTAAGAACTCTGGAAAGTTTAACATAAAAATGATGGATGGTGAATCATGCCTGGATTTATCTTTCTGATTCAAAAAGAAAGTATACTTCTCCACCTATAAAACTCAAAACAAACCCAGGTGAAGATGATGTCAACACTTTTTTTGGGGCAGTTCACAAAATACATGAGCACCAATCAGATTAGTTTTGTCTATACAAAAATCAAAATATGCCTGCCCATGGAAATCAAAACACCTATACACAAGGATGTATATTCAAATTTCGAAATCATTTTGTCAAAACAATTTGAAAAGATAAAGTAATACATCTGCTCTCACTGATCAAAATTCAATGAAATTTACAATTGTAAAAGAAATTTTTGGAATACTAATTTTGGTTTAAAATCAGACCATTTTTAGTGGCAGAGAAGATTCAAAATAAAGCTATATGAATCCTGGTGTTTAGGGATTATACACTGATTCTCTTAAGATCTTAAAAGAAGCACAATTTTGTGAGCACTTATAAACCACATTTAAAAAGAAAAGCTAGCAGCCCTTATCCACACCCCCAAAGACCAGCTACAACCTTTGGATTTACCTAGAGTGCACCATATACTCTGCAGCTGCAATCTTTCATATTATAGACAATCAGATAGGACAGCCAACATCCATATATCCGAGTACCAGGATTACATCCAATCCACCACTACGGCTACTCAGGATTAGCAGACCATGGCGTGGATACCTAGCACATGATCTGGTGGGGAAAAAAAAGCCACCTTACTCCACCAAAGCAAACTTAAGTTCGAGAGGCTTTTTCTTAAATCTGCTGCAGCTCTACCAACTATCCCAACTTAAACAAATATGGTTGTATCCAACTTCCCTCATATGGGAAACCCAAATCAGCAGACAGCTAGCCCAACAGCAAAGAACATCCAACCAAAGCCAACAGGTGGTGTAATTATAGGATTTTAGGTCTTCCTGTATCTCTCATGTTTAATACCAGTGAAGTAATCCCTGAAGATGCTGATTCAGCTTCAGTGAAATGCAAGAAGTAATAATTAAATATTTTTAATTATCAAGTCTACCTTGTTAATTTCCTTAAACAATATGCTAAGCTATATGAAGTAAATCAACTACGTGCAGTATATAATAAAAAATGGCTTTATGTTCAGATATCATAATAATAAATGAAATCTTATACAAAAATGCTACTGGACAGCAGTCTTTATGATCATTTCTTCAAGAAGAAATTATGGTACATACAGTTTTAAGAAATTCCATCCAGTGGAAATGATCAGTACTATGGATATCAGGCAAATGGTTGTTACAATGAAACTATGCTCCAGTACACAATGATCAAACAAATACCACACCTTCCACACAATTACTTTCTATAACTTTGCTTTATCAAAAATGTAATCGTTATTGAATGGAGGTTAGGGAAACGTCACAAATATCAGAGAATCAACAAAAAATGTAGCCTCAAATTGTTGAGAATGCATAAAGGATTAATCTGTATTAGAGAAGAAAGATTAGTTTCCAACAACTGTGAGAGACATAGGAAATTTATGCACTTCTTACTCTGATGAACAATATCTGAAATACACTTTCATTACCATAGTCACATGAAAATTTTTGGACTTGTGTAATCCAAGATGGTTTCAGTGCAGTATTATCTAGAGACAAAGCTGACCTGCTGGAATGTCCAATTGCAAACTGTGTTACACTGACTGGACTACAATCTAAGAGAATTAAGAGGCAAGGAATTTAGATATTTGTGAACAGGAATCATCAAGTAAAGAAAATAATCAAGCGAACATCAAATAAAGAAAATCATCAACCAATCTCCAAATATCCCAAGTATGCTACTACAGTGAGATTTGACCGCCACCTGTTGATAAAAAAAAAAAAAAAAAAGCAGACCTGCTAACTATCTGGCCATATAAGTTAGCAGTGGGGAAAGATGTGTGATATTTATTATTATTATTATGTGACATCTCCAGGGAGTCCAGAGGCTCATAGAGGGAGGGCACTACTCTACAGCTCTGCCTCCACCATTCACAATTCACCAACTACAATGAACCCCAACAACACCAACGTTTTGTAAGAAAACGTTGGTGTTGTTGGGGTTCCCCATCTACCACCCACCACTAGTATTTTCACAGACGATCACAAACATCCATGCCCATGGCAGGATTCGAACCCACAGCCTTTTGGCTGGAGAGCAGATACTCTAACCACTCGGCATTTATTTATATATAGTGAAGAGTATACAGGAAATTGAAGTTCAAGGAATGAAACTACAAATAATGCAAAGAATAACTATATCGAAGAGAACAATAAGAAGTTGGACTACAAGAGTTATTGTCCCTCTATATCGAATAATTGAAAAATCACCGTGTGTGTGTGTGTGTGTGTGTGTGTGTGTGTGTGTGTGTATATATATCAAAACATCCATGATTAAAGAAAATAATTTTCTGCACAACTTATGTATTGTCTCACTCGGAGTCAATCACATCCACAAAAGGCTGTTAGCCTTTAACACTGTGAATGAGCTGATGGTGAGATAATCTGAAATCCCTTCTATAGAGCACAGAAGGAATTTTTTCAAGTCACTTCAGCCCTCTAATAAGCAGGGTGGTACATATTGTATAAGGCACTTCACCTACCACCTAAGAACATTCAAAAACATCCATGACCCAGAGTAGGATTCGAATACACTGTCCACTATTTGAAAAGCACATTTGTTTAACTACTATTATTTAGCCAACCAACTGGCAGATTTGCATGCAGTAGTATTTGCAAAAACCAATTAAGGGAGAGTGTTGGGTGAAGATCAAAGTTCCGCATAGCTTAATTTCTGAAAAACAATGTTTTTCTTACAAAATGTGCATGCCATCATTCTCAAACCACACAGAGATCAGAAACCATACATGATCTGGTGAGAATCACATGATGTGATTCTCACAACCCTCTCAAGAAAATGGATTCCAAACATCCAGTTTCCATGTAAAAAAAAATAAAATAACTACTTTTTACTCTCTTACCACTGTACAACTTCCCACAAAGCCAATTTTTTCTCTTCTACTTTTGAAAGAAACTTATCTTCATTTTGGGGTAGATGTATAAACGACATTTTTGCAGTGTGGCCTCACAATAGAGATTATTACATTCTCAAACAATCTCATCATCCTTCTTAATAGACAGGAATCATAAAATGTTTAATTTGACAAGCTAGAACTAATTGTCCAACTCCCCATCATTTACAGAAAGAACGTTCTACTATCAAATGATAAATGAAATTAATTGGCTCCTCTGAAATGACTACACAACATCTGTTCAACTCCTACAAGCCAAACCAAAACAAGAAAGAATCAATATGTCAAGTTCCAATCCCATGTATCTCCAAAATTTCAGAGCCAAGTTCAAGAATTTTGAAGAAATATGATCTAACAGTTACTTATATTCCTATTAATAAAATATCCGCCTATTACCTCTTGTCTAAAGATAAACACTCAACTATGTCTCTTCCTGGTGTATACCAAGTTCCATGTGACTGAGAGTTGCCATTAGACTTACTTTGGACAACCTGGATGCTTTATAGAAAAAAGAATACAAGAACATCAATCTTATATTCTTCACAACAAATCCGATGTCTGGATTGGTGCAATACGGAATGGAGACAAACCACAACATTCTCTGGTCCAAAACTTACCTTCTACACAGATGCTGATATAAATTTGAATACCTATTCAAAGAGAGCTGAGGCCTTACTTCACCACCCTAACTTGAATCATAATAACTGCCTATATTTGTCAAAAATATGGTAAAGTTAGATCTGAATAACACTTTTTTTTTTTTTTAAGACCTTCTATATACTACATCTAATGATATCTTTAGTATGATTTTATAAATTAAGATTTTTGTATGACATTGTAAATTTATACATGCAACTATTCTGCACTCTTATGTTTACATTTCTTCAGTGAAATGATATCGTGATTAATGGTGTAACAACATGCAGCTCTATCTAATTTTGAATGATCAACTGTTTGTATTCTATCTTGTAAAAAACTGTTTTCTGTCTAGCCACTGATGATAGTTTGTTATTTTCAAACTGAAATATCTGGCAGTATATTAAATAACTGTGTGGAAAGGCTTATGTATTTGTTGCACATGTTGATTGGATTTAACGGTACAGATGTGAACACAGATTGATAAGAAAATAACTATTTATCGACTTAATTGCTAATACTTTGCTGGTATTCTATCTAGAATCTTCAGAACACAAACAAAGTTTGTTACAGTAGCAAAATAACCGCAATCCAGTGTAATAGTGGGACTAGTATGAGCAATCGTAGCATGCAACACAAAGACTAAAGTCCTAATTAGGCACCATCTAAGTTTGAAAGAAAAAAAAAAAAAAAAAAAAAAAAAAGAGAGAGAGAGAAAGCAGGTATTAATTTGGTCTTAGGATGACTGTCTCCCAAATCTTTGGTAGATTTATACAGCCATACTTGTTGAGGTTTGGAGTATATTTCAAGGCTTCTGTTGATTCCAGGAACAACCTCTCTGACTGTAAAAGCTTCTGTGCAACACTTCTGGTTTTTTCCAATTGATACTGTGTGTGTGGTGGGTATCCAAAGAATGGTCTGCTAGATCCTATTTGTCATAGCGAAAGTGCCAGATATATTTTTTGTGTTCACTAAGGCAGATGTCCACAGTTCTTCCTGTCTGTCCATAGCAGACTCGATGACATGGACAGGACACTTCATAGACCCCTGGATGTGATAAAGGAGAGAATCTGTCCTTAGGTGAACGGATGAGAGTTGCCAATTTCACATACGGTTTAAATATGGTGCGTAGTTGGTATTTGTTAAGCACTCTAGATATCTTTTCAGATGTGCCTTTAATATATGGGATGGTAACAATTTTGTTGTAGTCTTCTGTGGTAGACAGTGGAGGTGATTTTTGGAGAGCATTTAGTATTTTATCTATCTTATGGGGATTATAGCCATTGGTCAGGAAGTTGCGATGTAAGTCAGAAAGTTCAGCAGTGAGAGCAATGTCAATGGAACAAATTGCTCTAGCTCTATGGATTAGTGTTTTTAAGATGCCATATTGTTAAGAAGGGTGATAGTGTAATTGTTTGTGTAAATATCTCCCTGTACGTGTGGGTTTTCTATAAACCGACAATGATAAGGAACCTTCTGGAAGATGTGCAATTAGCGTGTCCAGGAAGGGCAGACAGTCGTTAGCTTCTAGTTCCATTGTAAAGTGGATTTTTGGATGCTGGCTATTTAGATGCACTAAAAATGTATTCAATGTGTCTGGGCCATGTGGCCAAATAGCAAATGCATCATCAATATAGCATAGCCAGAGACTAGGTTTGAGAGTGGCTGTATTGATAGCTAGCTTTTCCAGATGTTATATGTAGAAGTTGGCTAAGGGAGGAGAAAGGAGGGGATCCCATAGCTGTCCCATTTAATTGTTTGTATATTTTCCCTTTCCATGTAAAATAACCTGTCTGTACTGTGAATTTAAATAGCAGAAATATATCAGGGGGAAATTGTGAATTTAGTAAATTAAGGGTTTCAGTTAATGGTACATTTGTGAATAGTGAGGTGATATCAAAACTCACCATTAAGTCTGAACTTTTTAAGGTGTGGTTTTCTAAAATACTTCTTAGATGGGTAGAATTTTTAACAAAAAGAGAGAGAATTGTTAGTGAAAGTGGCCAGTAGTTTGGCTAAATGTTTAGCAAGTTTATATGTAGGACTGTTTATACTATCTATAATAGAGTGTAAAGGTTACCTTGTTTGTGAATTTTTGAAGCTCATTTATCCTTAGTGTTTTAACATGGAAAGGCTTGAGTTTGTTGACTATTTCTTTACCTCAGGAAGTGACTTTGTTCAATAATTGGCACCTTATTCTTTTGTGAGTTGGTGGGATCCCGATCTATAATTTGATATCTTCACTGGTCTTGGAGAAGTGTGTGCATTTTGCTTTCATATTTTGTTGTATCCATCACCACAGTTGCGTTTCCTTTGTCCGATTTGGTTATGGTAATGTGATTATCATTGTGTAGCTCTTTTAGAGCGATGATTTCTTTATTAATAACTTAACACGTATAAAACCAACAGTAATAACTTTAACGAATTAAAGGTACAAATATTTCATACTGAAAGTAACAGTACATCATCAGTGTAGAGCAAACAGTTAAAGGAATGGAATACAAAGTACAGAACAGTCCGTGGATTACCAATGAAAATTGTTGCCGCGTGCCAGAAAATTAATATTAATAAATTATTAAATAATTCTTAAAAACTATTTCATTGATGGTTGCATAACATAAGAATCTCCCAAACTTTTGGGAGAGAGAGAGTCATTTCGATTCAAATTCGGCCAATGTAAAAGGGATTCGCAACTTTCTTTGAAAAGCCATTCATATTTAAACTTGCATCTGAGGAGAAGACAAGCTTTATCCTACTGGATATTATGTTTAGTGTCAATGCTATGTTGTGCTAGACCAGATTTATGAAGTCTCATGTATTCGATATAATACTGATGTTCCTTTATTCTTTTTTCCACAGAACAACCTGTTTCTCCCAAAGTATGATAAATTACATTCGCACGGTATCTGGTAATCACCAGCTACTGAAAGAGGCCAATTTGTCTTTTGTAGATGGCAACGAGTGAGAAAATTTGTTGATAGGAAAATATGTGGAAATAAGATGATACTTCTTCAAAATTCTGCCAATAAGTTCTAAGATGTCTGAAATATAAGGGATTGGAACTCTGTCGTCTGTTGAAGAATCTGAGGTGTTGGAACATAGGAGTCAATTATCTGTTGGATTTGATTAGGGTTGTAACTATTAGATTCTATTAACTTTTTTATAGTAACCGAGTATGATAAAGAACCTTCTGGAAGATGTGCGATTAGTGTGTCCAGGAAGGGCACACTAATCACACACATTTGATAACATCGATTTTTTGAGAGGTGTGATGAGCAGACTTTTGATGAATGTATCTGCCAGTAAAGATAGGTTTTCGATAGACACTTGTTAACAAAGTACCAGAGGATGTGAGCGTAAGGAGAATGTCCAAGAATGGTAGACTACCAGCTTTTCTTTTTCCATGGTGAACTGAATGCATGGGTGAAGGCTATTTATCTGTTGTGGGAATGTGGCAAGTTCCTCTTCATCATGTGGCCAAATAGCAAAGACATCGACATAATGAAACATAATGACCCAAAGAGTGGATTGGGGATGAATGGATGAGAACAAGGTGTCTTCCAGATGTTTCAAAAAATCAAGGATGTTCAAATCAAAGAGTGACTTGATAGTCAGTTTTGACATTGTTTCCCATCATCACATCCTGCTCATCACACCTCTCAAATAAATCAGTGTTATCAATCTTTAATTAATAGAGCACATAAAGTGTGCTCCTCCCCATTAAGCTTGCAACAAGAACATTTTACTATAAAAAAGTTAATAGAATCTAATAGTTAAGGGGGATAAAAATCCCTTATTGTTTTTCAGCCAGTAAGCGAAACTAAGATCGAAAAATACGATCTGAACGTTTCAAGCCGACGAACTGTCAGCGGATCCAAGCGTAAGTGACCACTTGGTAGTGCCATACCAAGGCAACTCGTTGCAAAGGTGGAGCAAGCTCCGTCACTATTCTTGATATTTTCTCATAATGTAAAAACACACATCTCCTAGGAGATGTAGTACTGTTTTACATTACCCAGACTCACTACCCAGACCGGTTTCAACCTTTTTTGAGGTCTCATCAGTGAGTAGCTAGACCTAGAATATCAGAGTTTAAGTGAAAAGAACTTACATACTTTTGCTAAATGATTGCCAGAAAGGTGTGTCACTATATTATATTATAACATATTATAACTAAGATGAAAAGCCAAATGGCTATTTTTTTCTGGCGAGGTTGATAAGTTAAGGGGAAAAATCCCTTATTGTTTTTCAGCCAGTAAGCGAAACTAAGATCGAAAGTGAGGGAGATAAGAATAGTGAGGGATCTTGCTCCACCTTTGCAACGAGTTGCCTTGGTGTGGCACTACCAAGTGGTCACTTACGCTTGGATCCGCCGACAATTCGTCGGCTTGAAACATTCAGATCGTAGTTTTCGATCTTAGTTTCGCTTACTGGCTGAAAAACAATAAGGGATTTTTATCCCCCTTAACTTATCAACCTCGCCAGAAAAAAATATAGCCGTTTGGCTTTTCATCTTAGTTATAATATGTTATAATATAATATAGTGACACACCTTTCTGGCAATCGTATAGCAAAAGTATGCAAGTTCTTTTCACTTAAACTCTGATATTCTAGGTCTAGCTACTGTCTAGCTACTGACTGATGAGACCTCAAAAAAAGGTTGAAACCGGTCTGGGTAGTGACCTCTCTTCATAATGTAAAACAGTACTACATCTCCTAGGAGATGTTTTTACATTATGAGAAAATATCAAGAATAGTGAGGGAGCTTGCTCCATCTCTGCAACGAGTTGCAAAGGTGGAGCACTACCAAGTGGTCACTTACGCTTGGATCCGCCGACAGTTCGTCGACTTGAAACGTTCAAATTGTAGTTTTCGATATTAGTTTTGCTTACTGGCTGAAAAACAATAAGGGGATTTTTATCCCCCTTAACTTATCAACCTCACCAGAAAAAAAAGCCGTTTGGCTTTTCATCTTAGAATCTAATAGTTACAACCCTAATCGAATCCAATAGATAATTGACTCCTATGTTCCAACACCTTAGGATTCTTCAACAGACTGCAGAGTTCCAATCCCTTATATTTCAGGCATCTCAGAACCTATTGACAGAATTTTGAAGAAGTATCATCTTATTCCCACATATTTTCTTATCAATAAAATTTCTCACTCGTTGCCATCTACAAAAGACAAATTGGCACCTCTTTCGTTAGATGGTGTTTACCAGATACCGTGTGAATGTAATTTATCATACTTTGGACAAACAGGCTGTTCTGTGGAAAAAAGAATGAAGGAACATCAGTATTATATTGAATACATGAAACCTCATAAATCTGGTTTAGCACAACATAGCATTCACACTAAACATAATATCCAGTGGGATAAAGCTCATCTTCTCCACAGATGCACGTTTAAATATGAATGGCTTTTCAAAGAAAGTTGCAAATCCCTTTTACATCGGCCGAATTTGAATTGAAATGACTGTCTCTCTCCCCCAAAAGTCTGGGAGATTCTTATCTTATGCAACTATCAATGAAATAGTTTTTAAGAATTATTTAATAATAATTTATTAATAAATATTAATTTTCTGGCGCATGGCAATAATTTTCATTGGTAATCCATGGACTGTTCTGTACTTTGTATTCCATTCCTTTAACCGTTTGTCCTACACTGATGATGTACTGTTACTTCTTACGAAATATTTGTACCTTTAATTATCAAAATCAAAACCGACTAACTATTCAGACTCTTTGATTTGGACATCCTTGATTTCTTCAAGTAAATGTGTAGAATTTTTGATGAATGATCTAGAATGTTCAGTAAGAGCAGTTAATGAACATGACAAAAAATTTAGCAATTCGATACGTGGGAGAGTCAATATTTGTACTTTTGTACCAGGATATCCCATCTTCATTGAAGTTATTGCTGTTGGTCTTATATGTGTTAAGTTATTAATTTTAATTATGCCACAGGTACCCCTAAAGATTTTGATTTCTTTATGCGAGATATTATTTTTGGGAGACTTAGAATGGACTAGGATGTTAGCCATGTCTAACCGAATATTATTGGCTATTGCTGAAGGCAGGTCATATATCCCGCATTCAACGGAAGCCATTATTTTGGCTTTTGGAATTTCTTTAGGAGTAATGGCAAAATAGTGTTCCCCGACTTAACGCACTCATGGCTTCTTTGGTTAATGTCACCAATGATAAGTTCACAACGATGCCATTTTGATTAATTGCAGCTGCTGCGTAACAATGTGTTGTTGGAGGATTTCAAATTTCTTCTCGTGCTGGTTTTAACTTTGGCAAATTCTTTGTTGGCTGTAGAGTCGGAGATGCCGTCCAGGATATCCCATATCCAGGTTCAAAATGTTACATAGTATATTATGTAGTGCATTGATGGAAGAATTTATTTTAGATAGTTCTCGGCGAGTAGCGTATAACTGTTCCCGTAATAGTGCTAAACTCGCTGATTTATAAACATGTTGTGCTTTGGCCAAGTGAAACTTGTTCTTAATTTTAACACAGTTTGGTATTAAATTGGTGTCTCGGCACCTTTTTAAGAAGGCTAACCAGTTCAGTTGGCGTGCCAGTTTTACCTTCCACTTACCGTATTGTTGTGCCTTGTGTACGATATCATCTCTGTGAAGAATTCTCAAATATGTGGAAAGTTCTCAACATGTGTTCGTCGCACATGTTGATTGGATTTTGACGGTATAAATGCAAACACAGATTAATAATAAGATAACTATTTATTGGCTTAATTACTAATATTTTGCTGGTATTCTATCCAGCATTTTCAGAGCACACAAACGAAGTTCGTTACAGTAGCAAGACAACTGCAATCCGTTGTAATAGTGGGACTAGTATGAGCAATTGTAGCATGCAACACAAAGACTAAAGTCCTAATTAGGTGTCATTTAAGTTGGGAAAAAAAAAAAAAAAAAAGAGAGAGAAAGCAGGTATTAATTTGGTCTTAGGATGACTGTCTCCCAAATCTTTGGTAGATTTATACAGCCATACTTGTTGAGGTTTGGAGTATGCTTCAAGGCTTCTGTTGATTCCAGGAACAACTTCTCTGACTTGTAAAAGCTTCTGTGCAGCACTTTTGGTTTTTTCCAATTGATCCTGTGTGCGGGGAGTATCCAAAGCATGCTCTGCTAGACCCAACTTGCCTTTTTTTTTTTTTTTTTTTTCAACTTAGATGGTACCTAATCAGGACTTTAGTCTTTGTGTTGTAATTGCTCACACTAGTCCCACTGTCACACCGGATTGCAGTTGTCTCACTACTGTAACAAACTTTGTGTGCTCTGCAGCAATTAAGTCAATAAATGGTTATTTTCTTATCAGTCTGTGTTCACATCTATGCCGTTAAAATCCAATCAAGTATATTAAATATACTTTTCTTGTGTAAAGTGCAGATAATTCTTAATTTTTTTTCTCTTGGTTCTCTATCTTCAAAGGGAAACAATCTCATTCAGTTTCAATTTCACTGAAACAACAAATCTCATTCAGCCACTAATAATTTTATTGTAGTGAGACAGGATATTTAGAATAAGACGCCCGATGCCCTGATTTTCTTAAAGTTTAGTACCACCAGAGAGAGAGATCGATGAGGGAAGAGATACTGAAGTTCATGGTAACAGAACATTCTCCATCCATTTTACTCTTTAAGAGGAGCTGTTCAACCAGTCTACTTCCGAGGCTTTCTGCATTATAAAAGAATTTTCTAGATTTGATTGTCATTTGGATAACAACTAAATTTATTTCAAAGCTGAACATTTGTCCCACACAGCTGTGACTTTTATAACACTGCACCATGTGGCTTACATGTACTTTGTTTTCATGTCTTACAATAGAAACAAATGCCCATCTTCATTCTCTCAAAATAAGGGCTTTTCAATCTATCAGAAAATAATACCTGTTTTATAAGTTTTACATGTCAACTAATCTGTTTTTATATTACCAATCTCCCCCATTTTCTGTATGGAAGGGGTGATCACTGACAACAGCTGCAACTAATACATCACAGCATTTCTTGAACTGCTGGTGAAACTTTCCCATTCGCAACAGCTTAATGAATCCAATATTTCATCTATTACAGACCACATCTTCAAGGGTAAAGAATACAAATTATAATAAGCATAAAAGAAGTATAAAGTTAAGTTAAAGTTAGAAGACAAATTGTACCATCCTATCTAGGAAGGATATCCTCTAGTGGCAATAGAAGGCAGCCTAAGTTGTAAAGACAGGTCTTAAAGCTCAAGATTTTTAGGCATCCCAAGGACACTTAAGTATGTATTTAACTGCCATTTGATGCTATGCATAATATTCATGGTGTGGTCCACTAGGCCATACTGCCCTTAGTCAAAACAGTATCTATGTTCTTCCAAACAAATGTTGGATTATCTTCTAGTCTGCTCCTAGTAGGCCAACTTGCAAGACCAAAGAATCTTATACTGACTAAGACTATTTGGAGTTATGGCCAAAGCAACAAAGCTACGAGGCCAGTGCATTATGTCTATTAACTGTGTATATTATTCTTGCAAACTTAAGTTCTGAACTAATGAGACTTATGAAAATCTAACCTTCTCTATAGGGGTTGCCATGGTTTGCACTATTTAAAACACACGCTCTCTGGAACCCATATTAGTGCTTTTAAGCTTGAATTTTAACTTTTAACTTTCTTTATATATTTGTTTATATATATCCATCTATAAAATATAGATGGATCAATAATATCCTCCATCGTAATTATGATAAAATCTTAACTTGCCAACAGAAAACAGGCCAAAGAAAGAAAAAAGAAGAGAAAAAAAGAAAAAAAATGTTTCCAAAACTGTTTGCTACAGAATAATAGCAAATAGGTTTTTTTCAGACTCCACAATTCAGTCAGTAGCATTTATTTAAAATGTATTTTTTTAGACATCCAGTCTTCAAAGACATCCTTTGAAGACTGAATCACCTGCAGTGAGTCCTGATACTCCTTCAGATATTATCATTTGATAATCCAATGAGAGAGCTGACCCTGATTCTCAATTCATATAACAAAATATGATATCATATAAATTTAGTTAAAATTCTATTGAATGCGAAGTAAACAATATTAGCATTAATCTTTGAAGCATCAAAATCTTTAAGATACGACTTACTGGAAGATTGTTACTTAGTTTATCATCATACGGGCATCTCCATGAAGCCAATCATCATGGGGGGGGGGGGCTCTAAACTAACTGACTAATGCCTATCATACCTCTCCTTAAATTCATTCACTGACAAAGCATTTCAACTCACTTGAGTAACTTTTTGTGTCTCCTGGATTCTACACTGCCATATCTATCCATTAGCAACCATCTTTATTCATGTCACCAGCTTCGGATCTATTTTCATTTGCTTCAATTTATGTAATGGTTCTATGCAATATCATTTCCAATACAGGGTATAGAAATACTTGAGCATTGGAAATCATTCATGTTAACTTTTTTTTTTTCTTTTAAGATATTGACCAGCATCTACAAGAATTTTAAATAAATAATTTGAAATTCATATTCACTGAAATGATATTTCAATGAATTTCAAACCAGAAAAACTTCAAGAACAAAAAAATTACTTATCACAGATGAAAGGCACAATACAAACTGAAGTAACTGTGGAAACAATTCAAACAGTAATGTACAAAAAGTTAACATCCTATTCTAGCTTCAGCCCTGGTATAAGATAGGCAGAAGATGATTTTAAAATAACAGCATCCAAAGTATTGGCTATGTGAATAATTCCTAAAGTAAACAAAAATATGGAGGTTCAGGGAGAGCTTCATGCTGATACTAACTAATAAGCACAATCATTAACTTTTTAGCATTTCAAAATGCACAGAAAGTATTCAATATATATCATCATCATCAAATTCCTGCCATGTACCCCCTCAAGGGGGTGTACAAGATATGATAGTACTACATGAAAAAAATTACATCATTACTAACTTCCTATCTACAATTTTCCTCCAAATCAGTCTGTTACTTGTCAAGACTCCAACATTATCAGATCTTATATATCTATCATCTAAGGCACTTTGTACCGTATCAATCCACCTATATCTTGGTCTTCCTCTGAGTCGTTTTGCTGCCAACCTGGCAGAGAACACTTGTTTTGCTAATCTTTCTTCGCCCATTCTGTTTAAGTGACCATGCCACCTGAGATTAGCTCTGCTAACGCATTCCTGGATGTTGACAATGTGAAGTTTTTTTCCTAATATCCTCATTTTTAATATGATATTGCCATTGATGCCATCTGTTCACGCCTATAATCTTTCTCAGGAATCTCATATCTGCAGTCTCTAGTCTTTGGTCAAGTGTTTTACTTCTGACCCAGCTCTCAGATCCGTAATGCCCCATTGACACCATATAACTATAGCGTATTGAATAGCTTCTCTCTTGGCACCTTGTCATATGCCTTTTCCAAATTAACAAAACTTAAATACAGATCTCTGTTATATTCCCATGCTTTCTCAACTATTTGTCGTAAAGTGAAGATATGATCCTGACAGCCTCTATTTCGCCTGAATCCAGCTTGTTCTTCACCAAGCATTTCTTCCACAATTCTTCTCAACCGTTTCTCAAGTATACTTGCATAGATCTTGCCAGGAATGCTCAGTAGGGAAATACCTCTGTAATTCTCACATTCAGTTTTATTTCCCTTTTTATATATGGGTACTATGAGAGCAATACTCCAATCATTGGGAATTCGTCCCTCTGACCAGGCTTTCTGAACTATGCAGTGCAGCCACTGTAAGACTCTTATACCACCATACTTCAGCATTTCTGGTCGAATATCATCTACTCCTGCTGCCTTTCCACATTTCAAGCCTTTGATGGCTTTTTCAACTTCAAGTATGGATATGTATTCCTGACTGCATGCCTGGTCAGTGTTTTTTACCACTGTGCTGTCATCACTGCTCGTTTCATTTAGCAGTTTTTCAAAGTGATTACTCCATACTTCAAGGATATCTTTTTCTCCTGTTTTCATGTCACCTTTATCATCTCTAACTTCTTTTACAGCACTCTTTCCTCCATTCCTAAGTTTCTTCAACAACCTCCAGAATATTTTGCCACCTTCTTGATATTTATTTTCTATATTCTTCCAAAGTCCTCCCATGACTTTTGTTTAGCTAATTTTACACAGTGTTTAGCGTTCTTGCATTTGTCTCTGTATTCTCTAAGAGCACAAGCTGACTTATTTGACAGGAACTTTTGATATGCTTTCTTCTTTTCCTTCACTGCCTCTTTAACTTCCTGTGTCCACCAGGGGGTTCTGATTTTTTTATCCTTGCAGACAACCTCACCACATGCCTCTCTGGCAGAATCAATGAATGTTTTCTTCAGAATTTGCTACTGAATCTCCAAGGTTTGGTTCCTGTTCTCAAACTCTTTCATTTTTTCTTCAATAATCTGTGTATACAGTTCACATCTGAGAGCTGCTCAACTTTTATTAGCTTTAAAACTTTCTTACATGTTATTCTTTTCAATATGAAATTCAATTTTATCCTGCTCAAGACTAAGTAGTGATCACTTCCAATTTCAAATCCTCTGTACACTCTGGTGTCCTGCACCAGGGAGAAAACATCACTATCAACAATAACATAGTCAATGAGACTTTTCTTATTCCTTGCCTCTTCTCTCCATGTGAATGTGTGCACATTTTTATGTTGGAACATGGTGTTAGTAATAACCTGTCCATGTCCTGAGCAGAAATCCAACAGATATTTGCCATTATTATTAGCTTTGCTCTTTTCTCCAAATTTTCCCAAAATATTTTTGTATGTCTCACAATCATTTCCTACTCTGCTATTTAGATCCCCAACAAGGACCAACTTTTCCTTTTTCATTGTGTCAGTTGCTTTCTCTAAAGCCTCAAGAAATTCCTCCACTTCTACCTTAGCAGAACCTTCTGTGGGACCATAGGCACAAATAAGTCTCATTGTCCAGTTCCCCATTCTCATATTTGCCCACATTACTCTACTTGAGACTGACTGCCATTCAAGAAGATGAGCCTCGTATTTTATGTTGAATACTAAGGCTACTCCTTTTCCTTGATTGTCATTGCCTGAATATAACATTTTGTATTTATTGCTCAGAAAGATCTCACCAGTTTTGGTCTTTTTTGTTTCAGTCACCCCTATTATGTCGATCTGGTACTTATCTAATTCCTCAGCTAGCTCCATTTCTTTGCCATTCAGACTTCTTATGTTGATAGTACTGATCTTTAACTCTGGTGATGTTGAGTTGGGGTTTGTTTTTAGATTTGTTCCAGTAGCTGACTTTTCGATGTTCGCCCTGGTTCCCTGGCGAAAACAACGGGGGCCTTGTTTAACCGGGCGACGCCCCAGCCGGCATGAAATTTTGTCATGTCGTACCATCATTTTTATTTTGGTTTAACCAATAATAATACAATTTGGTTGGCTAAATCCCAAATTGCCAGCCCATCCTCGTTCGTTCAGTATCCAAGTAGATACCCAACAGAGTGCACCACGAGACGGTGAGGATTGGACATTAGGTCAGTTCTCCGCATTCCTTTAGAAGCTATATAGAGGTCTCCTCTCAGTTATACAGCTTTGACCTTTAAGCACCCATTCAGTATATATATATATTTTTTTTTTTTAACAGAACTGGGTATAATATAGTAAGCATAATCAATAAATTTTTGGCAATTGCCAATGAGTAAGTTGCTATATTGAACAAACACTGAAGATGTCTAAGTGATTACTAGGTAAAAAGTTATTTGTAGGCTAATGTCTCATTTGCAATAATTAGGCTAAAATTATTATTATATGGGAGTCTCCATGGAGTCTGAAGACATACCGCAAGAGACCTAAATTATCCACACAATCTATCACACTTCTCCTTAAATGTATTAACAGACAAAGCACTAACAACTGACTCTGGCAACTCATTCCATTCATTCACAACACCAAATGAGAAATCTAGTCCTCACAACCTTACTAACCACACTTTTACTCAACTTTTAGGGATGACCTCTTGCTCTTCCCCCCCCTCTAGCTAAGTGGTGAAATATTTCTCCTGCATCAATCCTATAAAACAACCCTTAGCTTAAATATTTCTATCATATTGCTCTTTTTTGTCTATCAACCAACTTCTGCAGACCATACACATCCTCAATCTATCCTCACAGGAAATATTCGACAAAACCACTCACCATCTTGGTTGCTCTCCTCTGAATCTTCTTCACCACTTACTCATCCCCAAGAAACCCAGACGACCAAACCTGAGCACAGTTATCCAAATGTGGATGTATCAAAGCCTTATAAAGAAGAATAACAACTTTCTTATTTCTACTTGTGTTCTTCAATAGTCAAAAAACAGCCAAGAGTTTATTTTAGGATGCTGGTTGTTAAGATGCACCAAATATGTATCTAATGTGTCTGGACCATAAGCAAACAGCAAAAACACATCATCAATATAGTGCAGCAAAACTGTTAGTTTTTGTGTGGCTGCGTAGAGAGCTTGGCTTTCAAAATGCTCCATATAGAAGTTTACTAGAGGGGAGAAATAAACTTCACCACAGAAAAAGAAAGTAACAATAGCCTCCCCCTTTTCAGATCCACTGGTGACATAACTTCATTGACTCACTATCTTTCTCTATCTTCAGAAAACCCACTCATACTGATAGGCAATCATATCATAAGCAATCATATCACTAGCCTTCCCAACACTATGGCATCCTCAAAACTTACTCACCAAGCCAAGGCTATTTGTTCAAATGATGCAGCCCTTGAAACTGAGGTTAGAGACCTTCACAACACCTTTTTAGCCAATGGCTACAGCCCATATAATACAGATATAATATTACATGCACCTTCCATTCCTCCTACACCCAACACGCAGGATCAGCAAAATCATTCCCATTGCATATGTTAAGGGTACATCAGAAAAACTAGCAAAAGTTCTCGGCAAATATGACCTCCATACCATTTCAAACCTTTCAATTAGCTACTTTTATATGTTCTCCTAAAGAGTGACTACATCCACTTGAACATCTGGGAGTGTATAAAGTTATTTGTGCCTGCAAGGCATACGTTAACTGATCTACTTCAGTAGATCAGTTAACGTATGCCATGAGGAACATCTGAAATCATATGCATGGCAAGTAGGGATTGGCAAACCATGCTCTTGATATGCCTTCAAATAGGATCAGATGGAGAAAAACATTCTTTATTACATAGAAGTTGTTACAGATCTGAGAGGCTATTCATAGAATCAGCATCCACTATGAAGCACTCTCCTGACCTCAACAAGTATGGTTGCATTATTTAACCAAAGATATGGGACACTATAATTTTAAGACCTAATAGCCAGATTTCTCTGAATTAACTTTGTAGTTATCTGACCAATAGAGGGCACCACATAAGAATATTAGATTAGATGTCAGTTACAATTTAAATTGTTTCTACAATCACTTGGTTTAGTGCTGTGTGCCTGTCACAATTTCATTGTGTTCTGATGATGGTAAGTAGAAAACCAGCAAAATTAGTAAGCTTAATAAATATATTTTTTGACTTTCGGTGTTAGTTATATCATTAAGCTTTATTATGGATAATGAACAACACCTAAGCCTTTCGGTACAACAGGTGAGCTGATATCCCATCTAATCCCACAGTTGTATTCACATTGAGATTCTGCAATATACCAAGAACTTCCAATTAATCCACCTCTATTTCTACATAAATCTGTCACAGCATTAACTTCACTTGGATGATATCTTTTGCAAAGTGGTCACTGAATAATTATTTTATATGCTTCTGTCACTTCATTACCATCAGCACTCATTAAGATTATTCTTCTGTATTCATTCTTCCTCTTACTTGCCACATAGCAAAAGCACTCTTTGTGATTTCCTGTGGTCTGCTCAGCTAGTTTCTTCTCAATCTGATTTTGCCTTCCTTACCATGCTAGTCACCTCTTGCTGACCCTAGTGCTGTTGATGAGTTTGTTAGTCATCTTTCTCCTTATATGCACAGCATTTTCTTTTTCTGAAACTCAAGCTTAATGATATTACTCATCCATCTAACTCCTACCTGATTAACCCTCCTTATCTTAAGTATCCAATTTAATATAGCTTCCTCTAGATCAGGGGTCGCCAAAGTCATTTGCCCGTCGACCCCTTCAAGCGTTTCTTGACTTTTCATCGACCCCCTATATTTTACTATTACGTAATTATAATAGAACAAGCAAAAAAAGACGCTTATGTGAGTTTTTAGATTGTTTATTTTATAGTTACAGTGTTTATTGTATGTATAATATAGTATATATTATTATATTACTATCACTAGTAATATCACTGGTATTACTAGTGATATTAATAAACTACTGGTATTACTACCAGCGCTGCTCAACTCTTCAACATAGAGAAGTTTAGTTCGTGAATGAATAATGATTGAATTATAATATGTATGTTGATGAATTTTAGAACATTAACGCTCACTTGTATGTCAATGCACAAAAATGAGACTGGGATCGAATACTTGTATCAGTAAATAAGAACCACGTACGTGTTGCAATCTCGCTCCCACTGCACCGGCTGGCAGGAACCACCAACATCCATTTATTGGTAAATACATCATTTTGGCCTACTTGATTGGCCTCGGTAACTATTTTCATGACCTTACTCCATCTTACAGGTCCTATTCATGGACCTGTAAGATGGAGGTACTGATCCCATGATTCACTCTTAATTGCGTTGTCATTACCTCCATGTCTTTTGTCATGGTGGTAATCCAAGTTAACCAAATTAAATATTACCCATACAATGATGTCTTATATTTTTCTGTCGACCCCCAATCGATCCCTGAGTCCGAATTGACCCTTCACAATTTATAACTTCACAATTAAGAGAAAAAAATAATAAATAATGAAATTATAACTTACATTCTTTCATGTTCATTGAAGCTGATAATTTTTTTCTGAAATTCCTCTTCACCCTAATAAAAAACAGATATACTGAATAGTTTGTGTGCATATGTAAATACCTAATTATATTTGAAGTAAAAAAATTTAATTTTAAAAAAAATCAGTACCTTAAGTAATGTTTAACAGTCTTTCTCCCCACCCTCTTGATGTAATTTCTTAGCATCTTCTCAAATATGCTTACAATAAGTGAAAAACAATATACAAGAATATAAAATAAGAATAAGAAAAAAAGAATTCACAACCAGGGGCACGGCAAGGGAATTTGCAGCCCGGGTGCAAACTTTTATCGGCCGCCACTAATACTGCATCGTATAATCTAAATTAGATATTAGCTACATAAAATGCCACCTGGGTGTGGTGCACGCCTTGCACCCTCAGGTTGGTGGGGCCCTGTTTACAACAATTCCATAATTAGAGAGCATGCCAGATGAACAACCGATGAAAATATGTTTCCTGGGAACAGAGATTTTGTGATATAACAGGCAACACATAAGCAAGTTTAACAAGTGGATGATATGACTTGGTTGGAATAACTTTAGAGTAGATGAGTTTAAAGAGGTTGAAAGTTTGTTTTCCACTTGGTTAGAGTATAATAAATTTAGTTTAATCCCTTATCCAAGTGTGAGCAAACAAAGTCTGCGCCTGAAAGTATCTTCAGGACTGGGTTAAGGTGGTACACACCAGGGCAACTCGTTGCAAAGGTGGAGCAAGCTACCAACACTCCTATCCTAGTATCTCCTATAATGCAAAACACATCTCCTTGCGGATATGTCTATTGTTATGCATTAAAGACATATCCGCAAGGAGATGTGTTTTGCATTATAGGAGATACTAGGATAGGAGTGTTGGTAGCTTGCTCCACCTTTGCAACGAGTTGCCCTGGTGTGTACCACCTTAACCCAGTCCTGAAGATACTTTCAGGCGCAGACTTTGTTTGCTCACACTTGGATAAGGGATTAAACTAAATTTATTATTAGAGTTTAAAGAGGATATGAAAGAAATGCACAAGGTGAAAATGAAAAGAATCAAGTTTGTAAGTCTGTTGCCATGGTATGATAGCTGAGGCAAAGAACAATTGCAAATGATTCAGTGAGTAGACTAATGTAGAAAAAATGGTATTCAGTATGTTAATAGGAGATGATTTGATTCTCAAAAATAGATGTACAATTTATGCAGGATGGATTATATTTAAATGAGCTTAGTATTACATACTTACAGAAATAATTGTTCAAGTGAAAGAATGAATATGAGCAGTCAGGGAAACTAGATGAGATAATTGCATGAAAATGTGAATACATGCATTAAATTAAAAAGGCAGTAATTGCAAGTGCAAATAACATGTAGTGAGAAAGAAAATCATAGAAAGTAAGATATCTCCCCCCCCACCCCCAATACGCACACAAAGGGAATGGTATTTCAATCAAGAAAAATGAGAAGTGCAGAAATATAGTGAGATTTGGTGGATGAATCAACTTCAACTACCTATTTGAACTGGTTGTGTTTTAAAAGTTAATTGAATACTCAGCCCAGTGGTCTGCTGGTAAGAGTAAACACACTAATACCAGAAGCATCAAGAATAAAAGGCAAATGAGTTAGTAGGCTATTGTAGGTGAAGAGTACTGCTAATAATTGCAGAAGAGTTTAATACAAACCAGAGAAGAAATCTGAAATGGTGGCATAAGGCTGTTTGGTATGAGAAAGAGATTAACAGGACAGAGTATAACTAGGTGCTGCTATAAATCCATTATTATTCTCTTTATTTCACTATTTATAATAAAAATTTAAAATAAAAATATTAACAGAGTTCTGTTAATATTTTTATTTTCTTATTTGAGGAAAATAAGTGCAATATTTGTTCTAATTTTTATGCTGTACTGTTTTTTAAATAAATGTTTCCAATAAAATTTAAACGATAGTTTATTAATGAAAATTTAATAATAAGCTCGACGCTATGCCAAGGCATAAAATCCTGCACTATTAACATCCTTCCCTCTGCAAGAGAAGAATGTTAACAATGCATGGGAGATAGTTAAGGGACATCTAGAAGAAGCTATATTACACTGTACACCTAAGGTAAGGAGGGTAAATCAAGTAGGAGTTAGGTGGATGAGTAATATCATTAAGCATGAGCTATAAAAAATAATAATAATAAAAAAATGCTGTGGAAGATATATAAAAAGAAAGGTGACTAGCAAACTGATGAACGGGTGAGGACAAGAAGGGTGACCAAGTATGGTAAGGAACACAAAATCAGATTATGATAAGAAACTAGCTGAGCATGCCAAAGGAAACATCAAAGAATTCTTTTGCCATGTGGCATGTAAGAGGAAGAATGGCTGTGGAAGAATAACTTTAGTGCTGATAGTCATGAAGTGACAGAAGCAGATAAAAATAATTGAATTACTGAGTGACCACTTTGTAAGGATATATCATCTGGGTTAATGCTGTGATGTATGTGACAGGGACTTATTTAGGAACAGGGTGATTGAACTGGAAGCTTTTGGATATTGCAAAATCTCAATGTAAATACAACCGTGGGATTAGATGGGATATCAACTCATGTTTTGAGGGAATGTGCAAGGAACTGACAATATCCATGACGAGGCTCTTTAAGCTTAGTTCTGGTACAGTTCCAAGGGAGTGGAAAGAAGACAAAATAATTCTGTTGCATAAGGGAGGTTCTAAGATTGCAGTAGCAAAATATAGACTAATCAGTATTTCAGGAGTGGTGGTAAAAGTACTGGTAACATTGGTCAAAAAGAAAATTCAGGGATGGGTGGATAAGAATATGATACTTTATAAGCAGAAACATGGCTTTGTGAAAGTTTGGTCATGACTTAGTAATTTGATAACTTTTTTTTATTTTTTATAATGGAGTAAAAGCTGAGTTAGATAAAGAAAATGGCTACATGATGATTCTGCTTGATTTTGCAAAGGAATTTGACCAAATACAACATGGAGCTCTGTTACGCAAATTAGAACAAATTTGGATGGATATGACACTGGTAATGTGGATAAATGGGTGGCTGCTGGACAGATATCAAAGTGGTATACAGAGAAGCAGAATCCACGTGAAAACTGGTGACTAGTGGTGTGCCACAAGGTCCAGTGATAGGACTACTACTGTTTAATTTGTACATAAATGACACAGGAAATATAAATTCTGGGATAAACAGATTACAAGCTATGTACCACACTGATGGAACTGTACTCCAGGAAATAGATGAAGATAGGGATTTAGGGATGGTGGTAGACACAGAGTTGAAATTTAGAAAACATATTGTAGAGTTAAGGTAGCTTATAAGATTTCTTGGCTTTTGAAGAACACACTAGCAAGTAGAAATAAGGCTACATGATGATTCTGCTTGATTTTGCAAAGGAATTTGACCAAATACAACATGGAGCTCTGTTACGCAAATTAGAACAAATTTGGATGGATATGACACTGGTAATGTGGATAAATGGGTGGCTGCTGGACAGATATCAAAGTGGTATACAGAGAAGCAGAATCCACGTGAAAACTGGTGACTAGTGGTGTGCCACAAGGTCCAGTGATAGGACTACTACTGTTTAATTTGTACATAAATGACACAGGAAATATAAATTCTGGGATAAACAGATTACAAGCTATGTACCACACTGATGGAACTGTACTCCAGGAAATAGATGAAGATAGGGATTTAGGGATGGTGGTAGACACAGAGTTGAAATTTAGAAAACATATTGTAGAGTTAAGGTAGCTTATAAGATTTCTTGGCTTTTGAAGAACACACTAGCAAGTAGAAATAAGGAAGTTGTTATTCCTCTTTATAAGGGGCCTTAATACATTCACATCTGGATTACTGTGCACATACAGTATCTAGTCTCCTGGGTTTCTTGTAGAGGAGAAAATGGTGGAGAGGATTCCGAGGTGACCAACCAAGATGGCGAGTTTATTATATTGAAATGGAGAATGTTATGGATCCAACTATATTTTATAGTCATATCTAAAAAGAAACTTGGTTTCAAAAAATAACCGCGATCTTATGAAAACAACCTACAGTAGCAGAGTTGCCTTGGCTAGCAGTATTTAATAATCACTGCACAACAGTCCATATACAATGTATTTACATTTTATTAGTGCACAGATTAGTTTTCACTGGGCCTGAGAATTGTTTTGAACTATTTTCTCTCATCATAAACCATACAAAACCTTTAAAGGGTAACAATCATGTTTTAAATATTCCACAGTAATCCTATGTCAAAAAAAAGGTAAATTCATCTTAAGTAAACTCTCAGTAGGTGCATAATCAAACATTGAAGTATAGAGCAAAGAAACTTTAATTTGGAATAACTAAACTACAATAGAGAAATATTACATAAACATTTGTATTTTATAGTCAAATATTAAAAAAAAATTAAAATGTTTTGAAAATTTATTAGAGAACCTATGAGAAATTTATATTTTCATAAGCTCTGGTCAATATTTTTTTAAAAATTTTGTTATAAAATATGAATGGATCCATATCCTCCTTTTAGTATTTTACTAATGCCAAATTAAAGCCTCTCAGCTCCACTTTTAATATTTGACAGCTATGTTTATGGAAAGCAAAAATTTTATTGCCACATTTTATCAAAAAAAAAAAAAAAGCCTAAAATTTCTGTGGTGTAAAATAATCCTTAATAAACAGAAATAGGAGATATTAAAGATCAATGCTTATTTCATAACCAAACACACACACAGCTTGGAAAAAAAGTCAACGGATTCCCCCCCCCCCCCCATGGGCAAGGTACATTGTGTCATGTAACAGGTTACATGTTTGTAGCCAGTATGAATTGGAGGAATATGATGCTCCCAGTCAGTGCAACTGTGTCCAGGGGAAATGACAGTTTGAAAGAAGTATTGTGATAAAATGCAATGTTGCAGGCCTATCTGTTCAGCAAATTATTGACAAATTGGGCCATTTCAGGTCAACAATCAGTGAATTGAATAATTCACTTTCTTGAATAATGTTTGTGTATTTGAGTCTACACTTCACATCTAATAGCTGTTCAACTTTGATTTGTTTCAAAACTTTCTTACACATCCTTCTTTTCAATATGAAGTTCAATTTTATCCTTCTCAACAGTAAATGGTGATCACTTCCTATTTCAAATCCTCTGTATACTAGTGTCTTGAACCAGTTTGAAAACATCACTGTTGACAATAACAATCAATGAGACTGTTATTATTATTATTGCATCTTCTCTCCATGTGAATTTGTACACATTTTTATGTTGGAACATGGTGTTAGTAATACTAGTCCATTTCCTGAGTAGAAATCTAGAAGGTACTTACCATTATTATTAGCTTTGCTTTTTTCTACAAATTTTTCCAAAACATTCTTATATGTCTCGTAATCATTTCCTACTCAGCTGTTCAGATCTTCAACAAAGACCAACTTTTCCTTTTTTGTTGTCACCTGCCTTCTCTAATGCTTAAAAAAAAAATAATTCCTCCACTTCTTCCTTATGTACAACCTTCTATGGGACCATAAGCACAAATAAGTTTCATTGTTCAGTTCTCAAGTCTGATATTAGCCCCCATCACTCTACTTGATACTTGTATTTTATATAACGAAACCTGTGGTGAATTCATCACTAAAAAACACACATACTAACCACAGTAATGACTATTTAATTCGTAAATATTTCATCCCAAGCATCTTGGGACATCATCAGTACAGTAGTTCAAACGATACTAGGAATAACATACAGTTAGGACACATGATTACAATGGAATCTCAATATGCGTGCAGTAACGTGTTATAGAAGTAAATTAAATATAACTGAAAAAAATATAATTAAAAAAATATATATAAAAAAATTATTTTACACAATTTCGTGTAAATATGAACGTTTGTATAAAGAAAGTGCTGAAGCCCTACTACACAGACCAAATTTAAACCACAACAACATTCTTACTATTCCTAAAGTATGAGAAATTGTCATACAAAATTGTGTAAAATAATCTTTATATATATATATATATATATATTTTCCCCCCCAGTTATATTTAATTTACTTCTATAACACGTTACTGCACGCATATTGAGATTCCATTGTAATCATGCACCTAACCGTATGTTATTCCTAGTATTGTTTGAACTACTGTACTGATGATGTCCCAAGATAATTGGGATGAAATATTTATGAATTAAATAGTCATTACTACTTGATACTGCTTGCTATTCAAGAAGATTATCCTGATATTTAGTGTTTATTATAGCTACTCCATTTCCCTGATTGTTATTTCCTGAATATAACATCTTGTATTTGATGCAATCTTACCTGTTTTTGTCTTCTTTGTTTCAGTCATGCCTATCATGTCAGTCTGGTACTTATCAAATTCTTCTGTTAGTTCTTTCTTTTCCACTGATGCTTCTTACATTGATTATACCAATCTTAAGCTCTGCTGACGTTGAGTTGGAGTTTGTTTCAGTAGCTGACTTTTCACTGTTCACCCTGGTTCCCTGATGAAAACAACAGGCGCCTTATTTAACAAGGTGATGTCCAGCTGGCATGAAATTCCATCGTGTTGTACCATCATTCTGAGTTAGGTTAAAGCCAATAAGAATACAATTTGGTTGGCTAATTCCCAAATTGCTAGCACATCCTCATTTGTTCTGTATCCAGGTAGATAAACAACAGTACATCACAAGAAGGTGAAGATTGGACATCAGGTCAGAAGCCCTGTTCGGTTCTCCACATTCTCCAAAAGGCCATGTGGAGGTCTTCTCCCAGTTATCCAGCCTTGATTATTAAGCACTCTCCAATTTTAAAAGCCAATTTTAATTTGTTTATAATTACAGGTTTATTTTGTTAATTAAATTATATTTTGAGAAAGGCACATTATTTTAAAAAAAAATAGTGGATTGTCCATTACACATGCGTATGTATATACGTGTAATGTTAATATTATTATCATTATTATTACATGAAATTATTATTTCATAGTAGTAGCCTCCAGGATATCCATGAGGTGACAGATGAGGCCTTGGATTGGCTTTCTGATCTGGAGACATTGACCTGTAGCTGCTTTTGCCATAAAGAATAAATAAACATAAATAAATTATTATTACATGATGAATGCACTCATTTGATTAAAAATTTATTTACTGGAATAATAACTGCAATTTAAATTTATCTTTGATATGAAAAATTACTTGTTTTGCAAGAAAATCAATAAGTTTTTTGCAAACAAACGATACTGTAAGTAAAGTGCCATAACTACAACACATAATAGTGACTCTTTTTTTTTTGCTTCATGACTGAACAAAACCCAAAATTGTAATTTGTAGGGGAATGAAAATACTATAATACTGCTGTGGGAGAAATTAGGGGATTTTTTGGAAGGATATTTAAGAAATCTTTCATATAGAAAGAAAACAGTTTAAAGTTATTTTATGACAATGATGACAGGCCAACTGGATATGGGAAGTTGAGTTTTTAATGAATTTAAAGAATAAAAATTTTAATGTCTTCCATATAGAAAGAAAAATAATGTTCTGAACATTGAAGAAGATAAAAGCACCAAAGAAAGTAAAAATGATTGGTTTACATTATGATTTTGGAGAAAACCAACAAACCAAAATCACAAGTTTTTGCAATTCTTTAAAAGGGAACGCTGCCGTGTTCGAATTAAGAAATGTTATGTATATTATAATGTGATCAAATAAACTTCATGACAAATGAGGGATGTTTTAAAATGGAAAAAAAAAAAGTGTAAATTATGTGAAGAAAGTAATATACAGTAAGCACTGAACTTAAACATATTCCAGTTACATAGATTCATAAGATATGCAGTTGCAGTGCTTTGACTTACAACTGTGAATTTGGTCCACAGACTCAATCTGAACCATTAATGACTCTCTCACTATCCCAAAAGTCTGGGAAATTATTATCCTCAATTGTATAAAATAAATTTATCAGATATATTTTAATTTAATTTTAAATTATAGTCTTTTTTTTTTTAATTCCTCAAATCTACTGTATGCATAGAGGGACTCCAACGCAAGCATGCACGCTAATTGTTCCTTTGAATGTAATCCCTATTATTGTTTGTAATAACTGTACTGATGATGTCTTAAGATACTTAAGATGAAATATCTACATTATTAAAATTTAATTACTGTGGTATACATGTGAATTTTTGGTTATGACTTTTTTGCTGATTTTCATACCAAATTTACTAAAGCAGTTATTCATCTTAGGGAATTCTGCAAACTTGTATTGCATTTATTTAGGAATATAAGTTGTAGAAAGTTTTTAACTTGATTATTTAAATATTTTGGTTTACTTGGTTTAATCCTTTATCCAAGTGTAAGTAACCAAAGTTTGAGCATGAAATATCTTCACAACTAGGCTACTTTGCATGTAAGTTATCAACATCGAATAACGAACTGAGATTAATATGAAGTTTTGACAATAATCTGAGATTAATATGAAGTGTGGGCAAAGCGACGCTGACCTCAGCAAGTTGCAGAGGCATATATAGTTTCTACTGTCTAGACAGTATAAGTCACTTGAAATCATGCAAATGGCAATTGATTTTTGTAGCTACACAGATTGAAGTGAATTAATTTTGTGCAAAACATTTTATAGGTTATAGCTAGATGAAAAAAACAGCAACATCGATATGGGAAATATTACATTAACACACTCGGGTCCAAGACTGGAAACTTCCACACAAAATGTCTTTCATGTGCATATGGGCTGGCAATAATTAGAGAAACCTTTTGGAAGTGATCATCACCTAGGTCTATGTGGGATAAAAATGAATATCACACTGCAAATAATATGCAAGAAAGTTTTTTAAATAATTAAAGTTCAGCAGCTTTTAGAGGTAAACTGCAGGCTCAACTATGCAAATATTATTCAGGAAAAAATGAAACAATTTAAAAACAAGAACCAAACCTTGTGTCTGTGGCAAACTTTGAAGAAAACATCGACTGATTCAGGTAGAGAGGAATATGGTGAAGGTGTAAGGATAGCAAAATAATAACACACTATGGTGGACACAAGAAAAATTCGAATGCTTCTCGCATTGGTATACAAAAATTGCTGATTCCCTTTAGTTCTTGTAACCAGCTTTAGAACTGATATACATGTCACTGATTTCAGTAGTCCCATGCCGATTTTTATCCACTCTATTCTGCAATTTATTTCGTGAATAAGGATCAACAAATATACAATCACTGCTAAGTTTCTCCCTCTTACACTCAACCTTTTCAATTTTAGTTTCCCTGCCCAATTACTTCAACTTGTTCAGAAAACAGCAACGTCGTCAATCGCTTATGACCTTCCATGTTCAGATGCAACCCATCTCTTGCATACAGCTGTCTTTCTCCTTCAAACACACTCCAGACATCAACAAATTCCAGACCTCTTCTTTTTGCACATTCTTGCAATCATATCATTCATTATCATCGCTTGTCTACTTAACTCATAATTGTCAAAACAAGGCAGCATACACATACTAACTTCCTTGACACTTTTCTTCTTCATGATATCTAACAATGTTCTTAAATCTTTTGCTACCCGATTTATACCACCACTCAGGTCATTTGTACCCACCATAACTAACATCTTTTCTGCATCATGCACTCTTTTTATTGCTAAAGCCACTCTCTGTTATTCCAACAAGCACTCAGGCATACCGCTCTCCATACCCTTAATCATAGAATCACCCATATATTTTACCACTCATAACTTCACATCCAAGTCAAAACAAGCATCACTCACGGCCTCATTTTCTATGCTATTCAGCATGACTCACCCAGTTTCATTACTCAATGCTCTTTTACTTACTCCCTCACTCTCACGACATCTCGTTTCTTCTAGATCTCTTGTGCTTTCATTCTGTTGATTCCCAATCACTCCCATACTATTTATTACTTCAATCACCAAAGACTCTCCCATACTTAATCCTGTTTTAGTTACTTCAGTTAAAGTAATCTCCATAGTCCTAATTTCTCTATTCAACACATTTAACTCAGTTTTAATTTCCAGAACCTCCTCACTGGGCACTTCCAATTCCTCTTGCAGAAGATGGTCACTTTTCATTTTGATTATAATGTCCTTGTTATTTTTTTTTATTTTTTATTTTTTTAGGAATTTGAAGGCCAGCTTTTCTGTTTTGTTTAGGTTGCTGCTTAGTCTTTTGTTTAAGTTTAGTATGCAAGATGCTTTCATATGTATTTTGTCAGCTAGATTGGCGGGGAGGGATCTTAAACCTCTCTCGATATGATAAATGATATCCAGTTTGATTACCGATCTTGGCACACTGGCGTAGTTTAGGCCTTTTTCCAGTAGCGAGAGTTCACCTTGGGTGAGGTTGTAGTCTGATTTGTTAATAACCAGGCCTTGGTACGATGGTGGTTGGTTGCTCCTAACTTCATTTGTGGGTGATTGGCTGCTCCTTGTGAAGTCGGTATGTGATTGGCTGCTCCTTTGGTTATGGCATCCTGATTGTCTTGTGCTTTTTTGCTGTTTAGTGCTTAGAACTTCTTTATTAATTTTTCCTTGTTTTTGAGTAATAGATGCTTGACCGTGTCGTGTGTGATCTTGTCTAAAATATCCCAAATTTCAGGATTAACATAGCTGGATAGCTCTAATTTCAGTTGTAAAATTTGACTCGCACAGATGCCAAGTTTTTTCGTGCCTCGTGGATTTGTTCCCTTAACAATGCTTTTTCCAACTGGGCATAAATACCGACTTCACAAAGAGTAGGCAATCGCCCACAAATGAAGTTAGGAGCAACCAACCACCATCGGACCATGGCCTGGTTATTAACAAATCAAATTACAACCTCACCCAAGGTGAACTCTCGCTACTGGAAAAAGGCCTAAACTACGCCAGTGTGCCAAGGTCAGTAAACAAACTGGATATCATTTATCATATCGAGAAAGGTTTAAGATCCCTCCCCGCAAATCTAGCTGACAAAATACATATGAAAGCATCTTGCATACTAAACTTAAACAAAAAGACTAAGTAGCAACCTAAACAAAAACAGAATTGGTAGGTCATTCCCCCTTCCTACATAAAAAATACACATTTCATAAGCAAAATTAAAAAACATTACACTCAATGACCAAGATTTATTAGTCAGCTTTGACATAGCTGCCCTTTTCATCAATGTCCCAATCAATGATACTATTATGCTCCTACAGAACATATTTCCACACGACATCACGGCCCTCTTTGCCCAAGTACTCTGCTCCGGATATTTCGTGTGGCAAAAACAATTTTTACCTTCAAAAACAAGGTAGCAGCCATGGGCTCCACCACTTCCCCCCCCCCCCATAGCTAACCTTTTATATGGAAGACTTTGAGCAATGAGCTCTAGAGTCAACGTGCCTAAAGCCCAAAATTCGGCTCAGATACAATATTTTTGCCATTTAGCCATGGCCATGGAGCACTAAATACATTCCTTAGCCACCTGAACAAACAATACAAATGTATCCAATTCACCATTGAAATAGAAAAAAAAACAACTCTCTTTCTTTCCTAGACACACTTGTTACTCATCTTCCCTCAGGCTTGGGTGGTGGTAAGAATTTTTGTGTATGTACTAGGCCTGTGTGTTTGCAGTAGACTGAGAAGGTGAGACTACCCGCAAACATACATACACAGGCCAGTACATACACAAAAATTCTTACCACCACCCAACACAAAAACTAGGGTATTAACAACAGCACACACTTTTTATCACAAAGATGTTTTATTAATGCTAGCGTTAATAAAACATCTTTGTGATAAAAGTGTGTGCTGTTGTTGTTAATACTGTGAAAAATAAGTCATGAATAACTATCAACACCTAAGCTTAGTCTGTCAGACAAAAAACTAGGTGTCATAAGCATCCTTAAACACAGAGCTCAAACTATTTGTTCAAATGAGCAAGCTCTAAACAGGAATACAAAATCGTCAACTATACATTTGTAAAAAATGGATACAGTAAAAAAACTATTCACAAGATCCTCCACAGAGATACACTAAAAACAAAAAAAGATTTCAAGAATGCCATTGCCATTCCTTATGTTAAAGGCATTTTCAGAAAAAATAGACAGAACACTACACAAAATACAACATCAAAACCACCTTTAAACCCCCGACAAAATTAAGACAGCTACTCAGTTCTTCCAAAGATGCTAGGTGTGGAAGATCCTCTTCCACACCTAGGAAGGACGAACACAAACGACACATTAAATACCTCCATTTCAGAAAACCTGGGCCTTTCAAGACCATGCACTCCAGCCATACCACAGAATTGATTGAAAAGGTACCAAATTCCTACACCACACCAAAACCTGGTTCGAGAGGAAATTTAAAGAAGCTCGTGAAATGCTCAAACACACTCCTAACCTGAACAGAAATGATGGTCTAACCATTCCAAGAATGTGGAGGACTCATTTGCAACCATTATAGCAACCAGAACAAGCCAAAGAAAAATCTCAATACAAGTCTTGGTGAAGTTTTAACATTCAATAGCAACCTGAACTGTACAAATCCAGAAGAAAATCTTAGTATAGCAACCTGAACTGTACAAGTCCTGAAGAAAAGCTTAGAATGGGAGGACTTTAGCAGTTTTTTTTTTTTTTTTTTTTTTTTTTAACCACTAGAGGTCAGACTAAGTAAAAGATCAATTAACAGCATAGATTCGATTCACCTTTGTAGAGTGCAAGAGCACGTCGCTTGTTTTCATATACACATGTATCTTTCTGATGATGACCTCAATACACGGGGTCGAAACATCAATTGTTGTTTTATTAATAATAAGTAAAATAATCATTTCAAGACGTGTGTTTTGTGTCCCCTAAATTTGTAAATATGAGATCTAAAGATCTAAAGTATGAAAATAAGCAGAAAGAGAGAACTACAGCTACATTCTTCATGGAGAACCTATAGAAGTAGTACAATACCTTCAGCTATTTAGGGGAAGGTGTTTTTTTTTTTTTTTTTGAAGATGGCAAATTAAATATGGAAATAGATATCAGAATAAACAGAAAAGCTGGTGTGGAGCTAGTTGAATAAAATTTATACAGAATAAGAGAAAAATCTGCCAAAACACTTAACTAGCAATATACATGACAGTGTTCAACCCAGCTTTAAAGTTTGGGATCTGAGAGTTAGGTTAGAAATAAAAGCACTTGGTCAAAAAATTAGACCACAAATGTCAGCATTCAGCAAAATATTACAGGTATGAACAGATGGGCATCAATGGAAGAATCATATTAAAAATAAAGATATAGGGAACAAAACTTGACACTGGTGAGCATCTAAAGATGTCTGAGCAGGGATAATCTAAAGTTTCATAGTCACTTAAACAGAAAATGAAAGGGGTGGGCAAAACAGGTGTTTGATGCAAAGATAGGGAAAAAGACAGGGAACCAAAATCTAGGTTGACTCAGTCAGAAATGCCTTAGAACATGTTTTTTGTTTTTTTTTTTTTTAAGTTTTCTGAATGAAGCCCAGAATAAAAAATAAATTTTACCAAGCACACATGAACACGGAGCTCCCACGGGCTTTACGAATCGTTACGAAACCAACAAGTAGAGAAGCCAATACATCAGAACCATCAAATCAGCACACACCAATGCCACAAGCAATTCATTTCAACGGAAACATCTCTGCTGTGGGAATATAGAGAGGTATAAGACAGGGTGATACAACATCTCCAAAATTATTCAGTATGCCTAGAAGAAATATTCAAACTTCTTGATTGGGAAGGGAAAGGTCTGAAAATAAATGGAAGATATTTAAGCCATTTACACTTTGCAGATGATATAGTTTATCTGCAAGTTCATGTGCAGTTTACTTCAACTGCACATGAATTAGACTCGTATCAATGAACTCCAAATTGCTAGCAAAACTGCTGACCTAAAAATAAACCTAAAGAAGACCCAAAGTTGTGTTTAATAATTATGTCCAACCAGAAATAAAAATCAATAATATGGAAACTTAAAGAAGTAGATCATTACATATACTTAGGACACACAGATATCAATGGAACAAATTAAAAGGTGCATGATGCTTGGGTGGAAAGCATTTGGAAAATTACATTCAAATTATATTCAAAAGCCAAATACCATTATGTCTGAAGAGAAAAGTTTTAAACCAATGTATTCGTCCTATACTGACATATGGCTGTGAAACATGGACAATGAATGAACAGAAAATTCAAAAAATTAAAAACAACACAATTTAGTGTGGAAAGAAGTATGCTTGGCATCACAAGATTGGATCACAAAAGGAATACATGATAAGAAATCAAACCAAAGTCTCTGACATCATAGGAAGAGTGAAACATCTGAAGTGGCAATGGGCTGGGCATACTGCTCGAAGACAAGATCAACGATGGACAAAAGAAGTACTGGATTGGATTCCACAAGAGGAAAAACGACCACGACACCGACCTAAATCACAGTTGATTGATGATATCATCAGATTTGCAGGAGTAACATGGAAAAGGAGAGCCATGGACAGGCAGCTTTGGAGTAATCTTGGAAAGGCATTCATCCAGCAGTGGATCGACAATGGCTGATAATGATGATGATACATGAACACACATATTGTACATATGTATATTAAACTGAACAAAAGTTTTACAAAACAATGTGTCAAGAATACATATAATAAAGTAAAAACAAAAACAAAGTTAATAACAAAGATGACTTTATGAACAGTTAAATACAACACAGAAAGAAATAAACTGAAAAAACAATATAAAAACAGAGGTTAGGAAATATTTAATGTGACAGTTGTGCTTGTCATATATCACATGATTGCTCACTATGCCCATTCTTTCAGAAGACTGCAATGAAAATGCCCCTGTACAAGTGATAAACTTCACCTCCACGACATAGCCACACTGTACATGCAAAGAAAAACAAGTAGTTTCATTCGGCCACTAAATACCATACGGACACAATTAGAGTATGTACTAATATATAGTGGAATATATATTAGTGTAAACTGGAGACAAATGGAATAAAATAACCTTGCATAATGAGAAACAACTCCCATAATAACATATCAGAAAATCAACTGCCATGATATTATATCAGATATTATACTGCATACAGGCAAGCAAAACAAAGTTTTATTGTAGAGCCAAATCAAACACCGTATCTAACTAAATAAATTGTTCTAACAACCTATTTCAAATTTTCAGTTGTAGAAAATACACTGCTTGGAAAGAAGCCTATGAACATCATAGTGTGAGGAACAAACATCATCCATGATGCCCACCTTAATAAAATGTAGCACCTCCTTTTGCTGTGATGACTGCAGAAATCCTATGACGCATACTTTCCACAAGTATACAATAGCAATCAGTAGGAATTTTGGACCAGTCTTCCTGTAGGCATGTAATGAGAGATCCTGGACTGTTGCAGAGCAGACATCCCTTGATCTCACCCAATGTTCTAGTTCATCCCACAGATGTTCAATAGGGTTAAGATTTGGGTTCTATGGAGGCCAGTCAAAAACCATGCAGTTACAGCAGCAACAGCCTTATGACAATGTACATTGTCTTGTTAAAAAAGAGACAATGGTCAATTCCATGGAAATGCCACAAAGAAGGAAGCAATGCATTGTCCAGAATGTTGAGATACCTCTCCGAATTCAACATTTGTGCACCATAAACAGAGGTCCAAGGCCAAACCAGGACCATACCATCACACTGCCATCTCCAAATTTCATAGTTGGGGTTATGCACTCTGGTAAGAGACATTCACCGGTCATTCCGCCACATCTGTCCATCAGCTCTGTAGAGGGTATAGCATGATTCATTGCTTCATAACACAGCTTTCCAAGCTTCCACATCCCACTGTATACATTCTTTGCACCACCAAAGACAACGCTGTTAATGTAGGGCTTGCATATTGGAGTCCTACCACGGAAACTCATGCTGTGAGACTCAGTTCTTCATGTTTTTATGCAGATTTGCATTCCAGTTGATGCCTAGAACTCTGCCTTGAATGTGCAGGCCAATGAATGGCTGTTTTTTTACATATTATCCTTTATAGCACCCTACGGTCATGTTTAGTGAGAATGGTGGGTCATCCGCTGCAGGTAGTGCTTGCAATTAACTCCTTGCACTTCCATCTCAGTATGGTATCACTGAACTGTAGGATGGCTCAATTTGTCAAGAATTTGCCAAACAGATAGGCCTGCAATATGGCACCCTATCATGTCACTTCAAAACTCTGTTAGTTCCGTTCTCACAGCATTTCACCCAGACATAGTTGCACTGACTTGGTAGCATCATATTCCTTTGATTTATATTGGCTAGAAACACGTGACTCGTTACATGGCATGATGCACCTTGCCTATGGGGGAGTGTCTATTGACTTCTTTCCAAGAAGTATACCTGGCACATCTCACTGAATGCAGAAACAAATCAGATAAAGAATCATACACACACACACACGCACAATTTAAAACTTGAAATCAGAATTGCATTTAGCATTATCTGTATCATTAAGACAGTTTAACAATACTGATTTTACATAATAAAAGCTGAAAATAAAATTTCATCAAAAATTCAAACTAAAAAAAAAAAAAAAATTTGCTAATGCCTTTTATTCCCTTATATGGAGTAGGTAAGGCCATTTTAACTCTAACTTTTGGAGATTGAATGGATAGATCAATCTCCACCAGTAGCCAATCAGATAGCTGGCCCACAACTATCACTAATTTTCAGCGGTACTCTGCATGAAGTATATATTTAAAACTTTATAAAAATGCACTGCTCAACACAGAGGAGACAATATACCAATATGAGTTCCTACTTAAAATGAAATATGTAGGATGTGACACAGCTTGAACATGAATATGTTCTGGCTATGAAATGCACTAATGTTTTCTATTTCATTAAAAAAAAAAGCTGGTTGCAACCCACTATAAACTGATTTCACGATCCACTAATGGGTCACAACCTGCAGTTTGGAAAACACTGCCTTAGAAGACTAAATGTTAGATATGATAACACTCAAGTGCTGACAAATAACAGACTAATTTGGAGGAAAACTGTTGATAGGAGATTAGTAATAACATAAATTTGATCATGCAATACTGTCATAATAACCTGTACGCTCATTGAAAGTATAATATCAGGAAATTGGTGATGTAATTATTAAATCAAAAGACTACATTTTTTGCTTGCAGGGTGAAGGGCTTACCTGAGGCAGTTGTGAGTGCTTTATCAGTGAATGAGTTCAAAGAAGAAGTACAATAGGCATTGTGTGAACAATGGTTAGTATGGGCCATCCACTATGAGTAACTCTATGGAGATAGATGCTTGAGAAAATCAGAAATGTTACTCTTTTTTATCCTTAGGCAGTCTGTCAAAAATACTTCATGAGGCTTCCACCTCTCTTTTATCTGGTCATTATCATTTAACCAAAAATTAAACAAGAAATCAATTTTTCCATTTTTCCTACAGTTCTTTGGCTTATTAATTGGAAAAAAAAAAAAAAAATGAAATGAAGTGATACCTTTCTAAAAACCTCCCCATTTTGTTGTGGGACTTCTTCTCCATCTCCAGCAACTCTTTGAGCAGACAATGGCAGCTGGTTTGCAAGTCTCACATTTTCATGCTGAAGAGACTCCATTTGTGTTGACTGATCAGAATATTGCTGTTTAAGTTCAGACATGGATAACTGTATTTGAGCCAGCTGATTTCCTAAGTCTATTGTCTGTTTGTCGGTTTTCTAAATAGAAATAAAAACAAGTTTTATTACCTGCACAGATCATTTTACTTATAAAATGAATTTTTTTTTATCAAAGTTATTTCTAAATATATTTAAAACAATTTATACATAGAAATCTTAAAAAAAATTTTTTTTTTCATTCATTTCTTGTTACCATAATGATGGCAGTAATGGACCACCATCCAAACATTCCCACATTACAATTCCTCTTACAGGTTTATCATGTGTGGCTTTATTAACAGGTGCAATGACCCATATTGATTAATTATGCTACTAAGTGATGCTAATCAAATATGATTAGCATCAGTTAGTAGGATAGAATTTATGATTCCTCCTTTTAATCTGATTTTGATGTGTGATTCTTGCATTTAGATTCCAAAAGTTACAGGATACTGTTAATACTTGAAGTAGTTTCAACCTTTTTTTTTTTTCTTGTCATGTGTTACAGCCTCTTTTTTTAAAGATGAGATAACAGAAAAAATGTTAGTATGGTCATGCACTGTTTAGTTGCCCAGCTGACTAAGCAGACAGCATCACTGATATCACTCAGTGATATCCACAATCCAGCTTACTGGAAACCTGAAGTGGCCTTAAAAAAAGTACCATGTTTTGGTTTGAGAACAGGGTTTCCAAATTATCTAAGCTTCAATCATGTCCACAATAACAGTAGTCTTAAAATAGGCTTACAAACCTCTCATAGGTGAAAAAAAAGGGAGGTATATTCCTATGATCAGATAAGATCTTAATGAAATTTTGCCTATTTCTCTGACATGTTGAAAACACATGCATGTCACAGAAAGATTTTCATGGCTGATTGATTACTTAGTAGTTCTGGGAACTCCTATACAGAAGATGAACAGATGCTGATATTTTCATGACTGACAAGAATTAAGAGCGGATGAATGCTACAGTGGGAGTTGAAATTGTGGCAAAAATCAAACTTGGTATCTTGTGTAACATCAAGAAAGAAAAAGTGATGAGAAAGAAAGAAAGATACTCAAAATGAATAAATAAAAAATACTAAAAAAAAAAGACTGGGTATTTGAAAGAAAAGCAGAAAAAATTCATTATCTGACTGCAATTAGACAAATGCAGCAAGTTCATTCAAAAAATGTAGTGAGTAAAAGGAAAATATATCAAAGTATAAAAAAAAAAGCTGATTAGTCAAGATAAACAAAAAAAAGTAGATTTATCATTACAAAACTCTTTGCAAATGTTTACCTGGTGTTTAAAGAATTTAAACAATGTGGTTTCATATTTTTCTTTTTAACAAACTTACTATAATTAAATACATGGGGATAATACAGAATCAAAATCTTAAAGTAACACTACACATGAAATTCAACTTCTGTTAAAATGTGCTTATTCATAAAATGTCTACAAAATACCACTAATACAAAATGCTTTCTATTCAAGGGTACAATAGTAAAGCAGTTTCAGGTCATTAAATAATACACAGGACAATCTGATGACAAAGCATCAGAAGGCTTCCCACTGAGATGATCTCTTTATATAATCCAGCTGCTACCTATTGTCACAAACATCCATATTTGATAGATTTTTAAGTGAACCTTAAAACTGTGGTTACAACAACCACCACTATAAATCCATCTTAACTGTCCAAACTACACTAAGATTTCTTCTGCCAAAAGAATGTCTCTTATATATTTGTATAATCTGATATTATATTTTTTGATCCTCTATAAGCTCTAAATTTTCTTCTCCATCTGTAACTTTCATGTGCTGTCTCTACAGCGCCCTAATTTCTAAAAGTCACACTAGCCTCTTATTTCTAATGTGACATTTTGCAGTCTAATTACCAGAACAGTACAGTCTCCTTCCTTAATAACTGATGTCCTCAACTTGAACTGCCTACTTTTTCCAATTCCACTGACCAAGCTAAGAGATACTAATATACTGTCATGCTCTAAGTAATCATCTGAAAATCATCCAACTACCAACCAGAATACCAGACAACCCTCTCCACTCTCCCAAAACACTCCTAATCTCTTAACCAGGTCTATCAAATACACCATGGAGGCCATCTCTCTCTCTCCTCAGTAACTCAGCCCATGATCTTATTCAAGTTTCTACAATCACTCTCAAACATGTGTCCTTTGAAACTGCAATGATGCTGAGAGAGAGAACATCAGCTGTTACCCCCTCTTACCTTATTTGGAGGCCCATGTAGCCAAATATAGCAGATATCTATATGCTAAAGCATATAAATATCTATGGCAGTTTTTCATCACCCAGAATTAGCCTACCCTACCCTACAAAGTCTGATTTGAAGCTATACACAAATATCAATTCCACACCACAGGTTGCAAAACCTGTAGCACAACAGTGCTATAGACAGGCAATATTGTACAAAGTGATTAAAGAGAAAGAAGGAACCTGCTGATGCGCTTCTTGAACAGAGGGATTTTGCAGTCCTTGGGGAGAAACATTGTGAGGAAGATGAAATAAAGATTTGGTAAGTTTAAATTTGAACTGCAAGACTATTACCCCAGGACTTTCTTCCTGATATAAGAAAAGATTTGACTCATTATGTACTCATGAAGTCCAAAAATTTTGGTTTAAAGAATAAGATCTACAATCTGATTTTTTCAGACAACTACAGAGAATATGTCTCTTCTTTTGGCTCCTATCTGTATCTGATATGTCAACAAGGTTTTTGCTATTTGGCCCACTTCTGGAAAATGACTTGATCCCTTCTTATAACAGATTAATAACTTTTATCTGTTATAAAATTTTATAACAGATAAAATTTTATCTAGATCAAATTTAGGATGGAAAGGAGTGGTACTTCAGCCCATCTCAGACATCAATGCTTACTAAAACCATCTCTGCCACTCTGTCCATTGAAAATTACCTTCATCAGCAGATACAAAAATATTCAGTTCATCATTCTTCCTAGAAGAATGACATCATTAAAATTTAGCAAAGCACACAGTGTTTAATATGCAACTTTACAGGAACTTAACAATGAAATCGCCGGCCTGGCTGCCCGAGTGGATAGCGTATCTGCTCTCCAGCCAAAAGGCTGGGGGTTCGAATCCCGTGTATGGGCATGGATGTTTGATTGTCAGTGAAAATACCTATAGTGGTCGGCAGTAGATGCCGTTAGTGTAGATGCGGTCAGTTGTTGATTGAATGGCGGAGACAGAGTTGTAGAGCAGGTGCCCTCCCTTGATGAGTCCTTGGACTCCCTGGAGATATCAAATAATAATAATCTATTATCAAGTATATTTATAGCATTTGATATATTTTGTGACATTTTATTGGAATAATGCAATATTAAAGTAATACTATAAAATTACACCAAAACCTCTCAAGAACAACAGAGCAGCAATGAAGAGGAATAATAGTGAAATTATGAACAAAGAGGTTTTGTTCCAATGAACAGAATCATGCTATTTCAGAAACTAACAAAGGTATTGAGTATGGATTAACTTTAGAAATATCTAGACTGAAATAAATTATTACATGGATGAAGAGAGAATTGGAAAAAGTTGAAAGTGATTAGAGATATCGAAAGGACGCAAAGAGTAAGCAGCAAGGGGGGGGGGGGGGGGAACATGATTGAGGCAATATATTCCATAATGATAAATATGGTAGGTAAAATCAATTATAAAAAAGAATATTATATGGTATGGAGATTCAATTATAAAATATGCCACTGACGACTGTGCTACTACTTTGAGTTTTCCCATGCTAAAATCAAAAATTTAGCCAATGTAACTGAAAAGCAGGAAAGTAAAGTGATAATGGTTCTGGTAGAAACAAAATGACTTGTGCAGTAATAAATAAAATTATAAGAGAGGATATGAAAGGACTTCTGTAAGAGTGAAAACAGTACATTACCTAAATATGATAACATGGAATTACGAAGAGTTACAATATCAAATGATTCGAAGCACAGCCCATGTAGAAAAGATTGATTGCAAGTTTTTGGATGTATGGAGTGAGTTTGAAGAAAATTTATATGGGTGGGGGAGAGTAGGGGTATGGCTTGCGCACTTGAATGTGTTTGGTATCAGAAGTATGGAGAAATTATTTATTGGTATGAACCCTAATAATATGGAGAGCCAGAGAACTTAGATTATGATGAGAGGAATTGTGAGAATCTATGCATAAGAGCAATTAAATTATGCAAGTATATTAATGGTATGAATATGATTAATCATAATCACTGTTATGCTGAAAAGATTACAGTGTGTTCATTCGGTTCAGACTTTGTGTGAGGATGTCTGTATAGGTGAAGCATTAGATCTGAACAAGAATCTAAAAGTTGTCCAACTCAGTCATGCAAACTACAGAGGAGGTATACAAAAAAGGATGAAGGTAAATTATGTCTGTGCACAAAGACAAGGAACAAAGGGGTTGCCTTAGTGAATACATTATAGCCTTAGATTACTGGCATTAGTGAGATTTGGCTCAGAAGCAGATGTACTAAATGCTATTGGGTGTAAAGAGTACAGTATTTTTTTAAGGAGGATAGACAAGACAGGAGAGGGAGGAAATGTGATGCTAATGATATCAGATGATTTTAGTCCGGTTATGGTAAAAAGCTATGAATGTAATATTAAAAAAAGAAACAGTTTTCCATGTAGCAGTGAGTTTAAAGCTATATAGCGTGAGATGGAGTCTAACAAGATCAAATACATGGTAGGGTGTTACTACAGATGTAGCAGAGCCGCAAATGATAACAAAATGCATCATCAAATAAACCTAATGAGTATTAAACGATTAATCATCATGGGCAACTTGAATTATGTGAACAATGATTGAGTTGAAGTGAAATCTCATGAGAAGAATGAAGATGAAATTATTCAGTTGTTCTACAATAAGTTCCTTAAGCAGCATGTCACAGAACAAACTCTGTCAATGAGTATTAGACTTGATTAATGTTAGAGGAGGGTTCCGTAAAAGATGCGACTTATTCGCCCCTGGTTTGTGATCATGCTACACTGACACAGGAAGTTGCCAAGTATATGAATATTCCATTTAGAAAAGGTTGCATGCTGAACTTCAAAGAAGGAAATTATGACCAACTGAGTAGATCCCATGGTATCAGTTGCTAGATAGGAAAGATTTCAGCAGTGCATGGGAAGTATTTAAAAAATATATCAAAGATGTAATATTCAAATATGTCCCTATAGTTTGAATATACAGCTCATCCATTTCACTCTTATACAGGATAAGAGTGAAATGGATGTGCAATCTTATTAAGCAAGAGATTCTAAAGAAAACGATTATGTGGAAGGAATACTATGTGTATAAAGATATCAATTATGAAAATTATAAGACTCAGGCCAGAAGAGTTGCAACTTGTATGGAAAGCTAAGTGTGATGACTATGAAAAAAAGGCTCTGCAAGCTAAAGAGAATGAATTTTGTCCAAATGAATTTTGTCATTATGTTGCAAGTAAGAGAAAGAATGTGAAAAAATAACTCATCAATATGGATAAATATGCAAGTGGCAGATGCAGAAGACACTGTTAAACTAATGAGTGCCTATTTTGCTAAAAGCTCAATAAGACTGAGGTTAGCTCTTTTCACCTAAATACCAAACTTGAAACTTCAGCTCAGCTTAAACAACACAATGCTATGGCACCAAGATTTCCCTTGGATAGAACAGTCTTTCAAAAGACATATGGAGAATATCTCTTTCAAGATCAGAACATGTAATAACATCACAAAAAAACTATGGTGCTACATGGAGTTCTTCTGCTACTACTACTACTACACTGCAATGCTCCACGTTGGGTCTAGGCTACTCTGCAGCAGAATACTGTTCACCAAAAAGGCTAAATAGTCATCATATCAAGAAAATCGACACAAATGCAGTAATGAGGACAATAACAGGCTGTGTCAAATCCACTCCCTTCTACTCTTGAGCAATATTGCATCACTGAACTTGCGCAGACAAGATGCTCTTGTAAAAGAGTAGATAAAAATAAATAGTAACCCCTGTTACCAACACGTGATGACCTCCCACATTTAAGTATAAATTGCCTTAAATCCCGATAGCTTCCATTAATATTGGCTGAAGAACTTATAAATAGCGATTTCAACATTAATTCGAAATGGCTAGAAACTTGAAAGGAAAAATTGCCACCGGACTTAAATAAATATATCCTTCCCAACCAAAATTCAAAAAGGATTGAGCTTCCACATTACCTATGGAAAAGCTTAAAATAAGATACACACAAGACATGGTATCTGTGCAGACAGCTTAGATAAGTGGGGAGATCACCTACACCCCCAATACCACTGTGGTGCCACAAACCAAACCATCCGGCACATTTTGAGGACTGCAACCTGAGAGCTTACCCTGGTAACCTGAGGGTCTTTTTTGAGGCAGATCCTTCATCTCTTGAATGGCTAGCTGAACTACATTTAAAATGTTAGTGACCGTCTATTTTTTTTTAATCTGAAGTTTACTTTACATCTTCACTATTTATTTGTACATATACACTACCTGTCTTATTTATCTTGTCAACGCAAATATCTATTATATATTTTGATATCATGTGTTTTTTTTTTACTATGTCATATGCTAAATAAATACATCTACTGTCCCGACCTCCAGTGAAAAAACTACATCAAAGCTATAATCTATAATATCAGAGAATAAATTCATATTAATACTTTTAATACAGCAAAACTGGTCACCTAATCAATAATTTAAAAAGTGTTTGTTATATTAAAGCTAAGATCCCAATTACTACAGTCCTGATTATAATTAATCTCTGTGGTTATATGGTTAGAATGTGACATCCACATTTTTGGGATTTTTAGATGACCATTACTGTTAAGGTTAGGGTGGCTGATAAAAATTTCATGGGCCTCTTTAACCCTCTCATGCATAAGGTCCTCATATGAGAACACATATTTTCCCCCTCATAATAATTATTCATAATTTAGTGCTACTGTATACATATGCATGTAGTCCTCATCTGGGGAGACCAAAGTGTTCTTAGAAACCACACCAGATGGCAGGAGTTTCAACAGAGTTACAGGAATACCAATCTCTCTCACTCTCTGCAGTGCATGGTGGTATCAAAGAAGAAGTGAAAAGCTACTGTTTTTATTGATTTGAATTTGGTGATTTTATGAGTCTTCTGGAAAGGTTAGTATGGTTTTATATATTGTTATACCTTGTAGATGAAGTGTGAATATTTAATTTGTTCATGTTTATTACCATATTTATAAAAATAACTTGAAAACAACCTGTCCTCATATGAGGACAATATGTTTGTAAGGTAATCTATGCAGCAAATAGTTTGAGGTTAGAAAGTTCTTGTACAATATTTTTATAATTTTATTTATTTTATTTTTGCAAACATAAATGAATAGTAAGTGTGTTAATTTGCATTATCATCTCTTTTACAGATGGATAACCAAAAGCCAGGTCCACCATCAGGCATAAAAAAGGCCTATTACCACAAAATGATCCTACAGAGAGTGACAGTTCAAGTGAAGATAGTGATGTTCAGTGTCCTTCCCCTGTTGGTCACACTCACAACGTTCGAAGTCCAGCTAGCGTGCAAAATACAGTTGTTGCTGGTCATATGCCATTGCAGATACAACCAGTGTGGTTTAGTGAGAAAGATAATCCCTTTGCTGGTACTGAACCACAGTTTAGAGGAAAACACTAAGTAAATATTCATGGAGAGAACCCTATAGATTATTTTTCACAGCTGTTTCCAGATGAATTGATGGATGAAATTGTGAAACAAACTAATCTGTATGCATGCCATAAAGGCAAAAATAATTTAGCACTTACTGTGACTGAACTCAAAATTTACCTTGGAATTGTACTTGTCATGACATACATAAAATACTCACGTGTAAGGCAGTATTAGGTCCTCTGAACATGGACTATGCATGGATGTTATAGCTGATGCTATGTCAGCGAACAGATAGGAGGACATAAGGCGATATTTGCATTTTGTTGATTCAGACACAATACCTACCAACAATAAAGACAAAGCAATACATATAAGACCAGTGCTGCAAAAGTTTCATGAAACATTCCATGCTGCTGTCAGCCCAGAAGAATTTCAGAGTGTAGATGAGATGATGATTCCATTCAAGGGACGTTCACAACTCAAACAATAATTACCTAAGAAACCAAAAAAATGGGGTGAGGGCAAGCATTTCAGGCAATGTAAGTGCAGATCCTGGAAGACAAAATTAAGACTCATTCAGTGCAAGTGAAAATATAGTACTTAGGCTTTGTCATGACCTTGCTGGTAAGAACTTCAAGGTATATGCAGACAACTTCTTCACAAGCATCCCCCCCTAATTAAGAAACTAAAGGAAGATGATATTTATTATGTGAGTATATGCAGAAGAAAATGACTTCAAGGTGCTGACAGGAAACTGAAAAATGAAAAGGATTTGCAGAAGATGGGAGACGAGGAAATATGTCAGTTATGTTCTCTGATGGCATTACTGTCACTAGATGGGTTGATAACTCAATAGAACATGTGCTATCTAACTACTTAGGAAAGGAGCCTGTCAGTGTATGTCAGAGGTTCAGCCAGAAAGAAAAAAAAAAAGTATGTTGAAATTCCACTACCTCACAGCATAACTGTTTATAACAAACATATGGGTGGAGTGAACCTTATGGACTCTCTTGTGGCTTTGTATCGAAATGATACCAGAAACAAATGATGGTATATGAGAATTTTTTACCATATGTTGAACGTACTTGTTTGTAATGCATGGACCATTTGGAAATGGGAAGAAAAAGAAAAATTGGATTTGTTGGAATTCAAATCAAGAGTGGCAACTGCTTTGATATATCAAAGTTTAGCTCAGCTAGGTACAAAGAAACGAGGACGCCATTCAAGTCAGACACCACAGTACTAAAGAAATGCAGAACTCATTCTGTGTCACATGAGAAACGTTTTGACGGGTGGACACCTCCCAAAGAAGACAACAGATGCTAATGCCAATTTGCAGAGATATACACTGCAAGAGTAAAACAAGATACATCTGTGATAGATGCGAGGTTCCAATCTGTCCAGAATGTTCTCAGTCTTTCCATACAAAATGAGGCAAAGAGAATAAGACTCAAAAGAAAGATTCTGGTATTGCAACTACATTTATTAAGATAAATAAAAATAAACAAACCCGACAGGTTTCGTATGTCGTTTGACTTACATCTTCAGGGGTTAAAGGTAACTAAAAGTTTAAACACAAGAAATGAGAAATTACTCAAAACAGTCCATTCTATGATGTTATGGCCATCTAACTGTTCATTAAATTAAAAAATCTGAATTCAGAATCTGTGCATGCTAAATTTGAACAATGCTAGATGTTGTCATGTTCACACTGTCCTAGGTCTGACTTAGGTGTGTGTGTGTGTGTGTGTGTGTATATATATATATATATATATATATATATATATTTTTTTTTTTTTTTTTTTTTATCAATGCTGACCAAACTTGGTGTAGAATTAGGCCCTGGTTTTTGTTGCACTGCATTGGAATTCTAAGCATATTAGCAGCTTCTTTAAATTTCCTTGTGAAACAGTTTTTTTCAATATAATACATGTTCATTTTATGCCAGAGCATATTATAGCCAGCAGAAGTTGTGTGGGATGCTAGGCCTGATTTGTGTTCTCTCCTTTTTTGCACATCTTTTTGGTGTTCGTTCATACGAATTTTCCCTGATCTTCCCGTCTGGCCAACGTAGCAGATGCCACAGGAACAATGAATTTTATATACCCCTGGTTTTTTTAAGGGGTGATGTGGAGGTTTTGATGGGATGATCAAGGGAAATTTGTATGAATGAACACCAAAAAGACATGCAAAAAAGGAGAGAACACAAATCAGGCCTAGCATCCCACACAACTTCCACCGGCCATAATGTACTCTGGCATAAAATGAACATCTTATATTGAAAAAAACTGTTTCACAAGGAAATTTAAAGAAGCTGCTAATAAGATTAGAATTCCAACGTAATGCAACAAAAACCAGGGCCTAATTCTACACCAAGTTTGGTCAGCATTGATAAAAAATATACCTAAGTCAGACTTCACAGTGTGAACGTGAACAACAGAACGTGACAACACCTAGCATTGTTCAAACTTAGTATGCACAGATTCTGAATTCGGATTTTTTTAATTTAATGAACAGTTAGACGGCCATAACATCATAAAATAGACTATTTTGAGTAACTTCTCATTTCTTGTGTTTAAACTTTTAGCTACCTTTAACCCCTGAAGATGTAAGTCAAACAACATATGAAACTTGTCGGGTTTGTTTAATTTTATTTATCTTAATAAACATGTGGTTGCAATACCGGAATCTTTCTTTTGAACTGCTAAACCACAGAAACCTACCCTTACAAAAGAGAAGAATAAGACTGTTCTTGATTTACGTAGCTCTACTGCAAATTCTAATTGTTCTACTTTTTTGCGTGTACTAAGTAATCCAAATGTTGATCCTTCATGTAGTGTTTCAGCAAAATATAAATTGTTTATAATGTGTTTTGTCATACTTGTTTTCTTTCAATGAAAATAAATTCCTTAGTCTAAAGTCATTTCCATAGAAATATGTCTGTAGTCTTGGCATTAGTGCATGATGTCCTCAGATGAGGACATCATTTTTAACATATACAGGACACAAATTCAGCAAAATTAATGAATTCATGGTAGTACTGTAAGATTAAATGGTACTGTATCATGCTATTATAATTTTTTATAAATGAATATAAAAATTCATGCATCATCATCATCAAATTCCTGCCATGTACCCTCAAGGGGTGTACAGGATATGACAGTACTACATGAAAAAATTACATCATTACTAACTTCCTATCTACAATTTTCCTCCAAATCAGTCTGTTACTTGTCAAGACTCCAACATTATCAGATCTTATATTTCTATCGTCTAAGGCACTTTGTACCGTATCAATCCACCTATATCTTGGTCTTCCTCTGGGTCGTTTTCCTGCCAACCTGGCAGAGAACACTTGTTTTGCTAATCTTTCCTCTCCCATTCTATTTAAGTGACCATACCATCTGAGATTAGCTCTGCTAACGCATTCCTGGATGCTGACAATGTCAAGTTCTTTCCTAATATCCTCATTTTTAATATGATATTGCCATTGATGCCATCTGTTCATGCCACTAATCTTTCTCAGGACTCTCATATCTGCGGACTCTAGTCTTTGGTCAAGTGTTTTACTTCTGACCCAGCTCTCAGATCCATAAGTTAAAATTGGTTTGAACACAGTTTTGTATACAGCTAATTTAGTGTTCCGACTAATTTCTTTCTTATTCCATATGAATTTATTCAATTGACTTCCCACGATACCAGCTTTGCTGATTCTGTTGTCTATTTCTATATTTAGTTTACCATCTTCAGTAAAAATTGTGCCTAAGTAGCTAAAATGTTTTACTTGTTCCACAGGTTCTCCATTCACAACACAGTTGACATTTTCAATGATTCTGCCTATTTTCATTGTCTTTGTCTTTTTAATGCTGACCTTCATACCATATCTATTACAACAGCTATTCAATTTAGTCAGAGAATCTTGCAGACTTGTAGCGGATTTATTTAGAAGTATAACATCATCCGCATAAAGCAAAGAGCTGACATTAACATCTCCAATTTTGATATCAGGTTTAATACCACATTCCTTCATAATGTGATCCATATAGATAATGAATAACAGAGGGGATAATGTACATCCTTGTCTCACACCAGATTTAACATTAAACCATCTTCCTGTACTTCCTTCAATTCTAACTGCTGACTCACAACTCAAATAAAGACTAAGTATTGCTTGATATAATGCCCCATTGACACCATATAACTGCAGCGTATTGAATAGCTTCTCTCTTGGCACCTTGTCATATGCCTTTTCCAAATCGACAAAACTTAAATACAGATCTTTGTTATATTCCCATGCTTTCTCGACTATTTGTCGTAAAGTGAAGATATGATCCTGACAGCCTCTATTTGGCCTGAATCCAGCTTGTTCTTCACCAAGCTTCCCTTCCACAATTCTTCTCAACCGTTTCTCAAGTATACTTGCATAGATCTTGCCAGGAACACTCAGTAGGGAAATACCTCTGTAATTCTCACATGCAGTTTTATTTCCCTTTTTATATATGGGTACCATGAGAGCTCTACTCCAATCATTGGGAATTCGTCCCTCTGTCCAGGCTTTCTGAACTATGCAGTGCAGCCACTGTAAGACTCTTATACCACCATACTTCAGCATTTCTGGTCGAACATCATCTACTACTGCTGCCTTTCTACACTTCAAGCCTTTGATGGCTTTTTCTACTTCAAGTATGGATATGTATTCCTGACTGCATGCCTTGTCAGTGTTTTTTTATCACTGTGCTTGTTTCATTTAGCAGTTTTTCAAAGTAATTACTCCATACTTCAAGGATATCTTTTTCTCCTGTTTTCATTTCACCTTTATCATCTCTAATTCCTTTTACAGCACTCTTTCCTCCATTCCTAAGCTTCTTCAACAACCTCCAGAATATTTTGCCACCTTCTTGATATTTATTTTCTATATTCTTGCCAAAGTCCTCCCATGACTTTTGTTTAGCTAGTTTTACACACTGTTTAGCTTTCTTACATTTGTCTCTGTATTCTGTAAGAGTAAAAGCTGACTTATTTGCCAGGAACTTTTGATATGCTTTCTTCTTTTCCTTCACTGCCTCTTTAACTTCCTGTGTCCACCAGGGAGTTCTGATTTTTTTATCTTTGCACACAACCTCACCACATGCCTCTCTGGCAGAATCAATCAATGTTTCCTTCAGAGTTTGCCACTGAATCTCCAAGGTTTGATTCCTGTTCTCAAACTCTTTCATTTTCTTTTCAATAATATTTCTGTATTTTAGTCTACAGTTTACATCTGAGAGCTGCTCAACTTTTATTCGCTTTAAAACTTTCTTACATGTTATTCTTTTCAATATGAAATTCAATTTTATCCTGCTCAAGACTAAATAGTGATCACTTCCAATTTCAAATCCTCTGTACACTCTGGTGTCCTGCACCAGGGAGAAAACATCACTATCAACAATAACATAGTCAATGAGACTTTTCTTATTCCTAGCCTCTTCTCTCCATGTGAATTTGTGCACATTTTTATGTTGGAACATGGTGTTAGTAATAACCAGTCCATGTCCTGAGCAGAAATCCAACAGATATTTGCCATTATTATTAGCTTTGCTCTTTTCTCCAAATTTTCCCAAAATATTTTTGAATGTCTCACAATCATTTCCTACTCTACTATTTAGATCCCCAACAAGGACCAACTTTTCCTTTTTCATTGTGTCAGTTGCTTTTTCTAAAGCATCAAAAAATTCCTCCACTTCTACCTTAGTAGAGCCTTCTGTGGGACCATAGGCACAAATCAGTCTCATTGTCCAGTTCCCCATTCTCATATTTGCCCACATTACTCTACTTGAGACTGACTGCCATTCAAGAAGATTAGCCTCGTATTTTGTGTTGAATACTATGGCTACTCCTTCTTTTCCTTGATTGTTATTGCCTGAATATAACATTTTGTATTTATTGCTCAGAAAGATCTCACCAGTTTTGGTCTTTTTTGTTTCAGTCACCCCTATTATGTCGATCTGGTACTTATCTAATTCCTCAGCTAGCTCCATTTCTTTGCCATTCAGGCTTCTTACGTTGATAGTACCGATCTTTAACTCTGGTGATGTTGAGTTGGGGTTTGTTTTCAGATTTGTTCCAGTAGCTGACTTTTCGCTGTTCGCCCTGGTTCCCTGGCGAAAACAACGGGGGCCTTGTTTAACCGGGCGACGCCCCAGCCGGCATGAAATTTTGTCATGTTGTACCATCATTTTTTATTTTGGTTTAACCAATAAGAATACAATTTGGTCGGCTAAATCCCAAATTGCCAGCCCATCCTCGTTCGTTCAGTATCAAAGTAGATACCCAACAGGGTGCACCACGAGAAGGTGAGGATTGGACATTAGGTCAGAAGCCCTGGTCGGTTCTCCGCATTCCTGCATGAGAGGGTTAAATTTGTGCTCATACCACGTTTTGATGTGATGTCAAAGAACAGGTGCCTTTCCAGTCAATTCTATGTAGAATAATCAGGGAATGATCAAAAACGCCAGATTTACCATAGTTATTAAATTTAATGTGCCATTTATGTTATTTTTTTCGGACAGGAATTGTGCATCCTGTTTCACCTATATAAGGCAAATTACAAGTGCAATCAATACAGTATGCTCCAGGATGGACCAGTGGAGGAAGTGAATCCTTGGAGGAGTTGAATAAGTTCTTTAATTTTGCAGGAGGTTTGAAGGTGGCATTAAGGTTGTATTACTGGAGTATTCTGTTTATCTGAATTTAATGCATGGAATGATAAAAGTTCTCATGGTAAAAGTATAATGGAGTGAAACAGCACTAGGAAACTATTAAACATAGTATTTAATGCTTCCAATATTTCATCTCAGTTCCAAAGACATCATCAGGGAGTACAAATTGAGACTTATAACACGCACACACAGTACAAAACTAAATGAAACATGTGACAAAAGACTACAGTCCTAATTAGGTGAGAAACCCTGTATGGACACCTGTCAGTGGCCTAGGATGCAAACTGAGATCTCAAATTATTAGGAAAAATAATCCCATATTTTGGAAAGTTTTATGCAACCATATTTATTTAAATTAGGATGATTTTTATGAGCAGCAGCAGATTCTTAAAACAGTCTTTCTCTTCTAAATTTACTGTGATGGAGCATGGACTTTTTCCAATTGATTCTGTGCATTTTTCTAAAGCATGGTCTGCAAATATTTTTTCATGTTCTTTCATTCAGATGGTAGCTGATCTTCCTGTCTGTCCATACTAGGCCAACTTGAATTAGAGGCCAATCTGCTTGTCCGGAGTTGTGGTCAAGGTGTTGGAGAAGCTAGTGAGAACAAGAATTCAGAACTGGGTGTACAATAGTAGAATTCTCTTTAATGGACAGCATAGGTTTACTAAAGGAATATTGTGTTTTAGCAATCTACTTATATAACAAGGTGACAAATAAATTGAACAAGGGGGGGGGGGCACATACAGTAGCATATTTAGATTTTGCAAAGGCTTTTGATTAGATTGCCACATGACAAACTAGTAGTTGAACAGCAACAAATGGGGTTGAGAGTAGATTAGTGCACTGGATTGGAAATTGGCTGTCTGATAGGTATCAGCAGATTGTGTGTGGGGAAGTGATATCCTAGAAGAGGAAAGTCACTAGTGGTATGTCCCAAGGGTCTGTTTTGGGCCATTGTTTAATTTATATGTAAATGACATTGGAAAGGACTTATATGGTGATTAGTTGTTTGCAGATGATGCAAAGTTGGGGAGAGTTATGAGAAGTAGAACAGATGTTGTAGTTTTGCAAGAGGACCTAAATATACTGTCTGAATGGGAGAGTGTGTGTGTGGGGGGGGGAGGTGTCAGTTCAATGTTACAAAGTGTAAGGTTTTAATATTTAGGAAGTAATGATGGGATGCAGAGTATAGGATTGGCAGGGATAATTTGGAGGAGATGAAGAACTTGGAGATTGTGGTGAATAGGGACTTGAAATTTCGCGAACATTTTGGTAAAATTGTGAGGATAACAGCAGATTGTGGGCATAATGCAGAGAACACTGATGTACAGAAGCAAAAAAAAATATTTTAATTCCATTGTACAAGACTTTGGTCATTCTGCATATGGATTCCTATACACAGATTTGGTTGGCAGGTTTTCAAAAGGATGATGAGACATTGGAGAGGATCCAGAGATGATTGACTAAGTTTGTTTCTGATCTCTTGGAATGTGGAATATGAGGATAGATTGAGAGAATGCAAATTACACAGTCTTGCAGATAGAAGAAAGAGAGGAGACATGATTGAAACATAAGTCAGTAAGGGGTAATTAAAAGATAAGTGTCGATGAAATTTTTCATAGAATATCTGAAGACAGAGGAAGAATGAGAGGCCATCCCTGGAAGCTGTATAAGATGGATGTCAGCAAGGGAGGGGGGAGTAGATTTTTTTGCATGGAAAGTGGTAGGTGATTGGGATGCATTGCCTGAGAGTGTGGTGAGCGCAGGAACAGTAAATGTATTTAAGTTTAGGTACGGTGAACTGTGCATCTAATAGTGGGACTTCCCACAATGAATCTTGACTCCATGGAGGTCTGTTAATAATAATAATATTGAAAGAAGCACAAGATTTCTCTCAGCCACCATAGCTGAGAAAATACGATTAGACACCCCTAACATTTTAAACAAACTATCAACCTGAACCAAAACTGAACTGGCAGCCGTGAAATCTTTAAAAGCTAGTCAGGACATAGAAATTACTAGAGTCAATAAATACAGTGCCATGGTTATTTTAAACCAAACACCTTACCTGAAAATATGAATCAATTCATCTCAGGCAACAATACATACAAACTTGTGAAATATAACCCAACTTACCAGATTAAAATGAAAACAGAAGTATTAAATTAGTCACATCCTTGCTCGCAGATACAGTTAAATTATTTCTGCACTACGCTCATTCCCCAAGAATTTATGGCTTGCCTAAGATTCATAAGCAGAACATACTGCTTCAGCCAATAGTTGAAGGTATCAAGAGCTCCAATTATCATCTAGCCAAGAAACTAGCATCAACAATCAAAGAGTTGGTAGGATATTCCTCTTCCTATATTAAAAAACACTCAACACTTTGTAAACAAGATTAAGGACATCACACTTGATAAAAGTGATTTATTAGTCAGTTTTGACATCTGCCATTTTCACAAATGTCCCAATCAGTGACAATTCTTTGTGTATTTTTTTACAGTATTCTTTAGAATACTGTATTCTAAAAAACTTCTGTTGCATTTCTGTATTCTACAGAAATGCAACCTTAATGCAATTCTTCCAAGGATCCACTTCCTCCACTGGCCCATCCTGGAGTATACCTTATTCACTTGTAATTTGCTTTATACACCTAAACCTCTTTTTACGCGACAGATACGTTTCTAAAAATTATGCGTAAATAGAATTCACATAAAAAGAACTACTGATTCCATAGAAAAAGTGAAGATTGGTTCCAAACCTGAAATATAAGCAAAATAATGAAAACAACAAACATTAAATTCGTTAGGATCATAACATTTTTATTTACATCTCATGGAGAACACACATACATATAATGAATTTTAATAACTTAAAAAAAAAAAAAAAAGACATATTCATTTCGGTTGTTTGCTAAGGATTCTATAAAAAAATTATGTTATTCGCTATCAGTTTCTGACAATAAACGTGAAAGCTTTCGTTTTCGTGAGACTGGAATATCACTAGAACTACCAGACATGATATTATCGTCATCGCCTTCTGCCTCAACTTGTGGAATTCTTCTTGTCATTTCTTGAACAAAAGTATAACTGGTTGTTTCAGTAGTTTTAGGCATGAACTCAGTTATTAATTGCTGTGTTGATGCTTTAGATAAGTCGTGATATAATTCTCCGTATGAAGAAGACATTAACAACCTAAGCTCACGTGAAAACTTCCCAGCACGTGCTCCATTTGGATCATGTCGGGCAAAATAATTGCCTAAATTACTGGCTAGTTTAAGACCTTCTTTAATTATATCAGCAGTGAAAGTAGGATTATCTTGATCATTATCATTAACTTCTTCGCTTTCAGGAGTCTCAGAAACAATCTCCACTATTTCGTCTTCACTAAGAGGTTTATCAATTAACAATTCTTCGATATCTGCCAATGTAAGATCATCGAATCCTTTTCCGCCAATTTCACATGCCAAACTTATTATATTGGGGAATTCTGCAGTATGATTGAAGGGAACAGGAGCATTCTCTTTAACACATGCAGGCTAATTGCTTTCCAGCATGCATTCATAGTTTCTGGTCTCAATTCAGATAAAGAAAATCGAACCTGATCAATACAATCCATAATTGGAAATTTTTTTCACACATCCATAACTGACAGCGTTTTATCATCATTAAGCTTGTTCAAAACGTACTGAAATGTTCGTCTGACATATGTTTTAAAAGTCGCAATTATACACTGATCTAGAGGTTTTAGCAATGATGTGGTATTGGACGGCAGAAAAAAAAAATGCACATTTGGGTGTTCTATGGCAGGATGACCGGATGCATTATCAAGAATCAAAATCACTTCAAATTCGAGACCCTTATCATTCAAATAGCATTTAACTTCTGGCACAAAATGTTTGTGGAACCACTCAGTGAAAATATCAATGGTCACTCAAGCTTTTTTGTTGGCCATCCAATGAACTGGCAATTTTTGAAAATCTACGCCTTTCATTGGCCGTGGTCTTAATGATCGATTTATGAGCACTGGTTTTAACATCCGATCTCCTAAAGTATTCAAACAAAATAGGAGTGTTATGCTATCCTTTGCCTTTGAACCCACCAACAATTTTTTGCATTTTTGATATGCAAGTTCTGTTTGGCATTTTTTTCCAGAAAAGGCCTGTTTCATCCATATTCCAAACTTGTTCACAAGTGTAACCTCCATCTTCAATTATTTTGGCAAGTTTTGTGGAAATGCTTTAGCAGCTGTTTCATCAGCAGAAGCCGTTTCACCTTTAATTTTTAGAAAATGAAGAGCATGTCTTTTAATAAGCTTAGCCAGCCAACCATTGCTTACATGAAGTTCATATTTTTTCCTCAATTGAGATGAAGTATCTGGCTGCAGTTTTTTAATCTGTTCATAAAATCTCAATGCTGATTGCTTGATGGAATTTCCGTCAACTGGCATTCTGTTTTGTACATTATCTTCTATCCACATCACTAAAGCTTTTTCGGCATTTCTAGAACAACACTTGTGTATGATGATAATTTCGCACTCGATTTTGTACCAGAACATACCGCTTTTCTAATAGCCTTTTCATTTCCTTTATAGATCTGACAGTTGATTCATGGACTTCAAAATGCTTACCCACAGCAGTCGCACCTTCCCCAGTTTGAAGATGATCTAAAATTTGAATTTTTAAATCCAAAGAAACGGCTTTCCTTTTTTTTTTTTTTTTTTTTTTTTTTTTTTTTTTTTTTTTTTGTTATCGGCAACATCATGTGAGGGCTGAATTAAAATCTTCAATTAATGAAATGAAAGTTTGAAAATTGTATATAGCTTATCATTTATTATTTCTTGGCAAAATTATTAATTTTATAACACGATTTTTATTTCACTTAAAAAATATGCTAACTGTGTTGTCTACTCAAACACCAAATTCAAACTGCTAAGAACTGCTTTTTTATGCGCAGTCAGTTATTAATTTGGGGAATTCCCAATAAATGAAATTCGTAAGAATTTAGAATTTTCTTAATTGAAACGAGAATGCAATTCTACAAAATTCTCAGAATTTTCTTGAATTACAGATTTTTTCCTAACTTAAACTTTAGGTTGGTCGTGTAAAAGTGAATGGGCAGTGGTTCTATCCCAATTCGCGTAACTCCGAATTTGCGTAAAAAAAATTCGCATAAAAAGAGGTTTAGGTGTATAAGTGAAACAGAACACACAATTTCTATCCAAAAAAGAGAAACATAAATGGCATATTAAACTTAATAGCTATAGTAAATCTGGCTTTTCTGATCATGCCCTGATTTCTCTACATAGAATTGAGTGGAAAGGCAACTGTTCTTTGCATCACACCAAGCCATGGTATAAGCACAAATTTGAATAGTCCTGTGAAATTCTTATCAGCAACCCTAATCTTAACAAAGGTCATCTAAAAATCCCAAGAATGTAGATGGCACTTTCTAACCACATAACCTAAGAGTTAATTATAATTAGGACTGTAGTAATTAGGATCTTACTTTAATATAACAAACATTCACTAGTTTTGCTGTATTTAAAGTATTAATATGAATTTGTTCTCTGATGATGCTATAAACAGAATATAGCTCTAATGTAGTTTTTTTCACTTTAAAATGTAATATAACTTGTCTTTGTGTGTGTACTTCAGATGATTACCTTAATATGCAGGTCAAAATTCTGCAAAATTAAAGTAATTATTCTTAAAACGGTTGTAGTCTCCATAAGTTACCAAAATGAATGCTGATTACCGTGTAACATCAAACGAAAGAAGAATCTGTTTATGGCTTTCTTACAAAAGCTAGAGATTGTATTCTTTGGAGGAAAGCAGTCTGGAGAAGCTGTTCCAAAGAACAGAGGTTGATTGAATGAAACAAGTTCATGAGAAGCTGTACAATTGTAGTTGAAATGTAGTGATGATGATCTGCAGCAGCTCTTGTTTTTATATTACGAGTTAAGTGAAGGAATGGTGGTAGGCAGTTATATAAAAAAAAAGTTCAGAAATAGAGCAGCTATGAGAAAGTACTTGGAGAAGTAGCATTCTGAATGAACAAAGACAAGTTTTGGGACTTAAGAAGCTATGGATCTGGGATGTGTATATGCCAGGATGGATGTGAATAAAGGGAGCAGAAGATATTTATTGAATTGATTTTCTGAATTGCTTCAGAGTTTCACGATATGCATTATTAATATTAATTGTTGTTCCTAGCTGAAGAAATCTGATGAACAAGATCTTTTTTGGTCCCAGAAGACAGTGGCCATCTTTTTTTTTGACTGACGATGCCTGTTTGAATTGTTTTGCTTTCATAGATGAATGGCACCACTGCATTGATTGTTATTTTGCCTCAATGTTTGTGGCATTGTACAAAATCCACATTATTGCCAGTCAAGATACTTGAAAAAAGTTCATCTCCATTTTCGTAACGCTCAAATTTTTAAGTTAATTCCACTCATTGATGTTTATGAGTATCAGTCGACATTTTTGGGAACCATCTGGCACACAATTTCTTATACCCCAGCATTTCTATTACAATTTCATGAATAACTGAGCATGAAACTTCTGGGAATTGAAAAGAAAGTTCTGTAATTGTGAAACAATGATTCTTGTGAATTTTTGTGTTCACTCTTTCCACCAAATCTGTCACCACAAGTGGTCAGCCACTACGCTCTTCATTATGAACACTGTTGTGCCCTTCTTTAAACAAATGACACCATTGCCTAACCTTACTGTCAGTCGTTACATTAGGCCCATTAACCTTACACAGTTGATGAATTTCTGCAGAACTATTGTTTTCTGCCAGCAAAAAGCATATCACACCATAACCCTCACAACTGGTATACAAAGCTGGAGTTGTTTACTTGAGTAAACAACTGTAAACTAAACGAAGAAACTAAGTACAAATAAACTAGTAAACTAAGTACAAAGCTGGAGTTGTTTACTTGAGCCATTTAAGGAATGCTGAATTTTTATCTTGGAATGCTTTGGCACACTTACTGGAGAATTAGGGATTTAATTCTTCACGGTTTTGTGTGATATAAGGAATGATTGCCCTTATGGGAAAAGAACACAAATGCTGGCAGTCATCCCTACTGGCATGCTGTCATAGTGCTTTCCAAGGCTATGAGAAGGTCAGATCTGAGAAATGTGAACAGAGTAAGAGTTGCCAAGAGGAGGGCTAATGTCCACAGCATATTTGAAAGAAATGCTAGTTTCAAAGAGGTTTGAAGTATTGGGAGAATGATGAGGGTTGTTCTGTATTCTGAATGATTCTCATTATAATAATGTAATGTTTGCTGTCAGTAATGATATCAATGTGTGTGTTGATAACATTACTGACAGCAAACAATAAATTTAGACAATGCCAGACCTAGAAAAATTATTGCTTTTTTAATAATTAAGTTTTATAATTCTAGAATTTTGGGCATTTCTCCCCACCCTCAACCCAAAGAAAGGCATTACTACTAAGTATAGAAATGTGAATATTAAAATACAAGTCATTCAATATCTAACATTTGGCTTTGTTCTGAATGACTTATATTTTAATATTCACATTTCTATACTTAGTAGTAATGCCTTTCTTTTTTGTAAATTTTTGTAAGAAAAATCCATTGTTCAGAACACACCAAGCTGTTGTAGTGTCTTCACGTTAGTTTTCTACAAAACTACTTTACTATTTAAACTCTAGTTAATTTATTAAAAGTCTAGATAAGTAGTGATCAAAACAAAAGTTTCTCATTGCTTAATTTGGTGGCGCAGATAGCATCAGCCTGGCCAAAAATTATTGCGATCACTGAGACGTGGTTGACAGAAGGGGATATAACAACAGGAATAGAAGTCGCTGGGTATAGCATTTTTCGTCAGGATAGGAGGGGAAAGCGTGGTGGTGGGGTGCTGCTTATGATAAGTGATGACCTATGTCCTCTAAGAGTGGAGAATTTGGAAGGAAGTGAGACAAATGATTTTGAGAGCGTATGGTGTGAGCTAGAGGTAGGCAAGACAGGATATTTAGTGGGGTGTTGCTACAGACCCAGGAGCACAGAGGATGGGGACCAGGAGATGTTTAGACAGCTAAGTTTGGCAAGTGCAAGAAGAATGATTGTTATGGGAGATTTTAACTTCAGTAGTATAAATTGGAGAGAGGAACATGCATGTAACAATAGGGGAATGGAATTTCTAGAATTCTTAAGGGACAAATGTCTTAGGCAACATGTAACAGAGGGAACAAGAGGTTCAAAAATTTTGGATTTGGTTATAGCATCAGAAGAGTTGATAATAACTGAGTTGACGTCTCTCCCACCAGTTGGAGAGAGTGACCATATGGTGTTGACATGGAAAATGAATAGACATGCAGGAGTATCAAAGAGACGGGAACTTATGTGGAATTATAAGGCAGGTGATTATAATAGTCTTAGACGTCAACTTCGGGAAGTTTCATGGAGGGAGGAATTGGACGGCCAGGATATCACCAGTGCGTGGGAAATTGTGAAAGAATATTTGTTATCAGCAATGGTAAGTTGTATACCACGAGTGAAGAAGAGGGCGCAATTTGGAGTAAAGTGGATGACAAACAACATTAAACAGGAACTGCATGCGAAAAAGAGGCTATGGAAGAGATATAAGGAGACAGGTGAAGAGAGGATGGGTGAAGAATATAAGACACAGGCCAGAAGAGTGACTCGTGTGGTAAGGAAAGCGAAACTGGAATATGAGAGGAGATTGGCCCTAAGATCCAAAGAAAATCCTAGGGAATTTTTTAGCTATGTGGCCAGTAGGAGGAGAAATGACTGTGGAAGAATGATATTGTGGGATAAAAATGGGAATAGAGTGACTGATGCAGAGGACATAGTGGAATTGTTCAATGAACACTTTATTGGAGTATTTCATCCTAGAGGAGTCAATTTTAATGCTAGAGGGATAGGACTGGTACGAGGTCTGGAGGTACAGGAGGAGAGTGTGTTTCAGATACTGAGTACTCTGGATGTCAGTAAAGCTGTGGGACTGGATGGTATTTCACCACGAGTTTTGAGAGAATGTGCTAGCGAATTGACAATACCTTTAACGTGGCTTTACAATGAAAGTCTGGCTTTGGCAAAGGTGCCCAGGGAATGGAAGGAAGGTAAGATAGTGCCATTGCATAAGGGTGGTAACAGACTGGAAGTGTCTAATTATAGGCCAATCTGTGTGTCATCAGTAGTTGTTAAGATCTTGGAGAAAGTAGTGAGGGACCGTGTACAGCATTGGGCAGATGAGGGTAATGTTATCTGTGAGAATCAACATGGATTTGTGAAAGGACGCTCTTGTTTTAGCAATATGCTAGCCTTTTATAATAAAGTTACAAGAGCATTAGATGAGGGAAAGGCATATACTGCAATTTTCTTAGACTTGGCGAAGGCATTTGACAGGGTGCCACATGATAAGCTGATATTTAAGTTGCAGCACATGGGTCTGGATGTCAGATTGGTCAACTGGATTCAGGATTGGCTGTCTGATAGGTATCAGAGAGTTGTGTATGGTGGAGCAGTTTCCAGGAGGCAGAGGGTTACAAGTGGGGTCCCACAGGGACCAGTACTAGGACCTATATTGTTTAACCTTTATATCAATGACATAGCCAGTGGATTGCAGGGGGATATTCAGTTGTTTGCGGATGATGCGAAGCTGGGAAGGATTATTAGTAATAGTGCAGATGTGGTAGCCCTGCAAGAGGATTTGAATAAGCTAGATAGATGGGCAAATGAATGGGGGTGCCAGTTTAATGCAGCAAAATGTAAGGTCTTGAGGTTTGGGAAACATCGATGGGATGCTGCATACTCTATGGGAGGAGTTATACTGGAGGAAGTAGGGGAGACAAGAGATCTGGGGTTGATGATTGATAGAAACCTGAAGTTTAGGGGACATATTGCAAAGGTGGTGAAGGTAACACAGAGGATTGCTGCTATTATGAGAAGGACACTGACCTGCAGAGATAAGAGGGTTATCATTCCGTTGTATAAGTCTCTGATCAGACCACACTTGGACTATTGTTCTCAGATTTGGTCCCCAGGATTTGAAGGGGATAAATTAACTGTGGAAAGGATACAAAGACAGATGACAAAGATGGTTTCAGGACTGTACAATGATAGTTATGAGGATCGGCTGAGAGAATGTGGACTGCAGAGTTTGGCGGATAGAAGAAGGAGAGGTGATATGATTGAGACTTTTAAACTGTTGAGAGGTGGTTACAGGGTTGACATTGGGGAGTTCTTTCGCTTGGTTGATCAGCGGGAAGGAGTGATGACAAGAGGCCATCCCTGGAAGTTACGAAAGGAAACTGTGAGCAAGAGGGTAAGGAGTGGTTTCTTTGTGTGGAGGGTGGTTGAGCCGTGGAATGCATTGCCTGATGGAGTGGTGGGAGCGAGAACGGTCAGTGACTTTAAAGAGTGGTATGATAAAGTTTGTGTTTCTCAGGGGGGGACCTCCCCTCGATGAGTCTTGACAGACTTTATGTCTTAGGAAGGACCTCCCTCGATGAGTCTTTTGACTCCTTGGAGGCCTGAATAATAATAATAATAATAATAATAATTAAAAAATAAAATTCAGAAGTCTTAATTACTGGACAAATGCTTTTTGTGTAGTCATCTTTCAAGCCTTCTTTCAACTTTTTTTTTTTTTTTTTTTTTTTTTAACTAGCTGATGAAACTAGAAACTCAAATGTGAAACCATACTTTATTATATAACCTGAAATATATATAGAGTACTGCTTTATTTGAAAAAAGTATTATTCTGTTGAGGAAACTGTTCTTTTCTTTGGCTTTCATTTTTTAGTTTTGTGCTAGAAATATACAGCTGGCACTTATTAACTCAAGTATTGCCTACAATGAATTCCACTACATGCGTTAGATAACATATTGCAAAAAAAATCTTACATAAAAAAAAAAAAAAAAAAAATATTCAGTAGTAAGTTGATCATACAGATTTTACAGGTGTAACTGTGCATGTTTCTCAGACCATGTTTTAAGTTTTGCAAGGCCAAAACATAATTCAAAAGTGTAGGAGGGAGGACTATATGATACACTCCACTTCAAATGAGAAAGTCCTTATAAGAGTTACTTACATCCAAAATAGGATTTGAACCAAGATCTTTAATACTGAATGACAAGCACCTATAAATTGTACTATGAAGATGCTAGAAAAACAGCCAAAAAATTATGATTGTTAAGTCTGAAAATGTACTCATTTAGACAAACAAGACACACAGATAATATATATATATATATATATATATATATATATATATATATATATATATATATATAAAGGCTCGTGTTCTACTTACTTCTAAAGTAATCTGTAAATCTTTGATTTCTTTTTCTTTATCAGCAATTCTTCTTTCAGCATCCTCGATATGCATCTGATAAGCATCTTTTTCTTTCTTTAAATTATCTAATTCCATATTTCCTTTACAGATATCTTGTTGAAGAAGAAGCACTTTATTTTCTGCTTCTTTTAATTTTATGTGGGCATTATTTAGCTTCTGTTCAACAACTGACTTCTCATTAGTGAGGCATTCCTCTAATGATGCAATCTGTTGTTCTAAATCCTCTTTCATCTGTAGCATTGTGGCCTCTCTCGACTGATACTGTTCACAAGCTTCATGAGCATCTTCTAATTCTTTCTGAAGGCGAGTTACTTCTTGATCATTTTTCTCTAGCCTTTAGAAAACAAAAAGGAAAATTAACACACACAAAAGGTTATCATAAAATGATCATCTTCTGTATTTGTTGTTCCCTTTGAAGTTAATTACCTAAACACATTATTTGCGAATGCGAATTTCTGTACTTTAAAAAAGTACAGAAATTCGCATCTGAAAAAAATCATGAATGATATGACCAACTTAGTTCTCAACTGTTCGTATTTGTCACAGTCATGACCACTTTGAACATCATGGTATGTAATGCAGTGACATATTTGTTAACTTTATAGTAAAGAAGCTACCCCTTTTTAACAGCCTGTATTATTTATCAATTAAAAATTTTAAGTTAGAAAGAGATAAATTAGAGATATCTAGATAATATGAAGATCTGCCATGTCAAGAGTCATCTCCATTCAGGAGGGTGGCTATTATGGATATCTCTATATTTTTATCTTTAACTACTGCACAGTTCAAGCCTAGCCAGCCTTTTATGTTTTTAAATCCCATGCATCATCTTCCTTTCTTTTGCCTAACCTTAATTCTCTCTAATAAATCTTTCTGAAGACTCATGTCCCACAATATGACCCAGATGACAGTGTTCTATATGTTCTTTATTAGTTCTGAACCTATCTCCAAAACAGATCTTCAATTCTCTTTTGTACATCCATATCTGAAAGTTTTAATCCTACTATATTCCTTGTTTATTGCCTATGCTTCTGCTCACAGAATAAAATAGACTAAATAAATCACTTAATCATTCTGTGTTTAGTTATTTTCTGGTTTTTAGTTATTTTCTGTTGAAGGCTGATTTTGAAATTTCTATTCTCCTAATCCTCTTTTTACATTTTTTTTTATCCTCTGTAATTCTTGTTCAACTTAATCAGTGCCCACTCTGATAAAAGCTATCAACCTGGTGTATGCAACAGCAAGTTCACTGCTACCTCTTCACCAGATGAAGAAACTCGGGTGTATGACAAGGAGGTATTAGAGCCATTGTACACACTGAAGAATTCAGCAATAGGAACTAATGGGATATCAGCACAGATGTTAAAAGCATGCTCAGGTGAACTGGATACTCCTTTCACCAGGCTATATAATTTGAGTCTCAGAACAGGGAAGATCCCACAGCAGTGGGAAGGATTTATGGTAATCCCATTGAATAAGGATAGTGCATTGTATCCAACTATTGACCGACCAGTATCTCAGGAGTGGTGAAGATTTTGGAAAAGTTTGTTAGCAACAGCATTCAGAAATAGATTGCAGAGAATCTACTTTGCAATGAACAGCATGGATTTACTAAGGGAAAGACCAATGTATCCAATTATTGACCAATCCGTATCTTAGGAGTGGTGAAGATTTTGGAAAAGTTTGTTAGCAACAGCATTCAGAAATAGATTGCAGAGAATCTACTTTGCAACGAACAGCATGGATTTACTAAGGGAAGGTCATATTTTAGCAACTTGCTCAAATACTATAATAATGTTACCATTGAGCTACACAAGTGAAATCAGTACAGCATGATACTTTTTGGATTTTGCTAAAGCTTTTGACAGAATACAGCACAGAAGACTGTGTTCTGTTGCATAAATTGGAGAATATGGGATTAGATTATAAAATATTTTATAATCCAATTATAACCAAAAAGGATTATAAAATAAGAATGGATGGTTGACTGACATATCAAAAAGTGGTATATGGGAGATGCGAGTCTTCATGATGTAAAGTAACCAGTGGTGTACCACAAGGATCAGTCCTTAATCTACTGTTATTCAATCTGTAAATGAATGACATTGGGAAAGATTTGAGAAGCAACAATATACAACTATTAGCTGATAATGCAAAGATAGAGAGAGTTATCAGGAATGCAGCTGACATGAAGTACTTGCAAAATGATTTGAATAGGCTAGAATTGTGGGCATGGGAAAATGGATGTCAGTAAATGTAACTTGGGCATGATTAGAAATCCAATGTCATATTATATTGGGGATTATGTTAGAAGAAACTGATCTTAGGGTGTTAGTAAACAGGAAGTTGAAGTTCAGAGATCATGTAGCAAAGATTGCAAATACAACTCAAAAGATAATTGCAATGCTGAAACAAACTTTGACATGTAAAATTAAGGAAGTTATTTTGCCTGTTTACAAAGCCTTGATAAGACTCACTTGGACTACCATGCAGAGGTGTGGTCTTTGTTGCAATTCTGATACAGTGGAGAGAGAGAGAGCGGAGGAGAGTGTTAAAAATTATATCAGGATTGTGGAATACTGATTATAAAGACAAATTGAGAATTTATACGCTGCAGACACTAGCAAAGGAGAAAGAGGGTGTGATATGATTGAGACTTACAAACTTCTGAAAGGGTCATACAAGATTTTAGTTGAGAGAATTTTTCATTTTATGGAAGGTGGGAAAAGGACAAAAGGACATTTTTGGGATCTGAGAATGAATGCTGCTAAGAAAGGGGTGAGATCTAGATTTTTCTCTCAGAGTGGTACACGATTGGAATGGATTGCAATTGGATGTTGTGTGTTTAAGCAGTGTGAATGAATTCAAGAACAAGTATGACAGCTGGTGCGTGTAGTATGTAGCCTCCCTCGATTAGTCCCCGACACTCTGGAGGTATCTCTTAACCCTCCAGAGGTCGCGTGCAGACTGGGAATCCACACGTTTGCTTTTTGCATATATTTCTAAAGAGGCTGGTTAAATCCGATTGTGCATTTATGTAGCTTCGTATATAGGCAGGACATATGTCCTGCCTATATATTGATGCGATAACAACTGTTCCCACTGAGACATTGCACAGTCACAGATCCCACACAACCCTTAGTGTTATATGAATAAGCATTCATCAAAATTTTTAAAATTGGTAAGTACTTGTAAATTATTTATATTTTTACATACAGGATTATATATTTGCACAGGAAATATATATTTTTCATATACATATATATCTATTTTATATATGTTTATATATAATTGCAATATGGTAAATTATATTCTCTTCAGGTAAAATAAAATGGGTGACTGAGAAGGAGCAAGAACGATTACAGAAGCTGATGAATGAATGCTTCACTAATGACGAGGATGAAGATGTTTCAGACAATGATGTTAGTTCAGAGGAGGAAGACAATTTGGAAGAAATGAGTGGCAGCGAAACCGAGCAAGAAGCCGATGAGGTGTCACTAGAAGTAGCTGAAGATAACCCGGAGAGTTTTGAGGATAGATTCTATCAGGGAAAAGACAGAACTTTATGGAGAGCAATACCACGAACTAACAAATATATTAAGACTGAGAGATACAATATCATCAAAGAATCATCTGGCCCTAAAAACGACACTCAAAATTTGCAGTCACCTCTTGATATTTGGAATTATTTTATAGGCGATTCTAACATGAATAAGTGTACTGAAAGTTTAGCTAGTAATTACACTCGAGAACGAGATGCCAAGTTTACAACTCTGAATGAAATACGGGCTTAAGTTGAACTTCTATATATTGCTGGTACATATAAAGCAAACCGTTTGAATTTAGATCTTTTTGAAAGTAATGGTAAAGGCATTGAAATATTTCGACTAACAATGTCAGTGAGGCAATTCAAATTCCTTTTGAGGTGTTTGAGATTTGATGATAACAGTACACGTGAAGAAAGAAAAAAGCTAGACAAATTGGCAGCTATTCGTGAAGTTTTTGATCTATTTGTTACAAAGTGCAAAAATGGATACAATCTAGGTGCATTCGCTACAATCGATGAAAAGTTGGAAGGTTTTCAAGGAAAATGTTCATTTCGGCAATACATACCAAGTAAACTGAATAAATACGGTATTAAAATTTTTGCATTATGTGATGCTAGAATGTACTATACGGCTAATCTTGAGGTATAATGTTGGACGACAACCGGAAGGGCCGTGCTTCATGAGCAATTCGCTAGGTGACATTGTTGAGACTAGTAGAACCAATCAAAAATTCTGGGAGAAATATTACTTTAGATAATTGGTTCACTTCGTTTCCTTTGATTGAAAACTTGCTAAAGAAATATAGACTTACTGTAATAGGAACAGTTCGAAAAAATAAAAGAGAACTACTTCCTGAATTATTGAAAGCAAATCGTCCTATAAAATCGAGTATGTTTGCTTTCAAAGATAAATGCACACTTGTATCATACTGTCCCAAAAAAAAGAAATTTGTTTTGTTAGCATCAAGTTTGCATGATGATGATGGCATCGATACAGAGAGTGGAACTTTATACAAACCTGAAATTCTGACTACCTATAACCATACAAAAGGAGGAGTAGATGTTATTGATCAATTGTGTTCAACATACAATTGTGCTAGATCAACAAGAAGATGGCCTATGGTAGTTTTTTACTCTTGCATCAACATTGCTGGAATTCTCAAGTTATTTACCATGCGAATAACATTGACAAAAATATATTGCGACGTAAATTTCTGCAAGATCTTAGATTCTCTCTACTACAAGCACATTTGCAAGAAAGGGTATCAATTCAAAGTTTGCCAAGAAATATAAAACTAAGACTCAGAAATTTGTGGATCACTCGAGAACAGAATTGAGAACAAAACTGCAGTTGCACATCCAGAAAAAGGAAGATGCTATTATTGTGATAGAAAAAAAAAACTGTGCATCTAAATATTATTGTAAGATGTTACAAATTTATGTATCTTGAACAAGCTACAATCATGTGCAATGAATGTGTAGAACTTAAGTAAAAGAATGTTAATCCAGTTCTACACATTTATTGAACATGTATCATATGCAGTTCTATTTCTAAGACATTTAATTATTTTTTTTTATTTTGTTTTCTCTTACAAATATGTTGTAATTTGAATAAATAATCTTTTTTCTACAATATGCTTATTTATTATTATTCAAATCACCTCCAATTTTGTTAAAAAAATGAGTGCGGAATGACAGTCCGCATGCAGCCCTTGATGCCAAAAATTTTCACGCGACCTCTGAAGGGTTAATGATAATATCAAGTCCAAAATTACCAATATAACCAGACATTCCTCTTCCTGTGGATACAACTTCTGCATTTAAACCCTTCATAATGATCAGAATATCATCTGTTTTATAACCATTTGTACCTTCTCACAGAAGCTTCCATCTCTTTATCACAATAGCTACCAGTAGAAGTATATACCTGAAGAACAATGTCAAAAGATTTTCCTGCAATTTTGGTTAGTACGAGCCTGTCATTTACAGGCTAATATACAATAATGCTTTTGGATTTTTTTTTTTTTTAAATTATGACTCCAACACTTCTTGTGTGGTCTTCATATCTTGAATATGATAAAAAGTTATTCCTTTCAATTGTTCCATTTCCTCTCTATCTTGTTTAATTAATTCTCCTTATGTTCTATATTTAGCTTGTCCTCTGTTAAATCATCATATTTATCAATTTGGTATAAGTTCTTATATTTTGTGTGGCTATTCATAAGCGCCTATTTATAGTTTTAAGATGAACTTGATCCAATAATAACTGTCCTGATGGTTTTAAGACAGCTTCATAAACAATGTTATTGGAATTTGAGATGATATCCTCAAGTTCCCATTTTTGGCATCATCTTCACTGCAGTTACATACAGCAGAATCCACTGTAGCAGGGGCAATGTCTACTTCTGCATGACTAAAGCCTTTCAACTTTTAATTCATAACATGCAGTAGAAAGATTAAGATGAGAAGGCTCTAATCTTTCATCTTACACTCATGTTTCTGGAACTGAGCCTTTCTGAAATCAAGTCTTCAGCTTTAATTCAACTGATAAGAGCTGTTTTCCTTTATCAGAATTTTACCACTGCCCAAGTTAGTCAAGATTTTTAGGGTTCCTATAAGGCATTCATAGCTACCATTAGTGGCTCAGGATCCATAAAGTCCCCACCATGCCTCACCCCTGCCAGCATTATCCTACTTCTGTCATTACTCCCATCCACACACATACACACACAGAATGGAATGATATATAGAGAAAAATTTTAAAAATGAGCTGAAAAATGATATGAATTGGAGAAACAATATCAAAGGTGAAAGCCAAATACATGAGTAAAGATAAGACAATGAATTTAAAGAATGATATTTAAAAATATTATGAGGTAAAAAACAATAACTGCAGTAAAGATGACCAGCCAGCAGTATAAATATGCGCTTGCAGTTCTGGTAAACAAAAAATAGTTTTCCTTCTTATTGATCATGATTTACTAAAACATAAAGCACATTTTTATTTATATACTGCTGGGTGGTCAATGTTTAATAAAGTTGTGTTTAGCTCGTTGTTTTTTAAGTGACATCCACTCATGAAAGGTGTACATCTATTTTTTTTTCCCTTTTTATTCATTTAATTATAAAAATCAAGTGGATATTAAATTTAGCATTATTTCAAAGTCAAATACAGAAACTATAAAAGTTTCTTATGAAATTTGACCAGAGAGCTTAACAGTAATACATCGCCATCACCAATTGCCCTAGCCGGACTTATAGGATTCATGATCGCTATGCCCAAGCATCCATATATTTGCCTCCTATTGGTCCATTTTGATAAGGGTTCACTGGCCTGACAGCTGTTTCAAACTGGTTGGTTTTTGTCAAAGACCAGGCAGAAACCTTAAGACAGCAAAAACTCCCTTTCAATAATAAGGAACTTAAAATGTCTGAGAGGTATTTTCATAAGTGAATTCTCAATCGGTGCATAAAAGTATTTACTAAAATATAGAACCAAAAAGCTTCAGTTCAGCAATGCAAAATTTATAAAAATCAAGTGGATATTAAATCCAGCATTATTAAGCCAAATACAGAAACTATAAAAGTTTTATAGTTTCTGTAATCAGGCCAGTGAAACCTTATCAGAATAGACCAATAGGAGGCGAATATATGGACGCTTGGGCATAGCGATCATGTCTCCAATAAGGTCCAGCTAGGGCAACTCGTAAATGCCGGCGTGTGTATTCCCGTTAATCATACAAAACTTTTATAGTTTCTGTATTCGGCTTTGAAATAATGCTGGATTTAATATCCAGATGATTTTTATAAATTTTGCATTGCCGAACTGAAGCCTTTTGGCTCTTTATTTTAGTAAAAAATTAATTTAATTATTCATAGTCTGGGAACACTACTGTAGTCCAAACATGGATCTTTTTCAAGCCACTTCAAACTTCCAATGAGTGAGGTGGTCACACATTGGGCAATGAATTTCATCTCCCACCTAAAGACAATTACAGACACCAGAGGAATTCAAGTTTGTAATCACTCAGCCAACCAAGATCAACAACTTTTAATTTTCATATTCTTTAAATTTTTACTCATGTATTTGGTTTTCATCTTCCACAGTTTCTCCAATCTCACCATTTTTTGGCTCACCTCTTAAATCTGCTCATATTGTCATTATCCTGATCTTCATATTATCCAGACATGTCTGATTTATTACTCTTTATAAATAAATAATTTAAAAGAATCTATTAATCTTATTAAGCATATGGGTAAAATGGGATACTCCTTATCATAAAGCTTACCTCTTATCTATCACTGTTATGATAAAACCATAAATGTAGTGAGAATAAAAACTAATATGTGGGGCATTTTATATATATATTTATATACACACATGTATAAATTTCCTTGAAAAAATTTAAATATACATGATAAATTTGCAGAGTTCAATAAAATCTTACATGGCTCAGGATGATTATTAGAAGCATAAAATTAATAAATGCACTCATTAGCAAAATTAAGGAAGTTAAAATATTATGGCAATAGCACAAGCATATTACTTATGCATAGGTATATCATCACTTCTCAACAGGTCATAGTATCTGTTGCACTCCTTCCCAGATAGAGTAGTATCTATGCTGTGACAAGAACATCTCTTGTCACAGCATAGACTATACTGCCACAGTTTAAGAAATTAAGAAAGTTTGTTGTTAATCTCTATTCCATGATGTTTGTCACGGAGATTTTTTTTTTTTTTCTTCTTCTTATGATCTACCTGTAAATGGTGTAAGGGAAAGGAAAATGATGGTTTCTTAAGGATAAGTTGATCTAGCTACAATGTTTACAAGCCTTACTATCCTGGCCAGATCCAAGAGAGCACTGGATGTGGGCAATATACCAGACTTCTTAATGCTTATAATGAACTGGGTGAATCTATGATTATTCACTTTTGGTAATATTTCAACTTATCTGAAAGAGATTGCTGGCATTTCCCTAAAGCAAGTATGTGCATGCTTGTACATACACACAGAGAGAGAGAGAGAGAGCTAAATAATGGCTATGCCAACATGGAAATATGTTTAGTAGCATTTGGGTAGTATTACCTACTATGGTATCTAGAGCTTGTAAAACTGTCTTGATCTGTGAAGGGATGCATGGCAGCCTGTCTTGTGTATCAAACAAACTATGCCACCATTAGCAAAAAATGCCTGTTATTTGGGATGGTCAGGAAGTGATTTTAATTTGATGTTATGTAATAATGACAATTGTATCAAAGGTTCACTTGGAAAGACAAATAACAGTAACGATCAAAATTAACCAGTTCTAATTACCTGAAGGTGGAATAGATTCTCTGTGTCCGGCCCTGTCAGTCCTAACCATTTTAGATTAAGGGCAAAATTTTCCCCAATAGGATACCGTCAAATATATTATGAGAAAGGATGTTATGGCAATAGGCATGTCAGGTGTTTTGTTATTTATTCTTCATATTTATTGATGTTTATGTGGTTTTTCGTCTCAGTTGAAGTTTGATAACAGTTCTATTAAATTTGAGTTTGATACTCATAAGATGAAGATTTGATGTGATCTCCTCAACTACCATAGAACCACATATGGACGCCAGTTATCTAAAAAGCAATGACTGTGATTGGAAGTGAAATGTCAGAGCTACCCCTTTCACCATAGCAAAGGAAGCTGTGGATCCCATTCTCAGCCAAGGAGAAGGAGGCTTAAAGCACTGCTGAACCTTGATGACAAGCCCACTATTTCTCTTTCATATCCACCCCTGCTATCATCAGGGGTGGATATTAGCACTCTTCCCCTCCCCCCCCCTTTTTTTTTCCTTTCTATTCCCACGAAAAACATTCCGCCCTTCCATTTCTATTTCCACCAAGATATAACCTTCATTCGACCATTTCACTTTTGCTAACAATTCTTGGGCAAATAAGCACAATCAGGGAAACAATTTCATTTCCCTTATTTCTGATGCTCTTGGCATTTGTAAATAAACAAAGTTCACTGTTAGGTCTATAACCAGTTCTGCCAAGGCCACCCTTTTGGTTATGATTTCCTTATTCTTGCCCAATCACCTTTATCCTGCTTACACCATATATATCTATACTGTTCACACCCATACACACATTCACTACTACTTCCAACATCCACTATCACTATGCCATGTCTCTGTCTACCAGGGCTCCCCAACCCCTCGTTTCCCTGTTCTTTTGCATTCCATTCTCTCTTCATCTCTCACACCACTACTATTTCCATTGCCAAGTATTCCACTCTACTGATCTTTCACTTCACCTCTTACTTCCTGTGATATCTTGCTTGTATTACACACTGCACTTCCTACTATCAAGAGTTCCTCCAGTTCACTCACTGACAGTTATTCAAATGAAATCCATCACTTTTGTACAAATCCATTCTTCCCTCAAATACATTCCACACATCTACAAACTGCATTCATTTTTCTTGACACAGCTGTCAGCATACCATTCATGATTCTAACTCTATCTCAACTCATCATTGTCATACCTTAGCAATGCACTGACCTCACCTACTACACTATTATATTTCACTCTTCTCAATAACCTCCTGATATCCATCCTTACATTGTCATGTCCAACTAAATCATTTCATCCCACAGCCACCACTAACTATTGCTCATTTCCTCCTCATATCCAAAGAACGAATTATCTTCCTTATGGACTCTCATTAACCAACCTTGTGATAATGGAATCTCCATATATTGCTATTTTCAAGTCATTCATCAACTTTCTCTTTTGTCTCTTTCATTCTATCCTTTTGCACTCTTTCATTGGTTTCCACTAAATGTCTAATATCACTTCATGTGATGTTAGACATTTAATGGAATAATTTTTAACAACTCTTCCTTTAAATCTTTCATTCTGGCAATTTCACCGTTGCTCCCATAGTTTCGCTCCCTCTCATTCAGCCATACCTTTCTTCCATTTCCTTATTCCTACTTCTTTCACTTCCATATCATTTACTTTCTTCATGTATGTGTTTTTTCACTAGCCTTTGTTCCATTATTCGCAGTCTTTTGCCTCCACCTTTACTCAACTTTCATTTCTTCAGTTGGTTTCAAATTCACTGATAACTCTAAGTCCAACAAAATGTTGCACTTTCTACAAATCCATATCATCTCTCATCACCTGTTCAGTCTTGTTTTTTCATATTTGTCACATATACATGTTCATTCATGACATCGAACCATTTAAATCTATGTTGTTAATAGCATTTGATCTTCATGCTGCACAGTGTGCAGATCTAGTTCATAAGGCCATTTTATTCCATTCAAGGCAAGATGCAAAAATTCAGTAAAAAGTCAGTGATAAAATCCACAAAGCCCAACAATCGTGGAGTTACAGTAAGCTATCAAAAATAATATTATACTACAATGCAAGCAACACTGCCAATTATTACACAAAAGAGCATTTAGTTTTCTGCAGCTCTTTACCAATGATCAAGTACATTCAGGCACTCTAGCAGTCACTTTCATTATAAAGAATTCTGTCATCTGATGTAGTTATAAATTAGTTGCGACTTAATTCTTTGTTTGACTCTCACATTCCACTCAAATATTTGTTTTCCTTTTCTACTTCAGCCATCCTAACACAACCTCTTCTGCTGAACCTATTACCTTTCAAAATGTCTCCCATTTTTCAATTACATTCTTATCGCACCCTGCATTGAGTAGGCAGACTCACTGTAGAAGGTTCATTCAACTGACAACATATTTATCATATCAAATCTTAAAATCCTTAACACTCCTTGCATTAACAATACATTCTGGTAATGCATTCCATTCACTGACAATTCTCCATGTAAAAAATCTACTCCTTGCATCCCCTCTTCACCACATATAACTTCCAGGGATGGCCTCTGGTTTTTCCCCTCCCATCATCTACTCTTTTTATAATCTCATCTGGATTAATCCAATAAAATCCTCTCATTAACTTTTATGTCTCTATCATATCACCTCTTTTCCTCCTATCCACCAAACTTTGCAATCCACATTTCTTCAATCTCTCTCCACAGCTAGCATTTCAAAGTCCTCTGGACCTTCTCCAATGTTTCCACAATGAAAACCAGGTGACCAAATTTGAGCACAATACTCTCTAAGTATGATGATATGATAAAGGTCTGATAAGTACTTTATACAGTGGCATAGCCACTTCCTCATCCCTACATATCATAGAAGCACTACTTATCATATGTACGATGTGCAGCCTTTGCAACACTTGCAATATGCCCTCTAAACTTCAGTGTACTCTCAACCACTTCATGCAGTATAGCACCATTAATATAGTGCACAGCCTTATATTTCTGCACTCCAAAAATGCAACACCTTGCACTTATTAATATTAAAACTACAACCCCACTTCTTTGTCCAAGTCAAAAGTCTATTCAAATCTTCCCAAAGAGAATTGACATCAGAAGTGCTACTTATAATTCTCCCCAACTTTGCATCATCAGCAAACAACTAAAGATCCCCAGTCAGTCCACATGATATATCATTTACAAACAAGTTAAACAGTAGGGGGGGGGGGCCCTGGGGCAAGCTACTGTTCCATCATACACAACTTGCTAGCATCGTTCAGAGAGCCGATCTCTGGTCCATCTAACCAAAATGATATCTATTCCTATCCTATGCAGCTTGTACACCAACTTATTTGGTAATCTATCAAACACTTTTGCATAGTTCAGGAATATCACTGTATATGATTCTCTCTTATCTAAAACTGATTATCCTATCATAAAATGCAAGTAAATTGATAAACTAGGGCCTGCCCTCTACAAATCCATGCTGACCACAATAAATAGTTCCATGTCCATCAACCCAATCCTGTATTCTTTTCTACTCTTTTACCAATTAGCACCCCTTTCCAGAACTGTTTTGTTCTGGAAAGGGGTGCTAACCACCACTCAAATCTTATTGATAAAGAAATAAATGACAAACTTATAATGTAGGGTTACTGGGAGCAAATGAGTTTTTTTTAATCACCACACAAAAGGTTGTAAACCTATAATACTTAATATTGTGCATAGCCAAGAATTATTTTCTTTTTATTTTTTTTTTACATAATTGGAAACCTAGCTCTGGAAATCAAACATGGAACTTTCCTTAGCCATCTTCTCTCCCAGCTACTCAATTTAACTTGAAGCATCAATATTCAATGTCTACATTCTTAATTTCCTTTCCAGCTGAGTCATTTATCATTTGTTAATTTAGCTTTAATCTATTAGCTCCTTTTTTAGCTATAAATAAATGTCATGCCAGTATGATAAGCTTGTCCCATTAGACAGAGCTTAGGTTTCAAAAAAATTCTCAACCATTTTTAGGTGACAATTATTATCACCCTTCTTTATTAACAAATGAAGACCTTCAATCATCCTTGAGTCTGCTGAGTTACTTTACATGATGACCCCTTAATGCCAAAGACCTCTACTGTCATGTAAGCTGATGAGATACTAATGAGTCATGTCTTCCTTCATCCCAACAAATTCCCCATCTTCTCTCCTTCTCTTCTTTAAAGAATGAGTATTGACAAATATATATTTTTGACAAATATATTTTACTGTCTGTCACAGATACACAACAGCACATTTGAGACATTACAACTACACTGAAAATGTGCTTGTCAGTGCATGCCATGAATCATAGGTAGTATTGCTTGGATGATGCTTATCCTGTATTCTTTTACATTTGCATAAGATGTAGCAGAAAAATTTTTAGACAAAATTTTTATTGCATAATACTGAACTCTTACAAGAACTACATGATCACTATCACAAATAGTGGGTTTAGTATCATATCCAGAGATGCTACTTCCAAGTCAAGCACTTGTATCCATCTATAACATTCTATGTTTGGTAATGTCATAAGAATTACAAGAAATGGATTCATATACTCATACCTATTTCCAGTTGATTTCAAACTTTATTAAAGATGTCCTTTCTTATTTTTCGTTAAAAACTTAAAATCTTCCTAATGACCATCCTCAATTTAACTGTTAATCTATCTGGCCAGTTCAATCTCTCTCAACAGTAGCAGGCCAGCAACCCATCAAATACTATATACTGTTCATTTCAGGATACACTATTCAACTTCACATCAACAAACTAAGTTATCAGTGTTGTTGTCTTCTTGAATCTTCCATCAATTCCTCCTGTTACCCATGTCTTATTAATGCTAACAATATTGAGTTTAACTGATACTGAATGCTACAAACTCTTCATGATTCATAAATATGGTGATCTCTCAATTATCCAACTTTCGAATAACTAAACCTTCAATTAATCAATGCTTGAATGGGTTAGTGAATCAACTGCTTCTATTACAACACCATGCAACTGTACCCTCAGTTATGCAACCAGCAAACTGCTTTCCTGCTGTTTTTGGATAATAGATTATCATCATACATATCTTTCATGCATTCATACCCATAAGTTGAAAGGAAGACAAAATAGTTCTGTTGCATAAAGAGCTCTAAAAGAGATAGCAAGTTAACAGCCAATTACAGGGTGTTCGGGATAAATTTGACAGTTTCGTAAGGAAAAAGAAAATCTTCTTTGTATCTATTAAATTTAATGAATTGGCAAAAAAACATTACAGGCAGAGTTAATTACAATACTATCAACAAGATTTACTCAAAATAACCACCATTAGCATCGATCACAGCTTCAATTCTGCTTCGGAACCTCGAACAAGCTGATGCTACAGTCTCCCTGGGAAGGGCCGCAAAAACTGTTTTAATTTTATCCATTAACTGGGCTTTTGTATTACTGGAAGTGCGATTGGTGTCTTTTTCAACTGCGCCCCATACAAAATAATCCATGGGGTTAAGGTCTGGGGAGTTTGGAGGCCAAACATTTGGACTGGTGAAGTCGTAGAAATTTTCAGACAACCATTTTTGACTTTTCCCAGAGGTGTGGCAAGGGGCCGAATCCTGCTGCCATACATACGGCCTACCATTGGCTACCCTTGTTATCCAGGGCTTGACTACAGTTAGCAACTCCACGAACAAAGCCCGAATTCCAATGCCAGGGTTCTTCAACACCTGTTCCTGCAGATTTGCGAGGAATTCTGCTGTACGAACGCAATCAGATCGTCTGCTAGGGATCTTTCTTCTTGCTACATCCTCGTAGTCACCATTGCAAGTCTCTAGTTCATGCCTGATTGTTTTTACTGTATTCAGGGAGCATTGGGCAGCAGTCGTAATATCCTTATTTTGATGGCGGGCACGAATCATCATGATACAAGTTATTCTCTTCCATGATTCAGGTGGGTTCCAGCTATCCATCCTTTCTGACATCTTGTATATGAATGAAGAAGGGTCCAAACTTTTAAATGAAGAGAAGTGTGTGTTAATACATGTAACTTACGGAAAAATATAATTAATTATAAATATGTCAAATTTATCCCGAACACCCTGTACTATCTCAAGAGTGGTAGTTAAAGTATCATAAAAGTTGGTAAAAGGCAAGATTCAAGAATGGTTGATGGGAATGTAATACTTTATGAGGAGAAGAACATGGTTCATGTCTTGGCTTAGTAATTTACTTATTTTCCATAATAAAGGAAATGACTACATGACTGACTTTGCAAGGCATCTGATAGGATATCACATGGAACTGTCACAAACTGTATCAATGGGGGATGATATGAACCTTGTGATATGGATAAGAGGGTCACTGATAGACAACAAAGTAGTATATAGGTCACTAGTGGTGTACTGTAGGCTCTGTACTTGTGCTGCTGTACATCTGTCCAGTTGATTGATAATAAAACTGCAAACAGCAATAGTTAATGAAGATAATATAGAGATTCTGCAAAATAAACTGACAGGTATTATGTGCAAATCCCAACTCAATACCTCAAGACTGGTACTATCAACATAAGAAGCATCAATGGAAAAGAAATTGAAGCAATGTGAGCAAATATCAGAATGGGGAAACTGGACAGTGAGACTTATTTATACTCATGGTCCTCAAAAGGTTCTACAAAGAAGGAAATGGAAGAATTAGAGGCATTAGAAAACGCAGCTGGCACAATGAAAAAGAAAAATTAGGTCCTTGTTGGAGACATAAACAGTAGAGTAGTGAATGATTACCAAAGATATAGAAATGTTTTGGAAAAATTTAGAGAAATGTGGAAAGCTAATAATAATGCCTGCTGGATTTCTGTTCAGGACATGGATTAATTATTACTAACACATGCACAAATTCACATGGAGAGAAGATGTAAGAAATGTCTCACTGACTGTGTTATAGTTGATAGTGCATTGAATCTCGGTTGTCGAAAGCCTCTGTTCTCAATTCGGTTCCGGAACATATTTTCCGAGCAAAAAACAACCCGGTTTCCGAACAGGCAAACGGTAACCACGTGTGAAGCTGTAAGGTGGGAAAGCTTCAGTTACGTGACAGCCTTCATTCAGTGCAGACACCTACTCGAATTTGCAGTGAGTTTTCTTGATTTTCTTTGTGTTTTGTTGTTGTTTTTTTTTTCATAATTTATTATTAATTAAGCCACCATGGGGGGCCACAGAAGAATAGTGATAGCAGCAAAGCAAAAAGAAAAGTTGTTAGAACAACGATAGAAATGAAAAAAGAAATCATATTCAAACATGAAAATGGCATTCGTATCTGTAGTTCGGTATGGCGAAATCAATGATATGATATATCATTGATTTCGCCATAATAAAGAGGCGATCAAGAGAACTGATGATGCAAGAGGAGTGAGAGTTCTTACTAAACAAAGATCACAGACGATTGAAGAAGTGGAAAAAATTCTTGCTGATTTGGATAAACGAGAAACAGTTAGCTGGTGATAGTGGTTCTGGGGCTATAATTTGTGAAAAAGCGAGGCAATTACATGATGACCTGTTAAAGAAAAACCCTGTACGAGTGCTGATACTGATGTGTTCAAAGCTAGTAGAGAGTGATTCAAGAAATTTAAGAGGAGAAGCGGCAGTGTGGTTAGGCATAGGGAGGTTGCGAGTTCGAACCGAGAAGCTGCTGAGAAATATTTGCAAGAATTTAGTGACTATGTAAAGGCTAAGGGTTTTCTTACCCAACAAGTGTTCAACTGTGATGAAACCTGCGTATTTTGGAAAAAATTGCCAAAGAGGACCTACATCACTCAGGAGAAAAAGCATTGTCAGGACACAAGCCAATGAAGGACAGGCCGACTCTTTTGCTATGTGGAAATGCAAGTGGGGACTTCAAGGTCAAGCGATTGCTTGTGTACCACTCTGAGAATCCAAGGGTGTTTAAGAATAATAACGTGATGAAAAGTAAATTGCCTATTATGTGGAGGGCTAATAGTAGGGCTTGGGTAACCAGGCAATTGTTTATTGAGTGGATCCATGAAGCCTTTGCCCCAAGTGATAGAAAATGCCTTCAAGAAAAAAATTTGCCAATTGGATGCCTTCTTGTGATGGACAATGCTCCTGCTCACCCTCCAGGCGTGGAGGATGAGTTATGGAGGAGCCTGATTATATCACAGTGAAGTTCCTGCCCCCTAATACAACTTCTCTAATTCAGTCCATGGACCATCAAGTCATTTCATGTATAATTGAGAGGAGACCTCCACATAGCCTTTAAAGGAATGCGGAGAACCGACCAGGGCTTCTGACCAAATGTCCAATCCTCACCTTCTCGTGGTGCACCCTGTTGGGTATCTACTTGGATACTGAACGAACGAGGATGGGCTGGCAATTTGGGATTTAGCCGACCAAATTGTATTCTTATTGGTTAAACCAAAATAAAAAATGATGGTACACCATGACAAAATTTCATGTCAGCTGGGGCGTCGCTCGGTTAAACAAGGCCCCAGTTGTTTTTGCCAGGGAACCAGGGCGAACAGCGAAAAGTCAGCTACTGGAACAAATCTGAAAACAAACCCCAACTCAACATCACCAGAGTTAAAGATTGGTACTATCAACATAAGAAGCCAGAATGGCAAAGAAATGGAGCTAGCTGAGGAATTAGATAAGTACCAGATCGACATAATAGGGGTGACTGAAACAAAAAAGACAAAAACTGGAGAGATCTTTCTGAGCAATAAATACAAAATGTTATATTCAGGCAATGACAATCAAGGAAAAGAAGGAGTAGCCATAGTATTCAACACAAAATACGAGGCTAATCTTCTTGAATGGCAGTCAGTCTCAAGTAGAGTAATGTGGGCAAATATGAGAATGGGGAACTGGACAATGAGACTTATTTGTGCCTATGGTCCCACAGATGGTAGAAGTGGAGTAATTTTTTGAGGCTTTAAAAAAGCAACTGACACAATGAAAAACGAAAAGTTGGTCCTTGTTGGGGATCTAAATAGCAGAGTAGGAAATGATTGTGAGACATACAAAAATATTTTGGGAAAATTTGGAGAAAAGAGCAAAATTAATAATAATGGCAAATATTTGTTGGATTTCTGCTCAGGACATGGATAGGTTATTACTAACACCATGTTCCAACATAAAAATGTGCACAAATTCACATGGAGAGAAGAGGCAAGGAATAAGAAAAGTCTCATTGATTATGTTATTGTTGATAGTGATGTTTTCTCCCTGGTGCAGGACACCAGAGTGTACAGAGGAATTGAAATTGGAAGTGATCACTATTTAGTCTTGAGCAGGATAAAACTGAATTTCATATTGAAAAGAATAACATGCAAGAAAGTTTTAAAGCGAATAAAAGTTGAGCAGCTCTCAGATGTGAATTGTAGACTAAAATACACAAAGATTATTGAAGAAAAAATGAAAGAGTTTGAGAACAGGAATCAAACCTTGGAGATTCAGTGGCAAACTCTGAAGGAAACATTGATTGATTCTGCCAGAGAGAGTCATGTGGTGAGGTTGTCTGCAAGGATAAAAAAATCAGAACTCCATGGTGGACACAGGAAGTTAAAGAGGCAGTGAAGGAAAAGAAGAAAGCATATCAAAAGTTCCTGTCAAATAAGTCAGCTTGTTCTCTTAGAGAATACAGAGACAAATGCAAGAATGCTAAACACAGTGTAAATCTAGCTAAACAAAAGTCATGGGAGGATTTTCACAAGAATATAGAAAATAAATATCAAGAAGGTGGCAAAATATTCTGGAGGTTGTTGAAGCTTAGAAATGGAGGAAAGATTGCTGTAAAAGGACTTACAGATGATAAAGGTGACATGAAAACGGGAGAAAAAGATATCCTTGAAGTATAAAGTAATTACTTTGAAAAACTGCTAAATGAAACAAGCAGTGATGACATCGCAGTGGTAAAAAACACTGACCAGGCATGCAGTCAGGAACACATATCCATATTTGAAGTAGAAAAAGCCATCAAGAGCCTGAAATGTGGAAAGGCAGCAGGAGTAGATGATATTCAACCAGAAATGCTCAAGTATGGAGGTATAAAAGTCTTACAGTGGCTGCACTGTATAGACTTTTATAGTTCAGAAGGCCTGGACAGAGGGACGAATTCCTGATGATTGGAATAAAGCTCTCATAGTACCCATATATAAAAAGGGAAATAAAACTGAATGTGAGAATTACAGAGGTATTTCCCTACTGAATGTTCCTGGCAAGATCTATGCAAGTATACTTGAGAAACGGTTGAGAAGAATTGTGGAAGAAAAGCTTGGTGAAGAACAAGCTGGATTCAGGCCAAATAGAGGCTGTCAGGATCAGCTCTTCTCTTTACGACAAATAGTCGAGAAAGCATGGGAATATAACAAAGATCTGTATTTAAGTTTTGTCGATTTGGAAAAGGCATATGACAAGGTGCCAAGAGAGAAGCTATTCAATACGCTACAGTTATATGGTGTCAATGAGGCATTATGTCAAGCAGTACGTAGTCTTTATTTGAGTTGTAAGTCAGCAGTTAGAATTGAAGTACAGGAAGATGGTTTAATGTTAAATCTGGTGTGAGACAAGGATGTACATTATCCCCTCTGTTATTCATTATCTATATGGATCACATTATGAAGGAAAGTGGTATTAAACATGATATCAAAATTGGAGATGTTAATGTCAGCTCTTTGCTTTATGCGGATGATGTTATACTTCTAAATAAATCCGCTACAAGTCTGCAAGATTCTCTGACTAAATTGAATAGCTGTTGTAATAGATATGTATGAAGGTCAGCAATAAAAAGACAAAGACAATGAAAATAGGCAGAATCATTGAAAATGTCAACTGTGTTGTGAATGGAGAACCTGTGGAACAAGTGAAACATTTCAGCTACTTAGACATGATTTTTACTGAAGATGGTAAATTAAATATAGAAATAGACAACAGAATCAGCAAAGCTGGTATGGTAGGAAGTCAATTGAATAAATTCATATGGAATAAGAGAGAAATTAGTTGGAACACTAAATTAGCTGTATACAAGACAGTGTTCAAATCAGTTTTAACATATGGATCTGAGAGCTGGGTCAGAAGTGAAACATTTGACCAAAGACTAGAGACCGCAAATATGAGAGTCCTGAGAAAGATTATAGGCATTAACAGATGGCATCAATGGCAATATCATATTAAAAACGAGGATATTAGGAAAGAACTTGACATTCTCAACATCCATTTGCAGAGCTAATCTCAGGTGGTATGGTCACTTAAACAGAATGGGTGAGGAAAGATTAGCAAAACAAGTGTTCTCTACCAAGTTGGCAGGAAAACAACCCAGAGGAAGACCAACATATAGGTGGATTGATTCTAGTAGTAAGATAGGTGGATTGATACAATACAAAGTGCCTTAGACGATAGAAATATAAGATTGATAATGTTGAAGCCTTGACAAGTAAGACTGATTTGGAGGAAAATTGTAGATAGGAAGTTAGTAATGATGTAATTTTTTTTCATGTAGTACTATCATATCCTGTACACCCCTTGAGGGTACATGGCAGGAATTTGATGATGATACACCAAAGCCCTGTTTCAAAGGTGTTTTGAAGTGAACTCTGACACAGAATTAACACTCAGAGAATTCTGTAAAAATTACTTCAACTTCCTCCATTGTTTAAGTATCCTTGACAAAGCCTGGGCACAAGTGACTTACAGGAAGATGAATTTGGCCTGAAGGAAATTATGGTCATACTGTGTAGCAGACAGAGACATTGAGGTTGAGCATGTTGCTCTTGTCGATGATATTGTGTCTCTGGGCAAAAGCATGGGCTTGGAAGTTGACAATAATGATGTGGAGGAGTTAGTGGAGGATCACAGGAATAAGCTCACCATGGAAGAACTGGAACACCTTCAGAAGGAGCAGCAAAAGACGGAGGATATTCCTAGTTCTTTGATCAAAGAAATGTGTGCGAAATGGGGTGAGGTGCAAAGTTCTGTGGCAAAATATCACCCTCACAAAGCTGTAGCAAATCGCATCATAAACGATTTCAATGATAGTGTCATGTCTCACTTCAGAAACATTTTAAAACGCAGTCAAAAACAAATGTTATTGGACAGGTTTTAAGTGAGAGAGAGAGGCCCAGTGTGTCTGAAGCAGAGTTGAGTGGTGCCAAGAGACAAAAAAGAGAAAGAGAAAAAACCCCAAAAGGACAGTAACCTGATGTTTTTATGGAAGGGGACTCCCCTTACTCACTTCCTTCCACTTACGCCATCAACTCTCCTCCATATGTATAGTTAAAGTGAAGTTAAATTTTCGTTTTTATTTTATCTATTTATTGTGTTTATTCTTTTTATGTGAGATTTTATGCATTTTCATTATGTTTGTATATGATCTTATGCATGAAGTACTGTTGTAAAGGTTTAAATAAACAATCATCTGGGGGTTCAGGAATGGATTAATCCATTTTACATTAATTCTTATGGGAAAATGGTTTCATTTTTTGAAACAATTCGGTTTCCGAATAGCCTTCGGGAATGAATTAAGTTCGACAATCTTCTTGTTTTATCACTGGTTCAGGACACAAGAGTATACAGAGGATTTGAAGCAATCACTATCTCATTTTGAGAAGGATAAAACCGAATTTCATATTGAAAAATAAGGAAGTTTTAAAGCAAATCAAAGTTGAACAGCAACGTTAATCTGAGCTCTTCACTTTATACAGTGGTTATACTTTTGACTAAATCCATAACAAGTCTGCAAGATTCAATGACTAAATTTAATAACTGTTGTAATAAATTTGCCATAAAAATCAGCAATAAAAATAAGCAGAAACACTGAAAATCTCAACAGTATCCTGAAGATTGAAACTATAGAAAAAATAAATTTCAGTTATTTAGGCACACTTTTGAGTAAAAATGACAAATTAAATATGGAAATAGACAACAGAATTAGTAAAGTTGGTATGATAGAAAGTAAGCTTAATAAATTTATATGGAGAGAGAGATTAGTCAAAACACTAATCTAGCTGTATACAAAACAGTGCTCAAACCAATTTTAACTTATGGATCTGAGAGCTGGGTTAGAAATACAACACTTTGATCAAAGACTGGAGACCTTTGATGTGAGAGTTCTGAGGAAGATTAGCAGAGTCAACAGATGGCATCAATGGCAGTACTACATTAAAAATGAGGATATTAGGAAAGAACTTGCCATTGTTAGCATTCAGGAATGTGTTAGAAGAGCTAATCTCAGGTGGTATGGTCACTTAAATAGAATGGGAGAGGAAAGATTAGCGAAACAAGTGCTCTCTGCCAGGTTGGCAGGAAAAATACCCAGAGGAAGACCAAGATATAGGTGGATCGATACGGTAAAGAGTAAAGAAGATAGAAAGATCTGATGATGTTGGAGTCTTGATAGGTAACAGACTGATTTGGAGGAAAATTGTAGATAGAAGTTAGTAATGATGCAACTTCTTCATGTAGTACTATCATAATTATCCTATACCCCCCCCCAAGGATATATATATATATATATATATATATCAGGAAAGTGATGATGAGTATATGTAAAGGATAAGGTCATGCACCCTGACTGAGATGAAGCAATTACAAGAAGTGCTACACTGATGGAACTGTAGAAAACTAATAATGCCAAAGAATTGGGGGAGGGGGGTTTGACTGTGGACATTAGGTTCAGAGGGAATACTGTAAAGGCAGCCAAAATAGATTCATCACATTACTTGAATAGTGATTGGAATACTGATACAAATGCTGACAAGTGAAAATAGAGATGTTATTCTTCTTTATATATATGGTGACACCTTGCCACTGCAGAGATCAGGTTATCTGAATTCCCTGGGGAAGAGGATACAGAGGCAGGTGACCACAATACTATCTATAAAATGCTCCTCATGAGCACAGATTGAATGTTAATTACAAAGTTGAGTTAATAAGCAGAAAGAGGGGATATGACTAAATTACTGAACTGAAGGGATTTTATTTTTGATGTTGAGAACTTTTTAAATAGATAAGCGGGTTTTAAATAGTGGGTACGAATGAATTGAAAGGTGATAAATTTTTTATGAGAGAGAACTTGAAAGTATTATTAAAGGTAGCGAAAGAAAAGAGTGACAGAGTTAGAATGGTGAGTCTGTTGCCGCAGAATGACAGAGAGAAGTTTAAAGGAGGGCCATAATTGCAAATGACATTATGCGCAGGTTATGCAGATGGTGTGGTGTGGAATTCATGGACGTGTGGAATGAGTTTGATGGGCGAAAGGACTTATACAAGATGGATGGCCAGTATTTGAATGGACTTGGTGTGCGAAGACTGGAAAAAGTGTTGCTGAATGAAGTGAAAATGAATGTGCAGAACCAGGGAAACTAGAACTACCAAGGATGAGGGGGAGTGGATATGCAGACATCAGTGAGACAGTTGAATGTAAAAATGTATATAATGTACCTGAGCCAGCACTAAGGACAAAAAATGGGAATGGGACATTTAGAATAACGCATCAAGACAGGGGTGGGACAAAGGGATCACTGCATTTCATGTATACTAATGCCAGGAGTATTAGGAACAAGAAGGAAGAATTTTTGGCCTTGATTGGCTCTTCCTGGCCACAGGTTATTGGCATTAGTGAAACATGGCTGACGAAAGATGATATAGTTAGTGGGATAGAATGTGTAGGTTACAGTGTGTTTAGGAGGGACAGAGAGAATAAAATGGAGGGAGAGGTGTTATTGATGATAGCTGATGAACTGCAGCCAAGGAGAATTGAAGTTGTATTGCAGGATAGTGAAAGGAGCTCATTTGAGGCTATTTGGTGTGAGATTGAGACTGGCAGAATAAAATATACAGTTGGGTGCTGCTATAAACCAGGTGATGGAATAGATGGTGGAGATAGTATGCATAAACAAATTGATGAAATGAGTGGAAGGAGGGTAATTATTATGGGGGATTTTAATTATGGTAACATTGATTGGAAGGAGGAGAGGACACATGTGAGGAAGGAAATGGATTTTATTCAATTATTAAGGGATAACTACCTGAGACAGCATGTAATTGAAAATACTAAGGGTGTGAGAATGCTTGACCTGGTAATAGCATCTCACAGTTTGACTGTAATGAATATGACCACGTTGCCACCCATTGGTGAGAGTCATCATAAGGTCTTGATTGAGACCTTATGAGAGGTGGCTAAAGGTGTGGAATTTTTGATTAAGACAGGGTATATGTGGAATTACCGTGCTGGCAAGTATGACAAGCTTAGGAGATTGCTTGGATCAGTGCCATGGCATGTACAACTGCAAGGGCTGGACGTCGATAGAGCATGGGAAGTGGTCTAGGAGCATTTACAGGAGGTTATGGCTGATTGTATACCTAGGGTCCGAATAGTAAAACAAGTAGGGGTTAAATGGATGAATAACACCATTAAGCTTGAGCTGCAAAAAAAGAAACAACTGTGGAGGGAATTTAAAGAAAGGGGTGACCTGCAGGCACACGAACGGTATAAAGTGCAGGCCAGAAGGGTAATAACGAGTGTGGTAAAAACAGCAAAAGTCGATTATGAAAGGAAACTAGATATGCAAGCAAAAGAGAATCCCAAACAGTTCTTTCAATATGCTGCAAGCAAGAAAAAAACTGTACATGGCAAAATGATTTTAAGGAATGACGATGGTAAGGAGGTCACTGAACCAGTCGATATAGTGGAGTTACTGAGCGAGCACTTTGCAAAAGTATATCATCCAGGTGGTGACATTGAAAAAATGAAGGAGCCATTTGTTTATACGGGAATGGTGATGAATGAAGTGGAGGTGAATAGTCTATTACAGAACCTTAATGTGAATACATCTGTGGGATTGGATGGTATACCGGCACGGGTCTTGCGTGAAGCAGCTAAGGAATTATCAGTGCCCTTGACCATGTTGTTTAATCTAGGTCTCAGGTCTGGTGTAGTCCCGAAGGCATGGAAAGAGGGGAAAAATAGTTTCACTGCATAAAGGAGGATCCAAGACTATGGTTGCAAATTACCGACCGATCAGCATATCAGGAGTTGTTGTCAAGGTCTTGGAGAAAGTAGTCAAGGGAAAAATACAGGAATGGATTGATGAAAATGAGATACTGTACAGAGGACAGCATGGCTTTGTGAAGGGTAGATCATGCCTCAGTAACTTGCTCAAATTTTATAACAAGGTGATAAACTGGAGTTTTATAACAGGTGACGGCTGAACTGGATAAGGGAAATGGGTTTACAGTGATACTGCTGGACCTGGCAAAGGCGTTTGACAGGATACCACATGGAATTCTAATCCGTAAACTACAACATATGGGAATAGATATAGGGTTGGTGAGATGGATAGCTGGGTGGTTGATGGAGAGATATCAAAGAATAGTTTATTCAGGAGTAGAGTCCAAAAGACGGCCTGTGACTAGTGGTGTGCCACAGGGTTCTGTTCTTGGACCACTGCTGTTTAATCTGTTCATTAACGATATAGGGAAGGGTCTAAGTGGGACAGTTCATTTGTTTGCTGATGATGCAAAGTTGGGTAGGGCGATAGTTAATGCAGAAGATGTCGAAGTCTTGCAAGATGACTTAGATCGATTGGAGTTCTGGACTAAGGAGAATGGATGTCAATTTAATGTGGCAAAAAGTACGGTTATGCATTTCGGAGTGAAAAGATTAGCAGCAGTATACCACATTACCACATTGGTGGAACTGTACTCCAAGAGATTGATGAGGCCAGGGACTTGGGAGTATTAGTGGATAGGGAGATGAAGTTTAGGGGGCACATTGCGAAAGTAGCTAAATCAGCTCATCAACTCACTTGGTTGTTGAAAAATACCTTGACGAGCAGAGACAAGCAAGTTATTGTACCTCTGTACCGAGCCCTGATAAGACCTCATCTCGACTACTGTGCCCAGATTTGGTCACCTCGGTTCCTTCTTGATGGGGAGGAGGTGGAGAGGATCCAGAGGCGAGTGACTAAGATGATAGCAGGTCTATGGAATGAACCATATGAGAACAGGTTGAAGATTTGTGGGTTGCAGAAACTAGTTGATAGGCGGAAAAGGGGAGATATGATTGAGACATTCAAATTGCTAAAAGGATTCTATAGGATAATTCAGAGGATATTTTTGAGATCAGGACTGGTGGTGGGAGAACTAGGGGACACCCATGGAAGCTGGGCAAGAGCGTGGTTAGCAGGGGTGTTAGAGCTGGGTTCTTTACTTTTAGAGTGGTAAATGAGTGGAATAAGCTGCCAGAGTCTGTTGTGGGTGCCATGACAGTGAGCGAGTTTAAGGCAAGGTATGATAGATACTGTGAGAATGTTGAACAGTTGTGTGAACATGATGTTTAGGGCCTCCGTCAATGAGTCTAAGGACTCCCTGGAGTAGCCCGTAGTAGTAATAATAAATAACAATCATGTGTATAAAAACCGAGGCCATTCTCATTCATTTAAAACTTCCTAGAAATAACTCTAATGATGAATACACAGCACAGCGATCTTCAAAAAACAAGAACTTAATATTGAAAGCAGTTAAAAGGGAAAATGTGACTTATTCAAATATGTATGAGGGTGGTCTGAAAAGTTCTCAGCCTAACAATGAAAAAACGAATTTATAATTTCAAAATTATTTTTATTTTTCAACATAATCCCTCTTAAGACTAATACATTTATTCCAGTGATGCTCCAGTGCCATTATCCCATCCCTGTAGTGGTTCTCAATAAGATCTGCAAAATACCCCTCCACAGCTGCAATTACCTCTTGATTCAAAGAAAAACGCTGCCCAGCAAGGAAAAGTTTTAGTTTTGGGAAAAGTCAGAGAGAGCCAAATCTGGGGAATAGGGTGGCTGTTCCAATAATTCACAGTGCAGATCCCTTAATTTTCCCATTGCCAAAACACTTTTGTGGGCAGATGCATTGTTCTGATGAAAGATTCTTTTTTTCTTCTGCAAACCGTTTTTTTTTTTCTCACTAATTTTTTGTCTAGTTTGGTTAAAAGATCGGAATATTCCCCGGTTATTGTTTTACCCTTTTCAAGATAACCAATAAACAAAATGCCTTTAGCATCCCAAAACACCCATGCCATGACCTTTCCTGCTGATGGAACCGACTTTGTCTTCTTTGATGAATGGTGTGTTGTCTGAAGTGACTGATCTTCAGAGGTGAAGACTCCAGAAAAGTATACAACAGGACCATATGGCGAGGACTGGTGTGGACCAGCTTTTGTTCACTGTTTTGACTGCTGTTTAGATTCTTGTGTCTAATGGTAAATCCAAGTCTCGTCCATAGTAATAAATTCATCCACAAAATCAGTTTTATTCTTGTTAAAACGCTCCAAGCACTGTTCAGAGATTTTCATGCGAGTGCATTTTTGATCTGCTGTGAGCAAGTGAGGCACCCATCTTGGCAAAGCTTTTTCATTTGCAATTCTTCTTGCAAAATATATCCTATACGTTCTTTTGAAATGCCTATAGTCTCAGCAATTTCATGCACTTTGACTCGCTGGTCATCCAATACCACATCGTGCACTTGATCAATGATTTCTAGTGTTGTTACACTTTTTGGACATCCTTCATGCAGATCATCTTCAAGGCTGGTACGGCCACGTTTAAACTCAGCGGTCCATTTCTTAATTGTCGAAAATGAAGCAGAAGAATGTTCATAAGCTTTTATGAACTTCGAATGAATTTCATTTGGCATTAAACCTTCTTTTACAAAGAATTTTATAACCACACGATACTCAATTTTTTCCATTTCAAGAGATACAGACAACACTTTTGCTTCAGACAGCTGTATAAAACAAACTACTTGATAGATTGTGACACATACCTTGGAAAGGGAAGATGCATATACAATGTACTTGGATTTTGAAAAAGCTTTTGATAGACTGCCGCATGACAAGCTGTTAAATTGACAAAGATGGGATTGGATCAGTGACTGGCTGTCAGATAGGTATCAGAAAGTTGTATATGGGGGTACAGTATCCCGAAAAAGGAAGGTCACTAGTGGTGTGCTGCAGGAGTCAGCTTTGGGACCAATGTTGTTGATTTCTATGTTAATGATATTGGGATGGGTTTAACTAGTGATATGCAGCTGTTTGCAGATGATGCAAAATTGGGAAGAGCAATGTAGAATCAAGTGGATGTTACCGCCGTACAGGTGGACTTGAATAGATTGCATGAATGGGCAGGTAAGTGGAACTATCAGTTCAATGTTGCACAGTGCAAGATTTTGAAATTTGGTAAGCAACAATGAGATGCAAAGTATACACTTGGTGGGGAAACTTTAACAGAACTAGAGGAGATGAGAAATCTGGGAGTGGTGGACAAGGACCTAGAATTCAGGGGCCACATTGCACAAGTAGTGAAGACGTCACATCACATGGCATTGATACAGAGGATCCTGACATGCAGAAATAGAGAGGTTATGATGCAAATGCATAAGGTCTTGATCAGGCCTCATATGAATTATTGTGCATAGATTTAGTCACTGGATTTTCATGGTGATGGTAATATGCTAGAAAGGGTCCAGAGAAAATTCACAAAGGTGGCCAGTGTTCTTTGGAATGTGGATTAAGAGGACAGATTGAGAGAATATAATCTGCCAAGCCTTGTGAACAGGAGGAGGGAGGATATGATTCAGACATAAGCTAGTCATGGGCTGTTATCAGAACATGGAAGAGATTTTTCCATAGAATAAGAAAGGGGATAGAACACGAGGACATCACTGGAAACTGTATAAGGAGGGTGTGAGCAGAGGAGTAGGTCCTTTACATGGTCCTTTATTGCTTGAGTGTTGTGAATGTAGACGCATTGAATCAGTTTAAGGCAAGGTTAGATAAGCATTGTATGCGAGTATGTACCTCCACAATGAGTCTCTGACCCAATGGAAATCAGATAATAATAATGAAGACATGAAGTGTCCCAGGCTATATCTGTCCATTTTTAAAATAACTTTCACAGCTTACATGTGTAACAAAAATTATATAGAATTTTATTCAAGTAAAAAATGGATCTCAATACAAAAAAAAAGTGTGCACATAATTTGCTATGTACAGAGTAATGCAACAAACAAACAAAAAAAAACCTATCACTTCATTATCATTAGTGATTCTAATTAAAAATGTACTGAAGGAGAAGAGGTATTTACGCCTTCACTTCTCCAAACAATATACAACTTTTTGTTCTTCTTTTTGCAAAACAAAAAGAACAATTAGTAAATGTTACTAAAATGTATGTTGTAATCATCCATTTAAATCATATGATTAAATAAAACACTTGGCCTGGTTTTTATAAATTGCCACTAAAGTTGCTTTATACACATGCACTTAAAGAATTTCTTTAATGGAAATATGATGAAAATTAAACACTGAACATACTCTGATTCGAATCCAGCGCACATATTTTTTAGTTGTATATTTTCCTCTTGAAGTTGACTTACAATCTGTTTGTCTTCATTAATAGAGCTTTGTGTCTACAAAATTAAACAATTAAAACAGTTTGAATGACATGATAAGATTCTTTCTTTAATTTTTTTTTTTTTTTAGTGATAGATTTCAAAGTTATACAAATTCTTGATAGTGAAGAATTTATGGAGACAACACGTGTTACAAAAATTACTTAACATTAAGAAAGTAACATCTGACGTTTCAACCTATGTACTGAGGTCATCATCATGAAAACATGTATCTGTTCAGGATACAAGCTACAATACACTACACAAAAGTAAGATGAATGGAAATGTTTGTTAATCATTTACCTTAGCCTGACCTCTGGTGGGAAGAAATTATTATAATAATAATAAAAAAACGACATTAAACAATTTCTAAAGTCCTCTCATATTAAGATTTTCTTCTGTTTGGGGTTGTTCTGGATGCTATACTGGTTGAAGATGGGTCCTCCAAATTCTTGGAATAATTTATCTATTAATTCTTGTTCAGATTTGGATGATGTTTCAGCATTTCACAGGCTTCTTTGAATTTTCTTTCAAACCACATTTTGGTATGGTGTAAGAACTTGGTGCTTTACCTTAAGGTAGGTTACCTTACCCAAGTAAGGTAGGTTACCTTACTTGGAGTGCATGGTCTGACAGGCCTGTTTTACCATAGTGGAGGTATTTAATGTGGTGTTCATGTTCATCTTTTCTAACTGGAATGATGCATCCTGTTTCCCCTATGTAAGGTAGGTTACAGGTAAACTGAATTTTCTAAATCTCCGGGTGCGCAAGGTAAGGAAGAGAATCTTTGGACGAGCTAAGTAAATTTCTTAATTTTGCAGGGTGTTTGAAGGTTGCCTTAATATTGTATTTAAGTAGTGTTCTGTCTATTTTTTCCAAAATGTCCCTAATGTAAGGTATATAGCTATGGCATTCTTGTAATTTAAGAAAATAACATTCAACGTTTTGACCTCTTCAATCAGTACAGCATCCAGAACAACCTCAAACAGAAGAAAATCTTAATAAGAGAGGACTTTAGAAATTGTTTAATGTAGTTTTTTTTTTATTATTATAATAATTTTTTTTATACCAGAGGTCAAGCTGGGGTAAATGATTAACAAACATTTAGATTCATCTCCCTTTTGTGTAGCGTATTGTCATGTAGCTCATGCTGTCCATATGTATGATACAGAGGCATTTTGGAAAAAAATAGAACATTACTTAAATACAATATTAAGACAACCTTCAAACACCCTGCAAAATTAAGAAATTTACTTAGTTCATCCAAAGATCCTCTTCCATACCTTGCCCACCCAGGGGTTTACAAAATTCAGTGTGCCTATAACCTAGCTTAGATAGGGAAAACAGGATGCACCATCCCAATTAGAAAAGATGAACACAAGTGCCACATTAAATACCTCCACTAGGGTAAAACAGGCCCTGTCAGACCATGCACTCCAAACATGTCACAGAAGTGACTGGAAAGGCACCAAGTCCCTACACTGCACCAAAACCTGGTTGAAAGAAAATTCAGAGAAGCCTGTAAAATGCTAAAACATAAAACAAGCAAGGCATAATTGCTCATAGTCATGATTGCAAATGTATTTTTATGTTCTTCTAAGCACATGGTGGCTGATCTACCTGTCTGTCCATAGTATGTTAACTTGCAGGAATAGGGAACTCTATATACACCAGGAACTGAGAGGAGGAAGTTTGTCCTTAGTGGAGTAGATAGTCTACTAATAAGTCCAATGGAGTCAATTCATATAGCAAACTAGCAAAGAAAATACATAAATACACACCCTTGACTCCGTGGAGGAGTCCACAATTCTACACACACACACAAGTACATAGACATTGCTGATTCATGGAACAAGGCAGAACGCTGAAATAAGATAAATTTACTTAAATTAATAACACATTTCATCCTAATTGCACAGGATTTCTTCAGGTGTAAACATACAATACAGTAAACAGAAGTCACAACTAACAAAGGTGACAGCATTATGCAGTTATAGAAGAGACTGATGTCATTTTAAAATATTTCTTGTGTTGCACTGTTCAGTACGATGAGCATATTTACACATTCACATCTATGTGTTTGACTAATGAAGGCTAGGATGTATTCAAACAAGTTAGTACTTAGGTTAATATTCAGAGGATTAATACCATTTCCAAAAACTTCAAGATTTTTATCTCCATTGTGTCATAGCAATGGTGTAATAGTTCCAATTTATCCCAAACACTTGATGTCTTCTTTGCAATGCATCTTGTGATTCAGCTGAAGAGATCACATGATGACAAAGCTGAGGCTTCAGTATTCAATATCTTGAACATGTTCTTCAATAAGGGTTTCAACTGATTTTTCCGTCTATCCATAATAAGATGACTGGCAATCACATCATAGTGCACATGCTATGATGCCTGCATGCACACATACAAATATACAAAAATACACACACACACACACACACACACACAAGAACACTCGAAATGCTTGGACAAGCCTCTGATCACTCCCCTTTTTAGTTTGATTTCGTGTGGTATCAATAATTGATATTGCAACACCCAACCAACTAAATTATAAAAAAATAAGTTTATTAAAAAAAAATTTAAAAAAGATGTTTCGAGAGTGGTGGTAAAAGTATTGGAAAAGTTGGTTAAGGACAGAATTCAAGAATGGGTGGATAAGAATATGATACTCTATGGGGGGTCAGCATGGTTTTGTTAAAGGTCAGTCCTGTCTTAGTAATTTATTAACATTTTATAATATAGTGACAGCTGAGTTGGACAGCAGGAATGGCTACAACAGTGATAGTTCTGAATTTTGCTAAGGTTTTGACAGGATATCCCATGGAATAGTTATGCAAATTAGAACAAATGGGGATGGATATTAAACTGGTGATATGGATAAGATAATGGCTAATGGAGAGATACCAGAAAGTAGTGTATGGAGGAGCAGAGTCCAGGATGAAGAAGGAATTTTGTCCAGAGAAGCCATTCTGGAATGGCTTCTCCAGACAAAAAACTACACAACATCTGTTCGATTCCTACAATCCAATCCAGAACAACAAAGAATCAATACGTCGAGTTCCAATTCCATATATTTCCGGGATTTCAGATCCAATTTCAATAATTCTGAAGAAATATGATTTAACAGCCACCCCTACTAACAAAATATCCACCTATTTCCCCTCTTCTAAAGATAAATGCTCAACTATGTCTCTGCCTGGTATATATCAAGTTCCTTGTAACTGCAATCTGTCATACTTTGGACAAACAGGATGCTCCATAGAAAAAAGAATACAAGAACATCAATCGTACATTCTTCACAACAAATCTGATAAGTCTGGATTGGCGCAGCATGGGATAGAGACAAGCCACAACATCCTCTGGTCCAAGACTCGCCTTCTACACAGATGTCACTATAAATTTGAATGCCTATTAAAGAGAGAGTGCTGAGGCCTTACTTCAAAGCCCTAACTTGAATCGAAATGGCTGTATATCCTTGTCAGAAAATAAGGGAAAGTTTAATCCGGATAACACTTTTTTTTTTTTTTTAATTGACACCTCTCTTTAACGCTTAGCAATGTAACATCACACGGCTCGTTCTACTTTTGAATGATCAATTGTTGGTAACCTTGCAAAAAACTGTTCCTATGTAGCCACTGAGGATAGTCTGCTAGTTTCAGACTGAAATATTTGGCAAACATTAAAATATTCTTGCGTTAACGTGTCTATAATTACTAGTATATAAGCAAGTTAGCAATACATGATCTCCCTTTAACAAACCCATGCTGATAACCACAGAGTATACTGCTGTTATCAATCCATTTCTGTATCTCACTTCTCACCAATCTCTCTAGTACCTTCACCACAATGCCAGATATATAAATTGGTCTAGAATTTGTAGCTGCAGCCTTATCACCAGGAATGGCTTCTCCTATTAAACAGGCCAATGCTACTGCCAATTCCCTGGAACATTCCTTGCATGATGATATGTCATCAAATCCTATTGCCTTACTGACATGAAGGTTATTTATTTCCTCAAATGTCTCCTGCTTACAATTAAGCCTCTCTTATGTCCATCATTACTCATACTGAACTTAAGTTCCTCATGATTCCACCCTGATAAGGTTGAAACACTCTTATAAATTGATCACTGAATACCTCAAAATGTCTTCTGCAGCAGTTACCATTCTACTATTTTCATCCATTAACATCTTACCATGATCATTCTTCCTTCTACTTGCCACACACCTAAAATAACTCTAAGGTTTTTTTCTTCACCTGATTTGCCAATTTCTGCTCATGCTACACTTTTGTTTTCTATACTGAGTCACTTTCCTGGCTTGTTCTTTATACTTTTGGTCTAGAATTTGTAGCTTGTTCTTTATACTTTTCATGTAACTGATTATTTCAGATTTCATGCTTAAGCTTCTCATTCATCCATTTTTCACCTACTTTATTTAGCCTTTTGGCCTTTCAGAATACATTCACACATTGATGCTTTATGTATTTCTTTGTCAGTTCCCAAGCAACATTCATTTTTACTGCTCAACTCCTCATTCCATGCTATAGCTCAAAGCCGTCTCCTAAGCTTGTCATAATCACCGGCCTTATAATTCCACATATATCCTTTCTTCACAAAAGTCTACATATGGCTAGTCACAAACCAGGTGATCATTTCATGATCACTCTTAACAACTGGAAGAAAGTCTGAAACCTCTCACAACTACATCCTCTGATGAACTGATCGGATCTAATGTTGTATAATGAAGTCTGTGGGAGCATTCATGACTAAACATACACACATAGCCACAGTAATAAGATTTTTTAATAAGTAAATATTTTGTCCTAAGTATCATAGGACATTGTCAGTAGAGTTAATTCAAACAATACTAGGAATCACATACAGTTAGGGCACATGCTTACAATGGAATCCCTCGATGAGTGCAGTAGCATGTTATAGAATTAAATTATAATATATCTGGATATAAATTGGCATCCTTCCCCCCGCCATGATTGGTATCAAGGGAAATGCCACATTTAGGATAACCACTGTTGTCCTAGATACCAATTCATATGACAGAAAAATGAATTTATTACTGCAAGATCAAAATACTTATGCCCAATTTGATTATGATGCTACAAAAACACAGCTCAAGAAACTAAACAAGTTACTAGATGAAACCACTTCCTTAGATCAAGAAACAATAAAAAAAAACTCAGGACCTACCATGCTAGGCCTCCTAGAATATACAATTCACCTAAACTTCACAAGAGTAACGTTCCAAAGTTCCAGACAGACCAGTCGTGAATTCTATTAGCAGCCTGACTTACAAATTATAAGATTTTTATCTAACCTTCTCTGTCCTCTAATAGGCCACTCAGCCTCATCCATTAAAAATTCCAGTTTCCCACAAAAATAAGAGACATTCAACTGTTGGAAACTGACATGCTAATTAGCTTCAGCATTGTCTCCCTGTTCACTAATACTCCCCATAAGGAAACGATAGACTTACTACAATAAAGAGCCAAGAGGCTATTTTTTTCCGGCGACGTAAATTAAGTTAAGGGGATAATAAATCAATCATTATTTCAAAGCTGGACAAGAAACTCTGAGATCGAAATCTAAGAGTTTCATGCCAAAGAACTTTCGGCGAGTCCAAGCATAAGTCAACACCTGGTAGTACAACACTAGAGCAACTCGGAGCAAAGGTGGAGCAAGCTCCATCACTATCCTTAATATTTTCTCATAATGTAAATCGCAGCTCCTAGGAGATGTATTACTGTTTTACATTATGAGGAAGGTCACAATCCAGACCGGTTTCGACCTTTATTGAGGTCTCATCAGTGAGTAGGTAGGCTTGAATAATACCAAGGTTTAAGTGAACAACTTACATAACTACCAGGTGTTGACTTACGCTTGGACTCGCCGAAAGTTTTTCGGCATGAAACTCTTAGATTTCGATCTCAGAGTTTCTTATCCGGCTTTAAAATAATGAGGGATTTATTATCCCCTTAACTTAATTTACGTCGCTGGAAAAAATAGTCTCTTGGCTCTTTATTGTAGTAATAATATATGGGCACACCTTACTGGCAATTCGTATAGTAAAGGTATGTAAGTTCAGTTCACTTAAACCTTGGTATTATCCAGGTCTACCTATTCACTGATGAGACCTCAATAAAGGTCGAAACCGGTCTGGGTAGTGACCTTCCTCATAATGTAAAACAGTAATACATCTCCTAGGAGCTGTGTTTAACATTATGAGAAAATATTAAGGATAGTGATGGATCTTGCTCCACCTTTGCTCTGAGTTTCCCTAGTGTTGTACTACCAGGTGTTGACTTAGACTTGGACTGGCCAAAAGTTCTTCGGCATGAAACTCTTAGATTTAGATCTCCGAGTTTCTCCTCCAGCTTTAAAATAATGAGGGATTTATTATCCCCTTAACTTAATTGATAGACTTACTAACTCAAAAATTTCCATCCGATATCATTGAATTATTCAAATTTGTTATTATGTCTGGATACTTTCACTTGGAAAGAGAAAATTTACAAGCAAGAGAAAGCCACAGCAATGGGGTCTCCCTTATCACCAAACGTTGCCAACCTTTTTCTAGAACACCTTGAAGAAAAAATTTTCACATTTAATCCTAAACCAAAAAATCTGGCTGCGATATGTCGATAACTTCTTTGCTGTCTGGGATCATTCTGAACGAGAACCATACTTGTTTCTAGATAAAATCAACCTTCTTCATCCTCACATCAAAATTCATGCTAGAAAAAGAATCTCCACAGGGTACTTCCTGGATGTACACATCCAAAGAAAAGATAGTTCTATCTCCACTTATGTCTATCATAAGCAGACATTTTCAGGTTGCTACATTCAGCACATCTTCCATCTCAAAAATTTTGCATCATTAAATCATTAGAACCAGAGCACACAGATTCTGTTGCTCTGAAGAATCTTTAAACCAAGAATTGGAAATAATCAAAAATACAGCCATACAAAATGGATTAAATCCAAAAACAACCTCAAAAAATCATCAATCACTTCACCACACATCAACCTAGACAAAAACAAGCCCGAAGGATTCCCATACCTTATATCAAAGGCATCTCTGAACGTCTCTCAAAAATTATGAAGAAATATAAATTGGCTTCTACCTAGAAACCAATCAACCAGATATACAATTGGTTACCTTCTCCTAAAGACAAACTCTCACTTCTGATGCTAAATGGCATGCACGAGGTTGCATGTTCCTGTAAATTGTCGTACTATGGACAGACAGGTAGAGCCATTAGCAAATGCATTTCAGAACATCAAGACCATATCAGTCTTATCAAACCACAGAAATCTGGCCTCTCACAACACAGAATTGAAAACTCAAACAATAGGATCCATTGGAAAAAGACCAAACTTCTACACAGATCATTATATAAAGATGAACGTTTATATAAAGAAAGTGCTGAAGCCTTACGTCACAGACCCAATTTGAACCGTAATGACGTTCTTACTATTCCTGAAATCTGGTGTTATAGCCTGATAAATTGGAATATTAAAGTTTCATCTTATCATTGTATAACGGAGCGAACACCCAATAAGAAAACATTAAAATATGCTTGGTATCTAGGTATGAGTAGCTTTGAATACAATAATAAAAAAAGAAAAGAAAGAATTGTAAAGTAATGAGATGTTATTTACTTGTATAAAAGAAAGGAATACGTAGGAAAAGTGTGCAAATATTATGTGTATAATTTAATACTGAATTAAGGTCGTCATTATCTTTAGTGTGAATTAACCGTTATTGTGAATATACGTGTAAGAACTAGACCAACATAATCTGGGTAAAGGTAAGATCGAAGTTGTAGGGGCAAAGCAGACAGTTGCCCCAAGCGGTCTCGTGCTCGTGGAACGTGCTTAGAAGCGGCGGGAGACAATCGGACAGTATGACGTCAGGCACACGTGACGGCAAATTCTTCTTGCTGTGTGAACAGCCAAAGTTATGGTGATGGCTGTTAGGGAGGAAGTATAAAAGGGTTAGAACCCCCCCCCTCCTGCTCTTCTTTCTGGTATCCTGTGTTCGCCCACGGTCGATCGGAGCTCTGGGTGTAGGTCCATTGCTGGCATGCGATCGGTGGGGTTTTCAGCGGGAAATCTAATCCCGAGATACTGCAGCAGGCTATGCCACGTGGAACGTCGAGGAATGTACGTGTCACAAGTGCTGTGATAATGGAAGTCAAGGAGATGATCGCACTCAGATATCGACGATCAGAAAGAATGATATAATCACGTAATCACAAGAAAGATATTTATTTAACCAAATATTTCGGTCTGGAAATAGCAGACCATCGTCGGTGGTATTACAAGAACAGTTTAAAAAATATACAAGCTAGAATACTAACAATAGATCGTTGAAATTAGAACATGCCGCGTGATGTTATATCACTAAGTATGAAACGAAATATTTTGAAGTAGAAACATGATTGAATTTGCTATTAAAAAAAAAAAAAAAAAATTAATGAGTAATCTTGATTAGGCTTTCCCAGATTTTTGATATAGATATGCAGTCATTACGATTCAGGTTGGGATGATGGAGCAAGGCCTCCACGCTTTCCTTGAACAAACGTTCAAGACGCGCCTCTTAAATAGATCCCGTTACAGGTTCGAACGTTTGTTCAAGGAAAGCGTGGAGGCCTTGCTCCATCATCCCAACCTGAATCGTAATGACTGCATATCTATATCAAAAATCTGGGAAAGCCTAATCAAGATTACTCATTAATTTTTTTTTTTTTTTTTTTTTTTTTTTTTTTTAATAGCAAATTCAATCATGTTTCTACTTCAAAATATTTCGTTTCATACTTAGTGATATAACATCACGCGGCATGTTCTAATTTCAACGATCTATTGTTAGTATTCTAGCTTGTATATTTTTTAAACTGTTCTTGTAATACCACCGACGATGGTCTGCTATTTCCAGACCGAAATATTTGGTTAAATAAATATCTTTCTTGTGATTATGTGATTATATCATTCAGTATTATGTTACAAGTATCCTTAAAACAACAAGATCAGAAAGAAAGGAATAAAAGAGTATAGATAAGTAGACAATTTATTATTTGATATATGTGAGAGTCAAGAAATTAATATTGTGTAGAACTTTAATGAAAAGAGACTCAGAGATAGCAATTAAGAGAGACTGCATGAGAAAATACTTGTTTGTTGTAAAAGATTATGAAAGGACAGACACTGTATGAATCTGAATATTATGTGTATTTAAGAATGTTTACACAGGATTTAATCTATAGAGTAAAGGTTGACTGAGATTGTAAAGATATAGATTAAAGTGTAAGAAATATGTTATGTGTAGAGTAACTTAGGTAGATTGAATTTTGATGGGGTTTTATGTGAAAGGTATAAGAGTTATCAGATATGAATTATTCTTTAGCTAGACTTTGAAGGGATCCTTTCTAATATTGTATTGTTAACAGTATGTAATCTAGTTGTTCTTTAACCAATTTTGTCCTTTTATGGAATTCGATGCACCACTTGTAAAATTAGTTACGAATCTGGGCAGGAGATATATAGAAAATAATTCACGGTCACGATTGCATATCTCGTGCTATCTTTGTTCACTTCTTACCAACTTCTTGATTAACATTCTATTTAATCTAAAAGTCCTAAGTGGTGCAGCTTAAATAAATAAATTTTCTTGGGAGTTAACGAGAGGTTGGTAACGAAGTGTCTGCCACATAGGTTTTGGCTCGACCCTCGGGCTATTCCTTTGTGACCCAGAGATACCACGTGCCACACATTGGCCAGACTTTAAGGAAATCAAAAGATATAAGAATTTATGAGAAAGGGGCACAACACAATAATAGCGCAGCTGGTAGGATGTGACTTACATAATTAAATCAAGAAAATATGTAAAGTTACAGCAAGTAGGTCTCAAATTCCATTCAGAAAACTTTGAAATTTTGTTAGAAAAGTTGATAATAAGTAATTGTGTTAAAATTAGATAGCAAGCATGTCCATCCCAAATAGCTACAGGAATGAATGACAATGAGTTTTTCTGGTATATAAATCCGCAACAAGTGTTTCCTCAATTCTCGGGGGAGGAAACAGATGACGTGATCACATTTTTCATTTATATAGAGGAACTGAGAAAGGCTGGAGGATGGACAAACTTTCAGCTACTGGTTTTACTCCGTAGCAAGCTGACTGGAAAGGCAAAAACCTTCCTGTACTCCTCTCCCATTCTAAAAGAAACTCTGGAGTTCTCCAAATTCAAAGAGGTACTAATTTCTCAATTTTCTAAATTGAGAAGTTTGGGGCCTAATTTGTGGAAGCTCCAGAAATGTATTCAGAAAGATAGGGAGAGTGTTTCTGACTTTCAGAATAGATTGCTAACAGTGGCCAATGCTTTAAGTGTCTCAGGTGCAGAAAGACCTCATCTGGACTGGGCTGTCTTCCAGCACTTTAGGCAAGGAGTGAGACAGGAATTGAGGGAAACTGCCTTCAACAGAAGAGTGCTACAGTGCAGCTAAGGAACGGGAGCAAATACTTGGAGACATACGTCCCGCATCTGCTGCCGGTCTTGTAAAGTGGGTTGAGGAAGATCGCTGCATGATAAGACCATCTGAACAAGAAAAGGAGTGCAGAGAGAAAAAAGACAAATCCAGGATAAGAAAGGGAAACGAGGGCAATGATGGTGAAGCAGTAAACAAACTGACTGAAATCCTTCCTGAAACTTGCAAGATCAGGGCTATAGTCAAACAGGAAGTGGAACTTCTCCAGAAGCCTGTCATGGAGCGATTGAACAAGATAATGAAGAGACTGGAAACAATATCGGTGAAGGCCCCCAGAACCTAAAACTATTAAGATGGACGAAACCAAAAATTTAATTCAAGAAGAGGTCGAGAGGCTACAAAGGCCCCCTTCTTGACCGAATAGACGCTGTCATGGAGAAAATCAAAGCTATTACCTCCCAAGAAAAAATACTGCTTCCTTCAGATCACAGGACAGTCAGTAATTCAAGGGATAATAGAGAACCTCCCAGGTGTTTTAAGTGAGGATTGGGCATCTTGCTTGCTTCTTGAGCAAATAGACGCTGTCATGGAGAAAATCACAGCTATTACCTCCCAAGAAAAAATAGTGCTTCTTTCAGATCACAGGACAGTCAGTAATTTAAGGGATAATAGAGAACCTCCCAGGTATTTTAAGTGAGGATTGGGCATCTTGCTCGCAATTGCTACAGCGGTAGGAAATGAACCAGTGGAAATTATAATGAAGAGCCAAAGTCCTACACATATGCAAATAGGACATGGAGAAGAGAGCAGAGAACGAGTGAATCACCTCATGGAATGATGGTGAAGGGCAGTGTCCATGGTAGGCACTGTAAAGCTTTATTGGACACTGGATCCCAAACCTCCATCGTTTCTGAGGATTATTTTAAATTAATAGAGCCCCACTTAGAGAATAAGGCTACATACCTCAGAAGGCCAGTAAGAGTAACTGGGATCACCACCTCCACAGTTCATGCAACAAAATCTGCATATCTAAAGTTGTACCTACCCAAATTCAGACTGTGTGTATGTGGCATGAATTTCTGGTCTTATCAAGGACTTCTCTGCCACAAATCAAACTCATTTGTGACAGGAGATGATTTCTTGAAGAGGTACAACTTCAAATGTGATTATGCCAAGAAAGAGGTACATATCCTTGGAAAGAGGCGAAGATCTAAAGATAGTCAAAACAAAATCTCTTACAAGAAGGAAAAGGATTCGTCCAGACATGAATCCCGGAACAACACAAAGAGGGCCAGGTCAGTAGATCAATCACTGAACTTAAGAATGATAATCTAGATTTAAAGGAGCCTCATTTGTTGAAGAAAGCAGATCCTCACATGAGACTTAGGAAGTCGAAAAGAAGTCAGAGGAGACTTCCATCAATGATAAGAACGTGAAATTTGAAGAGAGTCAACCGGTGATAATGAAAGTATATCATAATCAAATTGAAAAAAGGAAAGAAAGAAAATCCAGAGAAACAAACACTTTTATTGGCTGCGTAGGAGAAGGTAGAAATAACCTGAGATACGCACGGTTCTTCTATAATAAAAGCAGTTTATAACAAAAAGGGGGGGGGAACGGCGAGATCTCTGCTAGAAAACCCCAGTCGAAGTGTGGAAAACTTAATATACAAAATTTACAAAATTTTAAAAAAATTTTCATTTGAAGGGGGGAGACTTTTGCCATACCCTGATAATTTGGAATATTAAAGTTTCATTTTATCATTGTATAACAGAGTGAACACCCAATAAGAAACATTAAAATATGCTTGGTATCTAGGTATGAGTAGCTTTGAATACAATAATAAGAAAAGAAAGAATTGTAAAGTAATGAGATGTCATTTACTTGTATAAAAGAAAGGAATATATTATGTGTATAATTTAATACTGAATTAAGGTCATTATTATCTTTAGTGTGAATTAACCCTTATTGTGAATATACGTGTAAGAACCAAACCAACATAATCTGGGTAAATGTAAGCTCGAAGTTGTAGGGGCAAAGCAGACAGTTGCCCCAAGCGGTCTCGTGCTCGCGGAACATGCTTAGAAGCGGCAGGAGACAATCGGACAGTATGACATCAGACACACGTGACAGCAAATTCTTCGTGCCATGTGAACGGCCAAAGTTATGGTGATGGCTGTTAGGGAGGAAGTATAAAAGGGTTAGAAACTCCCTCCCACTCTTCTCTCTCTGGTATCCTGTGTTCACCTCATGGTCGATCGGCACTCTGGGGTAGGTCCATCGCTGGCATGCAATCGGTGGGGTTTTCAGCGGGAAATCTAATCCTGAGATACTGCAGCAGGCTATGTCACGTGGAACGTTAAGGAATGTATGTGTCAGAAGTGCTGTGATAATGGAAGTCAAGGAGATGATCGCACTCAGATATCGACGATCAGAAAGAAAGGAATAAAAGAGTATAGATAAGTAGACAATTTATTATTTGATATGTGTGAGAGTCCAGAAATTAATATTGTGTAGAACTTTAATGAAAAGAGACTCAGAGATAGCAATTAAGAGAGACTAAATGAGAAAATACTTGTTTGTTGTAAAAGATTACTCAAGGACAGACACTGTATGAATCTGAATATTATGTGTATTTAAGAATGTTTACACAGGATTTAATCTATAGAGTAAAGGTTGACTGAGATTGTAAAGATATAGATTAAAGTGTAAGAAATATGTTATGTGTAGAGTAACTTAGGTAGATTGAATTTTGATGGAGTTTTATGTGAAAGGTATAAGAGTTATCAGATATGAATTATTCTTTAGCTAGACAGTGAATAGTCTGCTTTTTTCCCCATTTTTCTACGTTTTTGAGTGCTAAATTGTTTCTCTGAATACGAGTGTACTTCAGCGGTTGTTTTTTGGAAGTTAGTTGCTGTAGCAATATAATATATTTTGGTACCGTCGGAATCGAACGCGTAACGGTGGAAGACAAAACGAAGCTAAGTTACTGTATTTAGTTATATTTCATTTTATTTAATTATATTTAGTACTTAAATGTTCTGATGTTTGTACTTTTTTTCCCTCTTATTTATTAATTGAATAATTATTAAAGATTACGCTACTCGGCAGTAAGGAATGATGGTGGATTCAGCAGCAGTCGCAAGTGGCGTAACGCTAAGTCCTCCGCCATTTAAGAACTCAATTATTAGCAATATCATAAGGGACTTTGTGGCATGCAGTACTTGCGGCATGTATGCGTCTCGGGAATTACATATGTGGCTTGTTAAAGAGGGTGGAGAGCGTATGTGCGCAAAATGCAGGCAGTTGGAGGAAATAAGTACATTAGATATATCGATATCCGACTTTGTTGCTCCAGGAACGGGGAATGAATGTAGGAAGACAAGTAGTATGATAGGAGAGAATGAGAAAATAGTTGATAGTGTGGAAGGTGTGAGTGACTGTGGAAGTTTAGGAGATGGTTTTGTTTGGGAGAGTGAATTTAGATTAAGAGTGACTGACCTGCAGAGGGAGATAGATGAGTTGAAAGAGGAGGTGGAATGTCTTGTGAATGAGAGCAGAAGTATGAAAGATAAGATTAGGAGAATGGAAGAGATAAATGCAAGGCGAATCAGAGTAGGAGAGAGAGAGAATTTAGGGAGTATGAGTGAGAGGTATGGGGGTGCTAGAAGAGGAGAGAATGGAAACAGTAGAAGAGAGGGAATGAGAGAGAGGTATGGGAATGCTAGCAGACGAGAGGATGGAAACAGTAGGAGAGACGGAATGAGAGAGAGATATGGAAGTGCTAGAAGAGGAGAGAATGGAAACGGCAGGAGAGATGGAATGAGAGAGAGGTATGGGAATGCTAGCAGACGAGCGGATGGAAACAGTAGTAGGAGAGACAGAATGAGAGAGGGATATGGAAGTGCTAGAAGTGGAGAAAATGGAAACAGTAGGAGAGAGGGAATGAGAGAGATGTATGGGAGTGCTAGAAGAGGAGAGAATGGAAACAGTAGAAGAGAGAGGTATGGGAACGAAAGAAGAGGAGAGAATGGAAACAATAGGAGCGAGGGAATGGTAAGAGGTATAATGTATGGCGACTCAATGATCCGTGGTGTTCAAGATAGGATGCGTGAGGAGTGTTTGCCAGGAGGAACAATAGAAAGGGTGGCTATGGCAATTAAGAGAGGTGAAAGGGTGGATGAGATGATTGTGATGGTAGGAACGAATGACTTGAGTGGTAATGTAAGTCGGGCAGTGAGAGATATGAGATTTTTGCTTGAGACTGTACGGAAGACAGAGAGAGGAAAAATAGTGTGCGTGTTGCCTAGGTATGATAATGATGAGCTGAGCAGAAGAGCGGTGATATTGAATGGCATAATAGCGAGAATGTGTGACAAGAGAGGACTGGTATATGTGGATGCTTGGAGTGCGTTTGAGGAAAGAGAGGAGTTGTATGCGAGAGACCGTTTACATTTGAATGAGGAAGGACGTAGGCATCTGGAGAGATTGCTGTTCTGAACGAGTCAGTGTGTCCCAGGGAGGATGATAGCAGGGGTGGCCTCTTGTGGGAATGGAGAATGGATACTTGGGAGAAGGGAGACAATGTCAGGTAACACTGAGCCCAGTGGAGTCTAGAAGGGATAATGCTGGGTATAGAAACAATGGCATTTATATGCTTTATACTAATGCCAGGAGTATCCGGAATAAGGGAGAGGAATTGGTGGCACAGATAGCATCAGCCTGGCCAAAAATTATTGCGATCACTGAGCCGTGGTTGACAGAAGGGGATATAACAACAGGAATAGAAGTCGCTGGGTATAGCATTTTTCGTCAGGATAGGAGGGGAAAGCGTGGTGGTGGGGTGCTGCTTATGATAAGTGATGACCTATGTCCTCTAAGAGTGGAGAATTTGGAAGGAAGTGAGACAAATGATTTTGAGAGCGTATGGTGTGAGGTAGAGGTAGGTAAGACAGGATATTTAGTGGGGTGTTGCCACAGACCCAGGAGCACAGAGGATGGGGACCAGGAGATGTTTAGACAGCTAAGTTTGGCAAGTGCAAGAAGAATGATTGTTATGGGAGATTTTAACTTCAGTAGTATAAATTGGAGAGAGGAAGATGCATGTAGCAATAGGGGAATGGAATTTCTAGAATTCCTGAGGGACAAATGTCTTAGGCAACATGTAACAGAGGGAACAAGAGGTTCAAAAGTTTTGGATTTGGTTATAGCATCAGAAGAGTTGATAATAACTGAGTTGACGTCTCTCCCACCAGTTGGAGAGAGTGATCATATGGTGTTGACTTGGAAAATGAATAGACATGCAGGAGTATCAAAGAGACGGGAACTTATGTGGAATTATAAGGCAGGTGATTATAATAGTCTTAGACGTCAACTTCGGGAAGTTTCATGGAGGGAGGAATTGGAAGGCCGGGATATCACCAGTGCGTGGGAAATTGTGAAAGAATATTTGTTATCAGCAATGGTAAGTTGTATACCACGAGTGAAGAAGAGGACGCAATTTGGAGTAAAGTGGATGACAAACAATATTAAACAGGAACTGCATGCGAAAAAGAGGCTATGGAAGAGATATAAGGAGACAGGTGAAGAGAGGATGGGTGAAGAATATAAGACACAGGCCAGAAGAGTGACTAGTGTGGTAAGGAAAGCGAAAACGGAATATGAGAGGAGATTGGCCCTAAGATCCAAAGAAAATCCTAGGGAATTTTTTAGCTATGTGGCCAGTAGGAGGAGAAATGACTGTGGAAGAATGATATTGTGGGATAAAAATGGGAATAGAGTGACTGATGCAGAGGACATAGTGGAATTGTTCAATGAACACTTTATTGGAGTATTTCATCCTAGAGGAGTCAGTTTTAATGCTAGAGGGATAGGACTGGTTCGAGATCTGGAGGTACAGGAGGAGAGTGTGTTTCAGATACTGAGTACTCTGGATGTCAGTAAAGCTGTGGGACTGGATGGTATTTCGCCACGAGTTTTGAGAGAATGTGCTAGGGAATTGACAGTACCTTTAACGTGGCTTTTCAATGAAAGTCTGGCTTTGGCAAAGGTGCCCAGGGAATGGAAGGAAGGTAAGATAGTGCCATTGCATAATGGTGGTAACAGACTGGAAGTGTCTAATTATAGGCCAGTCTGTGTGTCATCAGTAGTTAATATCTTGGAGAAAGTAGTGAGGGACCGTATACAGCAGTGGGTAGATGAGGGTAATGTTATCTGTGAGAATCAACATGGATTTGTGAAAGGACGCTCTTGTTTTAGCAATATGCTAGCCTTTTATAATAAAGTTACAAGAACATTAGATGAGGGAAAGGCATATACTGCAATTTTCTTAGACTTGGCGAAGGCATTTGACAGGGTGCCACATGATAAGCTGATATTTAAGTTGCAGCACATTGGTCTGGATGTCAGATTGGTCAACTGGATTCAGGATTGGCTGTCTGATAGGTATCAGAGAGTTGTGTATGGTGGAGCAGTTTCCAGGAGGCAGAGGGTTACAAGTGGGGTCCCACAGGGCTCAGTACTAGGACCTATATTGTTTGACCTTTATATCAATGACATAGCCAGTGGATTGCAGGGGGATATTCAGTTGTTTGCGGATGATGCGAAGCTGGGAAGGATTATTAGTAATAGTGCAGATGTGGTAGCCCTGCAAGAGGATTTAAATAAGCTAGATAGATGGGCAAATGAATGGGGGTGCCAGTTTAATGTAGCAAAATGTAAGGTCTTGAGGTTTGGGAAACATCGATGGGATGCTGCATACTCTATGGGAGGAGTTATACTGGAGGAAGTAGGGGAGACGAGATCTGGGGTTGATGATTGATAGAAACCTGAAGTTTAGGGGACATATTGCAAAGGTGGTGAAAGTAACACAGAGGATTGCTGCTATTATGAGAAGGACACTGACCTGCAGAGATAAGAGGGTTATCATTCCGTTGTATAAGTCTCTGATCAGACCACACTTGGACTATTGTTCTCAGATTTGGTCCCCAGGATTTGAAGGGGATAAATTAACTGTGGAAAGGATACAAAGACGGATGACAAAGATGGTTTCAGGGCTGTACAAGGATAGTTATGAAGATCGGCTGAGAGAATGTGGACTGCAGAGTTTGGTGGATAGAAGAAGGAGAGGTGATATGATTGAGACTTTTAAACTGTTGAGAGGTGGTTACAGGGTTGACACTGGGGAGTTCTTTCGCTTGGTTGATCAGCGGGAAGGAGTGATGACAAGAGGCCATCCCTGGAAGTTACGAAAGGAAACTGTGAGCAAGAGGGTAAGGAGTGGTTTCTTTGTGTGGAGGGTGGTTCAGCCGTGGAATGCATTGCATGATGGAGTGGTGGGAGCGAGAACGGTCAGTGGGTTTAAGGAGTGGTATGATAAACTTTGTGTTTCTCAGGGGGGGACCTCCCCTCAATGAGTCTTGACAGACTTTATGTCTTAGGAAGGACCTCCCTCGATGAGTCTTTTGACTCCTTGGAGGCCTGAATAATAATAATAATAATAGACTTTGAAGGGATCCTTTCTAATATTGTATTGTTAACAGTATGTAATCTAGTTGTTCTTTATCCAATTTTGTCTCTTTATGGAATTCGATGCACCACTTGTAAAATTAGTTATGAATCTGGGCAGGAGATATATAGAAAATAATTCACGGTCACGATTGCATATCTCGTGTTATCTTTGTTCACTTCTTACCAACTTCTTGATTAACATTCTAATTAATGTAAAAGTCCTAAGTGGTGCAGCTTAAATAAATAAATTTTCTTGGGACTTAACGAGAGGTTGGTAACAAAGTGTCTGACACATAGGTTTTGGGTCGACCCTCGGGCTATTCCTTTGTGACTCAGAGATACCACATGCCACACATTGGCCGGACTTGAAAGAAATCAAAAGATATAAGAATTTATGAAAAAGTGGCATGACACAACACTGGGAAATTGTCATCTTGAATTGTGTAAAATAATTTTATATATGTTATCTCATTTTACTGTCATTTTTGTTATTTACAAATATATTTTAATTTAATTCTATAACACGTTACTGCATACATAGAGGGATTCCACTGTAAGCATGCACCCAAACTGTATGCGATTCCTGGTATTGTTTGAATTAACTGTACTGATGATGTCCTATGATACTTAGAATGAAATATTTACCTATTAAAAAATCTTATTACTGTGGATAAGTGTGTATGTTTAGTCATGATCAGATCTATAACTCTCAATCCTTGCATGCCCTCCTTTATGAGCTGCCTGGGATAGTTATCTCCCAAGAACTCGAGAAATTCATTTTTCTAATTCCCAAATGCTATCTCTTAATTCCAATCTATACCATCATAATTAAAATCACCCATAATATTTAACATTCCATTGTTCGCTAATCCAAGTTGTTTACACATTTCTTCATCAATACCCCAACATTTCTGGCAACATCCATCTATAGCAACATCCAACTAAATATGTCTCCCTGTCAACCTCCACATTACACCACACTACCTCAACCATTGACACTATTTCCCTCCTTTATGCGGACATAATTCTCCTGCTATCATCAGCAGCACTCCCCCCCCCTCTTCCTGCCATTTCTATCCTTGCAAAAAATATTGTATCTTTCCATTTCTATTCAAGTTAGAATATCTTCATTCAACCATGTTTCACTTATTCCAATGATTTGGAGGCGAATAAACTCAATCAGTGAAACTATTTCATCTCCCTTATTTCTGATACTTCTTGCATTTGTAAACAAACTTTAGTAATTCCTTTTTAGGTTTATAACCAGTCTTATCCAAACCACTTGTTGGTTGCGATTTCTCTACCACACCCTGCCCAATCACCTTTATCACCATTTACCACATATCTGCTCAGTCTCAACTTCCCCATTCATATCACAATATACTCCATCTTCATGCACACATTCACTGCCACTTTAAACATCCACTTTCTCTATGCCATGTCTCCCTGTCCACCTAGGCCCCTCCCATTTCCCTCTTCCTCTTTTCTGTTCTTTCTTCATACTTTTGCTATCTTTTCAGCTGTACCTCAGATGC